>NC_068930.1:48001529-48626529 GCF_023091745.1 Budorcas taxicolor
CACTTTCTATAGATTTTTCCTGTCTTAAAATTTTTAAAACAATCATTTGTAAGGATTGCATCAACATCAGTGTAGCAAAGGACGATCAAAGCTGGATCACCTTGCTTGCCAGTTGACCAATCAAAGTTCATTCATTCATTAAACAGACCTTATGGTAGGCCATCATACCATAAAGAGCCAAAAACGTGGCAGTAAAGAAGAAGGGACATTGCCTGCCCTCATGACGTGTACATATCAATACATATGCTTTCAGGGAAGTGAAGTACCAAAAAACGATTAAGTGTGTATATGCTTAGCGCCATGAAGGAAAGGGGAAAATGCTATTAGGGCATCTAAGAGGAAGCACTAAGCTAGTCTTAAGAGTTTTCTGGGGGGGAAAAAAAAAGTTTCAGCTGAGACCCAAAGTACAGATAGAATTCAGCCAGGCAAAGTCAAGAGTGGAGAACTGTCCTTCTTTTCCATTTATTAAAAAGGAAGAAAAAGAGGAAGGGAGAGAGAAACAAAATTACCTGTGTCATGGACATCATTTTATTCAGTTTGTAAACATCATCATATATATATACAAGGGGGTAGGGGAAATGCATCTATCAGAATACCTCTATTAGATTTAGCTTTAACTTCTCTTAAATTAGTTAAGACTGGATCTCCAACAGTCTATCCATTGTCTTGAGTCAGACTATTCAACTCCACAATTTTTGTATATTTGCCATACATTTTGCCAACCATTTTGCCAACTAAGTGGATGTCTGTGCAAATGACTGATTGATCTGACTAAAGTTATCAAAATAGTTCTGCCTTCTACTCTCTATGTACTTTATGTTTGAGTAATTATAAACTATAGAAATAAGCTGTATGTAATCACATGATCTCTTAGTGAATCATGGCTTGTATAAGACATAGATTTCTTACTAAAGAAGTGTTCTAGCTCTTCCTTTATCAAATTGTCAAAATGTGAAGATTCTATGATAACTACATTCCCTCCTTACCAAATATCTCCTTGAACAAGTTGAAATGTCTTTGTAGGTGGTCTCTGATGCCTTTGGGCTAGTAGGGCAGTACTCATCGCCACTCAGTCACTTATTCATGTGTTAGCAATTCCTGATGCACAGAAAAATGTGAGCATAGCCTTATTTATGAAATCACCATTTTAGTATTTTCATGGCATTCATGTGACCTCTGTGGATACAGGGACTCAGGCAGAGGTGTGGATTCAACAGCAGCAGCAAATCCTGCAGTTATACTAGCTGTTTACATACCCACTCCACGTGGAAAGGATTATTGCTATCCCCGTGCATACATTGTGATGCCAACAAGGGGACACTATTTTGCAGGATAAGCTGTCCTCCCAATTTGAACTGTCCTTGCAGTAACAGTCTTGAATACTTTTGGGAAAAAGGTGTTGCTGAGCAAAATGATATAGAAGTGTATTATTTTCTCATGGAGGCAATGTTTATGGCCTTATGCCCAGCTATGTGATATAAGGGCTTCCCTGGTGGCTCAGACAGTAAAGCGTCTGCCTGCAAGGCGGGAGACCTGGGTTCGATTCCTGGGTCGAGAAGATCCCCTGGAGAAGGAAATGGCAATCCACTCCAGCTGACTACAGACTAACTTGCTTAATGAACTATATAGTCTTAAGTACCTGTAAAACATAAATCCTTCTCAAATGCATCAAGAAGAGTAGCACAGTAAGGAAATTCATGCAGTCAACCCATTTAATACATTATATCTTCTTAGTCCCTACATTCTCTTTTTCTGGCTAAACAGTGAAAGGAAAATCCTGTATCAGGTCAGGGTCATGAAAACAGGAAGACTTCCTTTAGTAATACTTTAGATCAACATCTTTGAAGTATATTAGGGTCACTTGATCAGTCCTTGATACATTTATGCTGGCTTTTGTTTCTTGCTGTATTTCCCCTAAAACAAATGAAAGCAGTCAAGATCTAGTTGTTGGTCATTCTATTGAATGACCAAGTCTTTATTCTTCCCTGAGCTACCATCTCATTAACACCAATTGTTTCACCTTGAACCAATTTAATTTTAAATGCATGAAACAACTCCTATTTATACTGAACATTTCGCCCTCTGACTTGGCCCTACATTGTTATTTCACAGTGTCAAGGATGCCTTCAAGTTGTGGTTTAGGCCAGACTCAGAAGCACTGTGGGGTGAGCTCAGTCCTGAATCAAAGTCTCGCCTTTCCATCCCAGGTCTTATACATTCTTATATTGTTGATTTTGGCCATCACTGCTTTTTCCTTCCATAAGCTATTTTTTTTAAGTTCTAAAACTCACATACCAAGATAAACATAACTGAACCTATATAGATAGATATCCATTTAAACAACAATCCCACTGTACAAATATTTTGCTAACTCCCTTTGAAATTACCTTCAAAAAATAATTCCATGGCTTCAGAAGAAAGATGGGTTCATTAATTTACAGACACTGAAGACCATCCGCTGATAACCTACTTCCCTCCCCTGCCACCCTTTTTTCTCAGTCCTCTCAGTTTTACTTTGCCCCCAGGTTATAAAAAGGCTTAACAATCTATAGAGAAGGGAAAGAAAAGGACCCTTTTGCTGAACCCACCAGGAAGCAAACTTACAGAGGTAAATAAATCTAAGGACTGTCTTCCAACTCTAAAAACAGTTGAAACTGAGATCATGGGTGTGACCAGCTTTCTGTTGTGAATGTCATCAAATTTCAAACTGAAGGTAAGCTTTAGGTTCATTGAAAATTTAGGTCCAAGGAATACTGCATACACAAAAAAGTGTATGTTTTTCCAATCATATGGCTGTTTGAAAATACTTTCTGCATGAACTCTCTCTAACCTATTTAGTGTTTTAAAACAATTTTCAATGAAAACATGTTTCTTAATATTAAACTCCTAGAAAGGAAGGCTTTTTGGAAATCCAGTACAAAGTGAAAACAATCTTTAAAGACCCAATTGGTAGAGTTCCAAGTGAGTATGTATTTTGTACCTGCTGAAAAAGTCCCGTAGTTTGATTCATGCGTGCGTGCTAAGCTGCTTCAGTTGTGTCTGACTCTCTGCAACCTTATGGCTGTAGCCAGCCAAGCTCCTCTGTCCATGTATGGGGACAGCACAAAGAGATTCTGCCCCTGGATTGGCACAGATTTGAGCACATCCCAGCACTTGCGTGAAGCCAGGCTCAGAAGGGAAGCGGCACCCTCAGATGATCGCCATGTATGTAGGAAGACAGTGATCCTGCTTTGCTTTTCAGTGGTCATTTTTACAAAGCACCCTTGATTTAGCCTCATCGTCCATCATCATAAATTAAACCCTCGAGAATCTCAACTGCCATTGCCTCTGCTCTGAGTTCCTCTAAATTGTCAACACAGCACTGGTGCCAAGGAGTATGCTAGGATCTGGTGCTGGCCCCCGAATCCTAGCTGAACAGGAGGTAACTGGGAGTGCCCTTGCCTTACGGTTTCTCTGCGGAGAAACTCACCCTGGAAAAATGCTGGGTTCCCATGAAGTTAAAATTGGGGAGTGGAGAGAGGCACCTTATAAAGGTAATGACTCCTTTGGGGCTCTCTTAAGACAGCACCCAAAATGCTGAGAACCTCTGAGTACTGCCTGTCCAAGAAGTAGTAAATACCTGTGCAGAATTAACACCTGAACAGAGCAAATGTATCGCCTCCATACACGTAGCTACATGTTCTCACCTCAAAAAGGTGATTTCACCCCACCAGCCAACAGAACTAGCTCAAGAGAAAATGACATTGAAAAGCCAGCAGCCTTATGCCAGAGAGAGTTGTACAGGGCAAGGAACCATTCATAATCTGATTAAATATATCTGGGATTCCAACAGGATGGTGTTGTAGTAAGTGTATAAAACAAGATAGTGATATAGGCACTGTTATTTTTATTATAGGTCTTGGCCAAAGAATTGTTTTGTAAACATCACTGAAAGCTATTGTATTGGTTTTTATTATATCAGATATACTTTGAAGTTTATTTCTTAGTCCCTGAGTAAGGAAAGTTTCATGAGGTAGAAGAAATAAGCTAAATTTTAATAATTATGTGGTAAGCAATGAGAAGAAACGGGGAAATATACTGATGTCAGTGGTTATGTGGTGGGGAGAAAGACCAACAGAGGGAAGGGAGATGGTTTGGAAGAAACAAGAATCTATCAGAAGAGTCTAAGAAACAGACTGTGTGCAACAAAGAAAATGACAAATTGGGCACTGGGACAGTAACAGAAATGATGAGGTGTTCAAAGTAGACTGAGGGCAGACAAAGAAGCCAGATTTGAGTGGGTTGGTGCCATGTCGAGGGCAAGAGGAAGCAAGGTACAGGTCTTTAAAGGAATTCTCTGGCAAAGCTTAAGCCACCCAAACAGAGTCTTTCAGACCTTAATGTGGAGATGAACACCATAGGATTCTTGTTTAAAATGAAATAAACAAATGGGGGGACATAATTGAACTTAAAAGTATTTGCACAGCAAAGGAAACCATCAACAAAACAAAAAGTAACCTACTGAATGGAAGAAATTATTTGCAAATGATATGACCAATAAGGTATCATTATCCAACATATATAAATAGTTCATACAACTCAACATCCAAAAAAATAGCTCAGTTAAAAAACTGGCAGACGAACTGAACAGACATTTTTCCAGAGAGAAAATGCACATTACCAGCAGGCATATGAAAAGATGTTCAGCATCGCTAATCATCAGAGAGATGCAAGTCAAAACCACAACTGAGGTACCACCTCACACCTGTCAGAATGGCCATCGTTAAAAGTACAACAAATAACAAATATTGGTGAGGATGTGCAGAAAGGGGCTCCCTCGGCCACTGGTGGGAATGTAAATCAGTGCAGCCACTGTGGAAAACAGTATGGAGGTTTCACAAGACTCTAAAAATAGAACTACCATATGGCCCAGCAATTCTACTCCTGAGTATATATCTGAAAAAAATTCTAAAAGATGGATGCACTCCAGTAGTCATAGCAGCATTATTTACAATTGCCAAGATATGGAAGCAAGCTAAGTGTTCATCAACAGAGGAATGAATGAAGAAGTTGGCAGTGCATGAACATACACAGTGGAATACGACTCAGCCATAAAAAGAAATTTTGCCTTTTGCAACAACCTAGATGGACTTGGAGGGTATTCTGATGTGTGAAATAAGTCAGAAAGACAAATACCATATGATATCACTTACAGGTGGAGTCTAAGCAGATACAGATATCACAGAGAACAAACTAGCAGTTACCAGTGGGGAGAGTGAAGGGAGGAGGAGCAAGATAGGGGTAGAAGAGAAAGGTGCAAACTATTAGGTGTAAAAACTGTGAATCACTACACCTGTAACTTATGTAATTGTACAGCAACTATACTTCAATTTAAGAAAAGAGAAAAAAAATTAATGCAGATTTCTTGCCTCCATCCCAACACATCCTGACTGATTTCTGTGGATGGGACCAGGGATATGTTGTTAAGAAGGCCATACGGTTCTGCATTTTTCCACCCACAAACAGGTGATCTTCAGACTTCACTTTAAGAAACCTCTGCAAGCAAAACAAACTGTTACAGATTTTAACAGCAGAGAAGAGAACAGAGGTAAGGAAAAGTAAGGTAATTCCTTACCTTATTGCAGGTAAGGAATATCCTACAATAACCCAAGCACACATGGAAGATGGACCTGGAATCCTGGCTGCCTAGAGAGAAAACACCATTGAGATGCTGCTGAAGCAAGATGGAGCCAGGCTCCTGAAGTTTGTTTCCTGGATGTAAATCAGTGTCTGCCTGTTTTGACTAGACATGCCCCTCATCCCACGTGAGACCAAAAAAAAAAAAAACCACCTCAGAGAAACCTCTGAAAATAATTAAGCATGATGATTCTGGATTATCTTTAATTAGAGGGAGGCTCTGGTGCACGCGAGCTTTGGAGGGTCATCCGGCATTTGTTACAAGTGATCTGTCACTGTTCCACGTGTGCAGTATTCATCGCTTTCACCTCTGATCTTCCCCTCCTCTGAGCACCGCCCTCTGCAAGGACCCTGCACTCAGGCTGCAGAATAAAGGAAATCCCCCGACGATCTTCCTGCCCCCGCTGTTAGATGGCCAGTCCTTTCCCAGGGGACTCAGGATGGAGAAAATCGTTCCCTTTCTTCCCTTCTCTCTGTGCTGGCTCCTTGCTGCCAGGCCCATGCCATGTGGAACAAAAAGAGAGGAAGAAAGGGAGGGAGTGGGGCTTGGGTAAAGAATGTGAGACAGAGGAATGCCAAAGGAGCTGGGCAAGACTGCTGCCACTCCCTCTTCTTTCTAAGCCAGCCAGCCTGCACCCATCTCTCTGCCTCTTTTTGACTTTGTTCCCAAGGCCGGCACCTGTGCAGAAACCGTCACACCTTCCACAGTCTACACTGTAATGCCTTGCCATTGTTCTCTTTGCCCGAGTGCAGGACGGCACCACCATCTTTCTGCCTCCCCCCAGAGCACGTGTTTAGCCCCCACGATGGGGCTGGCTGCCAGCTGCCTCTGCTATGTGATCATTCCCCAGTCTGTCCTAGTCATCCTGGCACCCTCACACCTCGGACAGACCACGCCTCACCTGGACTGGATGGGCAGTGGCTACTGAATTCAGCTAAAGCATTCTTTTCTCCCTGGATCCAGTTCCTTAAATTAAGTTCATATTTAAAAAAAAAAAAAAAAACCCTCAAAACTCCCTCCTTAGGTTAGGGAAATTGAGATGTACTTAAAATAAGCACCACCTCCAGATGAATGGACAAAGCAGCTGTGTACATATATATAATGGAATACTACTCAGCCATAAAAAGGAATGCATTTCAGTCAGTTCTAATGAGGTGGATGGACCTAGAGCCTATTACACAGATTAAGTCATAAAGAGAAAAACAAATATTATATATTAATGCATACATATGGAATCTAGAAGGATGGTACTGATGAACCTGTTCACAGAGCCGGTGGAGATGCATACAGAAGAGACTTATGGACAAGGGCGGGTGGAGGAGGAAGGAGAGGGTGAGAAGAATGGAGAGAGTAGCATGGAAGCATATATACTAACAAATGAAGCAGACAGCCAATGGGAATTTGCTGTATGACTCAGGGAACTCAAACTGGGGCTCTGTAATAACCTAGAGCGGTGGGAATGGGCGGGAGGTGGGAGGAAGCTTCAAGAGGGAGGGGACATATGTACACCTATGGTTAATTCATGTTGATATATGACAGAAATCAACCAATATTGTAAAGCAATCAATCAATTAAAATAGTTTTTTCAAAAAAACAAGCACCATTTCAGTTAATTTAACAGGATTGGAACACAGATTCTGTCAGGAAACGAGTATGACCTTTGAGATCAGATCTGGGTCTTTAGCCCAAATCTGTTGTTTACTCCCAGGTGACAGCAGAATTGGGCCTTGTCTCCACACCTCTGCTGCCTCTTCTGTGCATTAGGGATAATAACCCCTTCTCACAGTGTCCTTATGAGAATTAGATGAGAAAACTGATATAACAGCGCTGATACAATGTAAATGCTCAACAAGTATTCACTGTTTCTTCCCTTTTGTTTTAATTCTAGATTAAGCTGCTTTTGATGGCTTATTTCCCTTTCTTCAGTATGAAGGTATCATTTCTAATACACAGGTTTTCGATCCCTGGGTCAGGAAGATCCCCTGGAGAAGGAAGTGGCAATCCACTCCAGTACTATTGCCTGGAAAATCCCATGGACAGAGGAGTCGGACACGACTGAGCGACTTCACTTTCACTTTTCTAGTACACAAGAATACTAATTAAGTAGCCCCCCGCCCCCGCCCCGCCCCCAGTTGACAACATCCACCTCGCAACAGTTATTTTAAAATTTAAAGTGATGAGGTTGGTCATGGCAGCCTCTTCCGACAGCCGGCCACGAGACAGCCTATGTCTCAGCCCTCCCCAAGCCGTATTTGTCTCATTTTGAATTGTTTATTACTGATCAACTCAGGTTTTTGACCAAAAAAATGGTTAAAGTTCAAAAGCTAAGCTTTGGAGATCTTCATGAGACTTTTATTCGTGTTTCATCTGCAAGGAAAATGTGTGTGTGAATAGGAAAAACATCTTTCAGTAAATACAGTCACTAAGTGTATTTGGCTGTATTCTCATAAAATTATCTCCCATTCCTTGTAGTTTGTCATAACGGGTTTCAAGGACTCCTCTTTGCTGGATGCAGAAATATTTACTGACAGAGAATATGCAGTTGCAATCCCTGCAGCTGTAACCCAGCAAGTAGCACCTATTCACCTTCGAAACTGGCATCTCCATATTACTCATGCCAGTCTTTTCTCACTAATTCTATGATTATAATGAGGCAGTGGTGCACTAGTTAGCACAGATGACCTTCTAATTGAAAGACTGTAAATTCAATCTCCATCGCTGGGCACCGACAGAAATTTAAATAAATACAGCTCCTGAAACCCTTGTGATGGGCTGGCCGAATGACCAGGGGCCAGCAGAGCCCAAGTCATCCGTCACAGGGGACCGCCGGCAACTTCTGGGTGTTAACTACAGGAGTCATTAGAAGCAGGTTGCCCTCACAAAGCGAAGTGAGATTAGGGACTCTTCCCTAGCTCAGATGCAGGCACCAGGCCTTGCTTTTCTGCAACATATGCCAAGTTGCTTTTTTGTCAAACTGTTTCCTGAGAACAGGAATTTGAACACAAGGGAAGAAGCTCCCTTCTCAGATTGGTCCTCAGCAGACAAGAATAGGCTTATCTACCAGGCCAGCCTTTGTCTACTGCCATTTATAGAGTTAGATGCAGTAAGCTGCCCAGGGCTGTGTTGACTTCATCCCCTTGATTGCTGTATTCACCACCATTTTTCACCCCCATGACCTTGGACAGCAATCCAATTCAGCTTTCCAGAATGAACTGCCCTGAGGATCAAGATGGGGTGTGGAAATGGTCAGTCTGAGGAAGGAATCCATGGAGCGGTAATGCTGGCAACATTTGTACCAAATAATTGAGTACTTGCTCTCACTGGATTTCTGACCCTCCCTTTTGGCTTTCATGTTGCAGGGCATGTGTCTCTTGCTGTGAACCACCTCAAATCTCTTTTGGAAATGAGTTGCATACAATTGTTTAACTAACTAGCTGCTTTAAAATATGTCCTTGGACCCTGACAATGACTACCTAAAAATGGCCCCATATTGCTGACAGTGCCTGAAAGCTGCTTATTGGGTTGTCAGCATGGTGCATCTTTATCCTGAATCTATCGCACAAACACAGTGGAAATTTCCCATTGCCTTGAAAGTTTTGCATTCTATATATTTGGTTGTTAGACAAATAGAGCACGCTTTGCCGACTTCATTTTCATTCTTGGCAGCATGTTTTTATCATAAGGCAGATAGTCATTAATTTACAGAATCAACGCTGGGAACAGCTTTTGTGATCTCATATTAAATTTTCCCCTGAATCCGCCCCTTGGCAAAAATTACTCACATCGTTAAAAAATATTTAATTAGGCTGTAGTTTATACCCAGCTCACTGGGGAAATGTTGGAATTAATATGATTTGCATGAATTCTGTTTCTCTTTTTCTGTCAGAGATTAGTTTTGAATTCAGTTCAGAGGGTCGTTGACACCGCCAAGGACTCTCAATCGTGAAGGTCAAACAGGTAGCAAACACTTCCCCTGGGTAGGTTCCCTGAAAAGACAGCTCAAAATTACTTTTAATTATGGGTTACCTGAAAGGCCACTTGCTGTTTTTATTTTTCCACAGATCCCTGAAACACTGCATGATTGGAAGTTTTAGGTAAACCATTTCATTCCCAACTAAAACAAGCGGTTATTGTATAGACATAGATGTGCCTAGCTGTGCGATACCCAAATAATTTCCCTAGCCGCTCACTGATTTCTGTCGTTTGTGCACAAAGGAAATAAGTCTCTTCACCTTGCACAGGATATGTATAGTCTTGTAAGACAGCCAACAGTGAGTAAATTTTCTGCATAGCACTGCATCTGCTTGCTTAATTATCTCTCACAAGATAAGATACAATGTTTAGTTATGCATTTCCTTGTTTATTCTTCCGTGGGTTAGGGGGGACAAAAACCTTAGGGAATCCACAATACTATGCCACTTTTTTTTTCAAAAGAAAATTTAATGGAATATTTAATTAATAATCTAATCAATCAATTAATCTCAGTTACATACATGTTGAAATCGAATTCTTTTTCACAGCTATATCAATAAAAGAAGTGAAATGGCTAGCCACTTATCAGGATAATAGGAAATTGTTACAGACACAAAGAAAAATTGACATCATGTTAATTCTGCTACATCAGCCCTGAATTTGCCAATGTTAAAATCTTCTTTGCATTTTAGACAAATGTCCATTCTCCCTCTGGGAGTCCAGCTACACCTTTCATGTCATAACCTTTCCTAATGGTGGGAAAAAAAAAAAAAAGGAAGGGATGGTTAGGTTTTTGTTTTTTAATTCCCGAAGATTTGGGCTTTACAGTTCTAAGTGAAGCCATGTTCCAACAATAACAGGGCATTTAAACTTTTAGACAGTACTTAGACAGTACCTTTGTCTTTATTGTTTTTATTTTAAGCTTAAAAAATACAAACCATCTGCTATCAAAATGTGTACACACCACACCATGCTGCTGACTCGCCAACTGTTGATGAATAAATATTTATATTTCAAATGATTTATATGGGGCTTCTTTCAGCACTGAAAAGATGAGAGTCGGTTTGACCCTGGATTCTAAAAATCATGAGCCAAGTCACTCACAGGGATGGAGACCAGGTGTATCCCTTGCAATCACAGCTTTATTTGATAACTATGCTAATGAAGAGCATGACACACTTCAGATTACCCTAAAGTTGTTCTAAATGGAAGGAAACTTAAAATGGGAGAAAGGAAGAAGACTAGAACTTTCTGAGGACACATGCTCTGCTCAACATGCCATGGGTGATTTACACACGAAATCGTATTTAGTCCACAAAACACTTTATAAGGTCCACACAAAGACTCCATTTCAGAGATGAGGATAAAAAATAATATAAAATAAAAAAGAACACAGCTGTTTTTCCTATACCTTTATTTCATTTTGCATTATCTGTTTTATAGCAAGTCAGCTCAACTCTTTTGCTTTCCCCAGATAAATCTAAGTGTGCAGGTGTCTTTGTGAAATCTTCTAAGCAAAAAGGTAGATATGCCTCCTGCCAACTGGTGGAAGGAAATCCATATAAACACTTAATAGCACACTTACAATATTCTTGTCTTAATATGTGAAAATCCAAAGATCTGACTAAAACACAGTGATTGAGCAAGAGCTGTGTGTTTATATTACTAGAAATCGTGCAAACACAGTAGGACCAGAGACATTAACAACCTGGAAAAGGATGTAGGTGACTCAGGAAACCAGAGGAATCCTTTTCCATTTTGTTTCTTTGCTTCGTTACTGTTGTCTGGCTTTTGCTTTTTCTGTAGCTGCCTGTTTTGAAGAGTGCAAAGCTTCAAAGGGTCCCTATTTAATCCTCCTTGTGCCTCTCCAAGGTAGCAAGTCTCAACATTTCACCCCATGGTCTCAAAAACACAGACTGGGATAAAACAGCTGCCTTTTGCATCCAGTTTTCTAGGTGTTTGAAAATAAATATTACTTCTTTTCCTTCACTCAGCAAGAATAAATTATGAGACCCCTTCCCGAGAATACAGTCTACCTTCTGAGGCCAAGGGTGTTCTCACTGGATGGTTCTGCCCCTACCCCTGCTCTGTCCCTAGTTGTACTGCTATGTTAATAAGGCCCAAAATAAGCATATCATATTCCCACTGCTTAATCAGACTGTTTTCACAACTGGATGTACTTGAAGGAGATTGCAGTTGAGATACATTGAAAACATAAGATTAGCAGTTTGGGGAATTTCTAAATAATTTGTCAAATACTGTACTAACTGTGTGGCAAATAGTGGTTTCTCTTACCAATCTGATTCAGAGCAAAGAGTACAGATGGGTAAAAATAAGTAGTGTTGTTTTTATTATAGCTACCTTGTATTAACTGCTCATTATAGGCTAAGCACATGATTCATCTCAACAGCCCGAAGAGTAAGCCGTAAAATCTCCATTTTACAGGTGAGAAAATAGAGGCTAGAAAAGGTTGAGTAACTCTTCAGAGTCACACAGAAATTGACACAGCAGGGATTCAAACCTTGCCCTTTCCAAAGTCAGAATGCAACTCTACCTCCAGTCAAAGCAGTGTCTCGAACAAAGCGGAGCCCCGACATGGGAGGCAGACCAGTTTCCCACCCTGGTTGTGAGACTGTGGCAGCCCCCAGGGTTCTGTCTCCCAGGGCGCAGGCTGACCTACCGATCACAACCCAGGATTCCAGGGAGGAGAGAGGCAATGGAAGAGAAAGCATTTTGAGATCATCCATTTAATCAAATCAACAAATATTGATGGAGCACACTGCTAGGTATCTTGGGAACTCTAAAAATGAATAAGATATTACTACCATCCAGACATAAAGAAGTCTGCATTCTAAGAAAAGGGAACCCTCCCACACTGTTGGTGGGAATGAATGCAAGTTGGTGAACCAGTGTGGAAAACAGTATGGAGATTCCCCAGAGAACTGAAAGTAGAGTTGCCTTTGTGATCTAGTAATCCCACTTCTGGGCATATATCCAGACAAAATTATAATTCAAAAACACACACGCACCTCAGTGTTATATCAGCTCTATTCAGCTGCCAAGACAAGGAAGAAAATCTCAACATCCATCAACAGATGAGTGAATAAAGAATACTTGGTACATATATACCATGGAGTAGTACTCAGTCATAAAGAATGAAATAATGCCATTTGCAGCAACATGGATGGACTTAGAGATAATTATACCAAGTGAAGAAAGTCAGAAAGAGAAAGACGAATACCGTATGACATCACTTACGTGTGGAATTTAAAATATGACACAAATGACCCTTGCTACAAAACAGAAACAGACTCACAGACGTAGAGACCAGGCTTTTGGCTGCCAAGTGGGGCGGGGATGGAGTGGGAGTTTGGAATTAGCAGACGCAAACCCTTATATATAGAATGGATACACAACAGAGTCCTACTGTATAGCACAAGAAACTATACTCAATATCCTGTAATAAACTATAATGGAAAAGAATTTTTTCAAGCATATATACATCCTGAATCACTTTGCTGTATAACAGAAAGTAGCATAACATTGTAAATCAACTACATTTAATAAAAAATAGAAGCCTACATTCTACAAGAAGTTTGCATTCTAAAAAAGGTCTACAAATAGCCAAATAGAAGGGTGTTAGTTTCCTTCAGTTCCTGGAAAAACTTATTTCCATTTCCTCTACAAGTATACCATTTTTAAGAATGAAAATGAAAATTGGTTAGAAACTATTTTTCTATGAAACACATTAAATTGTTTTAAGAAAAAAGGGGCAAGAAGGAGGAAGTCAGTACATATTTCATCTATCTCCACATTAATGCCTCCCTAGACCCAGTTCTTGGTGATTCAACACTAATCTGGCTGCTAATGGCAAGTATGGTCTCCACAGGATCATTTTTCACATAGAATTATCCAAATACACAAGCATTAATTATATGCATTATATAAAAAGATAATAGCATTTCCTTTACAGTGGAGAGTCGGGGGAACCTGCATCTTAGTGACTAACACCCCATTCCAGATCAGGGATGTCAAGTTGACTGCAGGAGGTGAAATACTGACTTTTCCAACCAGCTATTAATAATACCTCTTACTCCAACTGCATATCCCTCAAAGTTACTACAAATCTTAGGTATCCACTTCTGGGATGCCAGCTACACTGCTTCTGTTTCGCAGCCTAAAAGGGCAGCAAGCCTTGCATGAGCTCCTTTGTCACTATTTCTTTCACCTCTGAGGCTTCCATTCTTACATAAGACATTGTATAAACTGAAGGGAATTTTTATGTACTTAGATTATTTCGCCCATGTTTTCTAAAGCATCCTCTGTTGTCATCATAAGAAGCAAAGACTGTCTCTTAAAGATAACAAGTTAAAAAAATGGAGAGAGAAAAAAAGTGCAGTGACTTGTCTACCCTCATTCCAAGAATCAGTGGTGACAGCAGAGGGGGTAAGAAAAATATACTTTAGTTTCCCAGGCTAATTAATGCTCTAAACCAGTAGTTCTTATTGTGCCTTTTTACATTATAGTATCTCCTATTTTCTGTCCTTTTCTTCTGTTTTGAAAACTGCTTTCATATACCCCCCGAGTACTGCAGTTTGGCAACAAGTCTAGGACTGTGGTTTTCACACAACTTTTAACAATAAAATACTGTTTTTCAAGCTAACCCTTTTTGAAAGACCAAAAGCAATGAAAACACACAATAGTTGCTATAGCTGGAAAGTAATAGTGTGATATCTCAGAGGAATCCCAGGAACTTCTTCACCTGGGGTCCAGAGTGGGCTCCAAAAATCTGTGAATTCCTTGAAGTTATCTGCTGTGTCAGGGAAAAGTTGGGGAAGGAGACCACACTTCACGTAAGTTTCAAAGGATCCGTGAACCCGGAAAGATCTAGGGTACCTACCTTCCTGTTTAACATGAGACTTAAAATCATCCCCACGTGCTGCAGTTAATTACTGTGCTTCTGAATCAAACCCAGTGATTTTGTTGAGATCATAGTGGCTGTGCTACACTTTTGATTGTAAATTCCAGAAGATCAGATTGAATAGCCCAAACTTGTATTTCTATTAATATAATGAATGGAGGGATGAATATAATTAACAAGCCACCATATTACTCTGGAACCTCCAACAGTTATCACGCCCTTCTGGATCAGCTCATTTCTCAGTAAAATTATAATGGCATTCATTTATTCACTTGTCCATTTATTCATTCATTTGATTAATAGGTATAGAACCCCTACTAGTTATCAGGGATTGTAGCAGTAAATTAGACACATATGGCTTCTGCCTTCAGAAAGCTTACAAGCCAGTGGCTTAATGTACAATTACCTAGAGAGTGTTATACAGAGTGAAGTAGGTCAAGAAAGCAAAACAAATGTTACATAGTAACACATACATGTGAAATCTAGAAAAACGGTAAAGGTGATCTTATTTGCAAAGCAGAAATAGAGACACAGACATAGAGAACAAATGTGTGGATAACCAAGAGTGAAGGCAGGGTGGAGGAATTGGGAGGTCGGAATTGACACATATACACCATTCATATTGTGTATAAAATAGATAGCTAATGAGAACATACGGTATAGTGCAGGAAACTCTACTCAGTGCTCTATAGTGACCTAAATGGGAAGGAAATCCAAAAAAGGGGATATGTGTATACGTATAACTGATTCACTTTGCTAGAGAGCAGAAACTAACACAACATTGTGAAGCACTATACTCTAATAAAAGTCGCGTTTTTAAAAATATACAGTTATATTCGCTGATCACAAAATATATGCTCTGTGCTTCATTTGGCACACTGCATGCATTATCTTATTTAATTTTAACAACAGTAATGTGGGTCACCATTATTTTCTTTACTATTTGTAGTTAAGGAAAAAGTAGAGTACTTGCTCAAAGGGCTTATAGTTTGGATTCCAGGTCATCTGCCTCTAGAGTCTGCATTTTTAACCAGTTCTCTCCATTAGGATTACCTAAAAGTAAATATTAGAAACCCTTCTGGAATATAGCCCACTTAGCCTGGACTTTTACCCATAAAACTGGACCTGCCTATCCCAAATAACTAATTAAATGTTTCTAGTCCAAGAAATGCCCTTTGTCAGGCTGTCCTAGGAGGTGCCTTTTTAAATGTTCAGCAGAAAAAGCAGACATCTCACTCTTAAAAACAAAACTTCATTTCTAAGTGGTATAATTAAAATCAGAACAAGAGACTTACAGTACTTGTGCACAGTCACCCTCAGCCATTAAATAGTGTGGAAGGGCTAGCTGCAAGTTCAACCAGAAAAACACGCCTTACACAATGTTTATTTCATCGTAGGAAACATTATCACTGGAGAGCAATAAAGACTCATAAGTGACTTACAATTGGGATTACCTGGCTTTGTTTTGTGTCCATGATTATGTTGCATTGTTGAGACAATACAGTAAATCCTGAGAGAATGGAAGGGATGGTCAATGGTAGAAACACAGACTTCCTCCCAGGTATAAAGGGGCCAAGTGAGCAGCACTAAATGAGAACACCTGAGCATCTTGCCTGGGGGCTTGAGATCACCCCAGCTCCTGCCAGACAGCTCTCCTGGGGCTCAGAGGAGTTGGGTTGTTCCCCATGGAAGAAATGGATGAGATAAGCAAAGGATATGCAAAATTACAAGAAGGATAGCCTTTCTGTCCTAGAGTCTAAGAGGAAAAATGTTAAAGTAAAAAGAGGGAAAATAAATACCTGGGTGCTAACAAAAAGGGATGCAGTTGGCCCAAGACTTTAGTGGTGCCAAAAGGGTGAACTCAGAAAATACATTGCATCCTCTGATGAATTCCTGATTCTCATTGAAAAGAATGGTTCAGAGCTTACCAGTCTCTAGCAGTTAAGTTTACCAGGTCAAAGCCATTTGCATCAGTTGGTTCTCCAGCTCTTACCTGTCATAACTTATTCCTAAACACTGAAAGATTACCCTTGAAGCTTTCATGTTCTTCACAGATAAAGAAAGAGTCACAGTTGAGTCCTCACAAAAGTTGCCCCCAAAATCCTTGAGTCATCTTTGTTTTTATTTTATCATTCGTATTTGTCTCCCTCTTGGTATGGATAGTATGAAATTTTCAGTTTGCAAAAGGATTTAATCAACAGCAAATGTTTTGAATCAGATTAAAACACAAATACTTTAAGAGCTATGTATTTATTCTGTCCTGCTGGGGTTTTTTTCTTGTTTCTGAAGGGCAAGGCAAAGCCATAGATGCTGTAGTGAATTCTTTGCAACAGTCAGGTATGCTAAGGGTTAATAGGGATAAATGTTTATTTTAAAAATCAGGGGGGGGGTGGTCTTCCTCAGAGTTTGCCCCCTTCTCCTTGACACATCAAAAATGGGAAATTATCTATGAGACTGTTTTATTTGTCTGTGTTTTCCGGATGGCACATTTACATACTCAGGAAGGCAATCAATATAAGCAAGCCCAGGTCTTCCAGGAGTCCTTAATTACACGTCTAAGAATGCATATGTATTGACATGAAATACTTGTGTTTCTGCAGTGTCCCCCCACCGCCAACCTTTTGAGTTGACATGTGCTGCTAAGACTCTTTGAAAGCAGTAAAATCAAGAGTGTAACAGGCAAATGCACAATGAGTTGTTAAATGTGATGGCAAAATAAAAAATTTTTAAAGCTTCAGTCAGTATGATCAGTTAAAAAAAAAAAGACAGCCTGCAAACTGTCTATCATGTGATGAAATTTGACAGTAGGGATTATGGCTTTGATGGGCCAGAACAGCTAATAGAAGAAGCTGACATTTTTGAAACCCTGCTAATTAAGGGTTCCTTCCTTAATATTAAAATAAAGTCTTTGTCTGGGTTTTATGGTTGGAGAATCAGGTGTTTTCATTAATATATGCCAGTCAGTCTTAATAAGCTTGGAGGGCAGAGGAAGTTATTATTGAGTGACCTTCTACAAAATAAGCATGTTGCTAAGGGCTCTAACCCTGCCCCGATCAGACTGATGAATCTCATTTCCAATGCAAAAGCTTCACAAGAAATCCAAGTATTCTCTGTGCAATCACAGAAAATAATCCTTGTGTCTCTTGTAATGTCCAGAATTGCCACTTACTACACTACTACTGTACAATGAATATTACAATACATATTATTTTTCTAGCACAATTGTCTACATTTCTGAATTGCCCAGAATAGAAAAACTTATTGTGAAGACACTTGTATTGAAAAGTCAGCTCATTTTAATACTTTTCAAATAGTCATCTACTCTGTTCATGAATTATAATGCTCAGAATACATCTGACAATACTAGCTTTGAAAAAGAGCTATGTCTGTATTATTACATATTCATTTTCAAATAGATTTCAAACAGATTTTAAACCATTCATTGAAATTCATTGAAATGATAAATTCACAGTTGGACTTTGATTGACTCTTAATCCAATTTTACTTTTGATAAGTTTTCGCCCCTCTCTTCCCACCCACCCCCAACCTTTCTCAATCAAGATATAGGTTTTGTTCTTCTGTTGGTTTTTAAAGCAAAACTGATGGGGTATGGTAAAACTGATGGGGTATGGTATTGAAGGTTTTGATGACTATATGGAAAGCCTGTCACTGGATTGGCAAATTGAGTTAAAATCAGTAAAGCACCACACCACAGGTGATTTCTTGGGCTAATTTCCAATGTACCAATGCCTCTCATCTGAAAGTCATGTTTATCATAACTGGCTGTTGAGTCACAACCTAGAGCAAAACTTTGAAAGAGTCTTGCAGTTACTGAGCTATCAGTAGATGACGTGAAAACGTGCATGGGACATCTGTGGTGTTGGGGTTTTGTGGCTGCCCAGCTTTAGCCTAGCTGATCCTCATCTTGAGTCCTTTCTGCCCGTCCTAGAAAGAGAAGCTGGGTAACGCCTCTGTTGCTGGATGCAAGATCATGTACAAAGAAAACCAACCTACTAAAGTCTCTTTGGAGAAGGCGAAAGCTAGATTAAAAATTGCAGTTTGTACCATGGGTTTTGTGCTCACCCATGGGAAACAAAAAACCATCCAAATGAGATGAGAATCTTAGACCCAGGGCTTCAATATGTGGGGCAAGAAGTTAATTTAAAGTGTGGCAGTTATCTCAGCCTACATCTATGGGAAAAAACAGTCTCTGAGATGCAGACCTGAGAAGAAAAACAAGATAGGACTTTTCTTATAAGCGATTTATTGAAACTGTTCTTCAGTATTTTAAAAGTATTTTAAAATATTTAGGGACTACCCTTATGGACCAGTGGTTAAGACTCCACATTCCCAATACAAGGGGCCCAGGTTTGATCCCTGGTCAAGGAACTAGATCCCACATGCTGCAACTAATACTTGGTGCAGCCCAATTAATAATATATATATTTAATGAACACTAGCATAAATCCACCTCCTTAGGGTCAAAATAAATCACTTAAGAGCTTATTGAGACTTCACCATCCTAGGTTTAACCCGCGAGTAGTGTAGCACACCATCTCTGCCCCGTAAGCTCCAGTGTAGTTAGAACCCTGTTGTGCCTCAGATTGCCCCCATTTTCTCAGCAAAGTCCCTGTCCCTTCTCATTCTATCCATGTGGAGTCAGCATGGGAGTTGTTTTCTCAGACACCTCAGGCTCCCAGCCACCTCTGGACCCATCCACACCAGTGGTACTATTCAAAATGTACAGAGAGCAAATGATTGATAAATATTTGGTTGATCAAAGTCTTTTAAGTTGTAGATTAAATCTAAAAGTTTGGTCCTTTTATTCTAAAGCCATCCCTCTATTTCTGTTTTTTTTTTTCCTTGCATCTCTCTCCTCTTTAATATCATCTTTGATATTCTGCTACTACTTCTTCTGCTACTCCAGGAATTCGGTGGTTCTAGAGCAGCACTGCCCAGTAGAAATAGATTGCAAACTATGCATGTAATTTTAAATTTTCTAGTATATAGTGGCCACATTTTAAAAAGTAAACACAAACAAGTGGGATTAATTTTAATAGTATAATAATTTTATTTATTCCCATGTACTCTAAATATCATTTTAATATGTAATTAATAAGATGTTTTGCTTTATTTTACTTATTGTATCAAGTCTAAAACCTTCTAATTCAGACTAGCCCCTTCCAGCGACTAGTCATTCAATAGCCACAGGTGGCCACGATACTGGACAACACAGCTCTAGCGAATAGTTATGGTTTAAGTGCTGGGGTGTCTGAAACCCCTGACATAAAATGCCAAATTATGTATATGTTATTATACCATTTGTTTGGTGAAACAGAGCATAGAATTGATCAAATTTTCAAAGCAGTCTACTCTTCCCACCACCCCCAGACTCTCTACTCCAGTGTCTTAAACACAGTGCCACAGTTTAGCCTCTGGAACAACTCATGTCTCTTGACTCATTTCTCTACTTGCCAGTTCTATTTACATTCCCTACTCTAACAAGACTAACTCTCTGTCTGTTATTAAACAGTTGTGAATTTAACTTATTCCTTTCAAATAGCACTTAGAGCATGCTCAGAGTATTGACTTGTTACATAGAAAAGAACCTCAAACACTACCACAGCTGGTAGTTATAACAGCCAAAGTAAGATAGAAGTCCATTAGCCCTTTTGCTTATGGTAATTCACTAGGAATAAACTAGACACTAGACTCACAGTGCCCACATGGCATTCAGGAAGTTCCCAAGATGTGCTACAACATATCAATAGGAAAGGTTCTAGGAGGGTCAGGAATTGCTCACAGCATGGAGAATTTTATTTTCCCTTGTTTTCTTCATTGGTTTATTAACTCCAAAATTAATTTCTTGACATGGGCCGAGCATGCACTTTCTCCAGTAGCTAAAATATTTTGGAACAGCTTTTGATTTTCTTGGATGAGACTTTTCAAGACCCTCACAGTGACAAGGAGGAGGAGAGTCATTTATGGAAACTCTGACATGCACATAATGCTTCAGTCTGAAAAAAGCAAGACGCTAGTTGAACACGATTCTTCTTTTACTTTCTCTTAAATATAAATTTCTCTTGAGGTGTATGACTGCATTAAGTTTGTTAAACTTTTCTCAAATGATATTAATTTTTGTTTTTCTCTCAACGGCATCACTTAAACCTTGTGACTTAGCTCCTGTTGATGGTTGATGTAACCTTCTATCACAGGATTTTTGTTCAGTTTCTCAGTCATGTCTGACTCTTTGGGACCCCATGGACTGCAGCACGCCAGGCTTCTCTGTCCATCACCATCTCCTGGAGCTTGCTCAAACTCATGTCCATTGAGTCAGTGATGCCATCCAACCATCTCGTCCTCTGTTGTCCCCTTCTCCTCTTGCCCTCAATCTTTCCCAGCATCAGGGTCTTTTCCAGTGAGTTGGCTCTTCACATCAGGTGGCCAAAGTATTGGAGCTTCAGCTTCAGCATCAGTCCTTCCAGTGAATATTCAGGGTTGACTATTTTTAGGATTGTCTGGCTTGACCTTCTTGCAGTCCTAGCAACTCTGAAGAGTCTTTTCCAACACCACAGATCAAAAGCATCAGTTCTTCAGTGCTCAGCCCTCTTTATGGTCCAACTCTCACATCCATACATGACTATTGGAAAAACCATAGCTTTGACTATATGTACCTTTGCTGGCAAAGTATCATAGGATAACCCCTTAAAAAACTATCAGGAATGATTAATTGTATTATTTGTATGTGTTTTATTTGGAGAAGAAAATGGCAACCCACTCCAGTATTCTTGCCTGGAGAACTCCATGGACAAGAGAGCCTGGCAGGCCACAATCCATGGGGTTACAAAGAATCAGACATGACTGAGTGACTAACACATGCTGTGTATATTTTATGATTATTACTTGTGTATATTATTATTTGTGTGTTCTAGACAATCTTAAAGTTTTAGTCATATAAACCATATTATTTTAGTGCAACTAGAAAAAAATTAAATAACCTGTATATCTTTCAAAAACCAAATGGAAAAGTCAACCCAGTAATTACTATTGCTTTCCTTATCCATTTACCTTGTTTTAAAATAAAAGGGCTGTTCAGACTCAGGGAAAGATTCAAATTTCAATTTAAATTTACAAGCATTTTCTACTTTTTCTTTCTCCCATGACCAAAAAAAGAAAAAGGTAGATAAAATTCACTCGGAGAATAACAAAAACAAACAAAAATTGAGATATATTGATACTGAAGTCTGGCTATGCATATCATGCCTCTCAGTGTGTATCCAGATTTAAACGACAAATATTGAACCATGTAAAATTTGAGGATAATGGATTAACTATGCTAATATCAAGTATTTTATGTTGATTGCTCTCCTTACCACCAACATAATGAAGAAGCTTTGAAAGTGACATCTTACTATTCATTTGATCTTCAGAGAGGGGAGATTTGACTTCAGTCACTTTTAAGATGGTTAATGCTTCTTTCTTGGCATTATTTCACTTTTTACAATGATGTAACCTCCAATTACATCCTTTTTTCTTTCCAGCACTGTGATAAATAATATAAAGTTGGCCTTTTCTCCCCTACAGACATTTTGAAACTTCAGAACTATAGGAACCTTGTAAAACAAGGCTTTACAATTTCTTGATTTAGTCACTTTCACAAATCCCAGGATTCATGCATGTAATGTAATGTCCCCTCGGTATTACAGCATTCTCTAAGTTCTTTTAACTGGTGTCTCTTATTGAAAGGAAAAGGATATTGACATATTAAAACTATTCTAAAACTAGTGCTTCCATAATGTGAGGTGATGGAGAAATACCTGAACCATGATAACAAGAAAAAATGAAATTCAGCATATAATTTATTTCTTCAACAGAAAAGAAAAAAATAGGGGTGGGGAATACTTCAAAATCTGGATCTATTTTGTACATAGAATACTTCTAGAAGTACTTAAATATGCTCGATTGGATTCTGAGTCTCTGGAATGACCCATCCAACACTCTTGAAAATGTAGCAATTGGTGTTGATTGTTGCCTGATCTACTTAGCTATCGGTAGTGATCGCCATGGACGCAGAGCTGTTCCAGGTAACATATATTTGAATCTGTATCTGCCATTTGTTCTTTATTTCTTCTTTTGTTGCATTTCTTCAACAGCCTGCCTTTTCCCCTTTCCTCTCTGAGAACTAAGTCCACTCAAAGTATCTTCTGACACTTGTTAATCAAAGTTCAGAACTGGTTATCCAGTATTCTCTTTGGATACTGTGGCTGCAAATTCTCAGGTCAGGTACTCCAACGGTTATAGAAAATACAATATAGAAACATAGAAAAAAAGAAAAAGAACTTGGCCTCACTGAGTCCCACAGGAGTTGAAATGTTTATTTCTGAAGATAAAATAAACACATGGTATGGTATCTTTTAGCTCAGATTCTTCTAAGGGAAGGCTCTGTTAACATATCTGTGAGCAGAGAGTGGATTCATTTCTTATTTGATGACACTGGAAGAATTTTTCATTCTGCCTCATCGTTCTGATATAAAATCTTTCTTTCTTCTTGTTCTACTAATTTATACACGTATTTCTGTAACAGACCCAAGGCTTTTATGTGTTTTTCTTCAGATAAGTCAGCAAATACATAGAATGAGACAGAGCTGTAAAGAACATCAAGTTTCTGTCAAAACAGTTCATAAATATTCAGTAGAGTTTCTGCAACACGTAAGAAGTTATGAAGATGGCATTAAGATACCAGTAAATCCTAAGAAAACCTATGCTAATCAAGCTATCACATCTTATTATATTTTATTCTTTTATCACTTTGTTATCTCTCAATAATATAAATGTGACCCCCCCAAAAAAAGAAGCCCTACAAATCCTAATTTGCTGAGGCGAGATAGAATTCCTGTCTTGTCCTGGGTCAGGATTTTCTAACCATGATCTCAGAGTCTCCTGGCAGTTATGTTTCCAAACCACTTGCCACTAACACAGTCCCCTCTCAGGCATGGCCTTCTATCCAAATACAGCAGGTGTCCTCTGTGGAAACAGGCCTGGCTGCAAAAGGACTCCTGATAAAGGGCTTAACCAGTAGTACCCTTGAGTCCCCTCAGTAATCTTAATGCCCTCAAGAAATCTACCCCCAAAAAGTATCATCTTCCAAATGATCTAAGAAATTCCACCTTAAACGGCAGATTTGATGACATTTTTACATGCTAAGAATGAACTTTGTATGATTCCTAAGACTGAAATATATTGAAAGAAAGAAATCAGTTTTATCATCTTGCTTTATCAAAGTACCTACCCTCTTAAGTTATTCCAGTATGAAGATGACTAGCAGAATTGCTGCCTGCTTCTCATTTGTGGCAAACCCTTTCAATCAAAGGAGTTATGAATTCACTGATTTGCACTGTTGGTACATTGCTGTAGTTAAAAAGTATTTGCTCACCCCAGGGGGCCAGGCAAAGGCTATTGACTTGCTCGCTTGATGCAGGAAAAAGACAAATTAGTCCCCTGTCCTATCCACCAGCAGGGGGACAATGACCCGACCTGGAAAAGTCAACACAAACCACTGTATAATATATTTACTTTTTTTTTTTCCAGGAAACTTCAGAGGTACCAAATCAACTGTGTCTAGTGTGCAAACTGCATGCAAGCTAATAGAATGTGAAACAAATTTGAGGAAGGCCAGGTGGTTTAGCTTGATTATACCCTTGTGTGTGATGGCGCTAGTAGCTATGGCTTATCCTGGAGGAACTTTGATAGCTTTGAGTGGGGAAAGGCAGAGAGAAAGGAGTTGCAACAGAGCTGTTTCTGGATATGACTGCTTATTACTCATCACCTATCTCCAGCCCCATATACAATCTCAGCTATCTTCTAACACACTAAGCGAACAGGGAGAGAATTTTTATTTTAGAGTCACTCACCTAGGTGGACCAAGTCAGCAAATTCTCTTCTTGTGCTAGGGCAACAATTCCATTTTGCATGGATCTGTGCCTTAAGTTTAGTAAACAGAATATGTTTGCTCATTTTTTTATATTACCATATAAAATGACTGAATTTACTATAAAATGAAGAGGTTCTCATGTTTGTACCAACCAGAACACAGTATTAGGGGGAAAATGCTATACCATTCCATTACGTAGGTCAGAATCTAGATCAAAGATAGGACCAATAACCAGTTTAAAGTGGAATTTCTCAATTTCTACTATCGGTGATTTGAAGAGATAATTAAGAAATAATAATTTTTATGAAAGTTTGTGAAAAGTCAGATAAGGAACAAATGAACTAGCCAACTAACCACAGTTCTGTCATAGACAGGGGAAAAAATTATAAAAGATGACCTTATTATCTTTCAAAGTTCCTTGAAACCTGCTCTTTCTCAGCACTTATAAAATCCTATCATCATAAGTCAGAAAAAGAAAAACAAATATAGTATATTAAAGTACATATATGGAATCTAGAAAAACGGTACTGATGAGCCTATCTATAGGGAAGGAATGGGGACTCAGACATAGGAAATGAACTCATGGTCACAGCTGGTGAAGGAGAGGATGGGATGAATTGGGAAAGTAGCATTGACATACACACCGCATGTGCGCTAAGTCATTTCAGTCGTGTCCAACTCTTTGCGACCCCATGGACTGTAGCCAGCCAGGCTCCTCTGTCTATGGGATTCTCCGGGCAAGAAAACTGGAGTGGATTGCCATGCCCTCCTCCAGGGGATCTTCCCAACCCAGGGATCAAACCCATGTCTCCTGCACTGCAGGCAGATTCCTTACCACTGAGCCACCAGGGAAGCCCATATACATGCTACTATCTGTAAAATACACAGCTAGTGGGAAGCTACTTTAAGGGAGCCCAGCATGGCGCTCTGTAATGACCTAGAGGGGGTGGGATGGAGGGAGTTGGAGGGACACTCAAGAGGGAGAGGAGATATACATATAGTTATGTCTGATTCACATTGTTGTACAGCAGAAACCAACACATTGTAAAGCAATTATCCTCCAATAATTTGTTTTTTAATGTAAAGAAAAAAATCCTATCTTTAGCTAAACTCAGTTGACTTCTACAGAAAAAGTTATAGGTCTCAATATGTATGGCAAAAATTTGGAGGGAAAGAGTATATTCAGATGCTATATTGTAATTCACTTTAGAATAGAAAATGTTATAATAATAATACTAGAAATAATAAAAGGAACCAACCTAAACTTGTCCAAATCAAGCACAAATATAGCAAATTTTTAAAGCCTAAATATCCATCTTTTATTCATTCAGCAAACATTTGTGATTGACCTACTATGTATAAGACACTAGTCCCAGTTGTCAGTGGGCAAAAATTTTCAAGAGTTGGTAACTGGAAATCTGGAGTACCTAACTATAGTAATATAGGATAGAAGCCCTGTTAATTTTTTTCTGCTTCAAGCACACAACAAAGTAACGTCTGCTCATCAAGTAAAAAATCCCTAGTCTTAGTTTCTGCAGTCTATTTTGAGGCACATAATTTAGTGGCAGGTGAGTTCCAAGTCCATCTTACCAAGGCAATCTTCATAAGAGAGAGTAACAAGTCACACAGGGTTTAGTTTAAAAAAAAAAAAAATGAATGAGCCAGTAAGGGTTTATATAGCCTGCCCACTAAACACCTGGGTAAACTTGAATAAGCATTTCAACTTCTCAAAACTGGGAAGTTTTCCCCTATTAAATAAGGGAGGTATCAGTAGATTTAGATGTCTTTCAGGTCTCTTCCAGCCCTAACATCTAATTAAGTGAAGTGAAAACACTATGAGAAATGTTGAAAGTGATAGACAAATGTGATGATAATGATGACTCAAGGCCTATATATAAGTAGACTTCCGTCTATCCCCGCGTCTACTTCAGTTTAGTACACCTGCTTTCATGCCTTCTTTTGGCCCAAGAGTCCAATGGCAGAGCATCCTTAGCCCAGGGGATTGCCAGTCTGTTTGCTCTCAGCCTCCTCCCTCCACGGCACCCAGTGTTTTCCCCTGAACAAAAGTGTTCTCTCCTAAATAAAAGGCTACAGGACAGAGGAGCTCAGTTGTCCCTGCTCAGCCACTCTGACTGCAGAGGTGCTACCAGAGAAGTGATAGGTTGAGTCAAGCCGCCTTTAGCCAATGACTGGCCTTTTGTATATTCTAATTCTTCTTCTGTAAAATAGGAACCATCATACCAGTTCAAAGATTGTTATGAGAATTAGTCAGAGAAAGTATGAAAGGTACACGCATGTAGTGGTAGGTAGTTGCTAACATTGTTATTGCTATAGTCGAAGCTCAGAGCACACTGTCTGTACCCTCTGCTGAATAGAGATGTTCCAAAGTGACCACACAAACCCTAAACAATTCTTCATCACAGCTGCACAGGAATATATGTGCCTGCCATCCATTCTTAGCCACCAAACAGCAGCAACAAGAGCAGGCATTTGGTAGTGCTTATTTATCCCACAAGGCAATTTCCTCTGCGTGGTTTCATCGGATTTTCGAACTTAGGCTGTGAGGCAGGTAATGTAAGTCTTGCTTCCATCCCAGAGCTCAGGCCACTGCGTTGCACCATTCCACAGTGGTGCCATCCGTGTGGAATACAATGTGAGTGGTACTTCCCTTTCCCCAGAGTCCTGCAGAGCAGCAAGACTGCCACTTGCAGAATAGGAAACTGAAGCTCAGAGAGGTTAAGTGAGTTGTCTGAGGTCACACAGCAAAGGAGGAAAAGATTCTGATCTCCAAGTCAATTTATAACTCCAGCTATTTTATGCTTTCCTCTATACTGTGTGGCCTTTATCACTGTCCACTCATGAAGACTATGACAGGGTCAGACTTCTCTACCAAGATACCCCAAAGCATCACATAGGATGGAGGGACTGGCACTGAGAATGTGACCCTGTCACAGACCTCGAGAAACCGAAGGAGAGTCTTCCCTGTGTCATAACGGACCACTACCCACTGTGACTCAGTCTGGCTCTGGATGTGCTATGCTCGGGACATCATTTTGTGGAAAGAAAGCAACTCCATGTCTAAGTAAACCACGCTGTGGAGACAGCGGGCTGTGCTTCCTCACCATATGACTGGCTCCCATGAATATTCAAGACCCAGCGCCCCTAAAAAAAATCCATTACGTCTCCCACCTGTGTTGTCATCTTATCACAATCTGGTCTATGCCAACAGGCACTCTGCGGTATTAAAGAAGGAATCAGAGTTTGAGAAAAGTGACAGAAATAGTTATTCAAGTGCTGCGATTGGATGCCACGCAAAATGAGAGTGACTTCCTCGAACTCGCTAATCCCCAAACAAAATCACCATCAAGAAATATTAAAGCACACATTTTATTAGTTTCATTTAATTTCTTAATTGCTCAAAGTCAGTTTACCCATTTATTGCTGTGTGAAATGCTTAGAGGCAAGGCGCACATTAAAGGGATTATTTCCATGTAATCCCTCCCTCCCAGAGGGTAGGAACCGCTCACTTATGAATCCTGATTTATGCTCTGTAACAGTATCAAAATGGAGGGAATCGTTATTGTAAAATGATAGAGTCAGGAGTCGGGTAATACAGGAGAGTGTAATTTAATAGTAAAGAGAAAGTACCTCATTTTCGGTAAAAGTTATACACGCCTGTTTCAGGAATAGCTATTAACCAAACTGAATTTAGCCTCCCATTTTTCTGGCTCTACTTCTGTTAGTTGATAGATGTTGAAGATGTGTCGACTGTTAAGATTTTAATCAGATGGTGTCTGGGAGTTCGATGTGATCATTTTACCAGGGCTTGGAGTTCTGGGGATAATAATTGCTCTGAACATTCCGCTCTCTGTGACAATATGCCCACCACCAGCACAGTCTTCCTTTTCGGCAGGAAAAAGAGGGCAGGCACTCGGGGAATTTGGAAGGATGCTGCAAATGATCCAGGAAAGGCAAGTTGAGGTAGGAAACAGTCTAGGTAAACATCCACCAAGAAACTAGCGACAGTCTGAACTTCTGGCAGTTTCTGTGGTGCATCATAGCTGGCCTGAGACCATTAAACTCCAGAGGAATGGGAAAGCCATTAGTGACCCGGGAAAGAGCTTTTTCTTGTTCTGCTGCTAACACATCTCTTGCTGTCACAGTACCTATAACCAGCTACATCATTTTAGGACCATTATTGCTATTCTTGGAAAGAAGTAAGAGTGATAGCATCAGAAGGGTACAGAGGTAAGGCCAGTCCTTACCAGCGACTTCTGCCCCCCTTAGACAGCACAGTGAGCAGGGTGCTTCCATTCCAGGCTGGCCCTCTTCCAATCTTTGATATTCATTCTCTACCTTTCATGTCAGCCTCCTACAAAGAGTATACAAAAGAAAACTTTTTCTTTAAAGCCCTCAAGGAGATTTGTACCATGTATTTTATTAGACTGAAGGCAAAACACGCTGATAACAGCAGAAGAAAAAAAATAGCTGCTTCAGACCCCAGCTGACCTCTTTTGCATGGAAAATTCTCCATATGATTACAGAGCTAATGAGTAATATTTAATGAAAACATTAGGCCTTTGCATATATTTGTAAGCAGCACGTCTTCCATTTAAATTTACATAGAAATAAGCCAATGTGTATAAATATGCATCCTTGAACTCTGTGTATTTTAAGGAAAATCCTCTTTGGCTATCTCTGGCTGTTTCTATACAAAGCTCAAACTTTTCGATAAGAAAACAGTGGAATTCAGTCAGTCATCCGGTTGACACCAAACACGCAAGTATTTGGTGGTGCGTGAGTAAAACAGCTGAACTCAGGCAGACTCATCCTCATTTCACAGAATATTTTGGCTTTATGCAAACAACAGTGTATGAGAAAAAACTGGGCTAAACATGCTAAATAAATATGTGTGGGGGTAAAAAACAATAACAACAACAACTTTCAATTTCAAGAATCCTTAAGCATGTGAGGGTAAAGACTCAGGACAAGAATCGTTTCTGGAGGCTTCATAGAGTTCCTTTCCTGCTCAGAAGCTGAATCGCAGTGGGGGCTGGATTTGAAAGTGAAAAGCCTGTGACAACTTTCTTCTCCCCTCTTCCCCTTCCCCTCTAGGTGGAGCTGACAGGCAGCAGTGTCTTTGACTATGTCCACCCCGGGGACCACGTGGAGATGGCGGAGCAGCTGGGCATGAAGCTCCCGCCTGGGCGGGGTCTCCTCTCACAGGGTACCGCTGAAGATGGAGCCAGCTCAGCATCTTCCTCCTCCCAGTCGGAGACCCCCGAGCCAGGTGGGACTTGCAATCCCAACGTGAGGGTTGGTGGGCAGGACCTTTGCCAATGATTGCACTCAAGTTGCCAGTGTGAAGAGACTACAAATAGGTCTAATGGTATTTAACAATTCCATGCAGCTTTCTGTCCTGGGCAGTAATTAAGTAAGGAAGAGATTTGAAAATAAGAAGACATTTTAATAAGTATAATCCAGAGATCTAATTTCAGGTGAACAAAATGCACAGAAGGTACCAGTTCCTTTAGATTCTTTTTCAAATTAATGGAGGGAAAAGGTTCAGATTTGGAAAGCCCTCTGCCTTTCATTGTTACCATGGCTAAATGTAATGCATTTATTTATTATTCAGCAAAATCGATGGCAAAGACTTTTGAATATTAGCTTGTGGAGAATTAAAGGTATTAGGGGCTTGCAGAAATCTCAGTTTCTTTTTCTTTTTTTTTTTTTTAAACATCAGAAGGTACTTGAAAGATGTGAACAGATAAATTAAGGCTAAAAAGAAAACAGAAATGGCTACATTTTAAACTGCCTTTCCACCCTCAGTATTTAATTAGATCAATTGTATAGAGGAATGAACAGAGGTGACATTCCTCATTGGGATTCCTTCCAGGACTCTTATAGACTTTGCATTCAGAATGTTCCCATTTTCATTGTGTTGTACTGATGATAATTTAAGTATTAGGGGAAAATCCATTTATAAATTAAACAAAATGACTTGATATCCATCAGTCCCCTAGTTCATCAAGCTGTTCAAACACGGGGAAGATTGGCTGGTCGGCCTGGGTCTTCCGAGAGCGCTGGTAATTAGATCTGCGAAGGATTTATTCTTTGCTGATTGGGGCTTTAAATTAATTGAAGTTCCACATTTGTGGTTTTGTCCTTTTTGTACTTTTTTAGAGGAGATATTTCATATTCTTGTGTGGTGGAGTGCTTGGCCAAGCAGCAGTGGTTTAAATGTTAATTTTTCTCATGAGAAGTTTAAGATTTTTAATGAATCAAGGCCTGATTTGAAGTGCAAAGTTTTATTTGCTTACTTGGGAAATTATTTTTGCCCTCTAAAGATGTTTGTGCTTTGCTTGATATGTTGTTTTAAAACAGATTCACAAAACAAAAGCATTTTGTGAAAGAGAAAAAGGAAAAAAGAAAAAAAACAAAACCCTACCTTTGGATTAACCTTAAAATAACTCTACACATTTCCAAGAAAATAATTTGATCTGCTTAGAAATAATCACAGCATGTTTGCTCACACAGAAGGGAAAATATATGTTTACCTCTTTGGGAAATATGTTAAGTCCTTCTAGAATCAATGTGTGTTTCCCCATTTAAGTTAACTGAAGCTTCTAGGGCATTATTTTCTAGCTTTTGAGTGGGGATCATTCCTTCTCCAGTGAGTCCCATCCATGAGAAAAGAGTATTTAAGACTGCTCCTTACCATTTAAAGATAAAAATAATTTTGTTCCAGAGGTCAAGGGAGTCATATACTCTTGTCCCATACCTCACTGATTTCACTGTAGACAATGTCAGTGAGATCACTGGGCCTGCTTTTCAGTCCTTAGAATGTTCATATCTGGGTATATTTGAGAAGCAGTACATGAAAATAGTTTTCTACTCCATTCTGGAGTTACACTGGGAAACCAGGGTTGATCATGACTCTTAAAACACTCAGTATGTAAGAAATCAAGTTTATAAACCTCAGTATGAACAAAGACCTTGAAAAAGTGGGCTTCGTTTCCCTGAATCACAAAGCCTCAAGTTAACAAGAGTCTTCAACAGTCCTTTAATCCAACCTCCAAGTTATGCAACCATCCTTTCCAGCAAAACCGACAGATGCTCTTCTAATCTCTGCTGAAACTCATTCCTAACAAGAATCTATGGAACATACAAGGCTTCCCACTCCATTGGTGAGCAGCTCTAATAGAAAGTTATTCCTAATATGGAGCCAACCTGCTGCTGCTACTGCTAAGTTGCTTCAGTCGTGTCCGACTCTGTGCGACCCCATAGACAGCAGCCCACCAGGCTCCCCCGTCCCTGGGATTCTCCAGGCAAGAACACTGGAGTGGGTTGCCGTGTCCTTCTCCAATGCATGAAAGTGAAAAGTGAAAGGGAAGTCGCTCAGTCGTGTCCGACTCCTAGCGACCCCATGGACTGCAGCCCACCAGGCTCCTCCATCCATGGGATTTTCCAGGCAAGAGTGCTGGAGTGGGTGCCATTGCCTTCTCCTACTTTGCTCCAATTCTCCTACCCTGCCCCCACCCACCCCAGGTCTGCCCTCTGGGACATTTCAGATTGACACCTTCCTCCCCTTCAGAGCCTCTCAAATATACAAAGTCAGGTTCACCAAATTCTTCCTCCCTCCTTCCTACTCCTTTTCAAGTCAAACTGCCCTCATTCTGCAAGCATTATTTAATGGCATGGTACTAAGACCCTCACCATCCTAGCCATCCTCCTGGCTGTGCTTCCATTAGTTGGTGGCCCTCTAAAAACAGGGTTCTGAGAGCTGAGTGAAGCCTCTAGATGTATTGTGACCAGTACAAAGCAAAGGAACTGTCCCCTTTCTCAGTTTAGGCTACTGTACTGTTTATTCAGTCCAGGGTTGATGTAGGTCCTTTTGGCAGCCAGATCCCACTGTTGATTCATATTGAACTTGATGTCTTCCCTAAACACATGTTAAGGGTGACTTGTCCCTTAAAAGAGAAGGAAAAAAAAAAATCCACAGCCTATAAACCAATTCTACTAGGAAATCCAAAATTAGAGTCAAATCAAACTGGTTTAAGATTAAATATGAAAACTCTGATAAACCCCATGCCTGCTGAAGCACTAGGATGTGCTTCAGTCTCACTTAGTTCAGTTCAGTAGCTCAGTCGTGACCGACTCTTTGCGACCCCATGAATCGCAACACGCCAGGCCTCCCTGTCCATCACCAACTCCCGGAGTTCACTCAGACTCGCGTCCATCGAGTCCGTGATGCCATCCAGCCATCTCATCCTCTGTCGTCCCCTTCTCCTCCTGCCCCCAATCCCTCCCAGCATCAGACTCTTTTCCAATGAGTCAACTCTTCGCATGAGGTGGCCAAAGTACTGGAGTTTCAGCTTCAGCATCATTCCCTCCAAAGAAATCCCAGGGCTGATCTCCTTCAGTCTCACTTAGCATTCTTTAATTCTGGCTATCAGAAAAATAACTAACTCCTTTAAAGTGACTCTGTCAGTTATCCTTAAAGTGTAACTGAAAATTTACCTGGGTTTCTTCCCCTCCCCACCCCCAGCCACCCTAACAGATATAATGGAAAACCCTGCTTTGCACATTGCTTAACAACTTGGGCTTGTTAGCAACAATCTCATAGGAACTGTCTCTTCCTTGCTGAAAAGTGTATTTCTCACCATTAGAGAATGTTAAACTGGCTTTGCTTTAAAATTCTCTAGTGTTGGTTATTTGCAATCTTCGGCTTAAAAAGGCAATTAGATAGACTGCTCAAATACTGAAAGGCAGTGTAGGATGCTACCTTTAACTAAATATCTTCACTAGCGCAGATCATTGCTCCAGGGGAATTACTTTAAAAGTCCATGTCAGGCACTACATCCCAAAGCTGCTTATGTTTCTTAAAAGCTGAAAGAATTTTAACAAGATTTTCTAATTCTTAATAACACCAAAGAACATTTTTGAAGACTTGTTCACTACATCATAATCTTTTCAACTCTGATAAAACACTGATTCTTGCTTAAATGGTAGTGTAATTTGGTTGGAAAATGGATATCAATATGTGGTGATTATGAAAATGAAGGGACTAGTAGGTATGGAATTTTTCAGGAGCCCTGATGTGTTCAGTGTAGCATTACTAAGTGACTGAAATCTAAATAACATTTGGCATTATAATAAAAAGGAAATAAGTGACTAAACCAGCCTAAGAGGCAGTGATCCTGTGCCATAATAGGAATTCTATTTCTTTGAACTGCCAGTCCTGTGACTGTCTTGTCTTAAAGTAATCTCAAGATAATGAGGATAAAAAAAAAAAATCTGTTGATGGGACAGCAAACAAAAATAAATATTTTATATGTATGCACATTCATTAATAGTTTAATATGCTATAAATATGATATTTCTTTTAGGGAAATTTTAAGGCAGGCAGAAGAGAAATAAACAAGTGTCTACTTTAAAAAGTTCTAGGGTGCCTCTTTAAGGCTTCATCCAAGCATTCCTGAAGGGCTTGCTCTGTCCTGTCCACAGCCTTTCCTCTGCTCCTGTGGGGTTTGGGGTAGTGGGGGTGGAGGGGGGCTGGGAAGAACTTCCGGAACATGAGGCTTACATGGCTCAGTCTGCTTTTGTAATTCTGTTTGTATCTTTTCATCCCTCTTAACAATTAGCTATAATCCTGGCATTATGAACCTTATCCTTTTTTAAAAAAATAAATTTCAGTGTCACATATTTTATATGCTTAATAAACAGAAAAGCAGCTCTTTAAAGAAATCCTGGAGGTACTTGAAAAATCTCCCTGTTTGGAAAGCAAAGAGTTTCTATTCCTTAGTTCGGGCCATCAAATTGTTGTGTTTTACTCCCTCCTTTTTCTTATTAAAATATCTTGATATTTTTCCAGTTATAAAATTCATGCCCATTGTGAAAAAGTTCCGAGAATGCAGACAACAAAGAATAAAGACCTACCTACCCTACCCCAAAATAACCACTGTTCTTATACACTGGATATCCTTCTAGATTTTGTTGCTGTAAATATGTAGACATATATAGTTATGTGGTGGGATTTTCTCTGTTTGACTAAAATAAAACTATAACATACATGCCTCTAATAGCCTGCGTTCTCTCACTTAACCTCACAGGCCACTTTCCCTGTCATGTTCCTCGCTTTAACACAGAATTTCCCTTCTGTCTCCAGTGGTCTGTTTCCTTCTAACAATCAACTCCTAGCCGTAGGACCACTGTCAGGAGTAACATACCTGGGTCATGCCTGGGAGGGAATTCAGCCAGCACCAGAGATTTTGCTGCCCATTGAATGGGTGCAAGCTCACAGTACTGTACCCAAGTTTAGACAAGTTAGCAAAATGTATGAGACAGTACTCTCAGTGAAAAGACTAACTACAGCAACATGGTTAACCATCAGTTGTCTGCAAGGAAAGCTGACTGCGTTCTGTCTATAGTTTCAGCACATCTAGACTGTTAAGATAATGATGGTTAGCAGTATGATCTCTATGCTGTTACGCCTACTCTACGACATCCTGAGTATTTTAAAGGCAAGCAAAATGGAAGCAGTTGCATGCCTACCTGAATAGAAATAATCTGTATTTTCTACATATGCCCCTGCACTATGGGAAATTCGATCAGCTCCCATATCTGCAGGAACTCAATTCCTCTGCATTCATTAGACAATTTTCATAATACGTGATATAATTAAAAGAAAAAATGATTAGGAATAACAATACAGAATGTAAAAATGTATCTGAGGATCAGATCAATATTGTATTTCCAAAGCTGTGTAGATATGAGATATAAGTATAGTTTTATGGGTGCACTATATTCCATCTAGTATAGTGTTGGGTTGAGAGGGGATGGTTCTCTGATTTTCTTTTTTTTTTTGTATTGGTTTACGTTTCCTATCAATGAACTGAATTTAGAAGTCAGGCAAAGGAAACCATCTAACTAACCCCACATCCAACCTCAGTCCCCAGACAGTGGGACTGTATCTACAGCACTTTCTGCTGTACTGCAAATGTCAAACAGAAGGTGTAATGGATTTAATATTAGCGCTGGCCAAGGTGCTGAGGGAGCTGTTAATAATGTCACTCCAGTTATTGATCTGAAGCCTTTAGAAATCAAAGAAAAGTGAGAGATCCCCTACTGGGGAAAGGCACACAGTGACTGGTTTTTATTGCCAATATATTTCTACATATAGAGTGGCAACTTTCTGGAATTATGTTATCACCATTCATCTCTGTGAGATTTTTGGATTCATTATATGGTAAGATAATATCATGGAGACCACTCTGCATGCTAATGCTAAAAGATCAGGCCAAGTTCTTTGAGACATACATAGAGCTTGATAATTTGTGTGGTAACTACAATATTCAACTTGTCAAACGATAGGAGGTTTATTAGCACTAGATTTATTCATGATGACAATGTTGGATCCACAGGAAGTGTAAAATGCGAACTATGTCGTCGTGAGGATGAGCTGTCCTCTCCTTTGGCCTTTCTAAAGCTCCAACTACAAACCATGCAAGGACTCACTTGGGACAGAAATGAATTCTGTCCTTACAATTAGTCTACCTTTTTCAAGAAACTGCTAATCCTTCAATCTGAATGGCAGTTTGTATGCAATGAAATCCCTGCTTTCCATAGTCCCCAACTAATAAATGAAATTAAAATGTATAATTTATGTTGAATGTTTATCAAACTGTAAACACACATTTAATGCCTTTCCATATTCATACAATATAAGCAAAAATAAATCCACCAGACAATGTACTACGGTTATCTCTGATGGATTGAATATGAAATGCATCTCCACTGTAGCTGTAGCAAAGATCAAGACAAGTTCATGATTACCTCCGAACTGGCCTGACTCCTATTAATACCCGTGTGCACATGTTTGTGTCAAATCTAATAGTCAGAAAGCAGTCTAACAGAAAGGAATTTGTTCCATAAACCAAAGCGATCATCCTGTACTGATAAACTCAGCTTTTATCCAAAAATTATGTAGGCCAAATGATGCATTTTCCTTAGCAATGCCATCCTTATTTTGAAATGAAATAGAAACTATCTTTTGCCATTCCTGAGTGAAGATGATGCATACTCTCCAGAAACAAAGCCAGTACTGTTACAGGGAATGCCCTGCCAAACTCAGAATTCCTCTTTTGCCTCAAGAAAAGATGTAGTACCACCTTTTCCTGCAGGAAGTAGGCTTTTCTTAGATGTCTCCTCTATCCCCAGATAAACTATACAGCTGCCACAGAAGAGAATACATTTCTCCAGTGCTTTCTGGTATACAAGGCCTAGGAACACTTAGAACCTTCATTTGAGTTTGCTCCCACTTCTGTGTACTTGTCTGTGTATGATGAGAATATTTGCAAAGTAACCGTATATGTACTTCTAGGATATTGCCTAAGGGAGCTAAAGAAAATAAGGGAAATTTCCCTCCTTCCCACCAGGTATGCTGGCCCAGCATCCCTTCCAGGCCAGCTCCCAGAATGCACAGCTGCAGCACAGGGCATCCTTGGGGTCTTGACACTCCAACCTGTGAAAGATCCATGTTGGTGACTCACATACCTACAGAAGGGCAGCCTCCCTTTTGTTTCCAGAAATGCTAGATGTTAGCCTAGTTGTGTATGCCATCCTGAAACTAACGTTCTCGTCCAAAATTTAGATCACAGTGGTAGCAACTCAAAAAACCGCATTAATCTAAATTAATATAATGGTATTTACAGAGTAGCAAATGGTTTGTTCAATAATAGTCGTGTAGGCCTCTTATCAGAATACGCAGTAGATTCACTCGGCCTATATGTACCGTATTTTCCTAAACCTTCTATTGAAGGTTCAGAAAATCAATTTTTTAAACCCATTATTTTTAACAGTTGTTTTATATAGCTTGCAAGGTCATAATTTTGACTTTCCTTTCCCTATGGTGATAAGGGGTACATTTCAGCATTTCTAAAATGAAAGCCAAGACAAGTTGTTAATAGATGATCTTTCTTCCCCATTAAAAAAAAAATGTGGCTGTTTTCATCATTGGATATTAACAAATTAAAGATTCTATTTCTATTACTCTTGCCTTGAACAAAGCACAAGTTATTTGCTTTTAATACATACAACTGCACAGAAATTTCACCCCTGTCCAAATGATACCATTCTGAATTCTTCATCTCACCAAACAGCAGACTTAGGAAGGATCAGTTACCTGGCATTGACTGAGCTTTGCAGGGTGCACAGATCAGAAGAGGCAGAACTGGCTGGAAACCATTTCCACCCCTAGTGAGCAATTTACTCATGATTGCTTGGGGAAAATACTGGAAATATTGCTTCTGTGTAAAGTTTGCAACTTCCAGTTGTCAGCTCTTTGCCAAGCAGTTATTCCCAAGGACAGTTTAAGAAGCAGAGCCTACTCAGGCCACAGTGACAATGGCTAGCATTCATATCCTGCTTGGTGTACGGAGAACACAGAAACCACTAATTATAGGAGTTAATTCACACCCTAATCCCTCTGAGCAGGTCAGTGTGTTATCCTTATTTTATAGATGGGGGAAAGTGATGGAAATTCTAAATGGCTTGCTCCAAACCACACAGTTTAGTTTAGCAGCCAAAATGAGAGGAAAGCGTATAGTATTAGGGTTGCACAGGTGAGAAGCCTAGGAATGAGATAGAAGAAGGAGATAGGACCCTAGTAGGTACAGAACTAGAGGAATTTTCTCCAAGGGACTTCTAAAGTCCAGAGAGTAACCTAACAATCCCCTTACGCACATACATCATTGGGCTAAAACATCATTTGTTTTCAAATATAGTCTCTAACTGAGGATTAAAAACATCCATCTAATCCTTTCCTCTTCCTTCATCCCTACATTGAAACTCCTTATGCCACAATGAACAGTAGCATCCGAATCAATTATGGGCAAAACTCAGCCCTGCGTCTCTTGGTTCACCTTAGCTACGTGTCTCCTTAACCAGGAGCATAGCCTAAATTGTCTCTGTGTTTGGTCTCTGCCCTGCCTTAAGACAATGCAGGGTCCGGATCTACGCAGCATCTTCCTTTCAGAACCAGTCTGCCAAGGCAAGCAGGAGAAGAGCAAGAAGTACAATGGGGTCCATTGGAGGTCAGCAGAGCCTCCTCAAGGTACCTTCTCATGAAACAATCGTGGTTTCCTAGGACCTATGGGAAACATCAACCCATCCATTAATTAACAAAACCAGCCTGAGAGAGGAAGAACTTGTGTGTTTTCTCTAGTTGTTATTCACTAGAGTAAATTCAAGACCCATCTGCTAATCGGGATTGTGTAGACTATTCAATAACCGTTCACTGCGTGTTTGTCATGTGTCAGACATTAGACAAAGCACTGAAGAAAGAAGGTGAAGTTCCCTGCCTTCCAGGAGCTGACCATCATATGAAGAGCACAGATCATTAACACAGCGCAGGAGGGTGATGATGATGACAATCAGAGCAAGGTGGTGTGTGATAGGGTAGCATTGTATTATAAGCTACTGCTGTTGGCTGTCTTTTCAGAACTATTTGGGTTTTAAACGTAACCCTGAAATTAACAGCCCAGAAACAATGCTTCCTTGGGAGCAAGGTGCTTTGACATGCCCAGGCGTATACAGACCCTGACTCTCAGGAACTTTGATGCAGACTGTTAAGGGCTCATTCCCTCTTTGTTTGTTTAATTAGCCTTTCTTAAAGCCTGCTATAATTCCTATCTACTGATCTTTCTGGCTCTATAGGAGTGTTCTGAAGGGAAAGTGAATCCAAACTGCCTCCCTTCCACTTATACTGTGCTGATTTCTAAACTGATTTCCACTTACACTGTGCTGATAACTAAAATTCAGGAAATGCTGGCTTTGGAAAATTAAACTCTTTTACCTTCTACTCAAGGTAAAACTTATTGCAAATATTCTAATAACATTAATGATGATATTAATAGCTTGTATAATATTTACCTACATATTCCCACTACATGAGTGGCCATGTTTTAAGAAATTTATTTCTCAAAATATCCCTAATTAGAGAAGGTAAACGGCTCTCCACAAATTAGAGAAGGTAAATGGCTACCCTACACCAGAGTAGACGGTGGCCCTGGGATTTGAGCTCAGGCCATGTGATTTGAGTACTCTGCTAGGTGCTTACCGAGAACACAAGTGGAAGAAGACACGACACGTGCCCTTAGGTAACTGATCATTGTCGGTAGAAGAAAGAAGATGACAAGAGAAGAAAGAAGGATGACCCTGCTTCTGTCTTCAATGAAGACATAAAATCTGCAAGTTGTGTAAGAATTCAGGGAGAAGCTAAATGACTGTGGGTGGCTTTGATAAGGAGGTCAGACCTTCATGAAAACCAACCCAAGGGCAAAGAGGTAGAGATGATCTTCCAGGAGCCTCATCTCAAGGAACAAAGTGGGAGTAAGGATGCTGCATTTAGGAGGCTGGAAGGAGCCCTGTCTTCCTCCTGGAGGCAAAGATACGTGCTTTTCTAGAATGCAGCCAGTGTACCAGGGAAAAGCATCTGAGATGGGCATTATACATTCTGAGTATAACTCATCCAGCAGAGCAGTGACCCAATGAAAATATTATTTCAAAGCTTATAAATACAAAAATAAAGTTTGAATCTGGAAGGCTCCTCCCTTAAGGGGCATGTTATACAATACCTATGCCCTCTGAATCCCTGCACAGCATAACTACTAATATTCATTGCGTGGTTGCCAAGTATCAAGCACCCTGCTCAGACCATAATATGCACTACCTCACTCATTCCTCACAAGGTACTAGGAAGAAGGCACCATTATTCTTCCCATTTTACAGATGAAAGAACTGAGAAGAACATTTTTAATTTGGAAAAGACATACAGTTAGCAGCTGGATAGCCTAGGCTTTGAAATGAAGCAGCTGGGGACACTCTCCATCCTTCCTAGGCAGCTCTGTTAGTTTTCCTGATGTTATGCTGATTGCTGTTGACTGGTAACTTACATTGACTGGACTTATTCCCTAAGCCTTTATTTTTGCAAGAATAAGAAGGATGTGTTGAATAGAGCAGATTTAAAGTGAAGGAAGCCATCCAAGGGGCCATTTCTTTAATCCAGAAGTGAGTGAGTAGACTTTGGGAAGAATTATTGCAAAGGAAGAAGTGACCATTTAAAACTAAGATAGAAGACAGAAAAAGGTAGGAATACACCTTGCGGTCAGTCTTTAGCCAGGAGCTAACGGTTAACAGTCTAGAAATTATACAAGTCTCAAGCTTGCACATGATTAGGGTTAATGACACCATCTGTCCACTCCCATTCTTTGTATCAATTGGTAATAAAATCTGAAAATATTCAAAAATTACAAAATTACATATGCTATTTATCATCACACATTAAGATGCAAATTTCCTTAGGGTTCAAAGCTGTTCCTTTTTATAGTTTATGAAAATATGTCATGTGCCTTTGGTAAAAAAAAGTCTGCGGCTCAGTGCCTCTCACTTGTCAGGGGGTGTCCTCTCCAAACAGAAACATGAGTAAAGCATAAGGTGAAACTGGTGACACAAAAAATTAAAACTCTGTACTTTCCTGTGTCCTACCATCTCTTGGTTGACATCGCAAGAGTATTAAAATTATCTATTAACTCCCTTCCCAAATTACTGCTAGTCAAAATGAAATAGAAGTTGATTGAATTGATAATATAAAAATGAATTTAAACTGTAACCAGTATTTAGGGCAATACTTTCCATTTCACAGAAGTAATACAAAAGTGTAAAAATAACAAAAGTGCAATCATCTAAGTATGGAAAACATTCACTCATTTCCTCAAGCATCCCATCATTATTTATTGCATGCCCATTGAACAAGCTCAATCCTAGAGCCTGAGATATGATAGTTATTAAAAAGGTCCTTGTTCTCACAGAATATACAGTCACATAAACCACCTGACCAAAAGGATTTCAGTTGAAAAAATTCAGTTGAAAGATCCAGGTCTCCACTTCATAACCAATAGGTAAATCTTTACATCAGGTTGTAAGGGACCCGTTGGGCTGTCTCGGTTTTTAAAATGCAGAGCTGACACAGATTCTAAGCCAATACTTCCAAAAATGCTTTCTTTATCATAACTACCCTGTGAGATGCTCCCCATGACCCCTGGTAAAAGAGCTGAGGAAAAGAGCTTCATAGCACATCGTCTCATTGACTATTAACAATAAACGTTAACTTAGCGAAGATTTGAAATGTGTGTGATCAATAAGTCTTTTTATTTTTTTTGGTTTGAACTAGCCTTTCCCCATTTGTTCAACTATGGAAAACATTTTTTTAGAAAGAAACTCCTACAGACACCCCAGAAACACATCATGATGGCCTCGATCTTGTTTCTGATCCCCAGAAGCCACTCCTCTCATCCACACCAGTCTCTTCCAGGGCATCCCTTGCAGGCAGGATCACAGTGTGGCTTCTCAGCTCAGAGGTTCAACTATCCATTGCCTCTGGTCACTCTCCCAAGTGGCTCTCCTCAGTCTTCAGGATACCCTTCAAGCTTTCCTAAAGGGGAGCTCCTAGATGAATCTAGTAATTAACTGAAAAGACAAGACCTGCCAGCTCCCAGTTTCACAGCTTTAGAACAGCCCCGGGCTTTGATTGGCAGGTCTTGCATTCCTCTTTCACCCTGTCTTCCCTATTCTTCACTTAATAAGCAGAGCAAAAGCCCAGATCTCTGGTTTCCCACTCACCAAAGCAATACACCAACAGATTCTGGTGTAAGGGTGCGGTTATGGCTGCCCAGAGTTCTGCTCACTGCTCCCCTCCTAACCTTAGCCAGCTACCATTGGTGTGGAAACAAGAACAAGAGTGTGGATTCAAGAGCAAGCATGTTAGGATGGCGGGACAGGAGACCCAGTGTGGTGGTGGTCATCGGTCCCTACACTGCTTTCTCTGATTTGTAGTAGCTGCACTGCCCATATTATAGATTTTAAAAATCTACTGTCTGGTTAACTTGCAGGTTACTCAAATAACTGAGAAATGATAATATACAAAGATGACAGCCCTAACCCAAACTGCAGGATATTCTTTTTATACTATTTCTGTAGCAGCCACAAATATAGAGAAGTGCACAGGGTCCTCCTGTCTCTGTCACTTGTGAGAAATTTGACCTGGATCAGGTTAATTAATTTACATGTGCCTCAGTTTCCCACTGTAAAACATTGGCCCCTCTAGTACAAGTTTGGAGAATAACGTAGGAATAATCACCTGTTGGTTTTAACATCATACGGATTAACATTAACATTCCTTATGGGGTCGTTAGCATATTTTAAATACTTAGAACAATAGCAGGCACGACATAAGTGCTCTGAGTGTTGTCATGATTATTCATTTTGTTGAGCCAAGCATTCTCTTATTACCGAAGTTATTCCTTATGGAAAGTCCGGCCAGGGCTGAGGTGACACAGTTGACTCCTGCACCAACTTGCAAGGCTTGAATTTGGGCTTCACTGTCACAGAGGAAACTGTTCCCGTTTCCTCTCTTAAAGAGCCCAGATTCTGCATGGATTGCGGTACCCAAAGGTATGCTTCCAAAAAACCACCTGAAATGGAGTCCTTCTGGAAAGAATCCATTTAAGAGGAAAGACTCTCTTGGAAATATATAATTTACCTTCCTCCAGTCTCTCTAATGAACAGATTGCGTTTTGCAGATTCACTTTTTTTTGTATACTCAGTTTTCTTAAAGCATGACAGAGGTGCGTAATTCTGTTCTCAGAGGTCCATCCCACTTTGGACTCAGCACTGAGATAGGCCTGCTGACTTCCCCTTTTCCCAAGGCTAGCATGGAAACAGCCCAAGCCTATCTTAGACGGGACCTCAGTGTTGCTCTCCAAGGGTTTGCCGAGCCTAGCCTACTAAAACATGTTCCGCTTATGACCCAAAGATTTAGCTGCTACATAGCCTATATGATGGGCTTGACTGATATCTTTCCCTTTTATCAAGCTGGATCATTGCGACACGGCCATAGCCACAGCAGGAGTTCTGCTTCAGAAAAAGTCTAAGTGACACCAAATGGGATATTCAGTCTCTACAATGTACGGCTCCTTTTACTACCAAATCATACACCCTCTGGTCTGTGCTGGAGAATGGGGTGGAAGTACCCACCTATTTGTCTGAACTTTAAATGAATCAATTTATTTTGTGTAGGAGGGCTTCAGCTCATCACTAATCTCGAGAGCAGAAATGACTGTAGATCTGGGCGAATGCTCTTGTAAAAGCACGAGAGATGCCCAGATAGCCTAGCCAGAGGTCCTATATATGGACTTAAATAAATAAATTAAGAAACTCATTTCACATAGGCCACCGAGCAGTTATGAGATGTTAATGACTTTTAGTCACTGCCAACCTGGACAAAATTCAAGCCAATGACCTATGGGTGAAAGGCTCTATATATCCCATTACCAGTCCCCTGAGCCATCCACTCGCCCCTGACAAGGTATTTTATCATACCCAGTACAGAGCAGTATGGCAGTCCAAATTCCTATACCATCAGAAAATCTTCTTCAGCTATTTAAAATAAAAGAATATTTTCAGAATAAAAAAGAGGCAGAACACCTAGTTCCTCAAATAAAGGAACAATTACAATTAAAAAAAAAAAACCTTTTGGAAAAAGGTACACATGGGTATACATACATACATATACGTAGCATTTAGACATTCTTTAAATTCCAATATTTTTTCATTCTATTTACTCCAGTGCACATTTGATTCTGCCTCTGGATATTTAGTAACTGGCATATCTTGGAGTTCCCATTAAAAAAGTCATTAGTTTCAGTTTACCATTTGTATAAAACTGATTCGTTAAATCCTTGATGCTTTCTTTCCTAGCTTGTTTTTAAGTGTCATAAATAAATGACTTAAATGTCCCACAAGACAAATGTTCTTTAATCATCTAATGCACTCATTTATCCTAAGCCTTAACCTTAGTCCTAAATTAAGTCTGTTGCAAAAACATAACTTCATCTAAAAATACCCATCAATCCTACGTGGTTTTGATAAGCACATTTAAAAAACATAAACAATCAGACAGTTGTCAATCTGAGTGAAGCCCAGTCCCATTTAAGAGTTATTCACCAAGAGCCATATTTTATGCCCATACTACCAGTGGAATTACAATGGAGAACAGCGGGTTTTCGCGTCTTTGCAGAGTTCACGTTGTGAAATGGTTTACAAGAGTATAAAATGAAACAAAGACTAGACAAGAGAGAGGATCCTCGTTCCACATCAGATATGTTCTGTTTGTTTTGGGAAACTATTAATACACTGACAATGTTGCAAATGCATTAAACTTTCATGATCACATATTTAGTAAATTGCATGTCATGCCTTTGATTAATTTTCATTTGCTTATGGTCCTAAAACTCTGTGTCAAAGAATCTGGCTGCTCAGAGCTTGTACATGAGTAATGATCACCGAAAGGTTTGGTGCAAGGAGAAACGAAGTGCGAGTTTAATGGAATAAACACTCGACTAAATGGAGTACTTAATACCTCATAACTAGGAATTCACATAGTTTGGTGAAATCTTAGCTTTGACAGATTCCCAATTTAATTCTGAATTAATTTGAATGTCCTGCATTTACCAGTGGCACACTTTTGCAGTAGGGCAAAGATAACCTTCTTATTTTTCCACTGGCTTCCTTGGGTTCTGCACAGTTATTACCACAGAGCAAGCCCCTTAGGGTTGTTGGAGGCACCCCCCATCTCCTGACCAGGGCTTTCAAATTTTTTAAAAATAGATAAGAGCATTCAACAAATAGCCAGATTGAGAATAAACTCAAAAATTATCACCAAGGCCCTTCCTCTGCCACAATTTGTCAAATCTGCTGATAGGAAACAAATTCTATTCATAAAGATTTTATTTGGGGGGGGGGGCACCTCTTGTGATTTGGTAGCAATTCAATTATAGTTTTGTGAGATAGTGAGCCCGGAGAGGGAATCCAGACTGACAAGAAATATGACAGGACAGTTACAGAGTGTTTATGCAATTAAACTTTCCCTGACAATACCTGCAGAATGATGAATGCGTGGGCGGAGGTATGTGAGCGCAGGCAATGCCCCACAAGTATTGCCCATTTTTCATTATTATACAACTGTTCAGATCTTTCAAGAACAGCCTGAAGTGAGGTGGAAAAGAGAGTACTGTTCTCTAGCATGTTAACCAAATGCCTCTTATTTTTTTTATTCCTTCCCTCCAACGGGTCTTGATGTGCCAGATGATAAAAGAACATCTATTTTAGAAAAATGTTTCAAAAAGATGAAGATTTACCCTGAGCTTGACATATATTAATTTTGGATACCAAAAGAGGTTTTTATTCTTTTTTCTATCTGCAACTTTATATCACTTCCCAACTGATAGAACGGTGCATAATTAAACTGTTGGGTTATTCATTTTATGCAAGCAGGTGCAAAGGGCACTATAAAAGTAGGATTTTACCGATGGTAGATTAAGAAAGAAAGGAGAAACTTAAAAGCCTTTTGTTGAGAAACACAAAAGCTTACAGACGAGATTAATTTGGTTGGGCAAAGTCTGTATTATAGTGCGTGGGTCTTTCAAGGATATGTGAAATCAGAAAGTTACAGGATTTCAAGAACCTCTCAAAGACTATGTGCAGTTTTTCAGCTTCTTAACAACCTTTATTTGGGATCCTTACGTGAGACCATCAGTTTGGGGTGTGATTTTTATTTTTTTAAACAAGTATTAAAGTACACAGATTTCTTTAAAAGAGCTTTGATTTAACTTGTACAGACTTCACCGTGGCAAAATCAGCCATGCCCAGAATAAGAACTGAACTGATGGCAAGGTGAATTCCTTTCAGACCCCAGAGCTTGGAGGACTCATTGTGTGGAAATGAGGGGAAGATAGTTTCAGCCTGTGGCTCCCGAGGTTCAGAGGGCTGAAGTGAAAACCACGCCTTCCCTTAATATTTACACATCTATTTAAATGAATGAAAGTTTGAGAGGGGAAAGAAATGAAATCTGTCCTGGAGCTATTCATTCATTCACTTTGACTTCTGGTAAGCTGTTACCGGTATCAGTTTTTTGGTTTTTGTTTGTTTACTAGTTGATGCTCCTTTTTACATTCATCTTTCTTTTGAGGACATTTAAAACCTTAAACTTCTGCACAGAAGTATTCAATTGTTACGACCTACCCCCATTACCACTTCCCAGAGTTGAATCTAGACCCAAAGGCAGAGAGCTATAGGTGCATGCCTACCTAGATGACTGTGTTCCTGTATTGACTCTGGTTTAACGGGGAGTTTCCACGTGCCCACGTGGAGATTATTGTAAGTCAGACTTACATCTAGAGACTGTTTACGTGATCCCATCAATTTGGTAAGCTCAGTGAAATAACTGGTCTTTTCTGTATTAGCAAAAATCGGTTAATCTTATTTATATTAGAAGCAAGTTGACCATAGATTTCTGTCAAACTCAGAAATCTCATATAAACCATGGTCTAAATACAAGAGTTCCTTACAGTCCTCTCTTTTACCAAAAGGCTGCACTCTCTTATGAACCTCCCTCCACACCAAAAAAGACCGATTTTGTCAGATATGATTTTTAACATGCACTAAAATTGATAGTTAAAAAATTAGATTGTTTGCACATTACGTAGGTGTTAAAATTACATGGTAGTGTTCCTTTATTTTCAAAAACCAAACCTAATCCTGTTAATTCAAAGTGAATAACAAACAGGACTAAGACTTTTTCCCAAGTTGTTACATTTATTCAACCTGCTTGTGTTTTGTTCTTCATCATAATTATTTCCAAGTCAAATGTGCACTGATTTCCTTGCGGACCTGCGTACCTCTGACTAACTTAAAGAATTGAGCTGGGATAATTCACACAATTCCTCGGGGGTCATGTTCACTGTTTTTTTTCAAGGACATTTTTATTACAAAGCTGATGAAATTTGCATATTAATTCATTTCTTTCAATTTTTTAAGATTAAATGTTGTCAACATGTATCAGTGCGAGGCTCTGACAGTGCTGATGAAATGGGTCAGTCAAGCTTGAACATTTGGAGTAAGGCAGCCATCTGCAACCCCCTCGCCCCTTGTGGGATTCTGTGCTACCACTGAAACCTGGTTTAAAAAAAGTTTTATTCAATGCAGGATATTAAAACATTATCTAAGAAATGATAGGTGTTAGTCTTTCCATTTACTCAGAAAGTGAATTTGACAACAAAATGGATCTAAGGAGAGCCTTGCTGTCTTGGAGTTAGTATTCTATCAGTCTTCATTAAACCATGGTTACAAAAGTTCCCTGCCTCCCCACACACACAAAAAAAGTTTCAAACTTGGTGAAAGGAATTTAGGAGAGAAGTTGAGTTTAATGTTTCCTCTCCTGGTAAGATTTAACAGTTAGTGGGGGCTCTTGCCAGTCATGCTCATGGCAAGAAGTAAGGATGGGGAGAGCCAATGGGATGGTTCATAGGACCCAGTGTCCTCCCCAAAGGTAGACCTGCCCTCCATTTTATACACGGCTAATACACATGACCAGTCCTTTGGTCACATCCAAAGCCTTCACAAAATGGTACCGGTGTTTACATGGAGAACTTCACCTCTGTCTATATCCAGTTTAAACATTAAGCCGTATTGCTTTATCCAATTTCCTTACAGTCAAAATACATACTTCCATCAGACACTCTCAAAGAGCAAGACCACCTAAGTGAGCAAGCCCTTTTAGTGTTACATTGTCTTTCCAGATCACTGATTTCTCTGTGTCTTCGTTTTCCGAAGAAGTCTCTTTGTGATGTACATAAGGCCTTTAACAGATTCCAAAGGCCTTGCAAAGAAAAAAAGTTTCTGGCTGCTGTGTTAAAGTAGCCAGAACCCTCCCACCACCAAGCTTCACCTGGCCATACAACTATGGAAGAACCTGCCCAACACAAAAGGCCACTTGTGATACCTGGAGGTTCTGCAGGGAAGACCTCCCAAAACCACATGACCTGACTTTAGGGAACTTACGTAGTAGCTCACGGTAACTTTTTTTAAAGCACTTTCTTTGAATAAGTAATTAAATCTGGCCATATACTAACCAAATTAGAGACTCAGATTTTCAAGTTTCTTACCCTTTAGCAACAGGTGTCCACTGGTTAATTCCTAGTCATAGAACTGTCTGATATATGTACAACACCATTAACTAGAAAAGTTTTTTTCCCAAACTGGGGGAAAAAAAAAAATAGATACACTGCATAAGAGAAGGTAGCCTCCGAAATGGTTTTATCTTGATTTTGAATTAAACTCCCAAACTCATATTGGATTGAAAAATCAAAATCAGACTTCACATTGTCAAGCTGGAAAATGTCAGATATGAAATATTTAAACTGTGGAATACGGTCTTCGACTTTGGGTTATAAAACTTTAATTTTGTGAGTTGGTAGCACTCCAATAGTTCAATATTTTTAATTCTACAAATCCATGCTTATTAACTTTCGAGGTTTAAACAGTATCACCAAGTCTATTGAAACTAAATTATTCTGACTTGTGAGAGCTACAGGGTAGCTATAATTTGTTTTCTATTCCTACATAAGTGACAAAGACAAAAGAAAGAACAAATAAAAGGAATTGATTGCCACACAATCCCTTTTTACACTTTCAAAATGACCTTAAATTCTAGCTGATGATTAAAGCAAAGATTCAAGCCTGGAGTTTTAACTGTGGAGTTTTCAGGCATAAATCAGGTAGCACTTAGCACAGGGCTATCCCTATGTGTTTTGTTTTGTTTTGTTTTTTAAATAAAACAGCTTCTATGATATTACTGCTAGGGAGTTAACTGTATTCTTCTCACAGAAGAAACGCTGCTTTTTTGTATTTTCTTTATTTAGGAAATATGAGCTGCATCTGCTTACAATAGTTTTTAAAACCTCTACCTCGATTTCATGATACCAAAATCATCAGTTGCTAATAGCAGTGATAACTTTTCATCTTCTTCCAATTATAGTCTTTTCTTGTAACTCCTCAAGTGCTTCTTCCCTCTTCCTAGAGATTTTCTAACATGTCACTATTAGTCTGTTCATGTATTTAGTTTGTTCAGCACCTACTATGCACTAAGTAAATGAAGTCCTTTAATGAGACAGTTATGGTATCACAGAAGGGACCCTATACCAGGCGTCAGCATCCCACAAGCCACTCCAGGTTCTGTCTCTATCAGCTGGCTTATCTTAAGCATGGATTTTGAGCCACCCTCCTCACTCACAAAATGAAACTGACATTTACTCACAGGATTGTTGAGGGAATTGCAAGCATAATATATATGAAAATGCTTTAAAAAAATCTAGTGTTTTAAACAGCTTGGTAGATAGTGCACCATAAGTCTTCAGGGTTCATCTTGTGACTTTTCTGCTTTTGTAGGCGAACAATGGTGTCTTGGATTTTTACACTCTAATGCCATATCCATAGCAGCTGCTGTTGACTTCAGCATCCAAGTTAGATTATCCCACACAGTTTTTGATGGAATTCATCCCTAACTTAATCTATATGTAATTTAGTTTGCTGCCAGGGAAGGAAAGTACATTTGCTGTAAACCCCAACTCCGGGTTGCTGGCCGGAAAATTCAGTGTGTTTTGTTTATTGCTTTTGTTTCATATATAATATATATGACTTCAGGATGATTTGTTCAGGGAAGAGAACTTGAGGAGTTACCCTTGTACCTAGAATCTGCTGAAGGTGTGCTGTGAAAGCATTACTTACTCCTGAGTTACCCAAATCAACTTGGAATAATGAGTTATTCTCCAGGGGCTATTTTCTCTGCAAATTTATGAGTTTACAGTTCATGTTTCTTTTTAAATGATACATCCAGCAATAGGTCTTTTCTGGCCTTTGCAAAAGCCTAGCATTTCCTCCATTTCATGTTTATGAAGCCAGCTACAGCTCTTCCGAGTTGAAGTGCTCCAACTTTACAATACAGGAGAAATGAAGATTTGCATCACCAGTGTTATATATCCTGATACCTGGTCACATGCCAAACTTTCCTGAGCAACTTTGTCATCTCAGTGAAGCTGCTTCCCCTGTCTATCAGACAAGTCCTGTTCACCTGCTCAGAATTCATCACCTGTACCCCCCACCCCGCCCCCAGCAGCTTTGACCCACAACCACAACTTACAACAACAGATCATCCAGGAGGGTGGGTGAACTTTTGTTCTTGATTGGAGTGAACTCCAGTTTGGATAAACAGGCTTTGAATTATTTATTCTACAAATCAGAAAAACTTATCTTCTTTTGATATATTATGAGGGATGAGGACAAGTTGGAGGCAGTGTGTCTATGGCATCAATACAAATAAAAGTTCAGGGTTTAATAATATGTGAAATTAGCAACTAACGCTTTCTCCAAAAATAATTCAGATCAGACTGAACCTGAATCAGTCTCTCAAGTGGTAACAGGAAAGTACAGTTGACTGACACCCAAAATGATGATGGAGTATATAAAGGTATAACTTATCCACTGATTTACTGAAGTTTCATTAACAATGACATAAATGACATGTCGTGTGTATCAAAACACAGAGCAATGTTTTTCCCTTGATAATATATACTGATTTCTTTAATATGTAGATAGATCTTCTGATGCTGGTGGCACTTGGATGAGAGATTGTTAAACTTGTTACAGAGGAATTGTGTAGTTCTTCAGCTTTGCGTCGGCAGGGTGATTAGATATACTGGCATGTCACCTCAGTGTGTTTCCTCTCACTGGGTACCATTTCGATAAATGACTATGAGATCTTAATATTCCAGAAGAACATTCTGTGCTTAATACTTAAGAGGGATGTCTTCTTTCTACTGTACTTTGAATGGAGACTCATTTTGCGATTTGCCCATCTGCCTTTCTGCCAAGCCTGGGCCTGAGCTGCCCTCAAGGAGCCGGGGTCCTGGTGGGGCACTGAGACAGTAACTGCAGGTGACACGGGCCGTCACCATCAAAGGACCAGAAAGGACAATATAAGGTGAAGTAAATATTAAATGACTGTATTCCCTTCGATTAGGAAATAGGAGCACAGAAGGAAGCAATCTGTGCCTTTTGCCTTGACACTGGGCAGTTTCTGTGCCCTTTAGGAGAAGAAGGTGGCATCTTGGTGACTGCATTCGCTGAAGCTTAACTTGCTTCGAGAGACAAAACTCATTAGAGATTACTGCCTCTCCAGCCCTTAGAGGGGACTCACAGGGCCCTACGGAAATATCTTCCCCAAAGGAGATAAATCACATTTTACAATCACACGCACATTTGTGTGTGTGTGTGTGTGTGTGTGTGTGTTTTCTCATCATTTTATGTGTCCACATCTATCTTGCTTTTCAGTCATTCTGAATGGGTGCTACCCTTCCCTAAATGTTAGCTTTAAAATCTTAATTTCCTCCCTGACACCGATTTCACAATGGAAACAAATATTCTAGTAGAATTACCTGTTTAAAATCATCCTGTCTGGAAAAAAAAAAAGACATTTATAAGACTATCCATTGGAACATTTTTGCTATTGCAAAAAATTATCTATAATTAATTTATAATGGAGACTTAGCTAAATATAAGAAATTATGCCCATAGACTAAAATACTATGCTGCCATTAGAAAGAATGTGGAATATATACATACTCAAATGTGCAGGAGGTTCCAAGCTATTAAGCAGAAAAAAAAGAAAAGGCAAGAGGCAGAACAGTACACACAGGCTGTTGTCATTTGTGTACCAAGAGAATAAGTGCAGACACAAGTGCTGGCAAATGCACAGGACTCCTTTGCAGGGATGTCTGAAAAACTGAGGACACGTAAGAAACTGCCTCTGGGAGAAATTCAATGAAATTTGGGGTCAGAGTTTGGAGGAAGCTTTGTTTTCTCTATACTCTAAGCTCTTGTACTGCTTGAACTTTTTTGCCATTTTTAAAAATTGAAATATAGTTCATTTGCAATGTTGTGATAGTTTCAGGTGTACAGAAAAGTGACTCAGTTATGCATACTATACGCACACACACATACATGTACACGTGTGTGTATTCTTTTCAAATTCTTTTCCAGTATAGGTTATTACAAGATATTGAGTAGAGGCCCCTATGCTATATACTTGTTGCTTGTGTGTGTGTGTGTGTGTGTGTGTTGCTTACCTATTTTATATACATTAATGTGTGTATGTTAATCCCAAGCTCCCAATTTATCTCCCCCGACCTCTACTATCCTCTTCAGTAACCATAAATTTGTTTTCTATGTATGTGAGTCTGCTTCTGTTTTATAAGTTCATTTGTATAATTTTTAGTTGAGTTCTTTTGAGACCACATGCCTGCCTTAACTTTTAATGTTTTTCATGGTTAGAAAATAATCATTTAAAAGCTGAGATAATAACTTATTTTTAAAATAACTATCATTAGTTAAAATCAAGTAAAAGGAAAATAACTTTTTTTAAAGAATGCTTTTATACCTAATTTAAACAACCCTGATTATTGTAACTTTTCCAAAACCATAGTGCACTCTCTGAGTAAGTTCTGGGAGCTCAGGAAAAATTATTTGCACTGAATCACCAAGCAGTTAGCTCCTCCAGTCATGCAGACAGAAACAGCACCCGGACAGTAGCCGCGGTCACGGAAAAGGAGAAAGTGAAAGAGGATGCCGCCCTGTGACCTCTGGCAACAAACAGTGTTCAGTGTGAAATGGGCACTAATAGCACATTCGGTGCTGAAACCCTCTGCCTGAGCTAGAGTAATTAGGACTGTAAGTCAGATTTGGGATTTTTCTCTGAGGTTTCACAGCTTATGAAGTCAGCAGAACAGGGTTATTAAATCATAGCCTCGTACCAAGTCAAAGGGATTTTTCTAAACGTAGAAGACAGGGAAAATGCAAGCACCAGCTGAGCAGTCCTATGGGTGAGGCGATGAACCCATCCCCAGCACAGCTAATGACCTGTTTTAGGGGCACAGCTCATATATTCCAAATAACAGGGGGGAAAGAATTCCAAATAGCTTAACATCATTAAACCCAAAATGCTACTGGAGCCTTCCTCGGTGGCCTCATAAAATACCTTATCCAAGTGGAGAATGGATATGCTTGCTGTAAATCATGGAAAGTTTATGCCACCCCAGATGCAAACTTCACACTAACTTGTTCACTCTGGGGAAGGTTCACAGGTTTGCTTTGTTTGGGGGTTTGGCTTGGGTTTTTTTTTTTTTTTTAAGCAATAATAGTCTTTGTAGGATGGCTGCCGTGTCAGCATTTATCTTGAAACTCGTGGATATGAGTTCTGACTGGAGTCACCTTTCTGACAAGTGTTATTGCGACTGTGTTTTATATCCCTGTTCAGAATGGTTTCTAATGATAATGCCCTGTCTACCTCGCTGCTTCACACTAAATTATAGATGCCACGATGACAGGGCAAACTGCATCCGAGCACAGAGCTCGACTCCTTCCCTGTGATGTCAGTGCCTCCACCCTTCTGTGCCTGGAATTAAAAATGGGGAAGGCATGATATGCAAAACATTTGTGCTTAAAAATAATGTTCTGTCAGTTATTAAACAAGTGATATTTCATTTAATCAGCTCAAGGGATTATTTTAAATGAAAAGGCAGAGAGGATGATTTTATTAACACATTCCTGCCCTAGAGTCCTACTGTAATAATTCTTTACCTGCCTAAATTAAAAAGTTATCATTCAGTCTGTCTACGGGAAGAAGTTCTGGGTGATTGGATTTTATTAGTTCTTTGATTTTCAGTGCCTCACAAATGGAGGTAAAGGCTGAAAAGCTTATCCTATAGCAGTGAGAATGTTTTAGCTACTTAATAAATCACCCCTTCTCCAGACGGTGATTGTTCCAGGACTTATAAAGCAAGTGTGTTTCTGAATACAGTATTTTATCGAAATAGGGTCCGTCTGACCAATCCACTTATATATTTGAACCTCCCTGCAATTCATTCCATTGCTCTTGCAACTATCATGTGAGATTTAGCTACTATCCAAAATATATTTCTAAATGTAGTTTAATTGTCAATTACATATAAAGCTTTATGCGAGGATCTGGAGAAAGAGATAAATAAAATCACATTTCTGGCCTTAATGGGGCTTCTAGGCGAGGCACCCATCTAAACAAAGAATACAAGGGAGTCAGTGAAACAAAGGCTGGAGGAGAAAAGACACAGACTCCAAAGTTCAAATACCTACCCTGCCCCAGTGTAACAAGCATAACCCTTGAACACCTTTTGTGAATAAGGTGTTTTATAGTTTATCAAGTATTTTCAAATATAAATTATGTTTGCTCATTTACTTCCAAAACAATCCTGTGAGGTTAGGAGTATTATTATTTCCATTTTACAAGTGAGAAAACTGCAAACAGAGATAATTCTGATCTTGTATCTCATGATTTAAACCTGAACTTCAAAGTTTTTTCTAATTATTATAGCCAAGATTGCTGACCTGAGGATCTGTTTAGTCAGCCTGTGCCAAGAGGAACCCTGTGTACAAAACAGTGTGTATGGATATAAGTGCATTGTTCTTGGGAAAGAGTTTCTTCAAATTCTCAAAGTAGGCTATGATTCCAAAAGAGGGTAAGAATTACTGCTTCATTAGAATCTTTTGTCAGTTTTTCCCTCTGGCTTTTCATGAATGGTACTACTACTACTAAGTCATTTCAGTCATGTCCGACATTGTGCGACCCCATAGACGGCAGGCCGCCAGGCTCTTCTGTCCCTGGGATTCTCCAGGCAAGAATACTGGAGTGGGTCTAGATTGGTTTTTTCCTTGGAGAACAGGAGAGATGCCATGAGATCCAGTTGCCTGGTATTTAGACACAGCTCCCCTGCCAGCTGCCTTTTGTCTCTGATTTCTACTTGGAGGGTGTGCAGCAGTTCCTTCAACACCTGTCCATTTAGTTATTGCTTCATCCACGTGAGCGCCTGTTGGTACTCACAGTGCTCCTATCCCAGAGGGACAGGGTATCAGTAGGTCACTAATTTCTTTCAACCCAAATTCTGTGTGCATAGATCTCTACCAGATACTTTGAGAGACATAAAGATGAAGAAGAAATGGAACCTACCCTCAAGGATCTTAAAATATAGAAAGAGAAGAAAAGTGCAAGTGTTAGTCATTCGGTCACGTCTGACTCTTTGTGACCCCATGGACTGTACCCTACCAGACTCCTCTGTCTATGGAATTCTCCAGGCAAGAATACTGAAGTGGGTAGCCATTCCCTTCTCCAGGGGATCTTCCCAATCCAGGGGTCAAACCCGGGTCTCCTCCTGCATTGCAGGAGGATTCTTTACCATCTGAGCCACCAGGGAAGCCCAGAAAGAAAAGGAAATTGGAAGCAACTGTGAAAAATCAACACTAAATTATGGTGTAGTAGGAAGAACATAGGTTTATCAAAGGTGCAGCCTTCTACAGGGGATGCAAAAATGAACAGAGGAGAACTTTCTGGAAGAGTACTTAAAAGGAGTATTTCCCATTCCTTTCAGAGGTAGGTCTCTAGAGGATGTCTCTAGAGGATTGTCATGCTCCTTCAAATTCTTTTCAAACATGCAAGTGGTATTGGTCATCTGGTCTCTGCTCCCACCCAATATCAGTATTTATCCTTATTCCTTGGGCAGAATTATCTTGGCTATATAAAGAAGGAGGGAATTCAGCCAAAAATGCATTTGGTGGGAGAGTGGCTTTCTGTTGCATTTGGAACATACTCCTATCATTTTCACTCATTTTCAGTCCTTTTGATGGATTTCTCCAGTTGGAAAGAACTCAAAACCAATTTCAGTGCAGATGCAAATAATCCTAACAAATTATTCTATAAATACACCACAAATAGCAATACTTTTTGAGGTTAATTGCTCTTACTTATCAAATAAGGAAACTGCAAAACAGAAGCTGTGTCCATGTGAAGAGAGTGGATAGAGTCTGAATCCAGAGATCTGTTTGGTTCTGGTGAACACGACTGTGCTGCCTCAAAGCTAGGAGAGCCCTAACTTTCACTGGGCTAGCTCATGCTACCCAGGGACTGGTGCTGGAGAAGACTCCTGAGAGTCCCCCGGACAGCAAGGAAATCAAACCAGTCAATCCTAAATGAAATCAACCTTGATTATTCATTGGAAGGACTGATGCTGAAGCTCCAATAATTTGGCCACCTGACGCAGCTCACTGGAAAAGACCCTGATGCTGGGAAAGATTGAGGGCCGGAGAAGAAGGAGATGACACAGGATGAGATAGTTGGGTAGCATCACCAACTCAATGGACATGAATCTGAGCAAACACCAGGATACGGTGAAGGATAGAGAAGCCTGGTGTGCTGCATTTCATGGGGTCACAAAGAGTTGAACATGACTTGGCAGCTGAACAACAACAGCAACAACACAGGGACTCGTATCAGTTTGTTTTTCTTTTCAGGAGGAGCTGGAATAATATACTTAAATTCAGATAAATGTTTACAAATTCATGACATAGGCACACTTTTATCATTCTTGCAGTCTGAATGGGTACATGTATATGTATAGCTGAATCCCTTCACTGTTCATCTGAAACTGTCACAACATTATTAATCAGCTATACCCCAATACAAAAGTTTAAAAAAAAAGAAAAAAGCTACCAGCCAACAGACTGTAAGGGATTCGTATCTTTTTAAAAGTAATCTGTCACTTACCAAATCCTGTTCTAGGTGTGTGTGTAGGAGGTAAAGGAGGGCATGTGATGGGCTGGGAGACAGAGACCTCACCCTGACTGTCATTAGCAGAAGAGAAATGAGAGTGGCCCCAGCTTTCCGAAGGGCCAACTAGACAAGTTACAACTCTTGCAAACCAGGATTGAGAAAATGGGAGATGGACGTCCTTGTAACCTGTCTCCTTTCACTGAAAACATTGCCACAAACTGACAATCCTGTGTACACAATAGTGACCCCAACATTTCCACTTATACCAGAAGACGTAAGTCATATTATATGGCCTCATCTATGTCAAGCTTCCTGACTAAATTAAGACAGTTTTATACAGTAGATAATAAAATATAAACATCATCCCAAGACAGCTTATTTTCTTTGGAAATTGCATCCGATAGAGGAAAGAGGGCTCAGGACTGGGATAGAAGAATTCCTGTACTATTTAATGTAGAGTGTGTAAAAAAGATGGTGAAAGAGGCATGGTTTAAATGAAGAGTATTATGACATTAAAAATTCTCCTAGCCTTAGTTCTTCTACAATCAGGGGAGTGACTTTCTAGGTTGAGAAGTTATAACCGTTAAATATCTACTAATATTCTGTATGGGACGCAGTAGAATACAATAATAATATTAACAATGGTAATAATAGCAGCCAGTAGCCCATGAGAACGACCTATAGGCTAGGCAATATACACGTATTCTCTCATTTAATTCTCACCAAACCCTTTGAGGTTATGAACCCCATTTTACAAAAGAGTGAAAAAAAAAAAACTCAGAAAGTTTAAGTACCTTATCCCACAGTTATACACCAATAAGCAGTGAGACTCAGATTTGACCCCACAGCCCAAGTTCAAATCCACCACCCTGTATCAAGGGCAGGACACACTTGACTTTAAGTCTTGTCTTGGAGCCAGATAACTTCGGACAAGTTATTTTGCTTTCCTTTTTTTTAATTGAAGTACAGTTGATTTACAGTGTCAGTTTCAGGCATACAGCAAAGTGATTCACACGCACATGCATACATAGACAGACAGAGCAGATACAGATACATTCTTTTTCAATTTCTTTCCCCTTATAGGTTATTTCCGAATATTGAGCATAGTTCCCCATGCTATATAGTAGATTCCTGTTGGTTATCGATTTTATATATAATAATGTGCATATGTTAATCCCAAACTTCTATTTTACTTTCTTAGCTTCAATATCTGTAAAATTGCTATAATAATGCCACTTCAAAGGATCATGTGAGGATGAAAGAAAACTCTGTCGAAAAACACAACGTAAATGCCCATATTATAGCCCATTACTTTACACATAAAAGTTCAACAAAATCTACTGGGTTTTTAGAGGGAAAAAAAGGGAGACTTATGATAACAAATTGAAGTGACCGTTTAGATGGCTAGTATAAGTTTTGAAAGTAAGTGTTTATATGTATAAGTTATAATTTGTATACATATAATTTTGTCTCTGCAGATTACTTCACTTTGAGTTGTTCTCATTCCAACTATTAATAGAACTTTAGTTGAAAATTAATTGAAAAACTAACATGGGATTAACTGAGCCGATCACTCTCAGAACCTGGAAATTGAAGGTGCAGCTCTGCTTGTGGTTAAGACATCATTTTACTTTTCCACTACAATGGATTGCGTTTTTTTTAAAAATCTCAAATATAAAAATAAAAAGTAGTTCATGCATAAAGCATGATGCCCTGAAGCATATTAGATCTGTTTATCTCTTTGTTTAAAATGAATGCTACTTGGTGTAGTTTACATAACATGGCAGGGATCAGCTTGATAAAGTGTTTATATCACCTGGGGAACATGCCGGCTCATTTCCTCAATACCTTTCCACATGACTAGCTTGCCAGCAAGTATAATAGCAAACAAAGTTTTAATAGGTCAAGAGCAGAATAACTGCTCACATTAACAGGAGGGAGAGAGGGGCCTGACGAGTGCCAAGGCTAATAACTGACACTTGCACCACGCGTTTTTGAATGCTGCTTAATGGGGAGTTTAGAAGGAAAAGCTTGCATAAAAGCCTGAGATTACTCACAAGCTTTGGGGAGAAGGAAGAGGGGAAGTGCGGCAGTATCACTATACATGCACACTTGAAAATGCGGCCGCACTTTAAGGCAGGTGGCTTGTAAACCATTTCTCCATCGCTGGCGGCTTTAGCAGCTCACAATTAACTCCATTATTAAAGCTTAAGGATTGACCGCATCACTGCCATTTTCTTTTAAGCTGTCCGAACTAAGAGAGGCTCTCATTTATATTTGCTTGTTGTCTAAGTGAAGCTGCTACTTAGAGGCTGTTTTTGTCATATCACATCAGTTTTGCTGAAAGCTGCAGCAAGACAGATAAACATATGGATCCATCTTGGAACCTTTTTATTTTTGCCAACCAGGAGGGGGTAAAAAGTGGAATATCTTTTTTTTTCTTTGCATCTTTGTCTTCCTTGGGCAGTGTGATAATTTATGAAGTGAATAACATCTATAGAGTTCATAAGCCCCCTTTTCCCCCCAGAAAAACTCACAATAACAAGTTTCACTAAAGTTTTAGGAGTGTTCAGATGAATAGTTGTGTAGCTAACCCTGACTTTTGCAGCCCATAAATGACATATGCTCAAAAATGCATTTATCCTTTCCACATTACCAAGAGGGAGGCAAAATCTGCCACTGTATTTAAACAGAAGAATGGACAGACTTCCTTTTGTTGTTGAGTCCATGTCTTTTGTGAGCATGCTATAATTGAAGGCCCTTTAATAACACAGGGTGTGGAGAAGCTGTGTAGAAAAAAATTGGGACTTCATGTGGCATGTTCCTTGGGTCTTACCCACTGTAGAAAATAGGAAACTTTGTCAATATGTGTCCAGGCTCTGGAGGGATACAGATCAGTAACTGAATCATAGGTAAATAGATTAGATATGGCAGTGGTGGGAGACGCATGCTGAAAAACAAATCCAGAAGAACAGTTTTACAGAGCCTGCCTTCTATTTTCATAAGGAAACTAAGCCAAATAATCTGACAAGGGCGGAAATCAAATCATCTGTCAAGTTCCTCTACCTTTCATTTATCACATAGTTTAATACCATAATGAAAAATAGCAAATGAAAAATGAAGTGAATGACCAATGAAAAATGCATTCTCTGAGGATACACTAATGTGTTATTAGCCTAAATCCTCCACCCCTGTACACATATCACTGCTAGGGCAGGCCCTGTGGTCACACCACCTTTTTCATGCAAGTATGACAAACCCTGGGATGACATGAGCATTGTGACTGGGAGAGCCCTCAATACATAAAGGCGGCCCTCTATCCATTAGTCCTCTCAGGTTCCTACCCTTTTTTTAATCCTTTCTTTACATCAGAATCTGAGCTAAGACAGGGTGGCTGGAGGTGAGCAGAGGCCCAGTAATTCCAAATTCTGCAAAGTAACAGTGGGAAGATGAACTGTTCACTACATGCCAAAGACTGACCTTCATAATCCCCATGTAAGGTAGTGTGGACCCCATTTTCACAACTCAGGAAGCTGAAAATCAGAGCAGTTACTTTGTCCAATACCTATAAGTGGTAGAAGGAGAATCTGGACCCAGATTGTTTGATAACAAACCCTGTGTCTTTCCCACTGATCATGCTACTCCTCATAATCCAAAAAGATGGAACTGTCTCACCAAGAAGATGCTAGGGTACCCACATGGGGGTACAGAGAATGACAAAGGACCTGGTCACTGGCCTTCAATATAATATCCAAACAATAGTGGCTAATACGAGTATTTACAACATGCCCAGCATTTTTCAAAGTACAACATTAACACGTTTGATCCTCACGATAACTCTAGGAGTAAGGACTATTCTGAGTGCCTTTTCTGGCTGTTGGACCTGAGGCTCAGAGAAGTCAAGGAAGTCACCCTAGTAAACGTAAAGCTAGGAATCCACGTGAGCAGCCGGCTCCAGAGCCTGCTCCCTGACCACCACCTCGGCCCCTCCAGACTAAGGACCAGGAGGGAAGTGAGAACTCGCCTGGGGCAAAAAGGATATATGGCCACCTGATGGTTTATTAAAAGAAAAGGTTATCATTAAGAAAATAGTTCTAGCAACAGCAGCGAAATCACTCCATTGAAATAATACCACCCACTAAAATGAAATACCATTTATCTTCAATCCTCCTGTCCAAACTGTGCGAGCTTGGGGAAGAGATAACATTTATTTTACACACTTGGTACAGTCGAGCAGATTGTGGGTACTCAAATCAGTCTCTTGCTCCTAAGCCGAGATGATTAATAAGGCAGAATATATTTCTTTCTAAAGAAGCAGAGGAGTTGATTCTGATTTAGACAGTATGTGCTGTTGAGCCGCAAACCAGAATTGACCTCAGCATAATTAGGTTGGACACGGTGGAATGAGGACTTGAACACAAATCGTTCTATTTTGACAAGCAGGATTCAAGAGCAGCTGCTTGCTTGCTTTCTCTCTCTCTTTTTTTTTTTCAAAAGGAGGATGGTGATTATTTAATATTTGTTGAGTGCCAACAGTGTCCTCAGCGCTGCGCAAGGCCTAGGAACTGGATGTTGGAAACTGCCTAAAGGGAAACGTTAGCAAATTAAAATCCATAGACTCAGCATGAAGGCAGCTGAGGAATACCTGATTAGAGGAAGACTCCACGCCCATCCCAGAACAACAAAAAAGGAAGCGATAAGGCGAGGAAGGAAAACCTGTATTGTTCAGGTGGCAGGGATGCAGTGGGGTGGAAAAGTCAACTTTAAGAGGCAGAGCACCCACCCAAGTGAAGCTGATAGAAAGGAACAGAAACTTCGGCAGGCAAGATGGAGGGCAAAACAAGGAAGAATTAAGTCAAAGAACAAAGACATCAAGGCAAATTATCGGCCTCTCTACGAGTCCTTCAAGGGAAGCGGCCCAGGAGGAAAGGCAGCCGCAGGTGGGGGTGTTGGGAGCAGCTCGGGGACACGCAGAGCACAGCTAACTGCCTGCCTGAGTGGCGGGGAGCACGTTGGGGACATCTTTCGCCCACGGGTAGTGAGGGAAAGGGCATTTTGGGTGGTGAGGGTGGAGCTATGCCCCGGAGACAAGGATATCAAAGAAAGCTAGGGTGGAAATTACATTTCATTATCTCCCCAGGGGCTGATGCCTTCACTTGACAAGTCCTAGAGCAGCCACAAAAGGAAGCTGACCGCCATCATCCCCATGGCAGCAGCTCCTACAGCTCGAAGCAGGCAGGTGTCTCCAAGGACACCTAGCTCAGGGCTCACCTCTCAGCGAGCGAGCACGGTGGCATTCTGGAAAGAAACACTGCAATAGTGGAATCAGAGCAAATTGGAGAAGACTTAGAAGCTATAGAGTCCTTTGAAGGAGTCCCCAAAACCATGGATTAAAGAGAACTGGTGGGTGTAATGCAGTCTGACTTTCAAAGGACTTTAAGAAAGAGAGAAAAGGAAAAAAAAAAATCCTTGCAAGAGGCTATTAAGCAAAATTGGTAACCATGGGGCAAGTGTTAAAATTCTGTTACATCTTAAAAACTAGTTAAGAGATGGAAAGCAATGAGTGGGAATAAAAGGCCATTTCTTTCTGTAGAAAGAGGTTAATTGTGGGGAGCCCAGGGGAGAATGCTGATACCAGCTTTCTTCAGTCTTAATAACAACCTGGAAGAGGAAGATGAAAAGCAAGATGGCAAAACTTGTTGATGAAAAGGAATTATTTACGGGCATTTGAGTCATGGAAGAATCTGAGAGAGTCTAGAAAACACAGCACATGGCAGTGGGGGTAGATGGGGGAGGGACAGGAAATTTTTAAATATCCCAGCAAGTAAAAGTTCAATAAAGCAGGTAGAGGGCAATCCACCCCAGAAAGGAGAAGGAAAAGCCTAGATCACCTGAACAGCTCTCTACAGAGCTAGGCAGCCAGGATGTGGTTGTCTAGAGTATGGTTCTTTTGTGGGATTAACAGATGGGGCATTGGTTATTATGGAGACTAGTTTATCATCTGTAACTACTAAACCTGAGCTCCCTGGTTTTTCATTTTCTCTAGTGGTAAAATAAGGACAATAAAGGTGGCCTCATCTGTAGGAATATGGGGGGAGGGGGGTAAGACCTGATTTGGATGAAAAATTCCCAAGTGACACAGTGTTACCCCAGGTATTTATTGATTGAATTAGTAGACAGGCCTCCAAAATGCCCAAATGGCTTTTGTCTTCCATTCTACTGCCTGCCTTTGGCACATACTCGAAGCTCTTTTCTGATCACAAAAATGCTTTATTTCTACAGATTGGCACCAAAGCATACCCTGCATGTGTGTCAGGCATTGTCCCCGGGAGAAAGGTTCATGAATAGGAAGTTAATCGGCTTCTTATAAGATAAATTCTAGCTATTTCAAATATAAAGGAAAAACTGTCCCACCCCGAAGTCCAGCGAATAATATCTAAGGGAGCCAGGAAGTGAATTCACACTCTGTTACTTCTCACACCACTCTCCCGATCCAGGCCACCTGGAGAGCAGAGCCCACCCTCTGAAAAAATAGGAGGGCAAGAGTTGAGGGTGCCTTTGCACCTGAATTGGGTGGTGTCAGAGAGGAACAGCAGAAGTAAAGGGAAGAGGAGCTGATATGGTAACATTTGCAAAATACCTTCCAGTTTAAGAAGAGCTTTCATGTCCTTTGGTTTGTTGAATTCTCGTAACGACCTTGTTGAGTCCCACATCTCACCATTTTATAGACGAGAAAACCAAAACCGAGGCATGGAAAAGTTCTTGATAGCTAATGCACAAAAGAGCTTGGCTCTTCTCATGACACAAACCCATTCTCTTACCAAATAAGAAAAGGAAGAAATTGAGCCTGCCATTCTTCCATACTTTAATAACCTCATGGACATGGGGATGCTTGATGTTTATCATCCCTGGAAATTTTGTGGACCCTTCTCGTCCAAGGCCTGCACACACACAGGAACAGAGAAGCCTGGAGAGCTACAGTCCAGGGGGTCGCAAAGAGTCAGACTGATAGAGCGACTGACACACACACACACAAACCCACAAACACACACTCACACACACCAGCCCAGCGAGCACTTAAGGTAAATGGAAGTGGCCACTTGGACACTCTCAGGGGTTAGCCAGAGCAAACCACTGGAGACACGTTTACATGCTCAACATTACCTTTAGGAGGTCTGTGGAGATTGGGATTTCTGTTTGCACTCATGTTAGTGATTTTCTTGGCAAATTTAATCTCTGCTAATGGCATAGGAAGTTCACAATGAGATTTAATTGAACAACTTTCAGACTTTGGCGGCAACAGCAGAATTTCCTAGCAGAACACCAATTCCAATCTCAAATGAACAGATGAATCAGAATACAGGAACATCAGTAGTTCTCATATTTCAGATCAGAGTGGAACCAAGGTAGAGGGTGAACAGTCTGGGGTGGAAGAAGTTTGTGATCAGGCAGAGACATTTGAGGAGCCACTGGTGGCCTTGAGATCTCATTTATATCATTTGGACTTAATAGGGTTTAATTTGTGAATTACATAGCTTCTCAATCACTAGACTTATAGAGTCTCAGGAAAGCATGTGTGTTGAAATCACCAAAATAATATCAAATCTCACAGATCAAGCCCAGGCAGCATACTTCTCCAACAAGCCCTTCACCTGTGTGCTAGATGAGTAGAAAATAAACGGCTTAACCTCCTTAGGAGCACCTCGCTCCTGACTACTTTCTGTCATAAATGGGAAAAACATTCAAACAAGGAATCCCCAAAGAAAAGAAAAAGAAGCTGCAAGTGTGGGAACTGGCCTCAAGGCATTGCTTAGTGTCCCCAGGAAATTCTGAGGGTCCGACTCTAATACTAAATCTTGTTCATTCTAGGCTTCCATAATAAAAGTGATGGAAGCCAGCTGGAAGTGCTTTGAGGTTCTAGCAAATAAGATGTAAAAATACTGAACCTATTTTATAAATGAAACCTCATTTTCTGTATATATACATTATAAACATAAACTTAGATCATCAGGTGGGCAGGTAGTCTAAGATCCAGAAATGTCCTCAAAGTGTCACGGTCCTCAGGTCATAGCCCGACCTTATCCCACAGTATTTTCGGAACATCTGCTTAAACATTTTGCTGGGAGCAGGCATGTGTTTCCAACTCCCTCACCTTCAATACTGAAACTCCTCTCTATTATTTTTTCTTTTTACCAGACAGGGATTTCTTGCTGTAACATATACACGCATGCACTGGATAATAAAACTTCCCTGATTACCTTATAACAGCACATTAAAAATTTACTAAGATAAAATTAATGTGATTTTAATAATATTGTTTTAATATACAGACTGTCAGGTGACAAGGAGAAAACTATTTGGAATTCCGCATGCAAGATATATGCCTCTTTCACAGCCCCTTCCAAACAATAGCTGAACCAGCGGAGGAACTTGTCAATTCACATTTCTGAGAGGTGCCCCCCAGGGGAAATGGCTGAAGTTGGGCCCTTTTAAAATGTGACTGGACAGTGCTTTTGAGACTATAATGTGGAGAACTTCCCTGCATGACAGGGGGACCAGGGCAAAGCAACATATACAGAGCGTTGTTTCCTGTACACGCTGCTGTGAGATTCAGCCAGAGAACACAACTTCAAAGAATCTTTTGATGGAGAAAAAATGTTTTCATTCACCCGTTTTATGATACTGCTGCAGGATACTTACAGTTGATTTACTATAATGATGGGACCTGGCTACTGTCCCAAAGGAAAAGAAATCCTGCTTTTCTCCCGCCACATTGATTATTCGCAGCTAGAGGTGGGGATGGGTAAGTGACGGGTTAAAGGGGAAGACGGCTGGAACGCGGCAAATAGAGATCATTAGATTCCCACCACAGTCATTTGCGCAAGGCCTGTGACCCAGGGCAGGAATGTTCCCATGGTCAGGTGCCTGCTCACACTGAACCCCAATAAACAGAGCAGACCTCCCACCTCTGTAGGGCTGCTGAGGATCTGAGGGGCTCGGGAGAAGGGGCAGGCTGGCTTCCACCCCATTGGGCAAGGACTCAGCCAAAGGAAGTGCCAGGACACAGTGCTGACCCACTTCGGTCCCTTCCTCTCTGTTTGTTCCCAGGCAGAAGAGATACAAAAGCATCACTATGGCATGGTGAAAAGTGAGAGAAACATTCTGGAAATTGACATGCAAATAAGCACTCCATGTTGTCCACTTTGTTCTAAAATTTCCCTTCCCTGAGACCTGGGAAAACACCCATCAGAAGAGGGGCAGTGATGAGAAGGGCTTGATGGTTCTACAGCCAGAGTCTTCCCCTTTGAGGGACGGTTTCTGTATTACCATTTCCCAGTCTGAGCCGGCGCAGGTAAAACTGAACATGCTCCCACAAATGACCGAGAAGCCACCAGGTTTAGGTGTAATAGATCTGTATTCTATAATAGCACACATGCGTCCAAGTGGCACCTTCTATGAATGATCCTAGCAGCCCACGAGAGCCATAAAATACAAACACACTTCACAGCCTGGGTTCCTGAAAGAAGCCAAATATTTCAAATGGGCCAAAGGCCACTGTCTTCAGAAAGCCGGCTCCTGCACACCCAGCAGATGTGCAGCTTCATGCAAGAGGACACTCAAGTTCTACACAAGGGTCTTAAGACAGAACCCCTGCCTTGACCACTTAATCACTGTCCTTTAAATCACCGCTGCCTCTGATGACCTGGAAGTCAGGCCCCCACCCGTAGGGCACACTTCCTACAGTGCTCAATATTCCAGGTGGTCAAATCTCACCTACAAAGGAGAAGCTGCAGGGTGTCTGTGGTTTAAGTGATGATGAACAGTAGACCCTGGAAAAGCTGGGGGTTCTTAGCGGGTGGATGCAGGCCACCAGCAGGAGGAAACACGGGTGGGTGAGGGTTGAAGTGAGTGCTCTGAAAGCTGGGCTCTTTATTAGGAAATTAGTGGATTTTGATTCTAATTAAAAAAAAAACCTACTTATACCATGCATCTCACCAATAGGAGGCTGAGTCTACGTTGTGTGGGGTCCCTCACCACTGTCGTCGTCTTCCCCTCCGGTTATCTCCTTCCCTGTGGTTATTCCAGAGCCACACCTTCCTGAAGTTGATCAACCCTCCACTCCCTCACTGGAGATATTCTTTGACAGGAAAATCGAGTCACATGCTCAAGGCTCTATATTCCTTTGCTAGATTTATCATCTACTCTCTCCCCAGGAGGATTATTGTAATTCAGTATCAATCTCATTCACTTAAAAAGAAGTTGTCATCTCATGAAATAAGCCCATTGGAAGGACAGTCCTAATTCATTCCTTCAGGGAGGCAGCGACCCAAGTGATGACTTCAAGTTCATCAAAAACTAGGTTCTTTCCATCTTTCTGCTCTCGCCACCTCAGCTATAAGCCTTGTCCTCAGCCTTGCTTCTCACATTTGTAGCAACCACAATGTCCAGATGCAGAGGAGTCTACAATTTTTTTCTTTTATCTCTTTTAAAACTTCTCCCAACAGCCAGATTCAGCAGACATCTCCGAACTTCTCATGGATGAAGTATACCTCTGGCAATGCGGTTATCCACAGGGGCATTGTTGACACTTGCTTTCTCTATCATCCCATATTCAATCTGTTGGCACATCCAGCCAACATTCCTTCAGCAGGTCCTGAGTCTGAACAGGTCTCCCTACCTTCCCCACCACCCCCTCACCCAGGGCTGTGGCCAGAGCCTCTCTAATGATGCTCCCACCTCCCACCCTTCCCCTGCAGTCTCAGCACTCAATTGTGATCATGTCTCAGCTCGACTAAAACTGCCACATGGCTTTTGTCGTCCTATTCAGAGTAAAATCCCAAGTTCTTCAAGGCTGCATTCCTAATGTGGTCACATCATCCATCTCATCATCTCTCTGCCTTCACAGCCTTATCACTCTCCTTCCCAAACTCTGCTTTAGTCATGTGGCCTCCTTGCAGTTCCTTACACACACGATGCATGGACCCACCTCTGGACCCTCCTACAGACTGTTTCTTCTTCCTGAAACACTATTTGACCAGATATCCAAATGGTCACCATCTCACTTCACTCAAGTCTGTAGTCAGGGACCACCTTCACACTGAGAGCTTTCCTGGCCACACTATTTAAAATTACAACTCTGTCTCCCTACAGCCCTTGTGTTTCTCTCCCATCTCATTTTTCTCCATCACACTTCCTACCATCTCACATACTATAGAGTTTGCTTATTCATCTTTGAATGTAAGGTCCACTGGGGAGTGTTTTTACTTTTATCCCACTGCAATAACTTCAGAGCCTAGAATGGGGACTGGAAAAGCAGAAACTCATTAAGTACTTATTGAATGAATAAATTCTAAAACCAGTTGTAGGCAACTAGACCCACAGTGGCTTTAACCAATCAAGATTCCTGCCTGGAGCTAAGATTGCTTCCCCTGAATAATGCAGCTGGATGGAGGGAGGGAAGTACATAGGAGAGAGAAATACCAAGGTGGGGGAGAGGGGTGTGGGAATGGGGGGTGTTTTTAAGGAAAAAAAGGACAGGCAGAGTTTGGGGTAACCACTCAACAGTGTCAACTACCCATTCCTTGATTTATTTCCCTTTGTGAAAACAAGAGACATAATTAACACACTTAATCCGGAGTCAGGAAAAATACCTAGTGTTTCATAAAAGTATTGTGGTTGTTTTGTCACTAAGTCTTGTCCAGTATGAGGTCCTTTAAACTGATGATGTCTTAGAGTCAGTGAAATCCCATCATATCCTCTGAAATATCATATGCCTCTGAAGTTCAAAGTAACACCAAGGAAGAAAGAATTTTATCATCATTGTCCATAGACACATAAGCTGACTGCTATTAAATAAACCAACTTTAAAATCTCTCATGATCTCTCAGAAAACTGGACATTCTTTTTGTCTCTTGCCTTCTTATTGGGATGCTTTGATTTAAGATAATGTCTGAACAGAGAAGCTTCGTTCAGCAGTGTCATTTGACCCAGATTGTATGTTTTTATAGCCTGAGCCAATTAGTTAAAGTGACTTTGACTATAATAGGGACCTGTGACATTCCTCAATATTATTCCATTAGTCACCCTGGAACAGTTTCTGGCTTGTGTTTGTCATCTGGCTCTGACTGTGCCTTCTTTATCCTGATATTTATATGATCGGTTGCTGGCCTATAAAATAGTCACCTCTGAGTCCTTGAAATTAAACCCTCTGCTTTTCTTTATTTCAGTAAGTCCTTGGCACTCAGTGGAACAGTGTGAATCACCTTTATTGTTCTGATTACTAATCAAGGGTTCTTTCTTTTTTCAACCTTTTTAATCTATATTAATCAAACAAGGGTTGGGCTGGGAATGAAGAAATTGGGTGATGGGGTATACCTGGGCAAATCACTTACCCTTTTTCTGCTCTCATTTTTCTTCCTATGCATGGGGAAGACTGCTCTAGATCATCTTGCTGTCTTAAGTTTGTGCTGGAATGGGCTAGAGCTCCAGCCTCTGTCCTCGGGCTGCTCTTCAGGAGGACTGGGCCTCATTAAGTACACTAGTTTATCTATGAAATAAACTTAGATAAGCACTGACCACAAACTCCTTGAGGGCAAGACAATGTCTCAGGGATCTTTGTAATCCATCACTACACAGACGCTCCTTGAAAACAAGGACAGTTATAGACGTAATTTCTTCCTGTACCCTCAGTGCCCTGCAGAGTGTAAGTACCACATACCTATTTGCGAAATAAGTGAATAACTGAACGATCGCACCAGCTGCTGTTTCCTCTCAGTCTTGATGGAAGCCATCATTTTCCATTCTTTCCGCGCCTTGTTTCTCTGGTCTTCCCTGTCATGTTTTTCTCCTTTTGGCACCTTTACTTTTACATTTATTTCTTTGCCTTTTATTTTTCTCACTGGCATCATGCATTTTTCATTAGCACAAGTCCTAGTCTCCTTTCTTCTGGTAACATTTGTGTGACATGCTTTCAAGTGTACAGGTCAGTAGCACGAAGTACATTCACACTGCACCACTGGTGTCACCATCCAGAATTTTCATCACCCTAAACTAAGCCTCTGTACCCATAAAACAAGTGCTTCCCATCTGCCCCTCCCTCTGAGCCTCTGAGACCCACTATTGGACTTCCCATCACTATTAACTTGCCTATCGTAGAACTTCGTGTATGTGGGATCCTACTCGTTCCTGCATTTAGGGCTTTTCCCTTGCTGCTTCTGACCCTTATTTTCTCCGACTTTCTCTTGAAAGCTTGAAGCTGCCCTCTTCCTGCCTTGTCTTCTTTTCTCTGTCCTTCTCTGCATCCTTAGTTGCACCTACTGCAGGACACTGCCTTAATATTTCCTTGTTATGAAAGTGAAAGTCACTCAGTTGTGTCTGACTCTTTTGCAACCCCATGGACTATACAGTGCATGGAATTCTCCAGGCCAGAATACTGGAGTGGGTAGCCTTTCCCTTCTCCAGGGGATCTTCCCAACCCAGGGATCAAATCCAGGTCTCCCACATTGCAGGCAGGTTCTTTACCAACTGAGCTATCAGGGAAGCCCTTGTTGTATTCACACTAATTTTTAGGTTCTTAATTCATTCCTTTATAAAATTGCTCTATTATATGTAAATAAGTCACAGAACATTTAAAGGCAGAAATATTACTCGTTAAAATGTTTGAAAGCAGGCTTCTAGAAAGGGCCAGCTCAGAAAATGACAGCGCTAGAAAGTTAGAGAGGGAAGAGAAGGGGATTTGCCAGAGAAAGCTTGGCCTGTTTGGAAACCATTGTAGGATTTGCATAAACTTAGGGGACTGTCAAATAACCTAAGCATTCTCTGGTCCCCCTCAAAAAGAAAAAAAATAGCAAAGAAAGCCAATTTCCTTAGGGGCAAAAGATAGAAAGGAATCCAAGAGTTCAGCTGCAAAGGCAAACAGTCCTTCTCTCTGATAAGGAGCAAGATACACCTTCTAATTATTTGCATTCAATACCAACTTTCCCTGAAGTCTCAACTTCCAGAACAGATGGAAGCAAACTCTGCACCCCACCCCCCCACCATTTTTAGACACTCTTTTATTAAGCTTAAAATTCCTCTTTTTTTTTCTGGGTGTTTCTGTGTGTTTTGTGAAGTTGTGGACAATACAAGCATCAGCCTTTTAAACACATAAACATAGTGCATGGAGATAGATATTAATGTAGAATAGTAAAGATACATCTCATAAAATCTAGAAAATGAAGTAAAAATTAAAATCACTCCAAATTCCTAATATCCTTTTGCCCACCATGTCAAACACTTTTTTTGCATACACCAGGATTCTTTGAAATATGCTGCAGCCAAAATGAAAGTTAGAGATTTCTAAGTAAATTACAACTAATAAATCTAGATTTAGTTTAAGCCATGCTATATAAGCAGCCATGGGTACTTTAGCGTGCATGGTCAGAGACAATGGATCCTCCTTAAAATGGGAAAAATAAAAGAGCTTATATCTCAAAGAGTGTTGTGACAACTAAATTAAATGTGTATGTAAATCACCTGGCATTAATCCTAATTCCCTGTACCTCAGACCGGCAATGCACAAAATAAAATGGCTATTAAGAAAATCTAGCCTCTCACCCAGCATGTGGATTTAAAATTATAATGTTGCAAATGTTGCGCTACCTGCTTTTGTAATGATTATATTTATTTTTTAAAAACTCCAAATATGAGTTAATGCATACTTCTTCAGTTTTTTAGGCCTGGGGAAAGCACAGGTCATTAGCACATAAAGCAGAGAACCAGCAGCTGGTTTGCAAACTCAAAGCAGCTTTGAGTTGTAAGAATAGCGTTGCTTTTCCTTCCACTCTTTTCTCTCTTTCTTTCCCTCAATATTCCAAAGTTCTGTTTTGTATCTCTTACTGTTGCTTGTCTGTGTAATTTGTGTTTTTCTCATTCTCTGAGTCCTTTGCGTTCATCTTTTCAGACCTTTCTCTCCAGGTTCTTTCTTACTACCCTCCATCTTTCTTCCTCCTCATTTTTATTCCCTGTTTAATTCTCTCCTCTCCTCTTTTGCATTTGCATTTTCTCCTGTTCACATTTATTCTGTAGCACTTTCTAGTAAAACCAGCGACTGTAAAACTTTCTTACCATCTCGCAGTCAGGTTCATGATACCTATCCATTTCGGAAATTTATCACCCTAGAAATCTTTTACCCAAAGTCATGTTAATGATAATAGTACAACCGGAAATGTTGGTGAATATATGAATTTTGAGAACAAAATAGTAACACGTACAGAGGTACTTTGCTTTCTTTCTGATATTAGTCAGATTCACATTTGATGTGGGATTTCAGCACCAGATACCTCACAAGTACACAACAATGTTTGCTGCTCAAATTTAACTTAACATTAATCAAGCTTTTCCTTCCTGTGGATTTATTTGATTCTCCTAGCAACTTCCTGTTGTAATACTGCGAGCTTCAGAGGTGTAAGGTGTAGATGGAGGAGAGATACATGACTGACTTAAGACTATAGAGCTATTTGGTTGCTAAGCCAAACCTAGAACTCAAGCTTCCGAATTCCAAGGCATATCCCCACTCCCCCGTGACCCTGCTGCTCTCTGTGTTGTGGCGTCATCCTGCCCCAGGGCACCACTGTTGTGATTCCAGTTCAGGATCCCCTGCTCTGGGACCTGGGGGACCACTGAGCATTTCTGTCCATTCCTGTTCCTTGATCCACCCAATAATCCTAAACGCAGACATTGGAACCAGCCTGCAGAGATGTCAGCAATACCAACTACAACCATAAAAGCTGACATTTACTGAGGGCTCATCATGGGCCAAGTGATATGATTTACATGGATTGGTCTATGTATTCCACTGTATGTGGCAATTTAAAGTGACTGCAATTGAGTTCTGTAAATACTACACATCCTACTGTATATCTTATCAAACATTACTAAAGCTCTTTTACAAAGAAAGCATATCTACCCATATGAAGGGAAAAGAAAAAGAATCAAAGTATTAAAGAGAATAAAATAAAATCAAAGTAGAACCAACAAATCTGGTCTCCAGGTCCTTTCTCTTTCTGCACTAAAGTCAACAATCTATGCCATTAGCCTCACTGGTGGACCAGTCCCAACCTAGCACTGAGCTAGAGACATAGGGAAATAAATCTTTATATTTAAGATTGTCACGGCTGTTTGTTCTCGATACTAAAGGTCCTCTTGCCATAGAGAGGCACTACCTCCCTCCAGATAGAGTCAGCCCTCCGTATCCGCAGGTTCCAGAGCCATGGTTTCAACCAGCCACGGAGAGAAGCCTTGGATACCAAGGGCCGACCGTACTCTGACATTTTATATAAGGGACTTCAGCATCCCTGGGTGTGGTATTCCCTCGAGGAGGAGGAGGGGCTCCTCCAACCAATCCCCCGTGGATCCCAGGGATAACTGTATCTATAAAACCTCCCTGTAAGACCCTCCTATATGCCTGTGTTAACTATTAGGGCATTGTCAGAGGATCAGAGCAGAATTGGGGGATGTTAACATGAAAGGAAAATAAAGAAATCTCATGTCTAGAAGAAGGAACACTAGTACAATTAAGAGGGGGCGGTGGGGGGCAGGGGGGAATCTCATTACTGACTATAAATCCCAAAGAAAATAAAATAGTCCTGACAATAAAAATTATTATTATATTACAGATATGAAAAGAGAAAAGCATGGTTCTAAGTTCACTGAAAAGTTTCCCTTCGGTCTTCAGTGATTCTTCTCCCGAGCCTCCCATGAGTGCAAGCCTATAATTTTAATTGTATCTTGGCATTCTCATAAAGCAAACAGCATGCTCAGGTAGTATTTATTACCTGTTAGGAAGACTACTTATGAATATGCTTCACAAATTCCAACCACAGTGATCTACAATGGGCCTTTTCAAGGACAGAAGGGGCGAGCAGGAATGCACGGCGGAGAAAAGTTGCTCATTAACGGAGGGTTTGTTATCCAGAAACGTATAATTAAGGTGACGGTCCCAGCTTCTGTGACAGCCGACACTCGGGTAGTTGTTTGATTGCTGTGTGGGTCAGGGATCAGCCCCGGCGACAAGATGTAGCCACATTAGTGTGTTAGCGAACAGGTTAGGAAGTAAATTACAGCTGCCTTTCTCAAGCACATGACTGTCGGTCTTCATTGTTTTGTTTTTACTGTACATCAGCAGGCCTGTGGCTTCTGAAGACTTTGTGTGACAGGTTAGGCATTTTATCCTTTGAGTAAACAGTAATCACGGTGTGAAGAAAGTGGGGCATTGGAGATTTGTCCTATTCTTTGAGAATTCCACTCTTCCTTTTTAGTTTGCTCCAAGGGCTCATTGGGGATACATATATTAAGCCCTTTAAATAGTTCATAATAAATCTTTGTCTCAGGCTGATTCTGACAGTTTTTTAAAGAGTCTTTTAAGAGAGAATCCTCAATCATTTGTTAATCCATGGGGTGATCTTCAGACTTTGGGAAAAAAATAACAGCCCGGGCTCTTGGGTAGTGAAAATACAATGTAGGAAAAAATATATAAATATGGAAAATCCCAAGAATATCATCTTACTGAGATTACTTACATGTTCTGCATGTATCTAAATGCTTTCTTTCTTCTCCAACAAGCCAAAAAGAGAAAAGAAAAGAATTGTCAAAATAGCAAGGGTTGTTATTGATAATTTTATGTTTTCGGACTAATAGGCATCTCCTAAAATGTCAGACTTTTAATTGTGTAAGAGAATATTCTTTCTAAAGTAAACTAATTCTCTTGGCAGAAAGATCATTTCTACTTTGCCCTTGTTTCCCCTTTAATACTCCTTCTGTTTTCCCCTAAATTACTCCCATACACACTGCTATTTTACCTGGTTGGGGAGAGGCATTCCACTTTTAGAGAAAGGATTGTAGATGTTGGCTATTAATGTCAACAAAAACAAAAACTTTGAAGGGCAGGACATAGCTTTCAGAATAAAGACCTTTCTAGATTGGTTTTATATATTTTAGTTCCCATTTTTGATATAAGCTATGCTGTGAAGTATATTATATGTTTATAATTTAAAGACTACCCCAGGATTTTAGCACCAAAAGAATAATATACAACACTTACCAGAAGAAAGTAAAGGCAGTATTATCTCCCATGTAAACAGTTAATACCAGGCAGTCATTACAATACTTGTGTATTATTTGGACAATGAGTGGAAAATATACTAAAGCTTCTCTGCAGAATAAAAAGAATGCTCTATCACAAGTGGTTTATATAGAAATCACTTGCTATTCCAGGGAAACTGATTGGGCTATATTTGGTTTGCTTGTACCTAAATGGCAAACCACTCCAGTACTGTTGCCTGGAAAATCCCATAGACAGAGGAGCCTGGTAGGCTACAGTCCAGAGGGTTGCAAAGAGTCCAACACAACTGAGCACACTTTCACTTTCAAAGTGATTCAGGCGGAAACTAAAGAATGCAAGTCCTATCGCTGAGTCACATATGACAATAAGCATCAAAAGAGGGGCATTTTCCCCAGGTTTATGATCTGAACCTCTATGTCATTTCTAAACTGCAGATTCTCAAGCAGTTAAAAAACCACCAAGACTTTACTAATGACATGTACTTTAGTTCAGTCACTCAGTCATGTCCAACTGTTTGAGACCTCATGGACTGCAGCACACCAGGCTTCCCTGTTCATCACCCACTCCCAGAGCCTACTCAAACTCATGTCCATTGAGTTACTGATGCCATCCAACCATCTCATCCTCTGTCATCCCCTTCTCCTCGTGCCCTCAATCTTGCATCAGGGTCTTTTCCAATGAGTCAGTTCTTCGCATCAGGTGGCCAAAGTATTAGAGGTCCAGCATCAGTCCTTCCAATGAATATTCAGGACTGATTTCCTTTAGGATGGACTGGGTGGCTCTCCTTGCAATCCAAGGGACTCTCAAGAGTCTTCTCCAACTCCACAGTTCAAAAGCATCAATTCTGTGGCACTCAGCTTTCTTTATAGTCCAACTCTCACATCCATACATGACTACTGGAAAAACCATAGCCTTGATTAGACAGACCTTTGTTGGCAAAGTAATGCCTCTGCTTTTTCATATGCTGTCTAGGTTTGTCATAGCTTTTCTTCCAAGAAGCAAGTGTCTTTTAATTTCATGGCAGCAGTCACCATCTGCAATGATTTTGGAGCCCCCCAAAATAAAGACTCTCACTGTTTCCATTGTTTCCCCATCTATTTGCCATGAAGTGATGGGACCGGATGCCAAGATCTTCATTTTTTGAGTGTTGAGTTTTAAGTCAACTTTTTCACTCTCCTCTTTCACTTTCATCAAGAGGCTCTTTAGTTCTTCTTTGCTTTCTGCCGTGAGGGTAGTATCATCTGCGTATCTGAGGTTATTGATATTTCTCCCAGCAATCTTGATTCCAGCTTGTGTTTCATTCAGCCCAGCATTTCATATGATGTACTCCACATGTAAGTTAAATAAGCAAGGTGACAATATACAGCCTTTACGTACTCCTTTCCCGATTTGGAACCAGTCTGTTGTTCCATGTTCGGTTCTGTTGCTTCTTGACCTGCATACAGATTTTTCAGGAGGTAGATCAGGTGGTCTGGTATTCCCATCTCTCAGAATTTTCCAGTTTGTTGTGATCCACACAGTCAAAGGCTTTGGCCTAGTGAATAAAGCAGAAGTAGATGTTTTTCTGAAACTCTCTTGCTTCTTCAGTGATCTAGCAGATGTTGGCAATTTGATCTCTGGTTCCTCTGCATTTTCTAAATCCAGTTTGAACATCTGGAAGCTCACAGTTCATATACTGTTGAAGCCTCGGTTGGAGAAGTTTTAGCATTACTTTCCTAGCATGTGAGATGAGTGCAATTGTGCGGTAGTTTGAGCATTCTTTGGCATTGCCTTTCTTTGGGATTGGAATGAAAACTGACCTTTTCCAGTCCTGTGGCCACTGCTGAGTTTTCCAGATTTGCTGGCATATTGAGTGTAGCACTTTCATAGCGTCATCTTTTAGAATTAGAAATAACTCAACTGGAATTCCATCACCTCCACTAGCTTTGTTTGTAGTGATGCTTCATAAGGTCCACTTGACTTCGCATTCCAGGATGTCTGGCTCTAGGTGAGTGATTATATTATCATGGTTATCTGGGTCATGAAGGTCTTTTTTGTATAGTCCTTCTGTGTCTTGCCACCTCTTCTTAATATCTTCTGCTTCTGTTAGGTTCACACCATTTCTGTCCTTTATTGTGCTCATCTTTGATTGAAATTTGCCCTTGGTATCTCTAATTTTCTTGAAGAGATCTCTCATCTTTACCTTCTATTGTTTTCCTCTATTTCTTTGCATTGATCACTGAGGAAGGCTTTCTTATCTCTCCTTGCTATTCTTTGGAACTCTGCGTTCAACTGGTATATCTTTCCTTTTCTCCTTTACCTTTAGCTTCTCTTCTTTTCTCAGCTATTTGTAAGGCCTCGTCAGACAACCATTTTGCCTTTTTGCATTTCTTTTTCTTGGAGATGGTCTTGATCACTGCCTCCTGTACAATGTCATGAACCTCTGTCCATAGTTTTTTAGGCACTCTGTCTATCAGATCTAATCCCTTGAATCTATTTGTCACTTCTACTGTATAATCGTAAGGGATCTGATTTAGGTCATACCTGAATGGTCTAGTGGTTTTCCCTACTTTCTGCAATTTAAGTCTGAATTTTGCAGTAAGGAGTTCATGATCTGAGCCACAGTCAGCTCCCGGTCTTGTTTTCGCTGACTAGATAGAGCTTCATCATCTTTGGTGGCAAAGAATATAATCAATCTGATTTCAGTATTGACCGTCTGGTGATGTCCATGTGTAGAGTCTTCTCTTGTGTGTTGGAAGAGGGTGTTTGCTATGACATGCAGATGGAGTTTATTAGAAATAAATGCAATAATAAAATAGCAAAGTGGGCAAAGGACAGCCTAGGATTATAGATAGATTCACTCTCATGTACGGTCAAGTAATTGAAGACCTAAAGCACAGGCATCCATAAATACCCGGGGTCCCTGCCATGATACGGGTGAGCCGCAAACCAATGACGACAAATGCGGGCAGAGGGTTCTACTACCAGGCAACAAGAAATATGTGGTGCCAGTCTTTAAAACAGTCATTTGGCATTATAGAATATACCATTTAGACTCAGATGCCATCTGATACTGTGCTAAAGTGTTGATGTTAAAAATGCCAAGTACATCATTAGAGAGTTATATGCGAAGCTGGGAAGAGGACAGTTAAGTAGTATCAACATATTTGCTTTGCACCTGGTTTGAGAAAAGGCTAGTTCCACCCAATTTCACCATCACCCTTAGCAATAAATAGCCTTTATATTTTCAACTTGAAAGGAAAAGGGTAATTCTACAGCAGAGCTAATTGCAAACATTATAAATAGAATCATTAGAAAATAACCACTTTTTTTTTATCCCCACCACTTGGGAGGACTGTGGGTAGCCTTGCAAACAATTTATAAATGATTATCATCAAGCTCAGATATGGAAATGATGCCTATACATTCACTGTGATGCCTGCATGTGTCTTAGCTGACCAAGACCATAAGGATAGAGCCCTGTCTTCCTGGGAGCAAAGCAGGGTTACTTCTGCCAGGGGATTAGAGGACTTTGGGTCCTGAGATGGAGCAGTGGTCACTGAAACATGCTGTGATCATAATAGAAAGGAAACTTTGCTTAACTGAAGATGTCAAAAATAGATATTCATTAGCAAAATAACATATAGATAATTATCAGGTTATCTCCTATTTCTGGCTCCTCTAAATTATTGTAAAGTATAAATAATGTTACTAAGAATAGTCTCCAATAAATAAACCTCAATCCTTTACTGATGATGGATTTAATACAGTACTTCAGACTGAAAACATTTTGAAAAATAACCACTTCAAGATGTGCTGAAATAGAGCCATAGTAAAATCAACAAATTCTAGCTGCCTTGTCAAATTCCTGTATGATAAAAAATAATAAATTAGCAGAAGACACTGACTCAGGAGACATCTGTGGAGACCTGTCAACCAGGCTGTATCCCCAGAACACACACATTCACATGGGAAAATAAAAATTGGTCATTGTGCTGGACCCCATAACTGAGGAGGCAAATTTTAAAAGCCATACCATCGCACCATATTCACTTAGATTTTCAGTTATTGCTTGCTTCTCTAACACTCTCCAGTGAGAAAGTTCCAGCCATTCTGAACTTTTTCTGTGCCAGACACGTGTCCCAAGTCAATTTCCTGGATGCCTCCATCCTGTTTCCTGATAACCAGGTGACTCTCACACCAACCCTTTCCTCAGCGCCTTATTCTTCCATGAGTAGGGATGCCAGAGTTAACACATAAAAAGACAGGATTCCCAACTGAATTTGACATGTACATGCAATATTTGTGCTGTGCTATGCCCAGCTACATCCAAATCTTTGGGACCCCATGGACTGTAGTCCAGCTGGTTCCTCTGTCCATGGGGATTCTCCAGGCAAGAATACTGGAGTAGGTTGCCATTCCCTCCTCCAAAGGATCTTCCCAACCCAGGGATTGAACCCACATCCTGAATTGGCAAGTGAATTCTTTGCCAAGCACCAAAAAAACAGTCATTGTTTATCTAAAATTCACACTTTGCAAGGTGTCCTGTATTTTTATCTGAGAACCTTCATTAGGAACAAACATCAATTGCCACCATCTTTTCCACGCATCCCACTTTTGCCTATTGACTTTTATTGAAACATTTCTTCCTTGAAGCCCACTACTCGGAACTTGCTCTGAACAGAGGCTGTGATTTACTCCTCTGCTTCTGACTTTCCCAACGTGAAAGAGCAGTGGTTATCACCTGGCGCACCCACTATTTCCCCCAATATCAGCACATTAAAACAAACAAACAACAACCACAAAAATAAAACAGCATTCCTTACCTGTTCTCAATGCTGCTCTCCATCGGTGATGCCCATACCTTTCATTGACCGACCTCAGTGTCGGAGGCTTACGTTCTGAGGTCTGTCCAGCCCTCTCCACTAGGAGGCCACAGATGCCCACATCAGAGTTTCCAGGAGGGGTAACAGTTCCACACACATCTCCTTGACTGCCCAAGCTCAACAAACTCATTTCCCGACTTACCTTTAGCCGTCTATAGGCACAGTCATTCCTTGACCTTTAACCATGCTTCATTTTTAAAATGCCAAGTATCTGTTAGAAAAAAATAGAGGAAAAGCTTTCTAAGGTATGAGAGCAACAAAAGTTTCAAAGGGAAAAATGTATAGACTTCTCTATATAAAATTTAAAAACATTTTTGTATCAATGAACACCATAAAAAGAAGTAAAAGGCAACAAATGGGGAAATATTTGCAAGAAATGTGGCAGAGATAGTATCCTTAATATATATATTAAGGATATATATATATATATGTATATAGTCGCAAAGGAGCTGGACACTAGTGATTAATTGACTAGTCACCAAGTTGTGTCCAGCTCTTTTGTGACCCCATGGACTGTAGCCAGCCAGGTTTCTCTGTCCATGGGATTTCCCAGGTAAAAATACTAGAGTGGGTTGCCATTTCCTTCTCCAGGGGAATCATCCCAATCCAGGGATTGAACCCATGTCTTCTGCATTCACAGGTGGATTCTTTACCATAGAGCTACCTGGGAAACCCTATATGTACATATATATGTATATATATCTCATTAAAATTGATAAGATAAAGAATAAAACTCAAGTGGAAAACAGAGGACATATATATATGAATCACTAAAAAAAAATTCAAATGGCCAGTAAGTATTAAAACATTATTCAACATCATTAGAAATAAAAATGCAAATTAAACACATGAGATGTTTTTACATAATGCTTTTTAGGATATCTTCTAATTTAATATTTTTTATCAAATAACAAAAACATTAAGATGGCAATTAATATGAACATTAAACATTGCTGATAAACATATAAACTGATACACACCACAACTTTTTTGAAAAACAAATCATACGTATTAGCTTTAAAAAAAAAAAAACTTATGCTTTTTGACCCAGTAATACTTTTTATAGAAATCTACCCAAAGACATAAGAAAGTTGAAAGAAGACTAATTTCCAAGAAATTCATCACCATACAATGGAATATTGTACAGTCAGGAAAAATACTGTTTGAAAGTGATGTACTGATATGGACACATGCAGATACTAACATTACTTAATTTTAAAGCTGCCTTACAGCCAAGACCACTGGAGCCCCAGCATCCTTTTATTCCCCCAAACAGTGTCTAATAAAAGCTCAGCTATTATCACAGAGTGAGCTATAACTTTTAACATCAAAAAATGTGGGAGACACTCAGGTATGAGCCTAATTTTGAAATAAGTATATAAATAAATAGTAAATTAGGGAGCAACAAAACCTATTAGTGTTCATAGTTTCTGGGGGATAAGGTAAGTGCATATTTTTTTTTTCTTATTTATACTTTTCCATTATCTTCCAGATTTTCTATGAACATAGGAAAAAGAGAGAGATAGAACATAAACTTGTTTAGAAGCAACAAACAGCATTCTCACAAATCATTCTGGGAACAAAGCGCCCTTCACTGGCTGCCTCACCTGTAGCCCCATCCCTTCCCCCTCATTCTCTCCCGTTCCCCATTTCATCACTCCCTCCTCACGTGTTTGTCTCTTAACCCTCTGGAGTCCTTCTCTCTGTTGTCCTTCTTTCATTCCCATTGTGTCTGCTCACATCTCTGGCAAAAGCCCACTGTTGAGCATGGCCTAGAAAAACTACAAAGCCATTCTCATCAGGGCCCCCTAGAAAACCAGTGTGCTTAAATTTGACCCATGCAACTTCTAACTGCTGTGTAATCTTGTTACTTCTTTTCTATCGATCCTACTTGCTTTGCCCACATGGGCTGCTCCACAGCTTTTTTTTTTTTTTTAACTCTCAAAATCCTCTCCTCCTCGCACCTCCTTTATCTCCACAAACGACCTTTACTCTATTAAGTTGTTCAACCCTGTTCCCATCACCTTCCTCTCTCTCTCCCCCCCCCTTCCCTCCCCCCCGCAACTCACATCCATTTTTTCTTCCCCCCATTTCAGAGGCTCACCTCTCTTTCTCTGTTACTGATGCAATATCCCTTAGGATTTAAATTCTTATTTTTTTTTTGCAAAGTATTTTTATTTTATTTTACTTTGCAATACTGTATTGGTTTTGCCATACATCAACATGAATCCGCCACAGGTGTACACGTGTTCCCCATCCTGAACCCCCCTCCTTCCTCCCTCCCCATACCATCTTTCTGGGTCATCCCAGTACACCAGCCCCAAGCATCCTGTATCCTGCATCGAACCTAGACTGGCAATTCGTTTCTTATATTATACATGTTTCAATGCCATTCTCCCAAATCATCCCACCCTCGCCCTCTGCCACAGAGTCCAAAAGACTGTTCTATACTAAATTCTTCAATTAGCATTTCTAATACAGACAACTTTAAACTCAGTCCTCTCAATCAATAAACATACTCAGATCTCTTTATTTTCATCACCAATATTCACCAAAGAGAAGTATATAATGTATTTACTCAACCTTTATCCCACTTTTCTACTGAAGCTGCTCTCTCTAGAGATCCCCCAAAGAAATGACAATGCCAGTATGTTCATCTGGGAGGCTCGACTGTCTGTCCAGTTCTTAGTAACACCTCCCTTGGTTTCCTACAGGTTAAATTTTCATCCTTAGCACATCACTTATTTTAATTTTGTACTAAAGTCCAAAGGTAACATTTCTAGCATTTTATCAGCACTGGTGCATATCTATCCAAATAATAGTTTTCTGTAAAGCTATTTAGTGATGAAGTTTCAACTCAAATCATGAGCCCAGAGGTGTCGCGCATTTACCCCAATATCCACGTGACTTAGTCTCCTGTGCCACACAACCAAAACGTGGTTCTCATCACTCACCAGCACCTTACCCTGCATCACTCTTCTTTATAGCACATTAATTACTACCAGAAACTATTACATATTTTCCCCTCCTCCCAAATGAAAGCATTGTTATAAACTATCCCAGCTCATTATAGATCCTCATTACGTATTTACTGTAAATAACTGAACAAAGACTGAGCAAGCTATGACATCTAGTATGTGCTATTTAAAATACTCATTGTCTTTAGGGCTGTATGCCTAGTAAGGGCCAGGAGTTCCAGGCACAGGCAAAAGATCAACCTTTAACAACCTGCAAGGTGCCCTCTCAGTCCATACACCTACAGGTGGAGAGAGAGACTTTGTGCATCTGCGGTTGGCATCACTGCCTGCTTTTTCACCCAGTGCTGCATAACTTTCTCATCACATGGCATTGTTGTAGTTAGTCACAGAGCTTTAAAGCAATGAAAAGGCAGAATGCATATGTGTGTGTTTGCGAGTGTCTCTGTAACCAGACTTCTCTATGTGACTCCTTTTGAAAATATGGTATGTCGACAACATCTGTGCCCGAGATGGAGATTTGGCCAGAATGCTAAGAAAATAAACATGGCAGTTCGACTCGATACTGGCAACCGGATACTGCCCCATGGATAGGCTGCACAGAAGATGCATGTGTATGAAATGGTATATTAAAGTAAACTTACAAAAGCAAAGAGCAATCATTGCAACCATAATTTTTTCTTCCTCTTTGGGATTCTAATTTTAAAAGCATTAAAGAAGACAGCTGCTCATGCTGTGATATGCGCTAAACAGCCTGAAGGATGGAAAAAAATATATTTGTAGCTCATAATAACTATTGACCTTTCTGATATACAATGTTCTCTGTGTTAGCTATTCGGTTCTATCAACAGTGAAGATTGAACATGACTTTTTAATAGAAAACATGGGGTTTCAAGCTGCCTTCACAAAGGTGTTTATGTATTGTTATTTTGTTTTGTACTACAAAGACCAGGTCCTGATGCCCTTTGTCTGACATCGTGTTTGTCATTAAAAAAAAAAAAAAGAAGGAAGGAGAGAAAGGAAGGAAATAAAAGAAGGAAACAGAAAAGGGAAAAAAAGCCTCAACATTACTGAGTATGTTTTATATGAGGAATTGGCTCGTAACCACTTTATAGTCGTGATAAAAGCATTGCCACACTCGATCCCATACGCAATACTGGTAATGGAATCCAAGAGGCATCCCGGGAGGACGTACTATATTTTTCTCCCAGAATGGATCCCTCAAGTGGCAACATTTATAGGGAGTCTCCAGGAAGATTTAAAACCGTCGCTTGCAGTATTCAGATGGCAGGTGCTTTAGAGCACACAGCCTGCTGCCGAACGGGTCATGCCGGATGTCATATACTCTCAAAGGCCATCTTTACAATACCCAGTTTTTCCCCTTGAACTTTCCTGATGCTTAGGAGTTGTGTACAGAAACACCCACTGGTAGCAGCTTGACTCTGACACTGTGTGTATTTCCCCGGAGTGGTATCATCCAAACACCAACTGTGGAGCAGCAGGCGGCAGCTGAACGCGCTCCTCTCCCTCGGGGGACAGCCTCCCCAAGTAGCAACCCCTGCCAGGCGCAGGAAGCCTGAATGCCAACCTCATGCATTCCGATTCTCATCCCAGGCAGGCAGATACTGCCGGGGAGCTCATGCTGACAGGTGGCATGGGTTCGCAGATTATTATTGTTTTCCTCTTCTTTTTTTTTGGCGGATTATTTTTAACGTTACTTTGAAGGAAGTTTATTGCATCATTATTGAGCCACAATTATTTTCACAGCTATGCTCTAGAGTTTCAGTTAATGATTCATAAGTTTCTAAACAAAGCTAAAGACTCACAACTGAGTGGGAGCAGGAACCAGCCCTAATGAGACTTCAATAAATACGGCTTTTCCGTCATACTCCCAAGCAAGCACTGAAGCTGACGGCTGAGCCAGAGGATGGCGGCTGCGATTGTGTTTGCCTGATGTCCCAAAGCTGGTATAGCCTGGGAAACCCAGGAAATAGTGGGCATTGCCTCCCCACCAGTGGCTGAGCATCTATGTGTAGTCTACAGAGGCCCATCACCCTCTTCAAAATTGCCCTGGTGCATGGTAGAGGACGGGCCAGTGGGGTGGAGACCAACTCTCAAAAGACAGAGAACACAGTTTTCTCTAATTCTAGGCAAAATCAGGCCAATCCTTTTTTTGCCTACCAAACCCACTGGTCCATGACTCTCAAAATAACACTTAGCAGAAAATGCTTCCTTAGAGATGAATACAAGAAAAGGACATAATGATTCCCTCTCCACAAAAAAATAAAATAAAGGCTTCTTGGGACAAGATGTTTGGTGTGAGAGAATGAAGGGCAAGGACAAAGTGACTAATTCTTCCTAAAAGAAAGCATCAGAATGTTACTTTATTCAACATGCAAAGTGACTGTCTATTTATGTAAAATGTAATCCTAGGTACTTGGGCGGAGGAAGGGGGCGGGAGGAAGGGGGCTGGAGAAGGGCAGGGAATGGATACAACTAAATATAAGCAAGATGTCAAGCCTGCCTTTCAAGATGTCACACTCTTGCAGATGATACTGTTGATAGCACCTTTTGCAAACTGCACGTTTAAAAAAAAAAGTCAGTTGAGCATTTAGCTTTGAAAACATAGACCCCACTTATAAAAATCAGCACTACAGGTAGCTTTCCTTACATATGTGAATTCACCATGTACTCTGGGCAATGCGTTCCTGCGCAAAATCACATGAGTTTTACCCATGTGCGTGCTGTCATATTTCAAAACAAGGTCGTGATTTTTCCAAAAAAATGTTCTGTGTGGGTATTATATTATCTATCTTTGCATAACAAATCACCCCAAATACTTACAAACTTTTCTTTTAAAAGCAGATATTTCACATAGTTTCTATAGGTCAGGAATCCAGTAACAGCTTGTCTGAGTAGTTCAAGCTCAGGGTCTCTCATGAGGTTGCTATGGAGATGTCAGTCAGAGCATAGTCATCTGAAGACTTGACTGGGGAGGAAGGCCCACACCTAAGCTCACACACGTGACCGTGAGGAAGACGCCTCAGTTCCTCTCTACACTGATCTCCCCAGAGGACTGCTCAAGCGTCCTCACAATATGACAGCTGGTTTCCATTAGAGGGAATGAGGCAGCAACAGGGAGGCCATGCTGCCTGTCATGACCAAGCCATAACCACCAAGTCTGCCACATGCTACTTATCTGAAGTAAGTCACCAAGTCTAGCCCACAGTCAAAGGGAGAGGAAGCAGGCTCCATCTTTCTGAAGGAGTACTGAAGCATCTGGAGCAATTTTAAATTACCACAGTTGTCATCCTAGATAAACATAAAATCTGCTGGGGACAATTTCTGTGAGAAAAGATTTCTTTTTACCGTTGACATACTATTTTTACCACTGACCTACTACTAAGTTGAAAGTGTTAGTTGCTTAGTCATGTCTGACTCTTTGCAACACTGTGGACTGTAGCCTGGCCGGCTTCTCTGTCTATGGGATTCTCCAGGTAAGAATACTGGGATGGGTTGCCATTTCCTCCTCCAGGGGATCTTCCCAACCCAGGAATCGAACCCAGGTCTCCTGCATTGCAGGCAGATTCTCTACTGTGTGAATCACCAGGGAAGCCCTACTACTAAGTTGGGAAGATCTTATTAGATTAATGTCAATATTTAATGAATATTAGTTATTGAATATATTAAATATATGTAAATTATATAGATATATATTCCCTATGTGCTATAGAGAATCAAAGTTAGACCTGTCTCCACCCTGCTGCCCTAGCATAAGAGAGAAAATGAGGATGCAAATAAATGTAAGAACAGTATATTGGACACATCACGAACTTTGGAGTCAGACAAACAGGTCATGTCTATGTGCTCTGCCACTGACTATCTGGGAGTCTTGGATAACATGTATTTTTATTTAATGATAAGGATTTGATATTTTCATCAGTCAGTATGGGCTAAGTTAAGCTGCAGTAAAAAGCAATCCCCAAACTACAACAAAAGATTTATTTCTGTAAAGATGGGCTAAAGGTTCTGCCCCCTATTGTCCTTATTCCAAGACCTAGGTCAGTGGAGCAGCCACCATCTGAAACGTCGATAGTCAACACAGCAGTGAGAAAGAGAAAGTAGGACCTTGTGACCGGCTCTTCTAGGAAATCCCACCTGAAAGCAATACATGACTTTTGTTTGTATTCTTTTGGCCACAGAAAGCCACGTGATCAAACCTAATTTCCACGTGGCAGAGGAAGTGCAGGGAACCTTTTGCAAGAAAAGAAATAACTTGTCACATTCTAAAGTCCTAAAGTACTACATTTCTTTTAGAGTGAATGAGGCAGCAACAAGGAAGCCTGCTATGACCAAGCCATACATGGTATCTAACAAAGTTAACAGCACACGCCAATGAAAGTTTGACTTTATCAAGAGAACTGTGAAATGGCCCAACATCTCTTCCCTAGTCTTGTGAAAGTCATTTTGGTTGTTCGCACTTTGCACAGAACATCTCAAAAAGGAAAAGATTCAGTTAAGCAGTGAAGTGAGGAAAGAGTATATTTAACTTCGCATCTTAACAACTTAGTCCAATTCCACTTCTCCTTTAAAAGGAAAAATACTTTGCTGACACTTAAGGAATAACAGAGTTGTCTCAAAATGTAGCTTTTCTTTCTCACTTCCATCATGATTTCATAGCAATTGAGGGCTCTGACACTAGTATTGCACAGCAAATATTTGAAGTATGCTAAAAAAAAAAAAAAAAAAAAAAGGCTGTCTTTATGCTTTGGCCTCATCCTCTTGCAGGAACCCCAAGGAGAGTCCCAAAAGTGCTCAGCATACACCTGGACCTCGGATTAGTCAGAGAGAACAGAATAGTTCCCAGCCATCACCTTCCCTCCCCCCTCACCACTGCTTTCTGCCTCTCCATAAGAAAGCAGCAACTACAGTACCAGTGAGGGAATCATCAACAGAGGGGGAATAACACGGATATGCTTTCACATTATGGTGGCATTTGCCAACGTAAAAATTATTACAACTTTTGCTATACATTGTTCTGTACATTTCACAAGATATGCAAAAATTGACATTTCAAGAGCTGGGATCATTTAGATTTATTTAAAAGTTGAAGCCCTTGAGATTCAGCAAAAGAGAGTCTATTTCTTTATCTAGCTTTCATCTGTGTGGGTCTTGTTTTCTTTTTTTAGTTTCTTGTTTATAATTCGTAGGTCACAACTGGCCGTATCTGGGCTTTGACCACTTAATCCAGTTTTACCCATCAATTTCTCCTTTGTCTCAGGCAGCAGATATAACTTCTCTGAATCCCAATTTTTCTTTTTTTATCAGATCATGCAGCAATCCTGGCCTGTCTCAAAAAGTTGACAGAAAAGCTTGTGATATCTGGAAAGCACTCTAAAACGCTTTTTTGACATAGATTGGTTCCACAGTCTTTACAGAGCACCAGTCTTAAGGATACTTTTCTCATTATGTTGTCCTCTCTTCATATCCACCCAAAACACACACACACACACACACACACACACACACACACACACACACACCCTTTCTCCATGCTACAGTCATGTCACACATCACCAAGGCCAAGCTCCCTTGGTTCTCTCCCAGTAGAACGTTCATCAAAATCCATGCTTCTCACCTGAGACCCTTAGAAAGCTTCTCTTCTAAAACTACTGCTCTTGCCTGTCACATGCAGATTACATCTCTTTACATGAGAGACCTCCCTGTCAGAGCTGGGATAATCAGAGCACATTTGCCAGCCCTTGAGGTCACACGGCCATGGTACATGTGTACTGGGGATCAGTTTGTTAGGTAGCCTCTGAAAGGGCCAGTGTGGCAGGTTACTTCTGCCCCTGTCCTCAGAAAGGCATGTTAAAGCAGAAGTCTTTATCAGAAATTACACTCTTTTCTAAGTTGTCTTCTCTCCTTCTCCCTCACCACCCTTCGCACCAAACCCCCATGCTCTTGAAATAAAGCGTAAGGAGCAGTTATTGTTTTGATTTTCAATCTAGATTTCACTGCGGCAAAATCTGACCTCAGAATTCCTCTCACACCAGTCGTCCTGGTTTTAATGAAGGCTGCTCCTGTATATTCTCAATCGCTCAGTCGTGTCTAACTCTTTGCAACCCCATGGGCTGTAGCCCACCAGGCTCCTCGGTCCGTGGGGATTCTCCAGGGAAGAATCCAGGCAAGTGAGTTGCCATTTCCTTCTGCTCCTGTATATATTGGCGATCTAACCCACGGGGCAGAGGAGTGCTGTATTCACTGCCCAGCCAGAGCAGGACGCAGTGTTCACCTTCACAGCTCATGTAGAGTTTGTGTCTCTCATTTCGTCCCCTAAGGGGAACCACCCTTGCTGGGGTCTCTAAAGTATCCACTAAGCGTTTACCTGTGAAAGTTCCATGTACTGAAAATGATAACAATTTCTAATGATGCCTGAATTATTCACCTTCCTACAATTACGTGGTTTCCTTCCTTCCTGGATCAGAGTTTCTTGGACCTCAGCCCTAAAACACAGTTCACTTTCCTGGGAAGTTGCATTTTTCCTCGGCTGTTGCAAACACAATCTCACAGAACAGAGCTGAATTCTTAAAGCTGAGTTTGTGATGTGGATTCTGATGGCTTCAACGTTAGTTCAAGTCTCTGAGGACTGGGGCCAATAAATGTGAAAGGAACCCTAGAAGGGTGGCATACTTTTCCATTTCCACCAGAATGAAAAACTGCTATAAATTAAGTCTAACCTTAAATGTATAATCTGTCCTTGGGAGGAAGGAAAAAAAGAAGGGGGGTGGGGGCGGGATATAGCATCTTCAAGCTCTCGGCATCCCTTACGAGAAAAATTGGTTCTAAGGGTCTCTGATCTTGTGTTTTAGTAAAATAGAACTGCACGGCTGACTGACAGTTCTGATCTAAAGCATTTACGTTTAAGTTTTGATCTCTCTGCTTTTGATTAAAACTAATGAGCTCATTTAATTCAAAATGGGAATCTCTGATAAGAGAAATAAGGTTGATGTGATTGGATTAGAGGGGCAAATTAAACTCTTAGAGCAGAAGTTTGTGCTTATATAGTGTATTAAAAAGCTGTTGGCGTATTATGGCATGTTAGATGATGAGAAAAATTTCATAGTAATTCATATTTAATCAGAAGAAATGAAAGTACTAAATATAACATGGCTCTGCTTTTCCCTCGAGTGATAAAAAGCTGTACATTTAAAATGACATCAGATCCATGCTAAGACAAAAAAAAGAAGAAAATCTTGAGAGAGACACATAAGAAGGGACACTTGTCAGTGGTTCCATCACCCTAGAATAGAAATGCCATAAGTATAGGAAAATATAGTCAGGTGAAGGCAAGAATGATACAAGCCCCCAACCACAAATAGTAAGGCTTCTCTTATTATCTTACTCTTCTTTCATCAGAGCATCAGATTTAATATAAAAAAAATAGATGTTTCTTCCCCATAGAAATATATGGAATATGTTTCAGAATTTGAAATTGAAAAGCTTGTTTTGCCCATTTTTTCTTTGTTTTTAATAGCTATTTTCTCATCTACTTAATTCTTAAATCTCTTTATTACACATATTTCTTGACCTTCATCCTAAATAAAATTAGTGTTCTTGTAGAGCTGCTCAAAATGTTTTGTTGTTGAAATTTTTTTTAACTTTAGAATAATAAGAAAAACTTAAAAGTATATTTTAGAAGAGTAAAATTTGAGTCTTGTTAGGCATTAAAACCCTCAAGTTAATTTCTTTTCAGGAAAGTACTTAAATGTATAAAATACCATAGAAACTTATTTCTAAACAAAATAGATTTGCATTGCCTCCTGACCTGCATAAAGGTGGTTTTGGATCAGCAAGAATGAAAGCTACAATTGTAAGTTTTATAAGTCAAAACATACTCTGCTTAATCTTAAATACATTGAAAGGGAAAGAGTAGCTGCCTTAAGAGAAGAAACTATGATTTTCTCAGAAGCAAAGAGGTAGAAACACAGAGGATGTTTTCTGTTCTGGGCTGGAGAGAAGCTGCCACCAGCAACAGCAAGAGCAAGCTGACCTTTGGAGTCGTTTTTGTTATTATGCATATAGCCCATTCTCAGCCCTCTCTCTCCAGTCGGTTGGGAAGACTTCAGGCCTCTTATTCCCCATAATGAAGGAAAATGACTCAGAAGGGCAAGGACACTGGCCAGGGTATGGCTGCCCCAATCTTGGTGGTGTCATGGTGCTCAGAACTTCCCAGCAAGCAACTGATCCAAGAAGGGATTTGCAAGGAGAACAAAAAGCAAGTCATCCTGACTCTGATCAGAAGCATCTCCACCTGAGTCTTGGTTGATCCCATAAATCTCTGGGGTCCTTCTTTTTCATGACTGTTCTCTCCGTGTGCACCAGCCAAGCCTCATGATATGCTACAGTTACTATCAGACCCCACTTAGAGAGCTGCTGAAACCCAAAAAGACCTGAAAAGCTCTTGCTCAAAACCAAAATGGAGTTTCTTGGGATACATTAATTTTTCTTTTTTATTTTCTGCAAAGTAAACATTTTCTAAATGAGATAAATTGATTACTACGCTCTTAGCACCCATCAGTCATTTATTTTTAGTGAACTCAAGGATTGCACCTGAGCAGTAGCTGAAAGGGGCTGCGCAGAGATCTAAATCATGTGTATGTATTTTTATATTCTTCAGTGGAATCAACCAGCCCCAGTCTGCTCACCACTGACAACACCCTTGAGCGTTCCTTTTTCATCCGAATGAAATCTACTCTGACCAAACGCGGCGTGCACATCAAATCATCAGGATATAAGGTAAGCTGGGTTCCAGCAGGGGTGAGACTCCTGTCTCGGGTCCATCCTAGCTCGTTTGCATTGCGTGTCCCAGCTGCTTTGGGTCCACAGGATCAATACATGTGATTGTGAGCAGCGCACAGGGTTCTTAGTTATCTTCCTGTCTCAAGGCAGGGGACTCATTATATCTCACATTCTCACTTCAGACGGTGCTGGCTCGCTAAATGCTTCAACAGAGTGTCTTTTCTTAAAACACACGTTAATAATGCATCAAGTGCTTCAGCACATGCTAGACATTCACTTTGATGGAGAAGGTGAGCCAGATGCACATTAGTCCTTAAGATGACTATTCTAGAACTAGTACTATAAAAATTCTACTTCTCCCACCTCCCTCTTCCAATCCCCTCTTTCTCTTTAGAGAAAGACTGTCCATTTGAAAAAAACATCTTGGCCACCAAGAGTCATACATGTAGATAAGAAAATCAGGTTGGATGTCAGAAATCCTACTTTTGAAATTACAGTGGCTGAACGTTCATTCACACCTTAGCATAGATAGGACACTCCACATACAGAAAATATGTTTCACGCAAGAGCAAAGACCAAGTCCAGAGTCATAATCTACATTATTTTACAGTTCTAAAGTTAAGAATATAAAAGCTCTAATCTTGGGAAATTCCAACATTTCAGTTACCATAGCAACATAAATTAAGACCTATGAAATTCATGAAATGCCTTTGGCAACCTGAATCTTATCAATTTTACAACACACTAACCAATCTCTCAAACAGTATTTATTATATGCGGAGGGCGAACAAATGGAATGCACTGTGGCTGTCGCCGGCGTGACCTCTTCCCATTGGAGAGTCCAGAGCTTCCAGTAGCCCAGTTCTTGTGGGTCAGTGTTCTAGCCTTGCCAGGGATAGTAACAATCATTCTCATCAGACTCTGAAAACCTTATATAAGTCATCAGGACAGAAGCAGCTTCAGAAAAGTCAGAATCAGACATTTTCTTTGATATTAATTCTTCTCTGAAAAAAATAAAGCAATGGCAAAGCAGGTCTTTCTAGGGACAATCTTTAGATGGGCTGTCCCACAGCCCAAAGGGCACATGGGGAACACCCTTAATTTTTAACAGGGATCGAGGCAAGGGAGAGGTAGGTACTTGGGCAGCACCGGGTGCATCAGCTCCACCTACAGAGCGATCTGTAGTCCTGTGATAAAGGGTAAGTCGGAGGACAGAAAACAGACTATCTTATACCAATTTTGTATTTTCCTGCCTCACTGAAACACTATACATTTATTAGTTGTTAGCTGTGTAGTCTCAGCCAGTATGAAATTCTATAGGCAAACTATTAGACGTAGCGATTATTGTCATGTTAATGCTAGAAAGATGCATTATTGGTATTCCAACTTTTCCCCATTTCAGTTCTTCGTCTTTCCCAGTTCGTACTGGTTTGTAGCAGGCATATCCCAGAAGGAAAGAAGAGTGGAAGGGGTGAGGTGTATTTTGAAAAAGCAATATCTAGTATAATTCAATATCATTAGATAACTTAATTGTTTGAAAACCAACAGAAAATTGTTACTACTTTCATACAACAAACTAGAGATTATAAAACTTTGCAGCAATTTAGCTTTGCCACAGAGTAGGAGGTGTGGTAAAAATAACAACATAGAGAAATAGTTTGAGTTCCAGTCCAGGCAAGAGACTAAGTGACTTGGGTTCTGTTGGTCTGTCCTGTCATTCGGACAGCTCAGGCAACCTGTTTTGCTACATGATCTGAAATTTCTTAAATATTGATAGAATATTCATTCATTATTTTGACAAATATATAAATATATTTGTGGAGCCTATCTGAGATCCTAAACTCAGCACTGAACAACAAAAAGTCCCTGCTAACTGCTAACAAGCAGCAAGGGAAAAGAACACAATAAGTAAATAAAGTGATTTCAGAGAGCAATGAAGGCTAAAACAGCTAACATTTGTGCTCACTACAGTATGCTGAGTGTGAGACAGTTTGTATGTCTTTGCGACTATCCAAGAAGGAAGTATTTTCATTGTTTCCATTTTACAGATGAAGAAACTAAGCCTCGAGATGTTAATTAAACACCCAAGGTCACACACTGGGAGGGACAAGACTGGGGTTTTAACTCTGGCAGTCTGGCTTTACATCCCCTGCACTTAGCCACAAGGCCACACTCTTTTAGGCAAAGAGTAAAGCAAGGTAATGTGAGGGAATGGCTGATGGGGACCACGTTCAATAGGCTCACTGAAGGTCTCCCTGAGTGACATGTCACTCCATGAAGAGCCCTCCATGAAACCATAAATAGAAGAAGAATGTTTCTGGAACTCCTCTGGTTTAGGATTAAGACACCTTGCTCTAAGAAGGGAAACAAAATATTAAAAAGTACAACCTTGAACATCCAGGATTAGAAGAGATTTAGAAGCTGTTCCAGTTTCTATCAAATTATATCATGTTAAAGTGATCATAGTCAAAGATCTCTCCTGGTAAATGTCACACTGCACTTGAAAATATGTGGGTTATTTTCAAATATTTTTGATGTTGATCTCTAACATAATTCCACAGTAATAAGAGAACAGACTGTATGATTTCAATACTTTTAGACCATGAAATTTCTGCACCTGGTCTTAGGCCTCTGGATATATTCTAGGGTCTCCTAGTTTATAGTCTATGGGAACGTGTATCCTACTCTTGTGTGAAAACTGTATAAATCTTAATTGTGTTGATAATGCCTTTCAGGTTTACTCTGTTCTTCTATTGCTCTATACCTTCCTTCTATTAATTTCTGAGAGTTTTGTAGTGAAACTCCAACTAAAAATCTTAGTTTATCGACTTATGACAACTGTAAAACATAGTGGAACTATAGGCAACTTTGTTCTGTATTTTCCAAGTCTCCGGTAAATGTGTTAACATATTTTCATAATTTACAAAAGTAAAAAAGATGAATTATATCATGTTAAAGTGATCACAGTCCTCTGACAGTACCATCTTTCTCAACATATCCTGCAAGTCTCCATCCAGTGCTGACTTCCCTCCTCAGCACTGCTCGCGTGAGAGTTGCTTCATCCCCTGTTCCCCCAATAAGATGAATCACCCAGCAGATCCAGCTCTCCCCCTCCTCCTCCACAGTGAACTTCCCTCATTAATTAACCTTGTCTGGAAGTGAGTGGAAGAGCTGATGAGAAGCCGTGACATGACACAGCTGAATAACATCCCTATTTATCTGTTCGTTCTCAGTAAATAAATCTAATAGCTTATAAAACATTCAAATAAAACTGGTAATCACCCCCCCCACCACACAATAAACACAAATAAAAAGAAACAGCGATGATAATTTCTCCATACTCCCAATATTCTCCCTAATTTATTACCATTGTTTGCTTATTTCTTTCCCCTTAGTTAAAGATTCAAGATGTTAAGCCTTGCTCGATGCAGGTCACTCCATTTTCCTCCATTTTTTTTCCTATGACCTTGGCACATGGGCTGTTCTGACTTTCTCCGTGACTTTTCAGCATCATCATTGTTGTCACTGACAGTAATAATGGTAACAGAAGTACCATTTACTGAAGACTGGCAGGGACTGTGCCATTTTATACTGATTTTAGCGAATCCCCACAGCTTCATATAAAAACGTCCTCTGTGCCGGGCACTGTTCAAGGTTTACATTCTTTTATTATGCCGATTTTGCAGGTGGTGAAGCTGAGACTTCCAGAGCTTCAATACTTTGCCCACATTCATTCTTATAGTTTTTAAGTAGCTCCTAAGGAGTCAGGATTGATCCAGGCATTTAGGCTCCAGAGCCCTGTCTGTTCACTGCTCTGTTTCAGTGCTTAACATATTAAGTCCAAAGAAGGGCTCGGCACAAAATGGACCTCAACAAAGGAAAAATAAATTTAATTTTTTAAAAGAAAAACCTCTTGCTTGATTAAGACCTTCCCTTGGTATCTCAGCAGATTGCACAGCACCAGTTTACAGAGATTTACCTTTCTTTCTAGGGTATACGATGCCCACTCATATAGCCATGGTCAAGAATTCTAGCCAAAGAAGTGCCAACCGGCATCTGCTAATCCAGGCTGACAGTGGTATATAAATTGGAGTTGCTTCCACACCCCAGGCCTCAGGAAAGCTGCCCTCTCTTCTCCAATGAAGTTTCCCTACTGTGAGCTGACATTCCTTGTCTCTGTCTCCATTTGCTGTTATCTGATGGAATGAAAGTGTTAGTCATTCAGTCATGTCCAACTTTTTGTGACCCCATGGACTGTAGCCTGCCAGGCTCCTCTGTCCACGGAATTCTCTAGGCAAGAATACTGGAGTGGGTAACCATTCCCTTCTCCCGGGGATCTTCCCCACCCAGGGATCGAACCGAGGTCTCTCGCATTGCAGATGGATTCTTTATCATCTGAGCCACCATCTAGACCAGCCACTTTTTAAGCCTCGGGGGCTTTGTTGTTGTTTAAGTCTCATTGTTGGCCATGTATCTTCATATAATAGGCCTCTTCTTTCAGGTGCAGTGCATCAATATTCTACCTTCTTGAGTAGGTCTAGGTCTGGGGGAACTTCCTAGGTATAGCACAGTAGGGCAAATGGAGATAATGTAATCAGGGAAATAAGAGAAGGAAGGACTCATGGGGTTGCCTCCTTACCTCCTGTCCCTTGGATGGAACCATTCCAATTTATACTTTATTCTTAAATGCCCACCAGCAGCACTGTCATTTCTAGAGTATTTATCCACATACATGATGATATCCTACCTCTCAGGGTGTGGTGGAACATCCTGGTCTGGGAAACACAGACAGATAGAGAATCTCTGTTATGTTGATACCATGCTGAGAATGACTCCTTGAAAATCCTCAAATTTAGGAGTTCCCACTCTGACACACGCAAACATTACTAACAGAGGATGGGAGAGCTCCAGATACTTAAAAATAAGCAGTTTCCCCATCTGGGATAACTTGGCTATGAATTTGCCTGTAGCTACGTGTTGAGCCAAATGATTCCTAAAATCTACCCAGCCTCGTTATAGTCTAAAGAGTCAAAGTATAAATAATAATAGAGGAAAAAAAAATACTTTGTAGGTTCACTAGTTTATTCAGCCTGCTGATATAATTCAGCTTTAAGAATCTTTTATCAATATCCAAACATGAAGTAACAAAAGCAAAAATTTAGAGGGTGCTGATTGGCTACAGGAAATTTTTTGTCTAGTCTAAGCCCACAAACATTGTCATGTTTTAAGTTAGAAACTTCTCTTGTTCATTTTTTAAAATTCATTGTTGTATCTGTTCTGTAGAGTAAGGCCCTTCCATTATTTTACCAGTGATTTGTTTTATTTGGGGTGTCAGAGGGGCTTCCCAGGTGGCGCTAGTGGTAAAGAATCCACCTGCCAGTGCAGGAGACATAAGAGACATGGGTTCGATCCCTGGGTTGTGGAGATTCCCTGGAGGAGGGCATAGCAACGCACTCCAGTATTTTTGCCTGGAGAGTCCCATGGACAGAGGAGCCTAGCGGGCTATAGTCCATGGGGTTGCAAAGAGTCAGACATGACTGAAGCGACTTGGCACTAGATGCCTTTAAGGATTTGATGAAATCTGTAGCACCTCTCCCAAGGTAAATGTATTTTGCATCAGGAAGTTCTTGAATCACTGAAGTGTATCCAGTGATTTTGGGTTACAAAACGCTATTTAATGTGATTAATCTTTGATACTTATTAAGAAATCAAGTTAGTGCATCTTCCAGAACATATTTCGCCAATATTACAATAGTCATTTCCTGCCTCATTTCTCGCTCCCTTCTGTCCATTTAGTGTTAGTAATACGTACTGAAGTTCTGTGACAAAAGACATCAACTTCCATTCTGACCCCCACATGCACACAGAGATAATCTTCTGAAAAAGTACTTCTCAGAAAATATTTTTATAAACATAATACTGACTATTAAAAGATTCGATCTGGAGTTGAGAATTATTTCCTGTGGCACATGGTCCCCTTTTGTTTCCTGTTCACTTTAGTGTGCAACAGAGGCACGTCACCAGGATTTTCAATGTCAAGCTAGGTCAATTTTGGAATTGAAGGCTCTTTTCATATGCAAACATATTCCTGATTGAATGCGTATACTGACAAGACTCAAGATGATAGCAAACTAGAAGGGAATTATTACTCTTTCAATCATCTGGAATTTTAGTTCTTCGTTTAAATCTTATTAAACCAAGTCTATGATACTAAGATATCAACCCCTCCTTCTTGATCACCTGCCACTGTAACGTGCTGCCAAAATCAGTGGTAACCACCTACTCCTATTGCTGCTGCTGCTAAGTCACTTCAGTCGTGTCTGACTCTGTGTGACCCCATAGACGGCAGCCCACCAGGCTCCCCCATCCCTGGGATTCTCCAGGCAAGAACACTGCAGTGGGTTGCCATTTCCTTCTCCAATGCAGGAAAGTGAAAAGTGAAAGTGAAGTCGCTCAGTCATGTCTGACTTTTTGCGACCCCATGGACTGCAGCCTACCAGGCTCCTCCGTCCATGGGATTTTCCAGGCAAGAGTACTGGAGTGGGGTGCCATCGCCTTCTCTGGCTCCTATTGCTATTCCTCCAATTTAATGCCCTTTTTCCAGATCTGTCATGAGAAACCCCCAAATTACCTCCCAGAAAAATTACTTCTCCAATCTGTCCTGAACTTGGCTCCATGGAATATCTTCCCAAAGTCTTGGTGACCATTTACTTCTCTACTCCTAAGTCTTCAATAGTTCACAGTGCCAACATATTCAAGAATCTGATCCTTGCCCACCACCATCTCCATCATAATTTCTTTTTTTTTTTTTTTTTTTTTTGAAAGCAGAAAAATAATTTATTCCAACAGATGGCAGAAATAAGAAATTCAACCCGAAAATACTTTGGTATAATTCTGTGGGTCAGATTTTCCCTGGAAAACATGTTCTCCTACTGACTGCCCCACTGCAGACGTATTGTCATGTAACAGTCTTTTAAACACTCCGCTGATTCTCATGTTGTGAGCAGGCAGGAGCCATCTTCAAATCCATCAGTTCCAAGGAGAGAGTAACATTATTTCTCAGAAGACCAGCACTTTCCATCTCGGAAGAGTACACAGATTTTACAGAGGCAGCACAGTTTGGCTTAAAGAGGCACATCACTCAAAGCGTAAAAAAGGTGACAGGAAAAAATACTGCATTGGAGAAAAGAATATTCAAATGTGGGTGGATGTTTAAGGCAGTTGATGGCCACAGTGGGCACGTCAAGGAGGTGGTCTGGGTATGGAGGTGATTTTACATCTAGAGGAGTTCTCTCCGTGACCTCAATGACTGAGTACCAGTGAGCAGGTCTTCTTCCTCAAGGCCAATGATACTTGAGGTACCAGATGGTTTCATTTTTCAACTGTGGTCCAAAGAGAGGGTTGAGTTGGGCCAGAATTGCAATCAGCCAAAAGAGATAGCAGCAAACTGAACAGGTCACCAACATAGTGATGATAACTCCCCGGTTGGGACCCTTAGGGATGAACCAGGGCACCAGGAAGCCGACGATGCCCCAGAACACGCTCATCACGATGAGAGGGACCGTGAGGCCGGTGTACGCCATGGTTGCTGCGGGAAGCGCCAGCCCCGGGCCCCTCCATCATAATTTCTTAGAACTCCTAATACTGATGCTCTAATATAATCAGTCCAATCTTTCTTGAAATACATTTGCATACTCACACTGCTATCCTTTTGACCATGATATTATTTTTCCCCTAAAAATGCCATTCTGCCACACTTCCACCTGGAGAACTTTTACTGAACCAGTATGGCACCACTCAAACATCACTTCTTTTTGCATTTCTCCCAATACACCTGTCCCTTCTCCTCTGTGCTAAAATAGCATTTTTAGTTTTTACTAAAGCTCTCTGTGCTTCAATTTTCTCACCTGCAAGATAAAAGTCTTAATAGCATATAACCCAAAGAATCTTCCTACAGATCAAACGAGATAACACGGGTTCTGCTATCTTCTCTCCATTTTATAAAGCACTTTCATATAACCCCAGGTGACCCCCACAATTTTTGGTAATTATCTCTTTCCAATTTTTGAAGACAGGTTAAAAACTGAGCCATAGAAATATGAATTGACTTGTCTAGGGACATGTGAATGGTAAATGGGAAAACTGAGAGAAATATCCAGATCCTCTCATTTCAGATTCCTTCTTCATTCCCATACACTGTGATAGATCCTGGGTGCTTTCTTATCCTGCTTTCTTCCCTTAGCACCCAGCACAGTATGCGGCATGTAATTGCCATTCAGTACATGTTAGCTGGATAGAATTGCATGCTCTCTTTTTTTCTGAAATATCAATGAAAATGTTGACAGTCCTGAGTCCTATAACATACTACTAGAGAACCTGCTAATTGACATCAGTGTCTTTTAGATGTGACCGTTCGATCAGCTATGCACCCAGATGATTATACCATGATCTGGCTCACCTTCTCCACCTTGCCTACTAGGATATCATTACTCTTTACCAGTGCACCTTCTGAAAATCAGAATGTACCACATCCATAGCATTCCCTTGAACCAACAGCTGAGAATTCCTTTTAGAAAATACAGAGTCATTTTAACCTCATTTATTCATCATCACTTCATATTAGCATTTGTTGATCACTATTTTCTTTCTATTAAATCATCTTTCAAGGCTTTTTTTCTGGATATTAACATTTTGAGGCTCTATCTCTCTGAAAAGTATAACAGTATTCGATAATAACCTACCTTCCGCTGCAACTCAGTGATATGTTAAAGATCGCTTAAAAACATGTTAAGTGTTGTTATGAGAAGACTGGTTCTTTCTTTGCCCAAGAGGCTAATTGGTTGCAATGAGTTTTAATTGTACCAAGAGAAGTTCAGCTTGGAGGTACGCCCAGCACTGGGCTTCCCAGGTGGTGCTAGTAGGAAAGAACGCAGGAGACATAAGAGACTCAAGTTTGATCCCTGGGTCGGAAGATCCTCTGGAGGAGGAATGGCAACCCACTCCAGTACTCTAGCCTGGACAAACTCATGGACAGAGGGGTGAGAGTCCATACAGTCACAAAGAGTCGGACACGACTGAAAGGACTTAGCACACACACACACGCACACCCAGCACTAATGTAGGGAACAGTGGGGTTTTGGTCTTTCTCTGGGGATTTCTAAAAGCATACACGAAATTCACCACGTAGGAGCCTCTCCTCCTAGACAAGTGTGAACAGACTAGATACCATCTGGGTGTTTCTTCCTATCTGAGATTGAGAAACATTCCAGGTGTCCGGACATATCAATGCTTCCCCTGAAGCCTCGCTTCAGCTCTGTGTTGTCTTGAAATGACGACTATGGTATTCCAAGCTTCACAAAATGTAACTGTCTTGTCAAATCAATAGATGAATTTTCAGGGAAGACCAAAAATTCTGTCAACCCATTCAGCCTTTGTAAGACTACACATATATTGCCTTTCAATCAACCCAGACACCCAGAATAAATTGAAGGAGAAAAAAACTTCCAGAGTAGAACTTACAGGCAGAGGTTATCGTGATGAAAAATGCAAATAGAGGAGAGAACCAATAAAATCAAATTTTTAAAATCCTATTATCTCGTTTTAGTCCCTGCTCACCTCTGCACAATGGTCCATTACAATGTGGTTTCCAGTGTCATTTTAAATATAACTGACATTGTTTCTGATCTTACAGAATTTACTTCCCATTACCAAGGCATGACAGAAGTTCTAGCTTGGGATATGTCATTTCTGCCGGGACTAATCAGCTAGCTATTTTAGCAACTAGAGGCATAGTCACTAGCCATTCTGTGAAGTGTCTGTAAACTCTAAGTATGTCAGTAACTGCAGTCCAGGTATGCTGCTCACTTACAGGTAGTTCATTTTCCATTATACAGCTTTTAGAAAGCAGGTAGACACACGAGAGCGTCCCATTTCTGAGTAATTCTAGATCTTTCCAGTTTGGTTTCCTGTGTCTTTGTTAACTAAGAATAAGGAAAATGATGATCACTTTGAAAATGATGTCAATGATGCAAAGATTAACGACCTTTCTGTGTATAAGGTTATTTGACTAATGAATGCCCTTCCAAAATTATGATCATTTCTTTGTAAGTATATTCTCAATCTAATGGATTTTATAATATCATCTACTATGAGGCTTTGGCCAATTAAGATTTTTAAAAGAAAGAAAAAAAACAGACTTTAGAACTAAAAAGTAAACATAAGCACAGTTCCTCGCTTTTTTTTAGACTCAGCACTCTTTGGTGTACTGATGTACTGAGGTGCCCCAACAACAGCTGCAAAGGTCCACAATTTCTGTTTCCCTAAAGTAATCTCTGGATCCAGTGGTCCAAAGCAGCAGTTACCTAACTCCGCAGATCTCAAGGGCTTCAAGATACGTCCCTTTTTTAACCCTCCTTACCTCAAAACCACCTTACTGAAGAGTGACTAAGCCTGTAGGCTATGACATCAGACAGCCAAGGATTTAAACTTGGTCCTGCCTTTCCTGACCCCATGACCTTAAGTATATTGTTTAACTTCCTTGAGTGTCTGTTTCCTCTCCTGTAAAGTGAGAGTGCCAATGGAAGCTCCTTCATGAGACTAGTGTGAAATAAAGTGGGTAGCACAGTCATAGTGAGTACTACAACAATACCTGGTCCATGGTGAGCTCGCAATTCCTGTCCATACGTGAAGTTCTAAGTTTATGGAACTCATTTTATGAATTTGATAAAGGTTGATCTAGACAATCCAAACCCTTAACTTCTACACCTCTGCATATGCCCCTGTAACCACGGAAAATGGTAATTCATCAGCAATAGTTCAGAGTGTCTTCTGGAAGTCACATACACTCTAGAATAATAAACGATTTCTTCTGAGTATAGAAAATGCATTTATTTCTGGGAAATTTCTCCCTGCTTAAGTATCCTGAATATTGATTTGAATATAAGATACAAAATATAACTGAAGTACGTCATCTGTCCCTTTAACAAAGGAAACACGGATCGAATGGTTTTCTTTGCTATTGATTTAGCATCATGGCAAGACTAATATAGCCCTTTAATGCAAGAAATGAAGTAGGGGGCAGGGCCAATTTGATGTTGTTCTCTGGAATAAATGGAGTTTCTAGGCTCCTGTAAGCCAACAAAGGCTCAAGTTTGCTTAAAACATCTACATACATATAAACGGAACCCTCTGAGGAGAGATGAAGGCAGGAGGGGAAGGGGATGACAGGCGATGAGATGCCCTCCACTATCAGACTAAAAAAATGGCCTCAAAGTGCTTTGAGTAAGAAAACTCAGATTTAAACAAAAGAACCATCTCTATAATCAGGTCTCAGCTTTCTATAGCAATATTCAAGAGGGAGAAACTCTGGGCTGCTGCCGTAACTCTGTGTGTGTCTGTGTCTGTGTCTATGTGTTTAATCTGGACTATCAGTGGGCAGTGGATATTGCTAAGTTGCCATGTTGGAAACATAACTTTCAGCTCATTGTTTGCAATGGTCCACAGAAGCAATCCATATAAGTTATCATTTGACTAATAGCAGTATTTACACCTCACTTTCACCAGGGTTTTTGTACCTGTCGTTTATTCTCGCTGGAGTATATATCGTCCTCAGATAGATCCATGGGTCACACCTACATTTCATGCAGATTTCTGTTCAAATGTCACTTCCCTCACCACCTCCTATAAAAATAGCTCAAGCACACCCTCTGTACTCCATCATCTGCTTTATCCTGCTGCCTTATTGTTCTTCATAGCACTTATAACGTAACACAGTTTCATAAATTTGTCTGTATAGAATTTGTCTACCCCACCTCAATATAAGCTGAAGCTCCTAGAATAGCTTTGGTCACATAGTAGAAATTCAATAAACATTAAAAAAAATTTATAAATATTGGACATCATATATACTAAGGCCAGAACATAGTCCTTTCTTTGGTCAATAATCTAGTTCCTTTAAAGGCGATAGAGAGATGAGAATATTCATCCAATAGAATTATATAATTTTTAGTTTCCAGGCCCTATTGCTAAGATACTTTGAAGTTTTCTTCAATTTTCCTTTTAAAAGGGCTTCACTAATGGTTGACATATTCTATGACATATTTTTCATGCTATCATATTCAGTTTTTTAAAAATCAACATGTATTTAACTTGTATCCCACTTATACCCAATTCTAGTGTCTAGAACTCTGGAAGTACAATCAAGAGTCACTTGATTATTACTTGGTAGTTCTGAATATATTTAGCAGGTCTCAACAGCTCCTTGTTAAATGTCCTTCAAACTCATGACTTCTTGTAGAAATCATGAAAACAGAGTGGCTTAATATGGGCACACCTGGTGAGGGGATTCAGAAAATTTCATCCCACCCCCAGCACACTGCTGCTGACTTGCTCTGCAACCTTGGACAAGCAGCCTTGTTACTCTGGCTTCTGTTTCCTTGCTGGAAACAAAACAACAGGACTTGCCTTCAGTGTTCTTTAGTCATTTGATGGTTGAGAATACTTCCTCCCTAGAGTGTACTCTCTACATTAGGGTGACAGCCCCTCTGGGAACTCTGGGTGGAATGGAATCTGCCTAATGGGAGCAGCCCCAGACTCCTGGGAAGAAAGAGGCTAAGACCTGCCAGTAAATTCCAGTGAAGGCCACACAGTTACCAAGAGCTGCCATATTGCCTCGTGGTCACTGCTGATTTGAGAAAGATTCCAGCAAACATTTAACCCAGTCACTGCAACAAGGGAGAGGAGGTCTGGAAAGGATTTTGTAATTCTTCAGGAGGGCTCAGATGACTTTGTACTTTGTCCTAGGGATAGACTAGACTCTGCAAAAACAAGCTAGATCCTAAATTGAGGCAAAAATAAAACGATGGTCTGAGATTTGCCTTATTCCATGAGCAGTGACAAATTTCTTTTCCTCTCTTTAATACAATACATATTCACCTCTCTGTTAATTCCAAATATAGCACAATATCGTGTTCTTATTAAATTTATCTCTTTTGCCCTTTGTTTGTTTTCAATTGGCTTCTTGTTGCCTGAAACGGTGGTAAGTTTCCAGTTGAAGGGAAACGCATCTTTTAACCTGCCTGGAATAACCCTAGAGGCAAAGTCCTTGAGTTCTTTAATGATGAGTGGTGTTAACAATATCATAATTGCCAAACTCCTCAAAGAAAAGTAGCATGGAAATGTAAAGCATTCTTATTCTTAAGCTGTTCTTTTGTAAGAAACTACTGTCTTGTCTCTGAAATGTATCTTCTCCCCCGCTGTCCACTGGACAGATCAGGGGAGTGATACAGTTTGGCTAATGACCCATTAGCATCCAGATCCCAAGCAACCTTGGCACAGTGGAGGAATGTTAAGTTCTGTGGATTTTATCTCTAGGACACAAAAGTGGTGGTGCCTGATACCTCCATGTTGTCAAGCCCTCAGCCCCGTAGGTCAAAAACACTGAATCAGAACCCAGAAGTCAACATGAATGGGCAAGTGTAGCCCTGAACCAACAGACCAAACTGTCACCATGCCATACAGGGCAACAGAATCCAAAGCCTGCAGAGGCCCCTTGTCCACACTTCCTCCCCAGCCAGTGGTTCTCCTCTTGGGGAAAGAGCATCAGCGGAGTAGAAATGCCACAAAAGCCTGTGACACATTTTGGCCCCCATAGAATCTTTTTCTTGCTGCATACAGAAATCACACCTCCTAATTATGCCATCCAGTCCTGAGAACGTTAAAAGGCTAGTGCTCTGCTAGTGAAAATTCATAGGCACCTGCTCTTGATTTTCTTCCTACTTAGAATAATTTTCACACAGCTGTGATATTGCCAAGTGACTCTATTCAAACGTTGAGGCTCAGACAAGAAGGGATATGTTGGATGTTTGGGTTGTAATGATTTCAGCTCTTCCTCTTTTTTTACAGCATCATTAGTAATCTGTCATTCTAATAATAATAATTCCCTTTTGACATCATGCAGGTAAGAAGAAATCATCACTGACATCAAAAATGAGGTGATATTTCAGCAGTATTATTTCACCGAAGATAAAATGGAAAGCTTTATTACTCCCCATGCCTTTAAAGAAAGCTGAACAAGGCATATGCTGACCCTAGAGCTTATCTACTTTTGTTCCTTCCAGACTGATATGAAATAACTAATTTTAATTGTTCCAGCCAGAGTTTCAAAATGTGGTTTCCCCTAAAGCTTTCCATCTACATAATGGAAACTTTTTCAAAAACAAGCTTTATCCATCCATAACAACCGGGGGAATCAAAAGAGAAGTCTATTGTAACTAAGAACAATTTATAATTTTCATTCTTCAGCATCACCTTTTGTTCCAAGTATTTAGGAATTGATTTCACTCAATCATGCAGTCAATACTGATTGTGTACCTGTTGCGTATTACACACTGGACTGGGTACTAGGAAGACAAAGATGGATAAAACAGAATCCTTGGTCCAGAAAACAGAGCAAGCACACAAAGAAAGGACCGAGATAATAGAGATCTGTTCAAGGATAATGGGAGGAAGTACAGACAACCCCTGACTTATGTTTTTACTTATGAACTTTCAACTTTACAAGGTTCAAGAGTGGTATACATTCAGTAGAAACCATACTTCAAATTTTGAATGTTGAGCTTTTCCTGGGCTACCAGTGTATGGTACAGTAGTCTCATGATGTCGGGTAGCCACAGCCCTGTGATCATGAGGTTAATGGCTGATACACTTCAGCCATTCTATATTCATTCTCTTTTTCACTTTCAGGGGTTTTCAGTACAGTTTTCAGTAAATTACACGAGATTCTCAATGCTCTTTTTGAACTCAGGTATAATTGCTTTACGATGTCGTGTTAGTTTCTGCTGTACAACAAAGTGAATCAGCTATACACACACACACACACACACACACACACACACACACACATACATATCCCCCCTCCCTTTTGAACCTGCCTCCCACTCCCACCCATCTAGGCCATCACAGAGCACCAAACTGAGCTCCCAGACAGCATATTGCCACTAGCTAGCTGCTTTACATATGGTACTATATATATGTCAGTCCTAGCCTCCCAATTCATGCCACCCTCTCCTTCCCTCCTTGTGATCAGATACCCGTTCTCTACATCTGCATCTCTATTCCTGCCCTGCAGATACGGTCATCTGTACCAATTGTTTTAGAGTCCACATGTATGCAATAATATATAATAGCCAGACAGGGAAGCAACCTAAATGTCCATCAACAATGAATCAATAAAAACTTGTGGTGTATATATATATGTGTGTGTGTGCGTGTGTGTAAAATGGAATATTACTCAGCCACATAAAGGAATGAAATCAGGTCATTTGTAGAGCTGTGGATGGACCTAGAGTCTGTCATACAGAGTGAAGTAAATCAATGCTCTCTTTACAACTAGGCTTGTGTTAGATGATTTTGCCCAACTGCAGGCTAATGTTAAGTGTCGTGAGCATGTTTAAGGTAAAGACTGGGCTAAGTTCTGATGTTCATTAGATCATCTATTATATGTATTTTCTACTTAAAATAGTTTCAGCTGATGATGGGTCCATCAGGATGCAACTCCATCATGAGTCCAAGAAGATCTGTAAATGATTATGCCTGGTGGAAGAGGAGAGAGTCTCAAAGAGAGTGTGACTTTAGACAGCTCTTAAAGGACAGACTTAACCTGACAGAGGGAATGGTATCAACACAGAAATGAAAGCAGCAAGTGCACTGAGCAGAAAGAAATCTGGTCCTCAAAGGAATCAGGAGTGAAACCACCTAATTCAGCAAATGCAGATGGGAAAAGGAGTCTTAGTATAATACCAGCCCAAAGGGCTCATCAGTGTTCAGGATAACAAGAATGTGAAGATTAAGATTGTCTCATTCTAACAAAACTTTTTGCTTTCATTGTAAGAAAATGATGACTATCTTCTGACAAGGAGACCTAGAAGACTGTTCTCAGGCCCTAGAATAAGCATGTGGATTTATGTCATGGGATAATTCCTTTTGGAGTTTTCTCAATTTATGTGTCCTTCCATCATTCTGCCCTGTATGCGGACTGGGATTTCCTTCCGTCACCCACCTTGAATCTTAGACACTGGTATACATAGACATTCTGAAAGCAGAAATATGATTTTCCAAGAACCAGTAACTCAAGAAAAAATAATAATAAAATTTTTATGCATTGAAATCTTGGGTTGCAAAATGAATCAGAAAAGGAAGACTCACACAGACCTCAGTCACCCAACAACTTAGTCGGTACACTGTGAGGTGTTTAGATTCTGGGCAATGTCTGGATATTCGGCACAATTTAAGCAAAGCCTACATTTCAGGCAACCTAAGGTTTCCCTTATATGTACCATTTCCTAAAATCCCTGGCTTTAAGGATGATAGCTTTTTTCTCACTAAAAGAAAATTATTTGCTCTTCAACGTATGTACTTCTAATGCTGGTTAGCTACTGAGCCTTTCTAGAAATTGTAGCAACTTTTATAAACAGTATTATCTGAGCACCCAATCCTTTTGTTCCAGAAAATTCTCTGCATGTCAAATCAGTTACAATTCATCTGCAATTAAATAACTGTTTTCAAGTGAACAGCAGCCAATGACATAAAATCTGAATGTGATAACCATGCAAATATTCAATATGTTAAGTGATATTTTAAAAATCAAATATAGTATACAGCTATTGGATTTTCAGTTTGGGCAAATTTTCACCCTCTCTCTCCCCCTTTCCAGAAAATACAGTTTTATATTCCTGGATTGAATGTCTAATTACTTTTTTAAAAAAACAAACTAAACAGACAAAAAAGGAAGAAAATCGTTTTTTCTCTTTATTTGCAGTGTCTGCATAGGCTTTATCTTTCTAGCAAGAATAATATGAAACTTTGGTGCTTTGTGTTGCAGATTATTAGCTGAGCTGCTTTTTAACCACTTGATTTTATTTATTTTTCTCAAACATCTTTTTCTTCTCTGAATATCAGTGTTCTCAATTGCTCTCAAATGCATCTACTTCCATCACTGTAAAGCTAGTGTAACCCTGTGCAGTACACACCCAAACCCTGCAGGAGCCATTTAAGAGATCTTTTTATTTAAGTCAGCTCTCAGGACAGAAAAGGAAATCACATCCCCAGTTGGTTCCTGACTTTTTCAGTACAAGATACAAAGGCTGGAAAAGAGATCTGGACAAAAAATGGGTTTGGGTGTGTGTGTGTTTGCATGTGCTAAAGCCACACAGAGCTGACACACAATAAACAAACATGCATTAGGGGTGGTTTTCAGTCACTTTATAGACATATGCATTCATAAATTTTGTGACGGTTGTAAGAAGCCGACTTTGATGAGACCAAACTCATAGACGAGCTTTCGATCGCTGGAGCAACCACAGTCTAACTTTATGTTGACAATTTATCAGCTCCTCTCCGTTAAGGAAAATTGTTTTTTAGTGCTTGCCTATTAGCAATCACATGCATAATATGAAATTGAGTTTTGGGGAGGACGGCCTGCCATCTGTCTTTCTGATTTTTTTTTTCAGTCTTTCATGCTCAAGTTCAACCCTCTGTGTATCTGAATGCTGTAAAACAGGATTCATCCATAAGATGGGCACTTAGCAAGAAAAATGGGCCAGATACCAGTGCTATCTTAGAACCTGCAGACTCTCAAAAAGGGAAAATCATTGATACCCCAATCTGTGCATTATCTTTTCAGTGCTCTTCAAATTCTGCCTGCCTCTCAAAGCCAACAGTTCATTAGTGTGCTTCGAGGTGTATTAAGACACTTTAATAAAAAAAATTCAAAGAGAAAGTGGAAGGCAAGGTGAGGTTAAGGAAATGGAGCTCTAAAGGATTGGTGTGAAGAATGAAAGAGATGTATTTAGTTTCCCTTCCAAGCTCCAATATGCTAAGATTTTTATCAATAATATTGTTTTTCTGCAACAATACCTGCCTCCGGGAAAATCTGCTGGGTAGCTGTCAGGATTATACTTCTCAAAATATGCTTAAGATGATTCTGGTAAATTGATAAAAAATAGTACATGCTGCAATGGAAAGGATTGCTCAAAAGAACATTCCCAAGCCTTTCATGTGTAACTGCATTTGTGAGGCAGGGCATTTATTATGCTATAAATTCCATCACTGATTTTGGCCACTTCAGATTGATTCTGCAGTAACTGTAAGTAATGAACCTTCCAGAGCCAAGGGGGAGGAAAGCTGGAGGAGAAATAGCCAGTACACTTGTGGCTGTGCGAATACAAATGGTAGGCTTCATTTAGTCACAGCTCTTATCAGATCATGCAGCCAATACCCCACAAAGCAGGAAAATATATATCCAGAAAAATCTACGGGTTCCTTGACGTGAATCCAGGAACTACACCTGGAAGAACCCTTCTTAGGGAAAGGAAGAAATTTTTCCCTGAGCCTTTACTTCCCAAACTTGTTCTCTCTCACCTTTTTGAAACCTTTTTCCACCTGAAGTATGGGCAGATGTCCATCTTACAAGAGCAACAAAATACAGAGCTGTCTTTTTCTAGGGAAAAGTTCTCCCTGCCTGAAGCTTGGCTTCCTGCTGGTCTCAGGTCAGTCCCCGGGTATCCCTCTTGTCAGTTCAGACTTTTGGAAAGAGGAAAATTGGTTACTCTGGAGTTGATAACTGTGCCTGTTAAGAAACTAATGTAACCAGTGAGATGAACAGCAGGAGAAACAGCACTCAGACGTGCCAGGAACCCCCATGAGCAGGGCCAGGGGGCTGGAGATAGGAGTGAATGAAAGAAACTAAGACTGCAGTAGTCTGTGGTGTGGTGAAGCAGTATTAAAGGGCTCTTCTTTTCTCTGGTGTTCTTTACAAGTGAACGCTAAGAACACAGGCAGGGCATGGGGATGGACAGACTGTGGCTTGGCATCACGGGTTTTGGCAGAGCAAGCAGAGTGACTTCAGGAAGATGGAGCGGGGAGAGGAACATGGAAAATGATGACATGAAAGACACATTTCACCGGCCACGGAGGTCCTTTGTTCATTCTAGTTTCCTCTCCTCTCTGACCTCACTTTCATAGGATGCTTAGGAGCCGGGGGCGGGGGAGGCGTTAGGAGGGGCAGTGACCTGGGATCAGCCCCAGAATGTTCGCTCTGAGGTGATAATATGAGCCTAGGGAGGCCAGGGCTTCAGGGAAGTGTGGACAGGTGATATTTCATGTCAATCCTGGGGTCTGTGTCCCCATTCCCTTCCCAATGAATTTTCAAAAACTACAGGGGCACAAATAAACAATCCATCTCAGAGAATGACAAAGCATCCTCACTGTCCATTTACCCCAAGGACAAACACCACAAATTCTTTTGAGATTCTTTGCCTATATGTTTTTTCCCATTCTCTCTTAAGAAACATAGAATTGTAGAGTTTAGAGGTCCATAGATGTGGTGTTTGACTACTGTGAGGAAAGGCTGACTTAACAGACCATTTGGGGCCTTCTGAAATATGCACATTTCTTACCGGGATGTTTGGGGTTTATCAACTGCCATGTGAGGTCTTACATGAGAGACCAGCGCTACAGCAGGACAAGTCTTTAGGTATGGGCATGCAGAGTTAGCCAAACGGAGAAGCCCAGGGCCAACTGTGGGGGTGAGTGCTAGACAACACAAGCAGGGTACCAGGCCCAAATAGGAGGTTTCCAGCTCCAGAGGAAGCCTGACAAAAAGCCTCTCCCTCTATGTATCACTGGTTACTATTGGCACTCACCACCAGTGACCACACCTAACACCTCACTAGCCTATCTGGGCACAGACTACAGGAGAAGGTGAATGGAGTCCCAGTGAAAGATAGGCCATGTCCCACCTTGCTTCCTTTTTTTAGAAATGAAGAGTCATTCACAGAGAAGGACTTGCTTCCAAGCTCTGCCTGATGGTTCTGCCATAGGCAGAAGGGAGCTCTAACACTTGTGCTACTTCTAATCTGGTGAAATCTGTTATTTCTAGTGCTCATGTTGGAATTTGAACATATCACTTAGAAAACCAGAATTCTTAAAAGGACTGAATGCTGGTGAACTCCCAGAACTGTTTGTAGTATCTTTTACAAATCAGAGGAAGACAGAAAAATGAGCCTGTGGATAGATAGGAGGATTGTTCTATATTTTTCCAAAATAACTATAGACAATTCAGTAGGGGTGTTTATGATTGGTGAAGACTACCACAGAATCCATTTGGTGAGTTGTATAAAAATTAATTGGAGACTAACATATTTGTACAGAAATTGAGTCACATGTCATTGAAATCTAAACTCTCTACAGCTATCAGTTTTGTAATAGTCACTGTTTTTGTCCAATAGATACCAAGCAAATTAATAGAAATAATCTGTAAATTATTAAAAGCTGGAAGTAATCATCAACACAGATATTTGTAAGTAGCTCTCATGTATGTAATGCCTACATGCGTGCTCTGTCACTTCAGTCCTGTCTGACACTTTGTGACCCCATGGACTGCAGTCCGCCAGGCTCCTCTGTCCATGGGATTTCCCAAGCAAGCATACTGGAGTGGGGTGCCTTCTCCAGGGGATCTTTCCAACTCAGGGATCAAACCTGTGTCTCTCAAACCTCTGAGCCACCAGGGAAATCCCATATATGTAATGATTAATACCAAAAATAATCTTGTAAATAGTATTTTTAGTAACGTGGTAGAATATACTAAGCCATGGTCTTAAAAATTAACAAATGTAGGTTTTAGTCCTGATTTTGCCATTTGGTAAGAGCTGGACACAACTGAACAACTAACACTTTCACTTGCCATTTGGTATATATTTGATCTCAGGGAACTCATTTAGCCTCCCTCAATTTGTGGAAAGCAAATAACAGCACCTTTTCTGAAATATCATAGAGTTATTATGAGGTTAAATGAGTGAAAATATTCTGAAATCTCCAAGTCTCTGTTAATAGCCAATACTCACCACCGTGGCTCCATCCTCACAGTGGGGGCTGTGGGTTGCCTCAGGGAAACGGATTCCTGGAGTGGCCGTGAATCCACTGTTGATGTGATCAGGCTGCGTAAAGATGGTGCTCACTTTGGTTATTGTTATTAGCTTTCTAATGTTAATAGTAGACAACTGTGAATTTATTTAGTGATTGACACCTTAAATATTGCTCTTTGCATTGAGATCAAGTGTTTAGTTACCAGAGTCAATAACTAGTAATACACTTCATGATCCCTGAAAAATAAATAAGGGTGCTGCTCTTCAGGGCAAGAATAAGCCAACCTCACTGGCCATTTCCTATGGTTCCAACAGGGTGGCTTCTTGAAGTATCTAGTTGTATTCCAGGAGTAATTAGCCACAAGGGGAATCTTACCAGTATATATTTTCTAAAGATAATTTTGTATTGAAATTTTTTCAAGCATTAAGGGAGGAGTGGACAATTCTAGACTCAGCTGGATCAGAAGAGGAATTGAGAGTGGCAGGAGATACAGGATGGCCCATGGAAAGGGCAATGAACCTGGAGGACCGTCGGAGCTGTATTTCAGCTCTGGAATCACAAACACTGTGTCTCTGTGGCCTCCAGGTCCTTACCTATAAAATGGAAATACCTGTTCTACCTCCTTCAGAGGCTACTCCTTTAGAGGATCAAAAGAAGCAAAGTAGGTTAGGGACAGTGGGCTCTCACCCAGTACACAGATGTAGTGTCCAAGAAGTTGCTCATCAGTTGCGTACCTCCCTTGGTCTGTGTCCTGAGAGGTAGGCAGAGAAATAAAAGACACATTCTGTGCCTTAAAGGCACAGAGAGAGACAGAGGGGAGACAAGAAAAGAACAATCCCGGGTACACATCTCTAGTGTTGATTGGGCGGCAGAAACAACAGTAGAAATTCAGAGGGAAGGGGACAACTTCGGGCTGGAGCAGCCAAAGAAGAGGAGGGATTTGACACAAATCTTGACAAGTGAATATTATTGTTACTGATGGAGGGGGTTAGGGAAGGAATTCCTGGTCTGAGCAGTGTGTGCATACAGCTTGGGAGATGCATTTGGGGTCTAGGGAGGGAAGTTATGGAAAATGAGGCTATAAACACTCCAACTAAATGGTCCCAAGACTTTCATGAAGCTAAGGGGGCCAAATTTTTTTATTCCAGAATCAAGTTTCTTGAATAGGAAGAGTAGTAATTATAATGGTTTATATCTTAATGATGCTGTGTGTTTTCAAGGTATCTTAGATGCACTGCCTGCCTCATTTGGTTCTTTTAGCACTTCCGTAAGGTAGAGCTGGTAAGGATGCTTGTGCCCATATGACGCAGGGGAATTGGAGGCTTGCTGAGGTTGTGGGGCTGCTCCAAAGTTCCACCACAAGGAGATGAGGGAGACCATGCCACTCCTGGCCTGCCTTCCTCTGCATGAAAATACTGCAGGAAGGTGAACCTGGCACCAAAATGCCAGATGGGCCAGTGCGGGAAAAAAAATGAGAGCCCAGTTAGGAAGCTGCCCACCAAGTTGCCCAGACAGAAGATTGCCATGGTCTGTGTTCATCAATGTCACCTGGAATGGATATAACATCAGTAGTAACAGACATGGTAAAGGCAGAATTCTCAAGCCTTGCTGATGGACTGGCTCTGGGAACAGAGGATCAAAGATGAGCCCAAGAGAAATGATGCACTCCATACCTCGAGCTTTACTGATGAAATGGAAGAGTTACCAAAAATAGAAAGTGGTCCAAGGTTCTAGCCTGAGTAAGAGCTGAACACTAGCCTTACCCACATTTCCCCTTTACCCTCACGCCCACAGGCTGCCAGCCATTCCTTTCATTCACCTTCCTGTTACAGCCCAATCACACTCTAAGTACAGCTGGACAGGAGGTGAGCTCCTTAATGACTATGATAGACCCAATGCCTGGCGCAGAGCACTGCTTGATGAAGGCTACGGAAACATCGATCATGTGAATGAATAAATGGGTGAATAAATTACTGAATGAGTGCCCTCCCGTATGGTTTTCTTTCTATATCTCAAGTCATATGATCTTTTCTTTAAAAGCAGTTTCCACTTTGTCTACAAAATAGTCATCTTTGCTTTGCAAGGCAATCACTGCTTTCTACCATCCAGGCGGTTTTCTGTGCCCCAGCCTTTCCCCCTTACTCTCCTCTCTCCTGTCTCTGCCCTTCTCTCAATTCCTACATGCCAACAGCAATCTTGTATCTTCGGCTTTGGCTTATAGTAGCTCTTGGCCTTAGAGGCCAATCAGATCCTACTGGTCCATAAACATTTAGCTAAGGGCTGCCTCCTCCTAAAGCCCCTCCCCACTGTGCCTAGCCAGGACATTCCCCTGCATGCTTTGCATTTCCAGGGATTCTTTAGGGCTGGGCTTATATTTATGTCCCTAAGTCTGTTCCCATAAGGCCTGGCACAATGGTAGCACCTACTAAGGGTTCAAACTGCAAAAGAGCTGCTTAGGGAAGAAGGCGATAAGCTTTATATTCATGAGTGAAAGTCCTCAGTTGTATCTGACTCTTTGTGACCCCATGGACTATACAGTCCATGGATTCTCTAGGCCAGGATACTGGAGTGGGTAGCCTTTCCATTCTCCAGGGGATCTTCCCAACCCAGGGATTGCACCCAGATCTCCCGCATACCAGGTGGATTCGTTACCAGTGGAGGCACCAGGGAGCCCATTTATTTTCATGTTCTCTTTATTTTCACATTCTCTTTTAAGATTTACCCCTTATCTATAAATTTCTCTCAGTAAAAAAGAAAATTCATTTAAACATTGCCTATTTACATAAAGATGAGGTGCTCAGTGGCCCAGTCATGTCTGACTCTTTGCCACTCCATGGACTGCAGCCCACCAGGCTCGTCTGTCCATGAGACTTCCCAGGCAAGAATACTGAAGTGGGTTGCCATTGCCTTCTCCAGGGGACCTTCCCAACCCAGGGATGAAAGCTGCATCTTCTGCGCCTCCTGTACTGGCAGGTGAGTTATTTACACTGCACCACCTGGGAAGTGTGGAAGACTTGGGTTCAATCCTTTGGTCAGGAAGATCCCCTAGAGAAGGAAACAGAACCCACTCCAGTATTCTTGCCTGGGAAATCTCATAGACAGAGGAGTCTGGTGGGCTGCAGTCCATGGCGTAGCAAAGAGTTGGACACAACTGAGCAACTAAACAACAATTTATATAAAGAAACTGCTTCCTTTTCTCTGCCTTTTAAGATGCAAAGTAAGTTTGCTTTAATATCCAGTGTTTTTTTTTTTAATCCCTTACTCAGCAGAGAAAGCCCATTCAAACAAAAGGAAGAAACTGACATATTTTGGATTGACAGATGTCAAGGGACACTACCATCTAATTTCTGTGTTGATTAATTTGAAGGTAATTTTCTGGTAACCCAGGCTTCCAAAATGGTATTTTAAGTGGCATGTTGGTAAAAGAAAATTAATTTTTCTGTGTTAAACTTGCCAGCTTTTGAATTAATTGCATGAGTATAGCAATCAATTAATAAATTGTTAAGCAAACAAGGGAAAATCAGTCAATTAAAAATGACAAAATTGATTTCAAGGGTAGATAAACCAAAAAATTGTCCTAATCCTCATTTCTAAGTTTGGCTGTCCTGACTCTGTCCGACCTGCCTCCCACTTATTACACAGCATTCAAATTGTTGAAGCTTTATTATAATTTCTTATAAATAAATTACCACCTAAGCCGCCTTTGCTGCTTTAGTGGGATTAAGGAAATCAAATACAAACAGCAGTCCTCTGGTAGCTCAAGGAGAAGGTCACTGCTTTGGGGGAGTGTGCCACCCAGAGTACTCTGCGCAGGTGTTTTTGGAAGGAGAGCCCTGGCCACATAGACAAATGTTCTCTAAATACTTGCCCATCTTCTGCTAGGAGTAACCTCTATACATTGTCTTTCTCCTGGTAATAAACTCAGATGTATTCCAGAGATGGGACAAAGCGGGGATCAGCAGGACTGAGTGACAGTGTTTGCCTTCTTGGCTCATTAAATTTGAATCTTCTTAAACACAGTGCCTTCTGTACTTTCCTATATGTCACCAAACGTGGCCTGGGATACCTGGATTCAGTCTCCTGGCCTGGATTAGGAAATTTGTCCCCCTGCTTAAAAAGACAGATGCTTTGGAAGTGATACTTAAAGAAAATAGAAAGGACAGAATTTGTCTTGTGAAAGTATCTGTAGGCTTCATAGGCTTTATATCTTGGAGCACTTTTGTGGTTGTTCACCTGGCCCACTGTGCTTTTCTTTGGTCCTGACTCAATGGTGTGTTTTATCAGAATGTTCCCCCTTTGTCCTCTCAGATGTGGACTAGAAAAACCAGGGATTGGAGCAGGCATATCACTAATTCCTTCAGTTTCCAATAGCATTCATCATAAAGGATATGTGTAAAATTTCTAGAACTATTTATGTTTTAGCATGTAGAAGATTTCTGAATTCACTCTGAAAAAGCAACTAAAGACATACATCTAAACTTCTATGTCTTACTAAATCTTCTCTTGGATGTTGACAATGGCTCAATCTTAACAGAACGAAAACAAAACCCACCCCTCAAAATGCTTTGCCATCCACCAGTCCTTTCCACTCTGGTAAGTGGCACCATCTTCCATCCTGAGCAAAAGCTTAGGAGCATCCTTTGAGTCCACTCTTGATCTCAGACCCCATGTCTAATACATCAGCAAATTCCATCAACTCTACCTTCAAAATCCACAACCCGACTACTTCCCATCATTTCCTCCTGGACCCGCATCATCTCCCCCACTAGGACTTCTGTAGGAGCCTCCTATTTGGTCTTCCTGCCTGCACTCAGGCCCCCAGAGCAGCCACTGATAACAGCCAGAAACATTTCCCAGATCTTATCCCTCTCCTCCGTGGGTCCTTTTCATCACTATAACCCCTGATCCAAGAACAGTGCCCAGCAACAGATTCATCTCAGCAAAACTTTTGGGATGAATGAAATCATGGAGTTTGAATGCGGTACTTCAAATGCTGCAGGAGCATTTGGATGTTTGAGAAGCATTATCTGACCAGTTATAGACCAGGAGAAGAGTAAGACACTGCCCTTGAAGATGAGTCACTCATACATCTGCCAGCCCTCTGCTCACCTTATTCCTCCCTTTGCCATTGCTATGGAGCAGAGGATGTTGCGGGTGAGGAGGGTGGCGGTGGGGTTATGTCTGCCTAAACCAAGGCATGAATTTAAAAAAAAAAAAAAAATCAAGTGCTGATTCTGGTTCTTTTAAACAGTTGCATACTTACTTGGCAGTCACGATAGCACAAGTCACTCCTATAATCAAAAGAATCATTACTTGTTTTGCTAAAATCCCAAGGAAATAGCTCAAGATGTGATATTTCAGCACTAATGAGGTTGTGCCTGAAGAAGTGGGATTTTAATTGTGATGGATTTAGAGAATCCACTGCAAAACTGCAGGAGAACAGCATGCTCTTTCCAGTTCCAGGGAAAGTGCATTAATATCCCATGTTTTTGTTTTATTTAGTCTTGGCTGACTGTGTAGAGAATCACCTAAGGTAATGGCAGAGCTGGAGGGACTACATCAAATAGAACCCTATAAAGAAACTTTATTTTCTCCTCCCATGCTATGAAGGGAGGCTGTAGGACTGAGGAATATTTGTCTTGAGTTGCCTTACAAGCTACTAGATTGATTTCCTTTGCTCCTGACAGTTCTGATCCCAACACAACCTCTCTACCACCTTCGATCCTTCAAAGGTTGAAAGTCACCGCTTGAGAACCCTGGCTTGCTAAGCCTTTACACGGCGGGTGGAGGAAGGAGGTTTCTGCAGGATTTTACTTCATGCCGAAGACTGATGCGGGCTGGGTAGGATCGCTTCTGGTGCAAGTTTGCGTATGAGCAGTATTGCTGATTACTTCATTAGAACCCTGTGCGCTTCGAGAGCCATATGCTTTCAAGTTTCTTTAAATGGTATTAGGGAAAAATATCCTCCAGGCATTATTTTTAAAGGGGACTTCAAACGTTCCCCAAGAAGAAAAAGAAAAAAAAGAAAACTATAGCACGTTTGAACTCCAGGGGGTTGCAGGAGAAATCTTACTTAGCAAGACTGTGAAAATGGAGCCATCTTTTCAGTTTCAGGGTAAAATAAGTGTTGGTTACAATCAGGGATAAATTTGAAATGTGGATGGAGAAAGATGCAGAAAATCTCCAAATCCTTGAATCCTTACCATAAAATAGCAAAGAAGATGATGACTTGAGGAAGCAAAAAAAATTCTTTTAATAGTTCTCGTCCTACATTCGATGGTATAAAGAGAATGGAAGACTCTCCCTGTATCCTGCAGAGTGCAAAGGTCCACAGTTCTTCCCATTCCGCGCCATGTAGGAGACACTTCTAGAATAATTTTCCCCCGTGCTACATGTATCCAAACTTATATTTTAAAGACACGGAAAGCAAGGCTACAGGTAGGGGTAAAGCTGTTCATTTTGAGTTTCGCTGCAGAGCTCTGCTCCAGAGGTCAAATCAAAGAGACTCTTCTCGAAGTTTTAACCCTCCTTCTCTAAACAGATTCGAACCTGATGTCATTTAATGCATTGATGCCTGGATTTCTTCGGCATCATAGTTGCATTATTACATATCAAAAGGACTCTTGAGAAATTCCCTCGAATTGATAATTCTAATTTCTTATGTATAACTATTCTGTATTCACTCAGAGGACAGCTGCATTGTATGCTAAACCATGAATCGGAGAAATTGGTCCCTTTGTATGTAGGTTTGTATTAAATTGAGATGCTCTCTTTTTTCCCCTGTTTGTTCCCACACTTGAGTTCCTGGTGTCAGTTTGTATTTGGCTTCTCGAGCATATTAAAGTTTTTCTAGTGCTTATGATGTTCTTGCCAAGAGCACACTTGCAGCAATCTGCACCAGAACAGTCTTTGTGCCAATTACTTCAAAAAGTATTCTTTAAAATGAAAAGAGGGAGGGGGATTTTTTTTTTCAGGGAATTTTTCAGGTTATAGTGTGGTGGTTTCAATTTTAATTTTTTAGTCAGTCTTCCTGAAATGGTGACTGATCAGCTCCGGGCTGTGTGCGTCTTTGGGTTGTTTTCTCTTTTTTTTAAAAAGCCTTTCTACAAAATGGAAGTTCTGGTAAAGACGTACGCTTAACAGGGATAATCAGTAGGATGGAGGAAACTGCTGATACCACACCCTCATCTATTTAAACAGCTCTGGAAAGGAAACTGCTAGAAGCTTGTTAAAGAGTTTCCAAATGTGTGACTGTAAATGACTATCTCTAATCATGGCTGAATAAACCAAACGCAGCAAATGAGCTGGTGACACGCACAAAAGTCATATGAGCATTCTGAACTGCATATGCTGAATGGATAATAACCCATGTCAGTGCCACGGGGTCCTTTGAAGGTTAAAATCCGAAGTTTTCATCAAGTTATTTATATAGAGATAGACACATATTTGGAAAAACAAAAGAGGAAAAGTGGGCAGAACGTTCCCCCAGAAATGCACTGCTGAACAGGAGAGGGGCCCTGGGTGAGAGACAAGGGGCTTCTCTTTTCTTCCTGTGTCTGCCCCTCACTGGCTGTGCATCCTTGGGCAAGACATTTCACCTCACTGAGCCTCAGTCTCCATGACTGTAAGGTGGGCGGATGCACGAGGTAGTCTGCAAGGCACTCCCCTAGCCCCAGCGCACTGTCTCTCTGGGGGGCCACACAAAGAAGGTTTGGCAGGGAGTGGATTCATTCACTCCACAAAGCAAGACGTTTTGAGAGGCCTGTCATTCCTAGAAATTGCTCTCATTAAGGATGAGATATAGGGCTGAATGAAGCAGCCTTATAAAATATCAGCTATAGCAGACGGAGGGCAGGTTGAGAAACATTTCAGAAAATGTCCTTTCCTAATCAATGCCTAACACGTAACATCCAGGCCTCACGAAGAATGGAACCAAGATAATACAGATGGGAAGTTATAGAGGTTTAGGGCTTTGATGATGGCTCAAAGCTTCATGTTTAAACATGCCAGATTGAACAGACACCACAGCAAGGAAGGGTCTCAGACCCCATGTAGTTAAGCCCACTCGCTTTCCCAGTGAGGAAACTGACACAGAGAAAGGAGCACCTCGCTGCAAACACAGAACTGAACACTGCCTGAGTGTGCCAATAAAAGTGAGGCACCTTGGCTCCTACTGGGCATTCTTTGTTTCTTGCACCTATTTGGGTCTAAAGTGCCTAGCTTAAGAGAATTCCTTGTTCTTGCATTTCTGAAGAGTTCATGTTACCTACAACAGCCTCCTAGGAAGGGATCACTTTTAAGTTTGATCTGTAAGGAGTTTCATGTCTAAATTTGGGGAATGTCCAGACTTTCATTGTTCCACTGTATTTAGGACCCCTCTGTTTGCATTCAGTTTTTTGTTTTTTTTTTAATTATCAGAAATTCAAGTCCTTGTGTGTGTGTGTTTTCCCTTTAAGAGGAAAGGCTGCTTTAAAAAAAATGTTTCAGCTCCTGAGACAGCAGAGTTGCCCTTCCACAAGGACCAGTCTACCCATCCACGTAGATAATTGTCTTTAATTCTGTATCCTCTGCCACTGAGGAAGAGGGGAGGAGCTAACTCCCATATCTTGGAGCTCTTCCTCTGAAGGCTTTTTTGTCTTAACAAAATGTAACCATTTACTCTGCAGCCCTTCAGGCCAGGTGGAGGGGACAGAGTGCTAAGTCGCTTCAGACGCGTCACGTCCGAATCTGTGCAACCCTAAGGAGTGTAGCCCGCCAGGCTTCTCTATCCATGGGATTTTCCAGGCAAGAATATTGGAGGGGGCTGCCGTGCCCTCCTCCAGGGCATCTCCCCTACCCAGAGACTGGATGCCTCTCATGTCTCCTGCATCGGCAGGCTGGCTCTTTACCACCAGTGCCACCTGGGAAGCCCGGGGACAGAGAAGAGCTGCCTTGACCTTTCTCAGGAGAGCAGAGAGCTCTCTAGAGCTACTATCTTCACACAGGCACTCAGCAAGGTCCACAGCTGTCTCTGGCCGTTTGTCACAGATTAGAGCGAGTATAAATTCCGTTAGCCAACAGAAGCAAAGGTGTGCGAGACTAACTTAGAACAAGACGTGTCACTAAACTCAAGAAATTGATGCAAAACATGCCTTCCACAAAGATGAATGGAGCAAGAACAGAAAACAGAGAATATCTGAATTATCTGTTTCCTAATAGGAGCTCCTGAGTGCTCAAGAAAAGAAAGAGTATGATACAGTGTTTCCACAGCGCCTATAGGTGAAGGATCACTTGGCATAAGACTAATTCTGAGTCTCTTTTTTTTTTTTCTCTTTAATGCTGTTGGAAATACAATTGCAGTCAGTTACACTGAGGAGCACCGCCTCTCTACCCTCAAGTCAGCGACATTAAGCCATAGGGGCCTCCAGGGGCCGTGAGGGGCAATATCCCTCCTCCACGTCAAGTGACAGCAGACTAAAAATTCTGCCCTCCACAGAGGTAGTGTTCCTCTGTCCTTCTCTAGGAGACTTTAATAAAGTAACTGAATGAAATGAAATTTGATCAGATGTGTGTAGTTCAGCCTTCTTGCTTTGCCCCTTAACAATTTATAAAGGTGTTTCTACCCATGGTCCTGTTTGATTAAATGATATTTGAAGTGTTCCACTCTCTGAGAAAATGTGGTTTATAGCCTTGGCATACATTTACATAATCTCGTTAAGGAAATCTCTTCAGCTTAGTTAAACTATCCCAATTTAAAAAAAAAAAAAAAATCGTATCTCTGGTAGAAGAAAGACTGTTTTCTCCGAAAGGAATAGGAAACAAATATGGAGTCTGACCACATTTTGAGACTCTAAGGCTCTAATTGTAGTTACATTTTTTATGTTATATATTTGAAGCTTGTTAACAGAGATGGATGAGAAGTAATTGCTGTGTTTGGAGGATACAGTCATGTAAGAAAAGAATGCTGTGGCTAATGTTTTTTAAATGTGGATTTTAAAAATAATTTTTTATGTGTTGCCTTGGAAAATGTTTATACATTAAAAAAAAAAAAAAAACTGAAGGTGATAAATTACCACCAATCTCTCAAGCTCCCCACTGGAGCCATCAAATTAAGGGTTAACCTCCCAGGATTCCCCTGAATTAATCAGGAGCTAAGCCAGGGGCAGGCTGGGCTAGGGAGAAGGGACCGGCAGAGCTCCACCTCTCCGGAGACGCGTGGGGTACAATACAGCAGCCCACAAGTAAAGGAGCCTTGGCAGAGCTCCCAGCGCCTCCCTCAGGCAGCCCTGTGCACAGAAAACACGCCCCAATCCCACATCAGCCCAGGGTTTCTGCTTATCAAGAGCTGATCCTCCGCTTCCAGGGAACCAAGACAAGGGGTTGTGTTTACAGAGTAGGGGGTTTTTTGGCCCTGATTTAACCGTACATGTACATCTTTCTTTGCTCATTTAGGAAGCAGTCTGTGATAAGCCACTGGGTCATCTTCCTAAGATGTCTAGATCCGTTCAGCTCTAGAAAAAGATGATGCTGCAGCTAGACAGACCCAAGAGTGGTAGTTTAGTCACTAAGTCATGTCCCAACTCTTGCGACCCCAGAGACTATGGCCCGCCAGGCCCCTCTGTCCATGGGATCCTCTAGGCAAGATTACTTAAGTGCGTTGCCATTTCCTTCTCCAGGGGATTTTCCCAGCCCAGGGATTGAACCCAGGTCTCCTGCACTGCAGGCAGATTCTTTACTGGCTGAGCCACCAGGGAAGCCCCACTTTGTGACCCAATGGCCTACCCTTAAAACAAAACTGAAAGGGTGGCTATGCTAACCACTGGCATAAAAGCCCTTGGAATGCTGGATGGCATGGAGATTTCCAGGTTCTTTTCCAGCTTGAAAGAATCCAGAGTTTGGGGCACAGGACCTTGGAATCCCTATTATTTGTGTGTGTTATTTTTTTAATTGGAGTATAATTGCTTTACAATGTCATGTTAATTTCTGCTGTACAACAAGGTGGACCAGCCGTGTATGTGCATATATCCTCTCCCTCCCACATGCCACAGGTTCCCACTAGCTATCTGTTTTACACATGGTAGTATATTTGTGTCAAACCTAATCTCCCAGTTATCCCACCCTCCCCACCTTCATGTACATGTCTGTTCTGTACACCTGCATCTGTATTCCTGCCCTGGATCTAGCTCGCCAAGTGATTCTTGTACATGCTCAGATTTAAAAACCACTAACCCTAGAGGGTTTAGGGTTTTAAATAAATCCCTGATGTCAGCATTAGGTGTTGTGGGCTTTCCAATTAAAGTGCAAAATATGTTTCCCCCGTGTGCTTGGCTCATTTAGTTATTTGTGTATAGGACAGAGGAAGTTGACTTCAGCTGCAAGGGGAAGAATGCCCCCTTCCTCATGTTTATGCATCATGAGTCGTTGCTTTCAGGACCTTAAGATCTCAGTGAAAACAGAGAAATTATCCCCTAGCTTGCTTCCTTCCTCTGCCTACCAGAGTCAGGAATGCCCTTACCTACAGCTCTAGGTTTGTCCACTTCTGCATCCCACCCTCAGTGAATCTTTTCAGCCATCAGACCAAGCATCAACTGGTTGTGCTCAAATTACATTCCCCTTCCCGCTCATCTCTTTAACAGTCAAACCAAACGGAGTCCCTGGGAATTCACACTTTCTCATTGTTGTCCTTCTACCTGAGAGAACTGCTGGGGTTCCTCTTCCTTAACTTTGCCCTGAATACTTCCCTTGTACCCAGCCTCCCCTCCTTTCTTCTCCACCACCAGAGCTGCCCTTAAGTTGAGCCCATCTAAAACTCTCTCCAGTTCTTGCTAGTCCTCTAGCCTTAAGTGCTAAATCCTACCCAAGCCTGAAGAGCCCTGCTCTTAAGGAAATTCTTAGGGACAAACTTTCAGAAAGCTTCCTGCCAGTCACGTGGTTCCTGAATTGATCAGCACCTCTAAACCTAGTTGATGATGACATTCCACGTCCACCTCTCCTCTGCTGCATCTCCTTTGGCCCTGGAAGAGGCGTGCATCTTTACCTGCTCCCTGCCAAGACCCAATTTCCCCCTGGACCTCTCCCCTCACCCTCAATCTCACCTCTGCCTTGAGAAGTCAGCTTGTCCCTCTTCTGTCCTTTCTTATCCCCCATTGCTTAAGTTTCATTGTGAATTATGATGAACATTCCTAGAAGCCAGTCAGTTTCTAGAAATAAGATCTGAGATGCTGGAAAGGGAAGGGAACTAACACTGCTTGCTGTTCTCCTGCCCCTCACAAAGCCCAAAGGCACTTCCTTCAGCTGCGAGCCCTCTTCTCCTCAGTGTCTGCCTCTATGGACAAGTTCCTGGTCTCAGATGAATTGGTTTTGTTTTTCAGGCCTTGTGCAAAGACTTAGGTTTCAGGAGTCAGAGAGACAGGGACAGAGAGACCTGTTAGGGTAGTTTCTCCATCCGATGATAATGCTCTAAATTCAGGAAATCCCACTCCCTAAAAATTTGCATGAAGTAATTTACATGAGGTTGATATTCTCCTGCTGGTTTAGATTAAGTTGTTAGGCTGTAGGCTAGATGTTTAGATTCAGAAGACCCAGCTAAGCCCTTATCTTTCAGCAGGTTGTGGGCCACCAGAGCCCCCATCACTTAAAAATAATTAGCTAACTCTCCCACCCGAGCTAGTGATTTGATGATCTGTATGCTGAACCAGACCTTTACAGGGGAATAAAAGAAAAAAGACCAGAGTGCCAGAAGGAAGCTTAATTTTTAAGGTAAATTTGGATTCCTTTAAAGGACAAGTAAAAAAAAAAAATCTCTGAAGCTGCTCTAAACCTAGGGAATCATAGTTTTTTTTCCTGCCTGCAGCTTCTTGGTTCCTCCCTGTGCCTAGCCTTATTCTGTACTTTACATTATATGTGGAAAATAATGCACATAATACTTAGCACTTCCTTTCGATAAAGAAAATGTTTCATAGGACTAGTAGTGAGATTTATTCCTAAAAGAATGGAGAATAGCTTCCAGATGTATTTTCCCGTCACGGACTTTCTTTCCTTAAGTATTGACAGAGGGGAGGTTTTATCAAGGTCTTCGTGATGGGCTTGTTTATAATGAGAAGATATTAGTGGAGCGCATCTAAGTGTTTATCACCAACAGATGACAGAAAGGAGCATATGGCAGGAAGAGAAATATATATTTGTCCAAGAATCATGGCTTGTTAACACTCCCACATTCGTCCTAAACTCCGTGATCATGTACTCTCTACACGGCGCACACTCACTTCTTGTGTCCAAGAAGAAAACTAAAAGTCAGACGCTGATTTCTTCAATGTGGAACTGTCAAATGATGCTAATTTGGACCCTTTTATCAAAGATGGTGGGATTTCCACTCAGAAATCCTGTGCTTACTGAGCCACTGTTGCTGGTGTCTGGGCAGTGCTGTGTAAGGGGTTTAGAAAAATATGGGCTTTAGCATTTTTGCACAGCTCTTTATGATAAAACAAGAACAATGAAAGGAAATGTGAGAACTGAGCTCTTACATAAAATTGAGCTCGGGGTCCAAGAATCTTTTCACTCAGAAATCTCTTTTGAAGAATGTCTGTAGATTAAAGACCAGACCGAGACAAACCTGTAGGACACAGAGGCAATTTTTACCTGGCGTTGGCCAACACCAAAGCACCGTTCCAACTCGGATACGACCCCTAAACCTCTAGTGATTAATTCTTGTAAACTCTGCATTGATTAGCTTGCAGCTGTCCTTGGAAGCTCCTGCCCTCACCATGGAGCTGTCAGGGGAGTGGCAGGTAGGGTAACAGCACAGTGACAGCCCCTCTACTGAGCAGTAGGTCATAGATTTCTCCAGAACTTAGGCAGAACCCTAGGTATCAGCACCTGACTCTTACCTTCCCTTTTATATCTGAGGAAACGCTGCCCTGCTCAAGCTAGAAGACGTGCCCAAAGTCACCAGAACCAGAACTGAGATCAATTGTTCTGTTTCCCAATTCAATGTTATTTCTAAGCCACAGTATTCCTTTCACTTTAAAATGACTATTTTTATGGTTTCACGGTTCTTGAAATCATATTAGTATTTAGGTTTATCTACTTACTTGTATACAAGATCATTTCTCATTCACCTGCTTAATGGTACAAAAAAGCCATCCCATTCTTTGGGATGTTACCACGGGGCCTGGTGACCATGTGGCAAGCTTGGCATTTATGTCAGAATGGAATTGTGGGTGGAGAAAAAGGGGGCTTAGAGTTTTCAGAAATGGTCACCTTTTAAGCAAAAGTAATCATTATAGAGTACAAGAAATTCAATTTAGAGAAGTTAAGTTGCTTTAGGCTTCAGATACTCAAAGGGCTGGCATGGTGGAGGGATGCCTTTGGTGTTCTCTTATCTGTTTTCTCTGTTGGTAATTCCATTGAATTGCTTGGTTTTAAGTACCACCTCCAGTCAAAAAAGAAAAAAAAAAAAACCAAAGTGAAGCACAAACCAACCAACCAACCAAGTCTTCAACCATACCTTCATCTCTCATCTCGTAAGCACTCAACCCCTTTTTCCAACAATCAAAGGACACCTTCCCCAGCATCTCCCCAGGCTGCTCAAATACTTAGTGTCCACAGGGAAATCTTTTTCATCGCTTTGCCAGCAATTCCTGCATTCCCAGTCACCATTTAGTCTACCATCATATTCTATGACACAGGCTCAAAATCACCATGCTTCTCCCCAGGTCCCATTGCCAACTTCTACTGCTTGTACCTAGTATTTGCCCCATCTCCGTCTCTTCTCCTAACCCTCGTTGGAATGCTCCTGGCTCCCTGGGTGTCTCCAATAGGTTATCTTTTGTATTTGTTTCTATTGTACTTTATATTCCAGCCCTTTTCTCTATCTGGAACACCTTTTCCCATTCTATGATTATATCTTATGGCAGTTTTAATTTAGTGCCAGTTTCATGTAGCCTTCCAGATCCATTCAGTCAAAACTATTTTCTGCCTATCCTGACATCCCAAAGATTTCATTCTATACCTTTCCTTTGGTGCACTTTTTATTTAAGAAGATAGTTTTTTTGTTTTTTGTTTTTGTTTTTTGTTTTTTTTTTTGAGCATATACTGTGTATCAGGCATATACCCAGGCATTTTGTATACATTTCTACTTAATCCTCTCAGCAGCCCTATATCCCAGAGGTCCATATTTTACTGGTGTTGGATACAGCTTGGACATGGGGACTCCACTCCCTGGATGATTTCAATGTGTAGTAAGGTTGAGAACCACTGGTAGAAGTCCAAACGCTTTAGCCAGACACTATCCTGTAGTAGATTTCACCTTTGATGTTCTAAAAAACAAATGTTGGACCCCAGCCCAGTCCTACCTAATTAGAATCTCTGGGGCAGGGAGCCTCGGAATCCATGCTTTAACAACACTGCACAGGAGATTCTGTCATATAACCAGAATGGAGAAACCACTTGAGCAGACCCTGTGTCATCTCCCAGTCTTAATATATTAAGAGTAATTGTTTGTGTCCTCTCACTGTGTAGTCTGTAAACTCTTGAGAACTGGTTTACATTTGATCCACCTTGGTCTTCTCTCTGGTACCTATCAGGACTCCTTGCATACGTTTTAGAAACTAAAAAACCAAAAGAGTGCCCTTTGATGACCTCATTAAGAAAACGAAAGACATCTTTACAGAGTACTTATTCTCTGTACTACATTTTTAATCCCTAATATGCTGACCTGGAAAGTAAGCAAGTCATTTCAATTCCCTGAGCATCACAGTTGCATGGCTACGCAGTGCCAGAGCTAGGATATGAACCCAGATCTTCTGATAATACTTTTTATCCAGCCTCAGGCCTTCAAAGCAGCTACAAAGTAAAACAAACAAACAAACTGTTTGGATACATGTTCTCTGCCATGTTTCTAAAATCTGAACATAACTTCTCACAATGGGAGGGAAAAAAAAACCCAATTGTTGGCCTTATGAAATGGATTTGGGGGAAATACCATAATTTAAACCCCCAAATTAATTACAGGACCTAACATATCTTTTCTTCTCTTCAACCTCACTCTCCCCCACCCCCAGATGTGCATACACTCAGACAAACACATTCTGATGTTCTATGACATTTCTTGACAACTGCTTTGTTTATTGCATTGGCGATTTTCTTAGGTTTCTTTTCCCTTCTTAGTTTGTATAGTTTCTCAGACTTTTCAAATAATTTGGGCTTCTGCCATATATGAAATCATTTCAAAGGTTCATATACAGTTTAGTTAAGGCAGTAAATTGGCATCTGGTATAAACTTCTGATGTTTTGGTTCAATATGAATATGCACTTAAAACGTATAAAAGCATAACAAAGTTGAAATGACGCTCAAACACAACCTGCTGCTGACAAGTACCCAGTCGTGTCCAGCTCTTTGCAACACCATGGACTGCAGCCCACCAGGCTCCTCCATCCATGGGATTTCCCAGGCAAGAATACTGGAGTCGGTTGCCATTTCCTTCTCCAGGGGCAAACACAACCTAGAAACATGGATTCTAGGCTCTCTTTGCCATTTCCAAGCCCGATGATTCTGGTTAGGGGAGGAATGTTACAGAGCCACTTTCCTCACTTAAAAAATGAAAAGGAGAATGACCTAAAATAGACTCTCCCAATTTTTCTCCCAAATACAAAATGGCATGATCCTTATTATTTATTTGGCCTGTGGTCAAGATCAAATGTATAATCAGTCCTTACCCTTATTATTTTTAAGGGCAAACAGAACTATAATGAACATTTTTATACTTCTTTACAATTTAGAAAGTGTTTACAGCTGCCTCCTTTGGCTTTCATGACATAACTACAGAATAGTCATTATTATCCCCATTTCACAGAAAAGAAAGAGATGCAGTGAGGTAGAGCGGCTTTCCCCAGGAGAACAAAATCAGGAGATGGCAAATCTAGGTCCCTGGCCAGCCCAAATTTTGACCCCTTTCAACAGCTCAGCAGCCTTGGGCAAAGCTGGAGGAGATCAGAGGCTGGTGGCTCTGACACGCACACAGCTCCCCAGTAGCCTGCCTGGCTTCCTCAAATGTCTGCTACCCCAGATGCCTTTAAATTGCTTTGGAAGAGAATGCCAAATGGGGATTTATTTAACATATCATTTCTGGGTGTGAGTTTTCCTGAGCATTTATAGATCTGTGTTTTTCCAAGAAGCTGAGTGTTCCTGATAAAACAAGACAGATAATGATAAATGAGCATCTATGTAAACCTAGCTGGGAGGAGGACCAGGGACTGTTAACACCCCTCCTGTGAAGCTAATCCCATTTCTTTTAGCTATTTCTTTATTAGTTAATGAGGCCTTGCAAAAATATGTGTCTGTGATGATGTTTTAGCATCCTTGCCTCTAGGAACATTTTCAAATATTCATAAAGTAGCTCGTCTGACCAAAGCTGAAAGCAAAGGTGCATTAAGCATGAATTTAGTCAACTTCAATGCGGGTGGTCAAAAAGCTGCTCCTAAAATAACCTAAATAATCCTCCTCGTTGGTTTCCAGATCCACAGCTCTGGGCTCAAACATGAAGGAGGAAAGGGAAGAGGTATCATTTAGAACAGCCAGGACTCTGAAGGGCGGCCCCATAAGCTTTGATCCTGCTTCCTGACTGACAGCAGTGTGGCTTTGCTTTTGGAAAACTGAATAACTTAAAAACACAATGAAAAAGGAATTACCAGCCAAGCCCCTAGGAAGGAGAGCAGATGCTAGTTCTTATGGCTCCGGGGAGGTCAGAGACGCACTTCCCACTTCAGTTTCTTCCGACAAGGAGGGAAAAGGAGACTCTCAAAAGGTGTCTCTGGTGCTCAGGGGTGCATTTGGAGCGGCAAACCAAACACAGAAACTCGACCAGCTACAAAACTGAGCTCCAAGGTACAGGGAATGGTGGCAACTACTTCTACAGCCTGGTTTGGAGGGTACCCCACGCTGTCACAGGGCGCGAGGAACCCAACTAGGCTACACACACACATATACACACGTGCCTTCTGTCACCCAGAAGCAGCGCTACACAAATCCTCATTCTTTCCATCTTTCTATGATTTCATTTTCCCAAAACATTATTTAAGGAAACTCACATTGTGACTCATCTCCTACGTTCAATTCATAAACAAAGGAATTTTTTCTAAAGATGGCTTTATAAAAACATATCATTGAAAATAATGTGAAGATGATGAACCAACTTTGTTTAGATCTGGGTGGGTGGCCAGGACTATCCATGGCATAGTTTGGCTAAGAAACCAAAAATCCCTCCGGTTTCTGAGCAAGTACTTCGGACTGTCACCAAAATGGTGCAAGCCTTCCTGATCTACTGTGGTAAGAGCTCAAGGAACAAATCATACGCTGAGGTCCCCTGACCTTTGATCTGAGAGGGCATTGTGATAAAGCATGGTGTTACATGTACAGGTAACTCAGCACTGCCTAACATGGAAAGTATGCTCAAAAGGACACATTCATGGTCATTGTCACTGAATCTCTTAATCACTAGTCTTTGGCTTTTTTGAGAATGAAGGAAAGCTCTGAGCCACACCTCTGAAAAGAGACATCCATGGAATCCTGTTCAGTAGAAATATGGAGAAGGACAGATATCGTCCACTAGTAAGGGATGAAAATGCAAACATTTCTTTTTGCAGCTCAGGGCTCACTTTGTCCTTTTATCTGGTTGTGAACTTCCTCTAAACCTGAAAAAAAAAAAAAAAAGTCTTGAAAAATAGTAACAGCACAGTAATAGTGCTGCCCCGAGAAATGCTCAGAGTATAAGACTATTTCTCTTTTGTCTCTTGCCTTGAGGACACTGAGGGCACTTTGACAGCCCTTATGATTACACCAGATTCAAGCTAACATTCGTTATCCAGACGCGATTCTGCATTTCTCAAAAGAAGTACTGTTACAGCCCGGATGTAAATTTGACTGTGTCCTGTACTTAATGTTCTATTCCAGGTGATTCACATAACGGGCCGGCTACGACTGAGGGTGTCACTGTCCCACGGGAGGACCGTCCCCAGCCAAATCATGGGTCTCGTGGTTGTGGCTCATGCCCTGCCTCCCCCTACGATCAATGAAGTCAGAATTGACTGCCATATGTTCGTCACTCGAGTAAATATGGACCTCAATATCATTTACTGTGAAAATAGGTACTTCATTTTTGTTTTCATTTGCCCTGTTGTATGTTGCACATTGGTAAGGGCCGGTGTTTTCAGCAGTCTGAAGGATTTTACTCTCCCAATGAGGCTCATTATAAATCCTGATCTTATTTTTAATGGCTGCTTGGACTGACACCAACCATGCTTTTTATTTGAAATTTACATCACTGCCCTGATTTACATTAGGGACAACAATGGGATGAATTAGGATACCCAGGCATCCATATGCTGTAACTGAGACCCATTCTGGCTGAGAACCCGAGGAGAGAGCAGGACTGAGACATTCTTGGCAAATCAGTGCAGCGAGAGCTATCTCCTAATGCCTCAGCCAGACCCCCTTCCTGACTACTGCAAGGGCCCAGCCCTATGATGGGCAGTGTTCACACAGGCATTGAGTACCTTCTCCTAGTCAGCTCAGGTTGCTAGGACAAACCCCATAGACTGGGTGGCTCAAACAACAGACATTTCTCACAGTTCTGGAGGCCGAGAAGTCTAAGATCAAGGTGCAGGCTGACGAGGTTCCTTTGGTGGCAGGCGGGGGTGGGGGGTGGGGGTGCAGGGTGGGGTGTGTTTCTGGCTTCTTGCTATGTTCTCATATATGGGAGGGCAAGCTCTGATCTTTCTCCATCTTATAAGGACACTAATCCCATCATGGGGGCTCCACCTTTCTGACCTCATTTAAAACTAATTACTCTCAAAGATCCCACCTCCAAATACTATCCCAAGGTAGGAGTGGGGGAGGGTAAGGACTTCAATAGACAAATTTACGAAGTACACAAAGCATGTAGAGAACAAATAAGAATTTGAGATTCCCCAGAGGAAAAAAAGACAGAAAAGAAATTTGCAGAACTCTTCAATAACACTTCTTAAGCCCGAGGATTTCACTTGGATAGATTAAAGAAAGATGACCCATCATACAAGTAACTTGGCAGTCCTTTCTCAACACTGAGCTTTTACAAAAGGACTTTGTAGCCTCTGGTTAAGCAGTTCACTGTTTCATTAGGCACAAAGCAAAGGACAAGGAGATGGGACAGTGCCCCTTCAGACCTTTCACCTAGAAGTCACCAGTATATCATCAGACTGATGTGAGGAAGAGAGAATCCTGGGGCAGGGGGAGGGGGTGGGGGGAGGTGCTCACGTGTGGCTGTGGGAAGGAAGCTTGGCAGTGTTCATCATTCTTGGGGACAGGACGGGGGGTGATGGGAACAAAAGAACAGGATGGTCAAGTGGTTTAGGAAAGTGATCTCTCTCCCGGGCCCAGACATGAAGAAGACAGGCAGTGCCCATATCCAGTCCACTGGGAAGCGCTAAAGATGTTGGGATCAAACTAGAAATGTCTTCCCTTCCTGGTCAGGCTTTGATTCAGAGGAAAGGATTCACTGGGCAAAGATAACCCACTCAAGCTTTAGGGTGTTCAGGCAGGGAGAAGATATCATAAGCCTGTCACTATTATCTAATGAGTAGTTCAATCTATTTGTCAAGTTTTGAGAGTATTTATTAAAATTCTTATCACCATGACTATATACCTACCTGGCTATGTCCAAGGCATTCTTCAATGGCCACAGAGAATCAGGAAGATGAGTTCACCAGAATGAGTAGCTAGAGTTGGCCAGGAATAATAGAGAGCACTAACATTTATTGAACACCTCCTACACCCTCGGTGGCGTGTGAAGCACATTGAAAGTGCTGTCTCATTGAAGCTTCAGGACAGTCTGAGAGGCTGGTGTTGCCCATGCCCACCAGTGCCAGGCAGTGCCAGCTTAGAGAGAGAGGGTAAGTGTCTTGACTGAGGCCAAGACTTGAACTCTATCTGTCAGACTCAAACACCCTACCTCTGCAGACCTCCCTGCATTCCCTGTCTCTAATTTCTCCTCAGAAGTCAGGTTAAATGGTAAAGAAGCGGTCCAAATAACCACCGTGGGGATCTTTCATATGTGTGCACCCATGAAAGAGAATATACAGCCCATAAAGCAGTCTCTTCTGTTTTAAAATGTAGAACATTGGATACCCAGGGAGGCGGTAGACAGTCAAAGGATGAACTATGGCTTTGCGTCTTTGAAAACAAATGTCAGTTCCCTTGATTGAGAGTTCTACCAGCACCACTCAGCACCAGATTAAAAAAAAAAGAAAATGAAGCCTCATCTCACTTACCTAGCTCCCAGAAATCCTTAAGCCATCACTTAATTCTCAGGCCTGTGGTCACAGGTTGATTAATTCTTTTGATGCACTCCATGGACTTGGGTGCCTGATGGTGTCACTCTAGTAATTGAGATCACTTTCTATGGCCCACTTCATGTATCTTTCCTCCCATTAAAACATGTCTTTTTTTCCACAACCCCTTATTAGCCAGTATAATACAGCATTATTTCCCTACTGAAGATGACAGTAATTATTTAAAAGGACCCCTGTTAGAAGTAATTGCATATTTAATCTGAGAGAGCAGCATATCTTGTGTACCGGGCACCATGCTATATTCACATCATTTCATTCATTAGTACCCTCACCAGCCTCTGAAGTTGTTTCACAGATGAGGAAACTGGGTCTTGGAGTACAGTTGTCATCGGGATTTTGATCCTGATATACAGGTTGTCAGACTGGTCGAGGGTTTTGTACACATAGATGAAGAGGTCTTTGAACACAGAGCTCATCACATTCACCTTGATAATAGGCTCTGGGAGTACACAGAAGTGTTTCCATTGTTTTGAAGGATTTCATTCAAATAAAAAGTAAACTAAAGAACTATCTTCCCTAAAGAACCAGGTGCCTTTCCCCAGGGTTCATTGTTTACTTAGGGAATTGCTAACTAGAAAACAGGGGCCTCTCCTGGACTCTCCTCAGAATCCCGGGACAGCCCTGGGCAAAGCCAACCTCTGATGCTTTCAGAGGATCCAGCAAATTCCAGAAACACCATGGAGGGAATGAAGGCCTTTAATGACATCCTTATTCACTCGTTTGCAGAAAGGGGGTGTGAACTGTGCTTGGAAAGCAACTAATGGTTTTAGGAAAACACCAGCTGATCTGTTTTATACCAGAAAACCAAGGACTCCTGAGAAAACACTCCAAGAATTCTATTTTGGCCAAAGATATGACTTAAATTGCTAGACACTGAGAAATTCACTCGCTGGGTAGGATATTTTCATTATATCCCATATTATCCTGGTTTGGTTTGGTTTCTTATTTCCTTGCCTTTGGGGGTCAGATTTCATTCCCCCTGCAGCGCTCTCACGGGTTTCTTCAAGGTGTCATAGCTAAAGATTCACTTAATATTTGATAAGTCATAAAACATAAAAAGCACAGGGGCAGTAAAGAGAATCAATTAAACGAGATAAATTCTCTCTGGGACAGACCAAAATGAACCTGAACTTGGACAGGGAGGAAGAGAAGCAGCGTTTAGGCACGTTTGTGTAAACCAGGCAGATCCCCCCACCCCGCCCAATGTGTTTTCCAATTTTTGCTCTATTTTTCTGTGCTCCTGCCTGAGGACACTGGCGTCTGGACAATCAATGACAGAGGCTTACACACACATACAGTCGCGCACAAGCCCAGCAGAGCTGCCGAAATGGTTTAAAAGTTTCCGTGTGGAATCCACCACAAAGTCCCAGTTAAAAGGGCCAGGAGTGAGAGCTGAGCTCTCAAATGACTCAGACAAAAAAAGATAATACCCCCAGGCATCTGTATGTTTCAGCATTTAAATTATATCCCTTGAAATGCCAATTTGGATTTTGTGCCAAGAAGCAGTCGAAGCCTTTTTTCATGGAAATACCCAATAGAAAACCAATCTGTTTAAATGAAAGGTGTCTCTAATCATTTGGTATAAACATAACATGTTTTTATTTTATTATGTAACCTTGAATTATCTTAGCCTCTAATGAGGATCTCGTATTGTTACTGATTCTCAATAATTTCATGGAATTATGTTGTCTAAATGCATATTCTGATACTAAAGAAAAAAAGAAAAACCTAGCTAATTATTTCAACACAACTGCTTGATCCAGCGCAGTTCCGGCTTCAGGAAAGGATTGTTACATGTTAAGGAAAATTAATTTTATCTAAAAGGGGTTTTCCCTCAATGCCAAGTCCTCACAGGTACTCTGGTACAAGGAAAATTGTCAATAGATCTGTTTCTAAGTCATTGAACTATTTGTATATTTCCCCTGCTTCTGATTTCTAGCCTGTGTTCTTCTCTTTGTAGGATTAGTGATTATATGGATCTGACCCCCGTAGACATTGTAGGGAAGAGATGCTACCACTTCATCCACGCCGAAGATGTCGAGGGCATCAGGCACAGTCACTTGGACTGTAAGTACCTCCAGTGCGCGGGGACAGCCCAGCTGGGGTCCTCTCTCCTGGATGCTTTTTTTTTTTTTTGGTTTCCATGCCAATTTCTCCTTTCACATCTCCTGCACATTGAGATGACTGTCAGTGCACAGTGAGAAAAAGTGAGACATAAATCACTTCAACTTGTATTGGAATTAGATTGAAAGCTGGATCTCGGGGCCCGGAGAAATTGCTGGATCTGTAGGTGCTCACCCAGGATTTCGTGGTCTCCGGCATGCTCTCTCTCATGATGTGATGGGGGGACCTTTGTCTTAAGTGCCTTCTCAACCCTTTCATTTTCTAGAGCTACTTCTACTATGAAATTTGTGGTCTCCGTTTCAAAATAAATGTGGGAAAAGACAAGTTCAGCTAGGCCAGAGCCTCATAAAAATTCCTACTTGACTAGCCACAGACCTGGGATGGGGAGGAGGAGGGGAGGGGCAGAGTGTGAATACTGCAGCTCTCAAAGGCACTGACTTTTCACTGTATTTCTACAAAGAGGGTTATTTAGAGAAGCGGGTATCTCCATGTCCCGACTCCTGGAAGAGCAAAAGTCATCTCAGCTCTTTGAGTCTGGTTCCCGGCTCCTGACCAGCAGGCTCACCTCCAAGGCACATTTTGTGGGCGTTTAAGCAAAGCCAGGCCAGCAGAGCTCTGCTGGGTCCACACGGTGACTCACACGCCAGCATCCTCATGCACTTTTCCATCATCAGACTTCAAGGGGCTGTTTTCACTGTGAGTGTAAGGGGTCTCAAGTCCCATCGGGAGGCACTGTGGCCCTCTTAGGAAGAAGCTCTTTTTTCCAATGAGAGGTCCTTTTTATGACCATTCCGTAGACTCTTCCTAGAAGATGAGGGCTAAACCCAGTTCTGAACTCTGGTTTTAAATGCATGCAAGGGGACACAAATGAGATGGTTCAGCTTGAAACAGAAGCTTTTATGTAGTAAGGTCAGCCAGGTGGCCTCTGTGTTAATGTTGTCTTCCCTTTCTGGCCATGGTTGAGGACAGCTGTTTGAGCTCTCTCCTGCCCTTTGCAGTTGTTGACTCGTTTCAAACTGAGATCTTCAGAAGCATGATGGAGAGACAGTAAGCTAGCCGGAGTCTCAGAGTGTGAGCGTCTCGTACTGTGTGTTGAACCCTGCATTAGCAGCACTGACATGGGAGCGAGGTCAGTGTCAAGTCCTGTATGTGCTGTGTCTCTGGGAAAAGGCTGTCTGCAAGGCAGCTCTGGCAGATTCTACTCCCAACCCTGAGTGCGTGCCTTGGTATGGCTCCCCAGGGATTTAGGGAGCGCACTTGTTGCTGAGAACAAATGGGTGTCGGGTATCACAGGAGCAGATGGTTCTTCAATTAATTGAGGGAAAAAAATGATGCTGTTTCCTGAAAAGAAACATCGGGTTCTTTGTAGCTGGGAATTCAGAGAAAATGGAGAAAAATCAGGACCTTTGGAGGAAGCTGTGAGTATATTTTGTGATGCAGATATGCCAGAGATTCAGACTTTTAAAATGAATGCATGTTTGTGAGACACAGTCATAGACCATGTGCGTGTATGTGGAGTTGGGGGGTTGGTGCTTTTCCATTCTGGACTCTTAATCGAGGTCTAAATTCAGAAGCCTGATGCTGACAAAAAAGAACTTTGTCATCCTCCGTTATTATTTGGAAAACGTCATGCTATCTCTCTGGGATTTGATTTACAGCTTGAAGAAATACAATTCCTCAGGAACAGTGAGCCAGGGTAGTTCATTTCTTCCCATAAAGCAAAGGTCTCCAACAAATACATTTGAAGCCATCCTTTCCGATCTACTTTTATCTCATTTTCAGTACCTGGAATAATTTGAGAGTGCTGAAAATAAACAACTCCGTCCACCATTCAGTATTGTGCTAGTATCCTAATTTTCCTGGTATCTTGCCAACTAATAAACATAGAAGGTATGCTTTCAAATTCTGTGATTTTTTTTTCATTACTTGATATTGACATACTGGCTATTGCTTTATGATTTCGTCTGCTAACAATGATTGAGTTCAGTCTTTCAACTCTTATACACATGACTTCTAATTTTAAGTTCTTTTAATAACCTTAAACGCATGAAAAACAAATAGAATGAGCTGATAATTCAGCACAGTAAAATACACTTCACATATTTAGCTATCACGCTGTGGAATAACTCCACAATGTCAAGTAGCACACAATTAGTAAAACTGTAGGGGGAGGAAAAAGGAGTGTTTTGATCCTGAAGAATTTTGATCCTAATCAGATTGAAATTTCAGCGTTCTTGTAGTGCTTAATATCTTCAATCACACACACACACAAATCAAACTGATGCCAGTGTCAGGTTTTGCCTTCTGTGACTGAAATAAAATGCTAAAATATACAAATGCATCTCGCTTTGTACAATAAACATTAACATCATTATAAAGTAAGATTGAGTCTAAAACTGTGTGATGGAATGTCTGATGTTTACCTAATTCTCAAACCAAAGCCAGCCCAGTAACAAAATGACAGAGCATGTAATAAGTCTTGGTTGTGTAAACATTGGAAGAAAAGGCAAAAAGCCAACACAGCATCTTGCTTGTCCAGAGCCCTAGGCTATTACTGAACGATGCCTCAACTGTGCCTTCTTGGCAGGAGAAGGTCATGGTGACATGGAATCAGCTCAAGAATAAGATAGAATTCTAAAACAAAGGGATGGTTTAAAAATAAACCACATTAACTATTTAGTTTTTCCTCCTAGAGCTATTGGCACAATTCCTAGCTCTGTCCATGAAAGGCAGGTTGTAGTCATCTGATCTTACTTCTGATATTTTGAGATCTGTCTTATGCTCCAGTTTATGGATAAAACTTAAAAAAAAAAAAAAAAGACTTGACAGCCTTTGATAACTCAAAATGCTATCTTTATCACTCGGATCTATTTTCCTAGCATAGGCAACTGTAAATCTATGGATGAGCTTGTTTCTAGAATATGAAAAGTGAAAGGAAATCTTGGCTGCACCAGGATTCGACAACTCTGATCAAGTGAACCAAAAAACTTTCGACCATTTACTCTGCCACTAGGTTCACGAGACACGTGAGCGTTCACTGGGTTCCAACATAAATAATCACTAAGAATCACATTATATACACCAACACAGTGGGTTAGTGAAATGACAAAACCAAGGGAGTTTAGGTCCTCTTCCGTCACACTGTGCCAAAGACCTGTGTGATATTATGCCACCTCACTGGAGTCACTGAACCAAGCTCCATTGATTCTTCAGGCCAAATGGAGCAAATCAACATTTTAAAGTTTGAACTTTAAATCATCCATGTTAGCAATGATTTGAGCCCCTTTGCTTATCACCCTGAAGCTTTCCAGGGTTCCAAGGTGGCGTTAGTGGTGAAGAACCCGCCTGCCAATGCAGGAGATATGAGACGCAGGTTCTATCCCTTGATTGGGAAGATCGCCTCAAGAAGGGCATGGCAACCTACTCCAATATTCTTGCCTAGAGAATCCCCATGGACCGGAGAGCCTGGTAGGCTGCGGTCCTTAGTGTCATGTCACCCTGGAGTCACACACTCCCCTTACCTATAGGAATGGCTCCACCCTCCCCTGCTGTGCCTCTGCCTACAGTCCAGTAAACGGAAGGGCAAACCATGAGTGCTATCCAGAGAAACATGCCTCATGTTGTGCTTTCGTCCCTGTCTACAGAAGATGCTCCTTTTGCCTTGAGATATCCTTAGGGTTCTTCCTGGCTCACATCAGCAACGACTCTCTAAAACTCTCTAAAACCTGAGGGGAAATCTTCCTTTCTCTTCATTACGATGTGTCCCAGCAGCAAGGCTCAAGGCTCTGCAGCAGTGGAGCTTTAGGGGAGGAAAAAGGAGCTGAAAACTATAGAAGTGGCATCAGTTTTCCCTTCCTAGAACTGGGCCCAGGATGAGAAAACTCTGGCAGAGTTATTTTGGAAAGAGAGGAGGACTTCCAGCTTGTCTATGAGATCATTAAAGTTAAAAAGCACCACCTACCCAATGCATTGGGGAGGTGTTTAAAAAAATACAGTAGCCTGTTTCTTTCTTAATTACAAAATTCTATACTTCCTAACAAAACGAATACACAGCTACCTGGCATAATGCATTCCATGCTGTTTTGCATCAATAACCCCTACACTTCCCTCCTGAAGGCGTCTCATCGCCAAATGCAAGCCGACTGCTTAATGCAGGACTAATTAGTATACCCCCTTCCAGTCTGCAGGCCCTCCATTGTAATTCCTTCCCAGCTCATTTTTTTCCACAACCGAGCATCAATCAAAGTAAGTGCCCTGCCTGCCTAGGAAACACAAGATGCCCTCCATGCATTTGTCATCTGCCACACAAACAAAGGGGGAATTGAATTGTTGATTTGGGTATGCAGCCATCGCCTGCAGTAGAGGAAGGCTCAAGTGAAGGAAGGAGGGAAGGTGTAGAGTTTGCTGGGTGGGCCACGTGCAGATGGCACAGGGGATGTATTTTCTGATCTTAGATTTTTCCAAGGCTGGGTCTTCAGGGATTTAGCTGCCACCTGATGACTGGCTGGACTTCCCCCCCGCCCCTACCCAAAGCAAATGAGTTTTTTCCTCTTCTTCCATATGAATATGAAAATTCACATGAAAGGAAATGCACGTAATAGCTGGCATGTCTGCCTTTTTTCAGAAGCCAAGTCAGCCTAGCCTGTCCATTAACTAAAAAGATTGTCACACGGAGACAAAATTAAGTCAGGCTTTTATGCAGGAGCGAATTAGTATTATTACTTTACACTTTTTTTTTTTTTTTTTTTTTTTTGGCAAGTGCTGATTTGGGTTTTTAAGTCCAAGGTCAGGCACACAGAGGGAACAGAGACCAGCAAGGGCCTACCTACCAGCTGGGTGTCCCTGCCCCATCGCATTCTAGAAATGCCAAATTTCAGGCCAAACCTGAGGTTTGCTGAGTCCAAATATGCAGTTAACAACGAATCCCTAGCTGACTCACATTCATGTAAAAGTTTGAGAAGTACTGACCTCACTGGTATTTAGGAGGCATTGTTTTACATGGAGTAAAATACAGATTGACTAGTGATCTTAAGGAGTTCATTTATCCCCCCTCCAAGAGATGAATTTTATTAATAGTAGTAAAAATGTGAATAGTCAAATAGCTCTGAGGGCATCTCAATCAGTGTTCAAATGAAACAAGCGTGATAACTCGATTAAGAGTTCAACTTCTTTACAAGCATATGAAGTTTTGAGTATCAGTGGAGAAAGTTAATAGGGTAGAGAGAGTAGTAACTGTCAACTTGTAAGCAAAAGTCAGTTTTTTCCCCAGGTGAATATTTGTCTAGGTACTTGATGTGTGAATAGGACAGTCGTATTTTCCCTATCCAAGGTCATCTAACATTTGTGAGTATTTACTGCAAAGTTTTGCTATAAAATTCCAAAAATGACTAAGATATGGGTCTTCACCTTCAAGAAGCTTACTTATTAGTAGAAAAGACAGCATGAAAACAGCCCAATTTGAAAGGGTGGCATAAAGAGAAGACAGTTACATTATGGTGTATAAACAAAACACAGGAGCCCCAGAGGTGGGGGCAACCAGAGGATGAGATGTTCCAGAGGAAGCACATTCTCCCCAGACGCTGAACGGTGGTGGCGAGAAGCCAAGAAGGCAGGAGATAGGGCAGGGCTGGGGGTGGGGGAAGGGTAGGTGGTAAGGGCATCCCAGGCTTCAGAGAGCACATGAGAGGACACAAAATATAACACGTGATCTTTTCTCTCTACCAAGAGGAAGTCAGCTCTTCGATTTCACTGATACCTTCTAATACAATTCTAACATGGATTCCCGGGGTTTTCCTTATTACTATTTCAATTAGCAGCTGTTTTTTTATTATCATAAAAAGAAACACCTGATACTTGAGAGAAATGAGCCCATTGCTGTTGTAAGGCATTATCCCAAAAAAAAAAAACAACTTCTAAATCATCCATTTTAACCAAACTCAATTACCCTAAATAAAACCAATTCCATTACTTCTTACAAAATAAAGGACAAGATGACATTGTATTTTTTAAATTACTTTGCTTGAAATATAGATTTAATGACACCCTGCATATCTCCAAAAAAACCCTCAAACTTTTCGATTAAAACACAAATGAGCAACATAGGACTTAATTTGTGTATGTGTTGAGCATACAAGGTTTTCCCATTAATATAGGGTTGATTAAGGACCAGGTGATTTGAACCTCTTTGTGAACGCCCATCCCCTCTCTGGCCTCCTTGAATTCTTGGGGAGGCGCCAGAACTCACCTATGGAAGTAACAGAAAACCCAAGTAAAAATGACATAAACTTTCTTTGTAATCATCTTTACTTTCCCTCCGTGATCAAAGGACAACTGTAGCACCGCCAATGAATGTGCCTCATCGGACAGTGTCCAAAGTCAGGAGAGGGTCAGCTGCTACTTTCTGTTCATTTTCTGAAAGAAAATATCCCTGGAGGCTCTCCAGGAAAGTCTCATCATCCAGCGCTTCATCAAATGCCCCAGCCTCGGCCACGCACCGGATGGAATTACCATGGCTGCTTTAAACAATCAAGGGTTATCTCCCTGAGGCATGGTGGAAGCCCACCACACAGAGAACCCCAAATGAGAGTCCTTTTACTCAAAAAGCAGCAGCAGATTTGCTATTCAGAGGACAATCAACAGTGAGCGCACCTGGGAGAATCTGTAATGTTTTCACAATAAAGCACCAGGATTTCTGACAATTTAACAGAACAGGTAAACAGGTGAAATGTGCCTAAGCGCCTTTAAATAGTCCCGATTTTATGGAACACTCGTCTTTCCATACCTAAGCCTCACCACTTCGATATTTCTTGGTAGATATAATAGACTTAGTGAAGTAACTATATCTTGAAACACAGGATCTGCCAGAGACATAAAACAAACCTGACTACAAGATTCACCTCGTCGTTTACCTTTCTGTAGGTGTCCCTACATCCCAGCACTTCCTTTGCATTTTTAAAGGAGGTGAAGAATTCACCCAGGCCAGGATGGACCCGCTGTGCATTCACGGGCCTCCACGCCACTTTCCATGAGTCATCCTTGTGATAAACTTACTAGTGAAAGTGACTGATAAGCATCTGTCTCCTGTTTAAAGGCAAAGAGAGGCAAATCCTTACTTTCCGAAGACAGAAAACTTTTTCAACAGTCTCCCACGGTTGAGAGACTTTCCCCTGAATCTCACTGTCTGGGGTTTCATCACATTCCAAACCTCAATCAGTACCCGGGAAGGGAAACAAAATTTCCGGGACCAACTGAGACTCAGACAGGAGGACAGGCGGGCAACAGGCTCTGCTTCCTTTGCTGTCCCCTAGTGTTGGCACCGAAGTCACCTTCAGCAACATCATTTCTTGGATGAGTGAATAAACTCATTGTTTCCCTGATTTCCTGGTCACAAACCTTAATTCCATGCTGAAGAGTTCAGTGTTCCTTATATAAGAAACCCCACCCAAAAAGATGGTATGAGGGCTAAAGAATACTCTATTTTTAACTGTCCCAGGTCAAAAAGAGCAGGAATAGAGAGTACCAAAACTCCCTGGTTGGACTGAAACCAAAAAAAAATCTAAGATCTCAGATGTCACTCTTGCCAGCCATTACTTTGATTCTTCCAGTCCTAGAACATGAGCCTCTCCATGTTGAAATAAAGCTTTGGTCTCCAATTCTGCACATTATGATCAGCAAAAGAGGAATTTATTTTTTTTAATTTAACTAATTGACATGTTTTCAATCAATGAAAAGTTTTCTGCATGATTCGATATTAACAGTTAATAAAAATCTATCCATCGGCAGTGGTACAGGGGAAAAAACCTCTTCTGAGGTTATAAATCACACAGATAGCGATTGAAGCAGGGCCTGTCATTAGGGTATTAGGGGGGAAATCCATAGATGATGCACAGTCATTCACAGACCATCCACACACGCACGGCCTTCTGTCCTTAAGCTCTAACTCACATTAAGTATCAAATATCGTTAAACTTGACCAAATATTGCTTGGCACATAAATTTACAAAAAAACTAAAAACCAATTTGTGGATGCCTGCTATTTAAGACATCCAGCTCACTAATTGCAAAATCTATAGGAAAGTCTGCATGGCATCAGAGCCTTGCTTGATCCTATGAGCAATTCTAAATGAAAAACTGTCTCTATTGCAAGTAAATAAAATACTCTATGCACCATTCCTGGCTCTAACGCTGTTTCTCTTGTGGGTTTTGAAAATGACCTTCCTGTAAGCACCAAGGACTATAACTTTTTAGATAAAGAAACTTGTTCTTGTTTTAAGTCTATGTCAGGTTCATTCCCCTATAGCCCACAGTTTTCAAAAGCAGAGGAAAAAGTAATCCAGAATTTAAAAAAAAAAAAAAAAAGTCCTGTTTCCAGAATGAAGTTCCCTGTCAGCCTGCCTTGGGCCTTAGGTGGAGAAGCAGAGATTAAAGAGTCAGTATTCTTTTTCATGTTTCATCTGCCAGTTTTGTGAATGTAGAAAGAAAACCAGTGGCTATAGCTAAGCACCCAACTGTGGAATTAAGTCGAAAGGGCAGTTCTAGCACACCCCCAGCTTTCCATGCTCTCCACATTAGTGAAGTCGAAAATGATTTTTGAGTTTCTAGCAGAAAGCCCCCCCCCCACTCCCTGCTCCCCATTCTCTGCAGCCATTGATGAAGGTAGCTCAAGGGCGGGGGTGGGGGTGCCTTGCCGCAGATGCATCCCCATATCACCATGGCGATAATGAAGCTCTTTGTCCAGCTGTGTGAATGTCCAGTGTGAACTCCCCGATGATCTCACCATTTCCTATTGATTCTATACTTACCTGAATACACCAAGTACTGCAGCTTTTCAATGCATATGCAAACCTCTAAAACGTCCTTTTGTGCAACACTCTGCTAAAAGACCGCTTTTGAGATGTGTTCTTCATCTCCTCTTCAAACTGAATTAGACTGCTTCCTTCTTTTGAAGGCACAAGTAACTCACTATTTAGAATCTTTGGCTTTGATTTTGTAGAACGGCCCAACAGGAAGAGAGCATGTTCTCTTTTTTCCTCCATATTTCTGAAGGCAAACTTGGACTGATTTGTTTTGATTTACTAAGAGAGTTATGTTCCTGCCACAGACACAGGCTTCCTTTATGTCCTTTCAATCATCAGTCTATCTCAGTGGACACAGTTTTCCCCAGGAACACTGAAATCCCTCTGTTGGTCACTGGGTGCAGAGCCACGGTTGTGCACTCTGGCAAGAGCTCGTCGGATCTGAAGGGGGTTGGGGGTGGGGTGGGGAGGTTTTCTCTGCAAGTAGGACATTTCTTGTATGCCTGCCACTAAGCGCGAACCAAGAGACCGGGTGGTTTTTTAAAAGATAGTTAATTGAGCTGAGCATCCCGTCTTTGGGCATAAAATACATAGGTGATGTAAAAAGTCACATATTCTAAAACGTAAGCCCACCACATTTTTCTCTGAACTATATTCGCCATTTCCTTCACAATTAGAGGCGGGTGATATTTTGACACTTAAAGACAAAAATGGTCAGATGAACAGGACTGGAATGGTTCAACCAGGAAGATCTAAATCTCTCCTCGTCTCTGATAGCTTCTTCTCACAAATGCGGGGTCAGCCCTGTCCTGCAGAGCACAGTCTGTAACTCAGAGGCATCTGTAGCTTGGAAGGTGAGACAGTGCTAGGGACAGCTTCTTGGTTTTTCTCAGAGCGGAGCCGTAGCAGCTGAAAGCAAGACTTCGGAGCTTAAAAGAGCATGTTCTCATGCAGCTGCAGAGGCGTCCACAGTTATGCCTGGGACCAGCCAAGACTGTAAGGGCATCTGGGAAATTTACACACTCAGCCTCCCTGGTCTTCACGCTTACCCTCCAAAACCTAAGACAAAGCCATTTCAGTGTTTCGAGATCCTTAAATAAAAATGAATTCCTGGACTTCCCTGGTACTCTGGTGGTTAAGAATCTGCCTGCCAATGCAGAGGGCATGGGTTTGATCCCTGGTCTGGGACGATTCCACGTGCCCCGGGGCAACTAAGCCTGTGTGCCACAACTACTGAGCCTGTGCTTTAGAACCCATGTTCTGCAGAGCAGCCCACGCAATGAGAAGCCCATGCAGCAAACTGGAGAAGGCCTGAGCACAGCAATGAAGGCCCAGCGTAGCCAAAAATAAATACTTAAAAAAAAAGGCTAATTCTCATTGCCCAACTTTAAGGACATCATTCTGGAAATGTTATGATGTGATCATTGAGTTCAGTAGGCACACATAAGCTGCTCTACCAAAAAGTTTGGACAGCAAAAAGTAAACTTGGAGATTAATTAAAGAGAAGATGCCAGGTTATGTTTTAGAAGTACTCGGACCCATATCATGGAGTAAGACTAAAAATATGATCCACATGAATATTCCTCTCTCTCGGTTTCTTCTCTTTACAGTTTGAGCATATTGTTATGAATGTTCTCCTGGGCTCATGGGTTTGTATAAGTATCTATCTCTTTTCAAGGGACAATTAACTATTTTTTAAGGACTTCTGTATCAAATAACTTTGTGTATGTGTGCTTAGACATGTCCTACTATTTGCAACACCATGGACTGTAGCCCACCAGGCTCCCCTGGACTCCATGGGACTGTCCAGGCAAGAACACTGGAGTGGGTTGCCATTTCCTTCTCCTGGGGATCTTCCTCACCCAGGGATCGAACCCATGTCTTCTGAACTGGCAGGCAGATTCTTTACCGCTGAGGCATCTACAAAGCCCATATCAAGTAACTTACATCATGCTTATTTCTGTTTTTCTCCACGAAAGGGATTTTGTAAAATAGACTAAAATAGTCTCTCATTTCTCTCCATTATTTAAAGCTAGAATCCCAAAATAAAAATAACAGCCCTGGATTAGTGAGAATCGAGAAAGTTTTTGTGTTTATCAAGTTGTCTAACTTACTACAAACTAAAAATCCCTTTCAAACTGGCACCAAGGTGGCTTTTCTTCTTGAGCTGATTAGAACCACATGAGCTCAGGAAAAGCTGTCAGATCCTGCCTCTGGCACAGCTGGAACGATCCAACTGATTTGCTAGTATGATTTTAAAAAAAGGAAACTTCATGCACAAATCATACATTTATGTTCTAGAGCCTCAAGCAAAAATTATTCCTTGTTCATTTTAAAAGAGGCAAAATTCCACTGTGACCTCTTTTATAGGTCCTCTGGAAAAACAAAAGCACTGGGGTGATCTTGTGGTCAACATTTCATATAGTAGGAGCTAATTGTCCCTTAGACAGCAAAGAGATCAAACCAGGACATCAACCTAAATGTAATCCTAAAGGACATCAACCCTGAATATTCCTTGGAAGAACTGATGCTGAAGCTGAAACTCCAACACTTTGGCCACATGATGTAAAGAGCCGACTCGCTGGAAAAGACCCTGATGCTGTGAAAGATTTGGAGACTGCAGTGGCACCCCACTCCAGTACTCTTGCCTGGAAAATCCCATGGACGGAGGAGCCTGGTAGACTGCAGTCCATGGGGTCGCTAGGAGTCGGACATGACTGAGCAACTTCACTTTCACTTTTCACTTTCATGCATTGGAGAAGGACATGGCAAGCCACTCCAGTGTTCTTGCCTGGAGAATCCCAGGGACAGGGGAGCCTGGTGGGCTGCCGTTTATGGGGTCGCACAGTCAGACACAACTGAAGCGACTTAGCAGCAGCAGCTGGGAAAGACTGAAGGCAGGAGGAGAAGAGGGCAACAGAGAATGAGATGGTTGGATGGCATACTGACTCAATAAACATGAGTTTGAGTAAACTCCAGGAGATAGTGAAGGACAGGGAGGCCTGGGGTGCTGCAGTCCATGGGAACGCAATGAGTTGGATACGACTTCACTGACTGAATAGGAGCTGGAACCAGTCTTATCTCCAGTTATCTAGATTCCCATAGACATATGGGGGGTGTCATTCAGAAAACACTGATCCTCAGGAAACGGTCATGATCTAACACCATGCTAGAATGTCTCCCTTTTCATAATTCTGTTTGTCAGGCTGGCCCAGAGCAAATCAATGGATTAAGTCAAACTAATCTCCTTGAGCTGAGGGTGACAGGCCCTGGATCTGCTCTGTGGTGTTGACCATATTAAGTAAAGGCACTCAAGTAGCTCCTGATTCCCCAGGGGACCCCTCAGGGGTCCCCTCCTTCCCAGCCTTTTCACCACCACTTCCTCACTAAGCCTACCTGGCCTGCCTGTCTCTCAATGAGGTCTCCTCTCTTTGCCAGATGGCCCTTGGCCTGGGTGATAAATAATATCATGTAATCATGGATCCTAATAAAGTTGTATTTATCTTCTCAGGAAACACAGATGCACCTAATCAGATCCAGAGTCATGCTGCCTGAACCCAGAAAGGTGACACCACATCAGTCTTTTAGTAAATAAAACCTTTCCGTCCCTTCACAACACACGCATGGGGCCCACTCCCAAGGCTGATGATTCGCTGGTGATGCATTCCAGAAAGGAGATTTTGCTTCTTTAAGTAAGAAAGTATTATTAGGAAGGGGGTGATGATCCTTATGTTGATTCTGCAAATTCTTACTTGGCTTTATAATTTTTGTCTCACTTTGCTATGCACTGCATGGGGCTTCCCAGGTGGCACTAGTGGTAAAGAACCTGCCTGCCAACGCAGGAGACATAGAGACGTGGGTTTAAGCCCTGGGTCAGGCAGATCCCCTGGAGGAGGGCATGGCAGCCCATGCCAGTATTCTGGGCTGGAGAATCCCACGGACAGAAGGTTGCAAAGAGTCGGATATGACTGAAGCTACTAAACAACAACAAAGCACTGCGTGTGGAATACTTTTTTTTTTTTTCCTAATTTTTGCATGCTTTGGGTCAAATTCTAGTCCAAAATCCCCAGCCAGGCTGAGCTGGGCTGGCCTAGCATCTCAGTGTTTTCTTCATATGACTCTAAAAAAGGGACTTCTTAGTCTCTTTGCCTTTATTAAAAAGTGTAGGACCATTTGAAATAAGCCCTTATTCCAGATACACAGCAGGAAGAATTATACACCAACCACTGATTGTGGTACTCTAAGTTTTCTCTGTGAAAATAGTGGGCAGAATTTCATAACCCATTGTTCCTCTATTAATAGTTAACCAGGCTGAGAGGATCTGAATAAAAGCACATCTTGTTGCATGCAACGATGGTTTGACAGAAGAGCTGTATGGCAGAGTCAGTACTTTCCTGCTTTCAGCTCCACTACGCAGTTTTGTAGCCGGGGAAGCCACGCATGCAGAATGGCAGAACTTACAATTGCCTACAAAAGCAGAGGACACTCCTACCTGTGGAGCCTCGTCACCAAGAGAAGGTGACAGTTCCAGGCTTTAAAAATACCCTCACCTGTAGAATAGTTTTAGAAAAGAACTCATCGCTCTTTGAAGCACTCATCAAAGCAAGCCATTTTCAAGCAACTGTTGAAACATAAGTATTAAATTTTACAACCATCCATTTGGTGTATTTTGCGACCAAAAAAAAAAAAAAGAGAATGGGAGGAAAGCATTGAAGTTTATGTGTTTATGGATAAAATATGTGGAGGTTTGATATTTGATCACTTTCAGAGCCAGGAAGAGTGGCTCAGACACAACAGGAAGAGCTGCCACAGCCTTAAACACAGCTCTTTTCCAAAGTGACTTCCCTTTACCCATCCACACCCCCTCCCCAAAAAAAATCAAAATGTACTTCATGAAACTATTGTATATGAAGCACTTATTAGCCATAATTAAATGGACAATATGAATTTACTACGTCTTTAGGACTCTGGCTTGTTCTGGTTTAGAGCAAGATGATTAATGCAAATACATATTACTTGAGATAACCATTTAGCAGCTAATTTAGCCAAATTTATTACAGCAGTTAGAGGTTTTTCATTTTAGCAGACGGAGACAAGGACATGCCAAAAGTGGGCAGCGTGGACGAGTGCACACTGCCCTCTAGTGGCCAGCCAGCTGGCGCGCTGTTGGGGGGAGCGCAGTCACTGAGATTCCTGTCCAAGCGATAACAGCAGGTTGTGCAGGTTTCCGGCATCCTTTTAAACCCTTCCCAGGCATAGCACTTTATTCCAGGGGCTGATTTACTGCACTTTCCCCCCTTTTACTAGCTCAGGAGTACCCAGATACAAATCAAATCCATTTCAACTTGGCAAGATTTTGGTTAAAGTATCACTTTTAACATCTGCATTTTAAAGCTCTCTTTCCGTGGGTATTTAATGGCACCGTTTCACATTACTGATTGTTTTTACTTGTTCCTTCATTTGGGGCCATATTTCAGAGTCCGTGCAGAGCTGTCACTCTGTTTAGCTCTAGCCAAGTCAACCCTGTGCCTCCCTTAGGCCAGCCTTTCTCTCTGACTTGGTAAGGGAATGTATTTTGTTCCAACGTTCAGCAAATTCTCCCCAGAATCTCCCAACTGACCCATGGAGATTTAGTTCATGCTATAAATTCTGTTCAACAGGATCAAAAGGCACCAATGTATAAGGACACAGGTTGAGATGGCTCGCACTGAGGTGAAATGATCAAAGACAGGGGGAAAGCATCTTCGGAACCATTCAGATATCCAGAATCGCAGAGGGGGCTGCCTCGAAGCCATTAATAAATCACATCCAGATTTGCCTGTGGCCCCATCTGACGTCAAACCCTCCCTTGACAACATCCACACCGCATTAAGTGTTCTGTGAGCCAGCAAGATCTGCAGTCCTGTTATCCTTTCTTTCACACCATGACTGCCCCAAATGGAATCACGTCTTGCTACAAACATAGTAACCCTAGCTCCAGAGCTGCCGCTCCACTGAATTGGTGATTTGTCCTACTAATGGCATTCTACATTAGGCATACAGAGGGGCACCCCGACTCGGTGCGGGACCTCCTCTTTCTAAGCTTCAGATTTTGCAGAGATGATGATCATTTCATCCCAGTCTTAACATGCAATGCCTTGTTTTGTTTTTTTCACTAGTGCTGAATAAGGGCCAGTGTGTGACCAAGTACTACCGCTGGATGCAGAAGAATGGAGGCTACATTTGGATCCAGTCTAGTGCCACCATAGCTATTAACGCCAAGAACGCAAATGAGAAGAACATCATCTGGGTGAACTACCTTCTGAGGTATATTTCCAAATTCTGTCTCATTCCTGTCTCAGTTATAAAACATAAAGCCCGATGGTTAATAGCTGAGATGTTGTATTATCTTTTGACAGTATCTGGTGTGGAACTGTATGGAAGTTCTGCTTTTCTTTCCACAAGAGTCATAGAAATGCGAAAGGATCAAAGTTATGTCAGTAGGGACTTCCAGGGCAGACCTGTGAACTGTTCAACAGTTCTTGGTCAGCCAACATTTGGGCGGCTTTGCAGAAGTTGCTTTGGTTTCCCCACAATCATTTGGGCCAGATAAAGAACACAGATTTTGCCTCCAGTGGAAACATTCAAAAAGCATCTCCTTCTCCCCGACACACTCCCATACTCATGCACTCCAACCCCCTGCAAAAATGGTGTGAAAGGGTATGGGGAAGAAATGGCAGAGTTCATTATATTCCTCCTGTATCCCATCCCTTTGAAGCCCCGAGCATATTACAGAATTAGATTCCTCAAGCACTCAAGTTTAGGTAAGTGAAGGGAGTCACTTCACCAGAATCAAGACAGTTTCAATATACAAATGAAGGAGTCCTCTTTTGCCTGCTGTGTGATCTCAGGCAAGTGTGATTGCTACTTGAATGCATCCTCAAATTTATACCCATTAATGCAGCCAAGCTCAACAGCTTCCTGAATTCCAGTGTGCAACACCATTCCTCTCTCCTTCCTCAAATGCTTGCTGTCTATGCATTCAGACGAGCACCACGGTAACCAAGACGAAGAGCCTGGGTGGTCTGCATCTGGGGACAAGCTGTCTGAGATCTTCTCCACCAATCCTGCTAGGAAATTCTCCAACTGCCCAGCCTGGCTCCCTCCCACCACCGTCATTCCAGTCTTTGGTTTCTCTTGGCCTAAAGCCACCAAGCAGGGCCCAGACATGGCCTTAGGAGGTGAACTGCCAGTAGGTCTTCTGAATGGAAGTTGTTGCCCTTTGGCTGATAATCTCAACAGGGAGTACCCGAATCCCATTTTCCTTTGAGACTGAGAAGCTGACAGCCATGGCTCACCAGCACGCTGACCCTTCGGTGTGTTCGCCTCCATTGGTGACTTGAAGGCATGAATGTGCTTGCTCCCAACAGCATATCAATCAGACACTAATGACTATTGTTCTAGAGAGGGCTTTAATGTGTACCACGTAGAAGAGTCTTCATTCATCTACTTTCTCTTTCCTTTTTTTGACCTCTTCTACTCTACATTAAGTCTCTCTAAAGGTAAAAGTATGAGTATTTAATGGGGCTTTCTCCAAAGCCTACTTTCCATGCAAACAATGCTCTGTGATACACCCAAGATGGGTTCTGCTTTCAGGGAATTCTTTTACTTAGAGGTTTATGGAATAGTCACTCTAGGCATTGCAGAAGGTTATAAAAACTCACATGCCAAAGAGAAAACAGAACAAGGTATTGCGGCATTGATGTTCATTGGCTAGGCAAAAATGGTGTTGTGACAGGGAGATCCATTATTCTTAAAACTTAGATGTTAGTGGGACTTCCCTGGTCCATGCTGCAACTAAAGATCCTGGGTGCCACAACTAAGAATGAGTACAGCCAAACAAATAAATATTAAAAACATTAGACATTAGTAAGAGGGACACAGAAGTCTGAAAGATGGCTGTCCCCCAGCAGCTGGAACCTCAGGAGCTAAACTCATCCCATGGTTGTTCACCTGATTCAAGGAGATTTCTTCCCATGTGGATCTTACGGCCTCATCAGCCTCATGACTTCCTACTCTGCCCCCAAACAGAGGGAGAGGGGAGGGTTAGGAAGAGGTCAGTCTGTGCTACTCTGGAGCGACACTCTCGGTCCAGATGTGGATCACACGGTACATGAGCACTGGTTGCTCCTGTTCCACCCAGTTCCATCTGGAGAGGAAGGAAGCAATTTGGGTATCAAAGACCAGCCTCCTGGCTCAAAAAGCCTGAAGACTCCCTGAAGGCTCCCCGTGGGTTCACTACTAGAAGACTGTCCGTCGGAGGACAAGTAACTTGTGAAATCTTCATGGCAGCTGGACCACAGGAGGCTGAAAAAGATGAGCTCCAGCAAGAGGGAGGACCCCCAAGTCAGCCACCCACCAGGATCACTTCCTCACCTGGAGGTCTACAAAGACAGGCCTTGGCCAGACGGCAACTACTAAAATTGGTTTTTCCCTCCCATCTTCTTATCCTTTGCTCCTCCCCAAGCAGTATTTTCCTGCTCCCTCTCCTAGCCAGAGTCCCTCACTTCTGGGCCCCCTCTAGGCTTGCAGTTCCCTGTTCTGAAATTACTTCAGTCATTTCCTCCAGTCTTCTTCCTATGCCCTTACAACACGTGGTAGAATCACAGAGACTGCGTAAGGGTTAAGGCCACCTTCCCACCTTCGGCTCAGCTAGAGAAGGCTCTGCTGCTGACGCTAATTCACACTAAGGAGTAAATGCTAAATGCCCGATCATTTATCTTAGAGAATTAATGCCACCCCCCTCCCCACCCCGGGGATATTGGTGATTGTAGAGCAGTTACTGAAACAGTGCCTCTTTGATACAGGAATTTCACTAGAAATGAGCTAGGGAGCCAGTAATCATCAACGGTAGGTGTCTGGCTGGCCGGCCATGATATCAACAGGAGGACAGAAGAGGGCATTTTCCATTTGGAGGAAAGAGGATTTCCTTGAACCTTCAGATTATGGTAGCCTATCCTGCTTGGGTGCTGGACTGGCTTTGGAGTGGCATTTCATGAAGATCGCTAGCTCAGACTGACCAAACACACTCCCTTTTCCAGGAGAGGCGTTCTTCTGAATTAACAATGGAACAAAAATTAAGCACTTTTGTGCAGATGGGGTTAGATCTATTCTGCTAGGGCCTCTCTCACACTGGGACTCTCCCCACTGCAATCAGATTTCAGCTAACAAGCCACAGGTGTACACCACATGAGCAGATGAAAATGTGATTGTAATGGGTGTGTTGACAGTTCAGTAGCCATAATCCATGCAGCCCAAGGCGCACCTGTGCATCCGTCACAGCGTTAGGTGCTGGGGGCTCTGCCCCCCACTACTCCCACCACCACCCCGCCACACACACATAGCCTCAGAGCCATCTGAACAGCTGAGGAGCTCCATCAAGAAGCCAACACAAGGGTACTAAAACGATGGCCTCATTAGGAGCCCAGGAGGCAGGGGGACGAACAGTTGAGGGTACTTTGCACATCCTGTTTCCCCAGGTGTGAGACAGGGTGGAATGTGAAGCAGCACAGTTCTCTGGCCCCCAGTGGTATCTGATTATTTAAAAGCTTTTCAGTGGCTTTCATGTAGCATTTGGGTATTCAATCGCTGTAGCAAGTGCACCTGTACCCCATGCAATCCAAGCTTCTATAAAAGTCCCGTGATGAGCTGAGAAATGATTTCATGGTTAGTCTTCCCAACTCTCTGAGCTCCCCAAAGTTTGGGGCACGGAAGTGGAAAAAGGATGGTCAAAAGCAAGCCATCCCCAGTGGGTGTGTGCACTCCTGATGAACGCTTCCCTCCCCCACAGCAACCCCGAGTACAAGGACACTCCAATGGACATCGCACAGCTCCCCCACCTGCCGGAGAAAACTTCGGAGTCCTCGGAGACCTCCGACTCTGAGTCAGACTCTAAAGACACCTCAGGTATTACAGGTATTACAACTTCTCCATGTTCTGCAGTTAAGGCTTGCCTTTCCAAACATGAGGGGTGGGCAATGGCCAGAGGGCCATCATCGGAATCAAGCAACTGGTCAAATTTTATATAGAGAAGTCAGTCATGTCAAGGTATTACTGAGCCTTTCTCAACACACATATGTATATATACTTACATACCACTACATACATATGCACACATTATATATGTATGTGCACACATATAAAGCACCCACCTTTATGTATGTGGTATTATATACATATATACACGTATACTGGCTTCCCTGGTGGCTCAGATGGTAAAGAATCTGCCTGCAATGCGAGAGACCTCGGTTTGATCCCTGGGTTGGGAAGATCCCCCAGAGAAAGGAATGGCAACCCACCCTAGTATTCTGGCCTGGAGAATTCCTAGACAAAGCAGCCTGGTGGGCTATAGTCCACTGGATTCCAAAGAGTCGGACAGGAATGAGTGACTAACACACACATACATGTATATAAATATGTAAAACTATATACATATATGCATGTTGTTATATATTAATACACATAGATATATTATGGTGTATATATATATATATATATATATATACACACAAATATACAGAGACTGACTGATTTAGCCATCACTTAATGTCAGCCCTCCATACAGAAGAAGCCCTGCCCTAACCCCATAGCGAACTCAACCCTCTTTACCAGAACAGACAGCAGGGCTATCTTTGTTGCTCCAAGACAGACTGTGACTTTCAGCCCCAAATATTCACATGCTCACCAAGCTGGAATGGAACTCCTAAAGTGGGATACTCAATGGCATCAGTAACTGACTCTTTCTGCGTGCTGGACTGTTAGCCATTTTCTGAATCTATGCTGAATAAATCCACGCTTTCCCTTTCCTAGTTATTTTGGGAAGCAGACTGAATAGTTCTTTGGAACACAGAAAAGTTAACATAAAAATTTACTTTTCCTCCAATCCCCAGTCCCCTCTACAGGGAGCACATAACTCAGAGAATTTACAACTGCAAAAATTCCTTCTAATCCAACCTTTTCTGCTAAATAAAGGAAAGCCAGAGTAAGTGACGTGATTTGCCCAAGCGTTCCAGTCCAGGCTACCATCCAAAAGCATGTAGCAGAGCCATGAAATCAGCATCATCCCTAAATGTTTTGAGGTTATATTACTAAGAAAACCGATCCTCCCCTGAAATGTGGCAGATGACTAGGGCTCCCCCACCACAAGCCCCATCCTTTGGGAACCTGCTCCTGTGAACACAGATCCCTCTACTCCAGACAGCCCCAGGGAAGCAGGAGGAGGTGAGGAGGCTCTTGATAAGTTTTCTGCATTCATTTGAGGGTGTTCACTAGGGCAGTGAGGGTGCCCTAGTGAGGGTGTTCACTTACTTATACAGTGTATAGCAGTGAACCAAAAAGACAAAAATTCCCCTGCCCTGTGGAGTTTGTATTCCAGCTGGGGGGAAAGACAGAATAAAAATAAAACACACAAACGAATCAGATGACACTCAGTGCTCTGAAGAATAACAACTCTAGGAACAGACTATGGTTTTCGATGAGGAGCAAATATTTGTCAGTAGAAAACGCACACCTCTTTGGGAGGTCACCTTGCAAATCATTTTCCTGTGCCACTGACACCTTATTCCAGGTTATTCACACTGATTCCCTGCGCATTTTTGCAGAACTTCTCAAACGTTAAGGTGCCTAATAATCACCTGGGGATCCTGTTCAAATGAAGGATCCCATTCAGTAGGTCTGGGTGGATGCCTAGGATTCTGCATTTGGAACAAACCTCCAGGTGATGGGGCCCGTGCTCTGGGCCCCCATAACCTCGGTCCTCAAGAGAGAGAAAGCCAAGGCTTTAAGTTTCCAAAGTGATGGAGAGAGCAGCAGCTCAGGATGGGACAAGACACCCAGCCCTCCCCTCCCCTCCCCCGCCCCCGCAGGTGAGAGGTCGCGTTGTGCTCCTAACCTGACATCTCCTGTGTCTCCCCCCACACAGAGGACAACGAGAACTCCAAGTCCGACGAGAAGGGGAATCAGTCGGAGAACAGCGAAGACCCGGAGCCCGACCGCAAGAAGTCAGGCAACACGTGCGACAACGACATGCACTGCAATGACGACGGCCACAGCTCCAGCAACCCGGACAGCCGCGACAGCGACGACAGCTTCGAGCATTCGGACTTTGAGAACCCCAAGGCAGCCGAGGACGGCGGCGGGGGCGGCTTCGGCGCGCTGGGCCGGATGCAGATCAAGGTGGAGCGCGGCTACGTGGAGAGCGAGTCGGACCTGCGGCTGCAGGACTGCGAGTCGCTGTCGTCGGACAGCGCCAAGGACTCGGACAGCGCGGGTGAGGCGGGCGCGCAGGCCTCCAGCAAGCACCAGAAGCGCAAGAAGCGGCGGAAACGGCAGAAGGGCGGCAGCGCCAGCCGCCGGCGCCTGTCCAGCGCGTCGAGCCCGGGCGGACTGGACGCCGGCCTGGTGGAGCCCCCGCGGCTGCTGTCGTCCCCCAACAGTGCCTCGGTGCTCAAAATCAAGACCGAGATCTCGGAACCCATCAACTTTGACAACGACAGTAGCATCTGGAATTACCCGCCCAACCGGGAGATCTCCCGGAACGAGTCGCCCTACAGCATGACCAAGCCCCCCAGCTCCGAGCACTTCCCGTCCCCGCCGGGCGGCGGCGCGGGCGCCGGGGGGCTGCACGTGGCCATCCCGGACTCGGTCCTCACCCCGCCCGGCGCCGACGGCACCTCATCCTCCGCCACCGCCACCGCCCGCAAGACTCAGTTCGGCACGTCGGCCCCCGCGGCCTTGGCCCCCGTCGCCTCCGACCCGCTGTCGCCCCCGCTGTCGGCGTCCCCGCGGGACAAGCACCCCGGGGGCGGGAGCGGGAACGGGAACGGCGGGGGTGGTCCGGGCGCGGCCAACTCCTTGCTGTACACCGGGGACCTGGAGGCTCTGCAGAGGTTGCAGGCGGGCAACGTCGTGCTGCCGCTGGTGCACAGGGTGACCGGGACCCTGGCGGCCACCAGCACGGCAGCGCAGAGGGTCTACACCACGGGCACCATCCGCTACGCCCCCGCCGAGGTGACCCTGGCCATGCAAGGCAACCTGCTGCCCAACGCGCACGCTGTTAACTTCGTGGACGTTAACAGCCCGGGCTTCGGCCTCGACCCCAAGACGCCCATGGAGATGCTCTACCACCACGTGCACCGGCTCAACATGTCGGGACCATTCGGCGGCGCGGTGAGCGCGGCCGGCCTGACGCAGATGCCGGCCGGCAACGTGTTCACCACGGCGGAGGGACTCTTCTCCACGCTGCCCTTCCCGGTCTACAGCAACGGCATCCACGCGGCACAGACTCTGGAGCGCAAGGAGGACTGAGCGGCGCCCCCTGGCGGCCTGGCGGGGGGCTCCGCCCGCCCCCGGAGGCATCGTCGGCGTTTTCGTTTAGACCTTTGATTCTAGCACTTTGAATTCGAGCAGGTCAGCATCTTCTCTTCGCCACGACGGTCCCCGTTCCACCCCCTTTTCTTTCTTTCACTGGACTCATTCTTTCCTGTAAAGATATTTTTTATTTTGGGGGCCTTCAGAGGGTCAGACGACCGGTTGCCTGCCCTTTTGTCTTCTTCTGAGATGTGTGTTGGGTTGTTTTGCTCTCTTTTGCATCTTTATTGAGATGTCTTTCATGTGTATAAGCCTCTGCCATAGAATACTCAGTCTTGTGGTCAAGAGATTTCTCAAGTGACAACCATTGGGTGTTCTTCGTAAAGATCTTGATATGATCAAGATTGAAAGAGACAAGCATAAACAATGTGCCCTATTTGACTAAGTCAAATGAAATGGGGTGGTGTTTTGTTTCTGTTCCTGATTCCTTTGAAAATAGGGGGATAGCATTTTAGAATTTTATGCAGAATTTAATTCTCTTTTTATGGTTAAGATTTTAAGATTTTCTTACTTGCACATAAAAATAATTTGGGTTCTTAAGCTTAATTTCTGGCCTGTGACTAGAATGTTTAAAAACAAAAAGTTGGACTAAATGTTAATTACTGAAACATTAACTTAATTTCTAAAACCATGGTGCTATCATTTATTAATCTGTAATGTCTTCATACAAAATGCAGCTCCTGGGCTGGGTTTTGGAAAAAACAAACAACAAGTGTGTTCTGTCCTGGTCTGGAGTCCATTGCTGCAGTCTCCTTGGTTAGTTAAGACAAAGCCCTCATTAACGTTTGCTGCAGGACTTAAAATTTACCTCCCGACTAACAAACATAGCCTCACATTAAATTTAATGGGTCAGGAAAGCCCTTTTTAAAAGGGTTTTTGGAAAACTCAATCAAACTGACTTGAGGAGCAGTTTAGGTACATTCTGCCTTTTGTTGAGCTTTTTTTTCTTTCCTTTTCTCAGTCTAACTGAGGCTAATTTTTACAACTTCAATAACACTTCAGAGTAAAAGAAGGAAAAAATATTTAACATGGTTTGTTTTTTTTTCATTTCTTGCTTAAAAAAAAGGAAGGTTGTATTTGTATTTTGGGGGACTGATTTGATGGATTTTTTTTTTCCCCTTTGGTTCTTTTATATCTAGGTTGGAACCAATAAGGTTTAAAACTAATGAATGGGTTTAAAATAAGCTTCAAACAGATAACTGCAACTGAAAACTGCACATTAAGTTAAAAAAAAAAAAAGAAAAAAAAGAAAAAGGAAAAAAATATCCTATTTTGTCTTCGTTGCCAGAAATCAGTGTAGTGTCAAACACTCCAAATGACTGTCAAGTATAAATCCTTCTTCCACTCCATTTTTGGCAGCTGTTTGTTAAGGCATCTAATAACAGATGTGAGAACTGTAATGTGTGCGCTGTGTACGTGTCCTTGGCCGTCAGTCCCTTGCAGTTTCAATGTGTGTTTCTATATGCAGTATATACTAAGCTAATGTAGTTGTTTTGTCCTTTGTCTTCTCTGTGCTCTATCTCTAGTCTGGAGTGGTACAGTCCCATTCCTGCAGTCCTAGTGAATCAGTGATTCTTGGGGGTTAGTGATTTTTGTGTGGTGGCCTTCCTCTGTGACGTCACCCTATGCTGCTTCTACTGTCTGTGACTCTTCCGTTTCACTTAAGATTCCTGCTGTTGCTTTACTGGTGTATATTCTCCTGACCTCTCCCCCTTTCTTTCCCTCTCTCTCACCTCCCCTCTTCCTGCCTCGTCTCCCCACCACCCCAACTTCTCCCAAATCTTTTTCATTCTCAGAGATAAAAAGACTCTTAACTAGCTCAAGGTTAATGGAGCCATTTTTTTCCCACAACGGAATTCTGGGTACGACTCTTTCTTCTGCAGTGCCACGCAACGCACTGAAGAATAATGCTCAGATGTATGAAATAAATTGATGCCATACAGCCTCAGTTGTTAACATTCCCAGAGTCCCTTGTGCTCTACCTATAAGCAGTGGGTGCTTTTCTTTGGTTTCTTTCCAGGTTGGCTGATGGAGCAATATATAAAGCAATTTACCAGTGAGACAGAAAATTATTTCAAAGGTCAACCAACATTTTTTAAAAACAAAAGGGGAGGGGGGGATGGACTATAGAACTGTCATATATATTTGTTTATGTGTGCAATGCTAATAGAGTAACTCGGCTGTCCTTTGAATATCACTGTGTTGCGTGGATTCGTCCTGGCCCTCTGATTCCATGAGTTGGGCCCAAACCACTGTGGAATAGTAACAAAAAAAAGAAATTTAATGCCACAAAATTTAATAGCGAGCGCTTACTTGAAGGATCTGAGTAGTTTTAGAAGGTGAAGAAGGCCAATCATGAAATTTAAAGATTAATTTTGGAAGCTCTACTCTAGCTATCGAACAATCAAAGGAACGCACCTATCAGCTACAAAGAACAGCTAGACAGCTGTTATTTTTTTTTCTTTCTTTTATAAATGTTTCTGTGTTGTGTCAGAATGATTTCTGGTGATTTAAACTAACAGATAATCACAGCTGCTGTCTAAATCCATAGTGTTAAAATTACAAAATGAAAAAAAAAAAACTTCATTACCTGTGAAGACTGTGTCTGTGTTTTTAACTATTTCTTGTACAAATATATGAAAACTTTTATGAGGAGACTGGTGCCAAGTAGCTGAATAATGGGGAAAGGGATATTCTGTTCGTAAAAATCTTAGCAGTGTTACCAACTCTACAATATATATATATAAAAATTAAAACGTTACAAAGCGACAGCTATGGTACATTTGTTTTGTGTGAAGCTAACCCGGACCTAACTTCCTGAGTGCCTGGCTTATTTTGAAACATTTTTTTTCATTGACCATTGATAATGCTGCAAATCAGAAATGTACATACTTCATTTACAACAGGGTTCTTTTTATACTTTTGTAGATTCTCATACATGTCACATACATGGTTGTCTTTATGTAACTTAATTTTTCATCCGCAGGTGCCATTTTCATAATAAACTTCTCTTGGATTTGTTACTATCTGGCATCATTTCTTTTACATGTAACCATCCTAACTAATGAATGCTGGTAGTATTTGTTTAAGCAGGTACCTTGGTCATTATTCTTGATTTAAAAAAAAAAAGAAAAAAATTTTAAAGCATCCATATTTTTGCTAGTTTTGGACAAAATGCATAGCTTGTGTACCAATGAGGCTGACAAGGCACAGATTAAGATGCTAATCCAAATACTACACCAAACTTGCAACCATCCTAAATTTTCAGCTACCCAAACTCATTGTCATATGAGCATTGCTATGCACATTATCAAAGCTGAACAACAGGCCTGCAACATTAACCACTATGGGAAGTGTGCATTTTTTTCTTGATTAATGCAGAGTAAGTGGTGACAGTTTTCATACATTAATCATTCAAACTGCACTCGGTATTTTCATTTATTACAAGCTGTAATGTATAACCAACTGTTCCATTGCTTATAGCTTCTCTTTATACTAAATATGTATTTTCTTTCTCCAGACAAGCCAAGTCAGTCATGATTGTGCTGTGTTATTGGGTAGGTCAGCACCCAGCCTGTCCCGCTTTGAGGCAGGTCAGCTGGCTAACTCCAAAAAATAAACAAAGGGAAAAAACTTCAGCTGTTACCTAAAAATTAAGGATGCAAGTGGGTCACCTGTTAAGTCTGTGCACTCCAGAAAATGAAGACATGGATGGGTTGAGCAGAAAGAAAAGGTAAATACTTTGTCCAAAATCTCCCGACTATTATAAATATCATGTCCTACTTTGAGTCTCCAGTGACATTTGCCAATTCAAGGGCATTTTTGGTTAATGGAGAATTGCGTCAGACTGGTGGATATGGTAATGTGGTTATGGCTGTGGGTCTCTAGATCTCTTCAGTAGGCCCTTTCTGGATCCCTGGAAATAAGTACTTAGAAATAGGAAGACAGTGACTGAGAATACAGAACTGGGTTCTCTCAACTACTTTGCCAAAATATATCTTTCCCTTTTGCTCTTGAGAGTCAGAATTTAGTAGAGCAAGATTGAGAAGCAAACAAATGGATGCAGCTGGAAACACAATCCTGAACAGACAGTGAGTGTTGAAGCCAGCTTACCCAAGGCACTCTCTCTCAAGATGTGGACGGAGCTGGCGCTTAGCTGTGAGTTGTGGCTTCCAGAGCTTTGCATGGGAAGGGTTTACCAAGGCAGAAGGCTGACTCTCTTTTGGCCCAGTGATGAAGCTGGTTGGCTATAACCCTTTAATTCTGAACACTCCTTCAGCCCTGAGATCTGGAGCTAGCAGCAGTTGGGAGTTGAAAAGGGGAAGTCAGACTAGTGATGGGTGAATTGAAACCCTCACAATATTTGGAGCTTCTGCAATAGAAATGGTAGAAATCCTGGATTCTTACAAGCTCAAGCATCCTTAGTATCAAGTTTCCTGTCCTTTATTTATACCCACCCATGCTAAAAGTCTGTCACAATGAAATAAAGAACATTTCTTAGCCAAAAAAAGAGGAAGTGAGCTCTGGGCACAGACCCCTGACAATGAGGCAGCACTGCCACTTCCCCAGCCAAGCGGCTGCCAGCCGAATGGGAGCTCTGAGCTCCCCAGAAGCTCCCCCAGGAACGCTTCCCTCACTGGGCTGGCAGCAAGCCACTTTGTCAAGGCTTCAGTGTGCAAGTAATGGACAGAGCAGGGATCTAAGGCCAGCTCTCTGTATCTCTTCTTCCCAACTGATACCGCTACTTATTTACTTGACAATGAGGAACAAGAACAACATAAAGTAGCAAGCAGGACAAGAGGGAAGACATGCATTCAGTTGAACATAAAGAAACTGGTCTTAGGGGACTTCTTTGGTGGTCCAGTGGCCAAGACTGCATACTCCCAATGCAAGGGGCCCAGGTTCAATCCCCTGCTCAGGGAACTAGATTCCAGGGGCCAAAACTAATAGTCCCCAGGCCACAAATAAAGATCCTGAATGTGGCAACTAAGACTCAGTGTAGTCAAATAAATTAAAAAAAAAAAAAAAACTAGTTAGTCCTTTTGGACTATAACTCTTACCCATCTTTGCGTACTCCTGCTTATTTAACTTATATGCAGAGTACATCATGAGAAACGCTGGGCTAAAAGAAGCACAAGCTGGAATCAAGCTTGCTGGGAGAAATATCAATAACCTCAGATATGCAGATGACACCACCCTTATGGCAGAAAGTGAAGAGGAACTGAAAAGCCTCTTGATGAAAGTGAAAGTGGAGAGTGAAAAGGTTGGCTTAAAGCTCAACATTCAGAAAACGAAGATCATGGCATCTGGTCCCATCACTTCATGGGAAATAGATGGGGAAACAGTGGAAACAGTGTCAGACTTTATTTTTGGGAGCTCCAAAATCACTGCAGACGGTGACTGCAGCCATGAAATTAAAAGATGCTTACTACTTGGAAGGAAAGTTATGACCAACCTAGATAGCATATTCAAAAGCAGAGACATTACTTTGCCAACAAAGGTCCATCTAGTCAAGGCTATGGTTTTTCCTGTGGTCATGTATGGATGTGAGAGGTGGACTGTGAAGAAAGCTGAGCACCAAAGAGTTGATGTGTCTGAACTGTGGTGTTGGAGAAGACTCTTGAGAGTCCCTTGGACTGCAAGGAGATCCAACCAATCCATTCTGAAGATCAACCCTGGGATTTCTTTGGAAGAAATGATGCTAAAGCTGAAACTGCAGTACTTTGGCCACCTCATGCGAAGAGTTGACTCATTGGAAAAGACTCTGAAGCTGGGAGGGATTGGGGGCAGGAGGAGAAGGGGACAACAGAGATGAGATGGCTGGATGGCATCACTGACTCGATGGACGTGAGTCTGAGTGAACTCCGGGAGTTGGTGATGGACAGGGAGGCCTGACGTGCTGCAATTCATGGGGTCGCAAAGAGCCGGACACGACTGAGTGACTGAACTGAACTGAGACAAACATATTTATGTTAACCATATTTAAAACAATTTGAAACCACACTGGCCTATGCATTGCATTGAAAGTAAGAGATCATGTATATTTTCAAGCCCAGAAGAGAGTCTGTTTAAGCCAAGAATATTGTTATCCAGGTTCAAAAATTAGAAAGAGTGAAGGACTTGGGAGAGAAGGAAGAATAGCTTTGCTAATGTTTCATATCATGAAAAAAAGCAAATCTTGTTCATGAGCATGATTCCCAAAGAATGATGACAACTAGCAGGCTTAAGAAACAATTCTGGGATGCGAAGGTAAGTTAACACCCTTAGATGCTTCCGCTTTTCTGTATCTCCTAGGAAACCATTGTAAAGAATGGGGCTGACCTGGTAGATTCACCACAGACACAAATCATGGCTTGTTCATTTTCATGTATCCTCCACACCCTAGCTCAATGATTTATGAATAGTCTTGGCTCGGTGAAGATCTACTGAACACTGATGGATGAAGACACATTGAAAAATAAAGATGAAACATGACTTGTCAAGAGACAGAGATTCTGTGAGAAATGTCCATGTGGTTTGGCAGGATGGCTTTGAGTTTCCACCAAGAAAGGAATGGCGAAACGGATAAGGCAGTGAGTTCATTCATCCCTGCCTTCTTGGGTAGTCCATATGGCTGGCCCAGGGTTGGCCATCAAGAAATGCTGGTTGGAGGATGTGTGTGTGCATCCACAATACTATTTAATCTGTATTCAAGAGTAAGTCAGGTACCACAAAGAAAGAAAGGAGGAAGAGGAAAGAGCCCATGCCGTTAATAACTGACTTAGTAAACTCTGACATCACAGCCCGTGGACAGCTAGACCAGCGGATCTTAGATTCACCAGAAGGTATCCCTTAATAGAGTACCCTCACAGATGAGCAGTGAGCTATCTAAACTCAGTCCATCCAGAGACTCTTAGCAACCGAGACAAACTCGCTCGTGTAGAAATCACACCTCCCTAATTCTAGTGGTGAGGGTCCTTCCGGCCTTATGGATTAACATACTTGGAAGGTGTTGAACTGAAACCTTCCCTCTGGAGTTACACAGACTAAATCTCAACCCTCTACCATCTGAGTGCTTTCCAAATAGATGAAGATGGATGTCAGAGTTTCAGTAAATCTCTAGGGTAACTGTCACTGGTTCTTTTCATGGCTCCTCCAGTGGCACTGTGGGGGATCCCTCTGCCATCCTAGTCACCCTCATCTGGGTGCACCAGGATCTGTCAGGGGCCCCATACTGGTTTCCTAGGGCCAGCTTACGGCCACCAACTGGGTGCTGGCTCCAAACACCAGTAATCTATTCTCTCCCAATTCTGAAGACCTGAAGTCTGAATTCAAGGTGTCACGCAGCTTGATTCCTTCTGAAGGGCTCTGATGGAGAATCTGCTCCTTGCTTCTCTCCTACTTTCTGCTGGGGACAAGCCCTCCTGGGCATTCCATGACACACCACTCTGATCTCTGCCTCCCCATCACTGGGCCATCGTCTCCCTGTCACTGCATCTTCATATGGAGTTCTCTCCACCAGGTGCATCTCTCCTTTCCCAATAAGGACACCAGTCATATTGGATTAGAGCCCACCCTACACCCACAGGACCTCATCTTCATTAATTGCACCTGCAATGACCCTACCCTGAGAAGGAAATGGCCTTAAGGCCACATGCTGAGGTGCAAGGGGTTAGACATCAAGTCTTTGGAGGACGCTATTCAACCCATAACAGCCCCTTTTAAAACATGGCACCCTGGGTCAATCACAGGGCTCCAGATGTTGTTTGGTGCCTGCCTGGGCTACAAGTCCTATCACAGCTCCTGCTCAGGACTCTGAGCTTTTAATGAAAACAGACTGAACCTAAAGTCACTTCTTAGCAGCCAAACCAAATTGTTATTTCATCTTGAGCCTCTAGTCAACCAGAACACCTTGGTCTTTTCACAAAGCTTTGATAAGGTAGGTCTCCACCTCCAATATGTATATAGCTCTCATGTAATGCTAGCATGTTCTTAGGGGAAAAGCAGTTTAAGGAAAGAAGTTCCCTCATTCCTGAGGCATGGAAGGTGAGCAAGGCTCTGTCCCTGTGAAAACATTGCTTATTTTCATTATACCCTATGTACTCTGCAAGACATCTTCACCCAGCCCCACTAGAGAGGAGCGACCTGGCCCCAACCTTTGTGAACTCTGAAAGTGAAAGCGTTAGTCATTCATGTCCAACTCTTTTGCCACCCCATGAACTGTAGCCTGCCAGGCTCCTCTGTCCATGGGATTCTCCAAGCAAGAATTCTAGAGTGGGTAGCTATTCCTTTCTCCAGGGGATCTGAACCCTGGGATAGAAGCACATAATGCATCCGTAACAAATCCCCAGTGGGTTATTCTCTTGTGAATAAACTGAGGCAGGGAAAAAACAACCAAGAGAAGGAAATGGAAAGAATTAAAGAAACTACCGTGCCAGCCATTTCACAGGAGCACAACTGGGGCAAGATGCCAAGATCACTGATATGTACGTGTAAAATCATCCACTTGAAAGTTGAATATAAATCATGAGGCCAAACTCATCAACTTTCTGAAAATGGGTAGACCTCCTTTTAGACCTCCTTTCATGGACCAAAATCAAAGTGATTAGTGTAAGATTGTCTTGTACTTTCCTGGGGACAAAGCACAGTTGTTTTCGTTCTGTTCATTTCTCTACTGACAGCCACGAGATACACCAATAGGAGTGACCCAGATAATGTTCCTCTGTTGAAAATTTCCTGGGATAAAATTAATTTGTTTTAAAAATAATATATGCAAATCTCTAAAGCCACTTTAAGGGGGGGAAAAAAAGGAGCAGAGGGTAAGGAGGTGGCTCTTCCTTGTACTGAAGGAGTTCTTAGATTTATAGCGGAAGTGTCAGAAACAGGATGCAATATTCCCGTGAACCCCCTACCTCCCCCCAAACAAAACCATTATACCCTTGATGAATTATTGACTTTAGAGTTTTATCTGTGCCATGAATAATCACAAACTTGGGAGTCTCAGGGCACAGTTCATAAACAAATAATTATATCACAATGATAATTTTTCAGGAATTACAACATCAATCATGGCCATGTTATTATCAAGTACATTTTCTGGTTGCCTCTATTCATCAAACCCTCCTCCCTCTCCACCCTTCCGCACCACACAAGCAAAACTCATCACCAGATTGCCTCTTATTTACACATCATTCAAAGCAGGACAGAGCAGGCACATGCAAAATGGGCCAACCCAGCGTTTATGAGAGATGAGTTTTCATTAAGAAAGTTCAAATTAAATGCATTGAGAAAGATGGAGGGGGAGAGAATTAATTATTCCAGGCTCCCCCAAAGAAGCTCCTTTGAAAAGATCTTATTTGGAAGATAAAAACCAGATGGAAGGTTTATTCCATTTCAGGCAATACTAATACAGAAAAAGGGGGAAAAAAGTCTCTGAAAGCCAAAGAAGTAACAGCCATGCAATAATGTGCCCCTTTTTAAAATAATGATGATATGTACGCATCAAGCTTGGGCCCTGTTCTATAGCTCCCTTCTTCAGTTAGAATAGATGAGTGGCAGTAGGGATGGAACTCAGAACAGGTGTAAATCCCTTGCTCAAGTCTCCATTTGAGTCAGGAAATAGAAGTGCGCAGAATGTTCCGGCCTAAACCACTTTCCCTAAGACTATTGCAGAAGATTAAAAATTCCAAACACAGTAACCGTTTGTGCTTTTCATAAAGCACCCACAGTCAAACTGCCTGACTGAGTAATTTAACATCACTTAAGGTCATAGGCCTACTCTCCTGCGATAAGAGGTACATCTCACAATTCAGAAGAAAAATAGCAGAGTGTACCATCTTCAGAGAAGAGCTTGTACAATAGGGTTAAATCCATAGTACAGTGATGCTTATTGGCCTCTGCTTCTAACTGGCAGGCCACACAGACAATGCTATGCAATCCAGAACGACGGAAGGGGAGGACCCCTCGAAAGGAGACCCCAACCCATGCACCCGAGACAGTCCAGTGAGTGCCCCAGTCACGCCTCACTCTGAGGGCAGCCCTTGGGGACGTATGGCCTGCACTTAGATCAGATTCTCCTCTCCTTGGCATCAAAGTGGGTCTAGGGAAAGGCAGGGCTGGTGCCCGAAGCTGCTGCCACTCTGCCCCACCAGCCCCTGGCACCAGGCGACCCATGGGGCAGCTACAGCTTTCGGGTTCCTATTTTATTTCCTTGAAAACCTGGTCTGCCCTCTCTACGGCTCTCATCACAACCTTCCAGTTCCTGAACGAACGTACCTGGCCTGTTACAGGTCACCCTGCCTTAAGGCCGATCTTATTTAATATACAGACTCATTAAAAGAAGGGGCAGTGGGACGGCAAGACAAGATGCTGCCAGTCCATGGCCCAGAAAGCTGATAAATATGCGCTTTGAAGCCCCATTCTCGCCCAGCCTCCCCTTGTCTCCCGAGCAAGTCTGTCTCCCTCCTCCTCCCTGGTCCCAACCACAGACTCACTAGCTCTCCTTGCTCCCTAGGCCGGTGCTTGGTCCCTCCCTCCTGCACAGATGACCGGTCCTTCCACTGTTTCTCCTGAGGCTCAGTTTGACTTCCCTCGGGGGCCTCCTCCTCTCCCCCTCCTCCCCACCCCCAGGTACCCCACTTGGCGTAAGGAAGCCCTCCAAGCCAGCCAATAAATCAAAGGTCCTTGGGGGAAATCTTCCCTTTTGTGAAAGGTGGGGAAAGAACTAACTGTAAATTATTAACATTTTCATGTGGGGATCACAACTACACGATCCAAACATCGCACATCAGCCTCTGATGGAAACTCTGGGACCCTGAGACTTGGGTAAGCCCCACGCATGCTCTCCCTGGAGACGGGTGCAGGGCATTTGGCAAGGAGGGGAAAAACCAGACAGCTCGCAGAAGCCCTAAGTTCATAACCCTGCCAAGGAAGCTGACAGCTCTCTATACTGGCAGAGTCCTCTGGGCACGAGTGGTTTTCGTAGTTCCTGTTGAGTCAGCCAAGTGGCCTTGGTCCCCACACACCTGGGATTCACACACCTCAGCACACACCTCTGCTCTGGACATACACGGGGCTGAAAAAAAGACTCATGAACATTAAAAGGACATTTTCCCCAATATATAAATCTAACTGCTAGTTCTTTAATAGTATTTTTAGGATGAAGACACTAGTGATTATTTTTCATTTTTTAACATTGTGAATAAATTAAAAGAAAGCTCAAATTTATTTCTCCAGTATTTACACCTGACTCTCCTACACTGGAATATTTACACAGAGGTTCCCAAGTTAGAGACATTTTTCAGACATTGATTAATCTATAATTCTTTGAAGTAAGAAAGCACTATTATCTCCACTTTACAGATGTGGAAACTAAGACACAGAGGTTAATGACTTGCCCCAGGGTCAAACATCCAGTCAATTGCAAGAATGGATTTTAAACAGAAGCTCCCCTCTCTGCTCTTAGGCTTAATTCAAGTTTCTTCTTAGCTCACGGGCCCTGTTCACATCACAGCTGTCTCCTGCATCTGGCCACCTCTTAAATCTTGCCTTAAGACCCTTAATATGCTTTTTGAAAGACCAGTGCTTTCCTTGCCTACTGTCAGCATTTGCCCTCTCCTATTCACGCCTTTGCTCATAAGTAAGAAATGACAATTCCTTTCTGGAGCATTTTATAAAGGTTTTGCATCACTAAATAGCACAATTATTGTCTTAATTTTTCAATAATAAATATAAGCCCTACAGTTGTATCTAAACCTAGATAGAATCTGTTGTTTCATTTGATTGCTGGCAGTTGCCCTACAGTTAATTCAGTGAGAATTTACACAAGCCAGGCAGGGAATATAAAGATGAATAAAGCATTACCCTCTGCCCTTAGGTTGTTCACAAAGTAGGGAAGGAGACAAATGTAAAAGTTAATCATTACAACGGCCTGACCACAGGACAGGACAGACATACAGACCGGTGTCAGGGGTGCACTGAGTGATGATGAATTCAGGCTGTGAGGCCGGAGAAGTGTCTCAGGAGGTGGTGACACTTAAAGTAAGTCTTGAAAGACGCGCAGGAGCTAATCATGGGTGCTATAGGAAGAGTGATTCCTGGAAGGTACTGGCCCAACAAGGAGGCAGGAGAGAGTCTGCAAAGATCCTGATAGGCCAGAATCTGGCCACACCCCCACACCACGTGTGCAGAAGCAGCGAGAAGTCAGCCAACAAGGGCATGGAATGAGTTTAACCCCAGCTTTGCTAGCCAAGCCCTGTGCCCTCGTGCAGGGCTGCACACTCCCAATGGAAAGGGACCTTGTAGGGGTGGGTGTGGCGACGGGGGAGGTGTTGCAATGCTATTGACTGTAGCCCGCCAGGCTCCTCTGTCCATAGAATTCTCCAGGCAAAAATGATGGACCGAGGTGCCATTCTCTTCTTCAGGGGATCTTCCAGACCTAGGGATCAAACCCACATCTCTTGTATCTCCTGCGTTGGCAGGTGGATTCTTTACCACTGCACCACCTAGGAAGTCAGAAATGGACCTTGTCCTCACATAAAGGCACACTCCACTCACCAGGCACTCTTTTTGCCTTTCTTGGCCAACAAAGGGATAGCTTCTTCTCGTTCATGCAAAGGAGCCCTGTGAGGGACCATCCTTAAGACTGTATCGAGGAGTTTGAGTGATATCTCACGGGCAATGGAAAGTTCAGAGGATTTTATTCAGAGAAGTAACATAATAGGGTTTTTTTTAATTGGAAAGGTCACTGTGCTAACCATTTGAAGGACAGCCTGGGTGAAATAGAGGCAGTCAGTAATATCCCAGATGGTAAAGGATGAGGTCCTGAGTGAAGACAGTGGTGAGGCTGCAAGGGAAGGGGTGGCTTGAGAAACTCAAGGAAGAGGACTTGGTGATTGGTTACATATGGAGACAGATTACGGAAAGAAAGGAATAAAGGATGGCCCGCCAGGTTGCTGGCTCTGAGACTGGTGGTTACCACAATAGGCAGAGAATACGGTAGAAAAGAAAGGTTCAAGAGAATGACTGAGTAGGAGGAGTGGAGGAATTCCATTTGAGATGTGATAAGGTTTAAGTTCTAGTGGGGACTCCTGGTAGAAATGTCTGGTGAACCGTTGGGAAAATAGCTCTAGATCTCTGGAGAAACGTCTGTTTTAAAGACATAGGGCCAGAGGAACTCCTCTGTTGGTCCAGTGACTAAGACTTCACATTCCCAAGGCAAGGGGCCCAGGTTTGAGCCCAGGTAAGGGAACTAGCGAAGAGGTGACTCGTTGGAAAAGACTGATGCTGGGAGGGACTGGGGGCAGGAGGAGAAGGGGACGACCGAGGATGAGATGGCTGGATGGCATCACGGACTCGATGGACGTGAGTCTGAGTGAACTCGGGGAGGTGATGATGGACAGGGAGGCCTGGCGTGCTGCGGTTCATGGGGTCGCAAAGAGTCAGACAACTGAGCGACTGAACTGAACTGAAGGGAACTAGATCCCCCATGCTGTAACTAAGAGCTCACGTGCCACAACAAACATCCTGCATGTCACAACTAAGACCAGGCCCAGTCACATGAATAAATAGTTTTTTTAAAAAATAAAGATACAGGATCAGAAACATCAGCACTTAGACAGCAGGAGGAGCTGCAGGTCCAGGGGCCATCGCACAGGAGCATGGGTAGGAAATGAGAAAAGGGCCAAGAAAGGAGGGCTAAAGCATGAGCTTATGAAACAAATGAGAAAAATAAGAGGCAAAGAGAAGTGAGTCACAACAATCAGTGAAAGAAAGGCTCTCAAAAAGGCCAGAGGAAGCGACATCACTAAAATGTTGCAGAAGCGTTAGATCAGGACTGAAGTGGAAAGTGGTTGTGTGAACAGTGGCCACTACACTTTCCAGAATTTGGCAGTGAAGGAAATGAAAAAGAAAAGGCCTCATTCCTAAGGAACAGGCTTGTATTTGACACTGACTGGCATGACCTTTCTTTGAAAAAATATAATCCCTTCACCACTCATATCGAATGGGTGCTGAACAAGCAGACTTGAGGAAAAGCCTTACCGTTGCGGAATCTGCCATGTCACCTGCTTCCAAGGTGGCTTTACCGACAGCCTAGGCTCTGGAACAAACAAACACTGCGCCATAGAAGACACTCCGCTTGCACTAAAGGGGGTGCTGTGCATGTGCCAAAAACTTACTGCACTCTGACATTTTTTTCCCCAGAGAAATTGACTTTGCTTGGAGTGACCTCTCTGGTAATTTATAACAGCTCTTGCTGCTGCCGCTAAGTCGCTTCCGTCGTGTCCGCGTCTGTGTGACCCCATAGACGGCAGCCCACCAGGCTCCCCCGTCCCTGGGATTCTCCAGGCAAGAACACTGGAGTGGGTTGCCATTGCCTTCTCTAATGCATGAAAGTGAAAAGTGAAAGTGAAGTCGCTCAGTCGAGTCCGACTCTTAGTGACCCCATGGACTGCAGCCTACCAGGCTCCTCTGTCCCTGGGATTCTCCAGGCAAGAACCCTGGAGTGGGTTGCCATTGCCTTCTCTAATGCATGAAAGTGAAAAGTGAAAGTGAAGTCGCTCAGTCGAGTCCGACTCTTAGTGACCCCATGGACTGCAGCCTACCAGGCTCCTCCGTCCATGGGATTTTCCAGGCAAGAGTACTGGAGTGGGGTGCCACTGCCTTCTCCAGTGGCTCTCGCACTATAGTCTATATTTTTTTAAAAGAAACCTCTTCCCAGAAAAGATAAGTAATGAAGTGTACAATCAAGGCTCTATTCCACAGAGAAATATGAGTGTGTTCCCAAACCTGGAGAGGCTAGGATTGAATCATATGGAGTCATCGGTGCCAGTTAAGCCACTCTAGGCAAACGGCATTGTAACAGACTGTTGGTTTGACTACCCAATATCCATTCTCCTTTTTCACCTTGGTAACAGAGTCCAAAATTTCAGCTAGGCACAGTGTTGCTTAGAATAAAATATTATATTTCCCATCTTCCCTTGCAGCGAAACATAGTCATATGAAAAAGTTCTAGCCAATGAGATCTGAGCACAGGATGGGTGCTCAGCATCAAAGAAAGCTGATATGCTGGAAAAGCACCCTTCTGATTTTGTCTTTTCCCCTTGTTCTGGCCTGTAACTCAGACATAACAACTGAAGATCCAGCAGCCATACTGCATCACGAAGAGACCTTAAACTGGAGTTATGGACTTGGGTAAGGGAACAGAGTTTAGCTTGCTCAGGATGTCATGCCAGTCACAGACTACCTACTCCTGGACACCTTTTATATGAAATTGATAAACTATCTTGTTTAAGCCATATTATTGGGTTGCAGGAGCTTCTTTTGCTACTTAATTCTTAACTGGTGTAGCTATTATATTAGATTAACTGGCTACTGGCTATTCATCACTAAAGCAAGTTCCCTAAAGTCCGTCTTTTGACCCACACTGTTCCTTACATATTCTAGCGCAAGAATGGGAAAGTACGAGAAATTAAGTATGAGGAAAGCTAGAAACTTTGACACTGTAGGAGGGATGCAATGAGGTCCTTTACCTCTTTAGCAAAGAGCTGACAAATGAGGATTACTGTCAATGAGATAACTCCACATATTCAAAGAGAAAAAGAATCCTGCAAAAAACGTAAAGTACTTCACAATCGAAACCAGATCCGATTCTGGCATCACAGATAATACACGGAAGTTCTGTATTCCATTCGTTGCCACGTGGGGTCTCCTGTGAAACCACTCATCTCAGAGGCATCATCTGAATTGTTTGTAAATAACAAGCATTTTTTCACAGTTTAAAGAAAAGGTTAAGAGGAATCTAGAGTGAACAACTCAGAGAATGTATCAGGAAGTTCCCCAAAGTAACTTTGCTACCAAATTATAGTGAGAAAGGTTATGGGCACACTGATGATGTCTGGCATGGATGGAGTCAGGAAACCTTCTTAGGGGAAGCTAGCTAGACTAACAATGAGAACACAAAATGATGCTACTAAGCAGCCACCAGTTATCTGGAGACATGGCACACTTCAAGCTGGATCTTTTGAATGTTGCCTACTAAGAGGAACTGGAAATTCTACAAAGAAAACATCAGGTCATCACAAGAAGATAAGCACAGATAAAATTTACCATATGCCAGGCACTATTGGAGAAGGCAATGGCAACCCACTCCAGTGTTCTTGCCTGGAGAATCCCAGGGATGGGGGAGCCTGGTGGGCTTCTGTCCATGGGGTCGCACAGAGTCAGACACAACTGAAGTGAAATAGCAGCAACAGCAGCAGCAGGTACTATGGGAAGCACTTTATAGCCATTCTCTCATTAACCCAATATTGGTAGGTGCAATTGTTTTATCCATCTTACAGATTAAGCAGCTGAGATTCAGAGAAGTTAAGTGACTTGTTCAGAGTCTCATAACCACTAAGTGGTAGAACCGATACAACTCAGATCTCCCTGATTCCAAAGCTTAATTTGTCTTTAATGAGAAAGCTATGAACTTTCTTTTCTTGCTATGGGAGAGAATTTGAAGGAGAAAAATGTTTCTAAAAGCAACAGTACCTATTTTTTCTTTTAAATACTTCATAAAAAGCATTGAAATTTTAGAACAACCAAAGAAAATTACTGAAAATAAAGAGGGCTTTTCTTTTTTTGCATATTTATTCTTTAATTTGGATTCAAGAGCTCTAACACGTAAAACTCCAAACAGCTATGGTATTCACTTCTGATTTAAAAAGTAACCTACCCTAGGACATTTAAAGACTGGTACCTTAGAGTTTAGGGTGACTGGGATTCCTAGGGTCTGGCTAGCATTCTATCATCCTCTATAGTGATGCTTACCCAGCACCCCTCCATGCAAGATCACAAAGCCTGTGAGTCATAGCCTCTCCGAAGCCACTTGTTAAGCCTCAGAGCATTGAAGGGGCAGGCATTCCAACATGATTACCATCACCTTGGGACAATGTACAGGCTTGTTCTCCACCCTTCTTCTAAAATGGGCTCTAGCTTTCCCTCTTTTCTTGTCTGACAGTTAAAAGACAGCTCTGTGATAGTGATAAAATGTTTGATTTACCAGAAACTTTAATTTTTTACATTTTTTCCCCTCATAACACAATCTAAACATTTACAGAGCCAAAAATTTCAAAACCACACACTCGTATCTATTATCATGTTATAAGATTTAAACATATGTCTCTTAGAAATTGAGAAAAGAGGCAGGAAGAAAAAGTAAGCAAGTATATAAGTGATTTGAACATGATGAATAAACTTGACCTCATATGTACGTTCTTGCCTGGAGAATCCCAGGGACGGGGGAGCCTGGTGGGCTGCTGTCTCTGGGGTCACAGAGAATCGGACATGACTGAAGCGATTTAGCAAAAGCAGCAGCAACAATATGTACATACAGAACACTGCATTCATTGAAATACTAAATTTTACAAGTTCATATAGAATATTTATAAAATCAACCACATACAGTACCTTAGAAGAAGTGAAGTGAAGTGAAGTCGCTTAGTCGTGTCCGACTCTTTGTAACCCCATGGACCATAACCTACCAGGCTTCTCCATCCATGGGGTTTTCCAAGTAAGAGTACTGGAGTGGGTTGCCATTTCCTTCTCCAGAGTATCTTCCCAACCCAGGGATTGAACCCAGGTATCCCACATTGTAGGCAGACACTTTACCATCTGAGCCACTAGGGAAGTCCTTAGAAATTCTCAACAAATGTCTAAGGATTAAAATATTCATACTCAGAAAGTTCTCTCCCATAATGCATAGGCTAAAAATCAATAACAAAATAATAATAACAATTAGAAAATCACCATTTGCTTGGAAATTGAGAAAATTCATAAATAAAGAAGGAATTATAATGGAAACAAGAAAATAACTGAACAATAATGAAAATACTATATGTCAATGTCTAGGTTTCTGCAAAAGCATTACTTACAGGGAAATATACAACCCTATAAACATATATTGGAAAAGAAAAATGACTGAAAATTAATTAAGCACAATCACAATAAACTGTGGAAAATTCTGAAACCGATGGGAATACCAGACCACCTGACCTGCCTCTTGAGAAATCTGTATGCAGGTCAGGAAGCAACAGTTAGAACTGGACATAGAACAACAGACTGGTTTCAAATAGGAAAAGGAGTACATCAAGGCTGTATATTGTCACCCTGCTTATTTAACTTCTATGCAGAGTACATCATGAGAAATGCTGGGCTGGAAGAAACACAAGCTAGACTCAAGATTGCCGGGAGAAATATCAATAATCTCAGATATGCAGATGACACTACCCTTATTGCAGAAAGTGAAGAGGAACTAAAAAACCTCTTGATGAAAGTGAAAAGTGGAGAGTGAAAAAGTTGGCTTAAAGCTCAACACTCAGAAAACGAAGATCATGGCATCTGGTCCCATCACTTCATGGGAAATAGAAGGGGAAACAGTGGAAACAGTGTCAGACTTTATCTTTGGGGGCTCCAAAATCACTGCAGATGGTGACTGCAGCCATGAAATTAAAAGACACTTACTCCCTGGAAGAAAAGTTATAACCAATCTAGATAGCATATTCAAAAACAGAGACATTACTTTGTCGACTAAGGTCCGTCTAATCAAGGCTATGGTTTTTCCTGTGGTCATGTACGGATGTGAGAGTTGGACTGTGAAGAAGGCTGAGCACCGAAGAATTGATGCTTTTGAACTGTGGTGTTGGAGAAGACTCTTGAGAGTCCCTTGGACTGCAGGGAGATCCAACCAGTCCATTCTGAAGGAGATCAGCCCTGGGATTTCTTTGAAAGAAATGATGCTAAAGCTGAAACTGCAGTACTTTGGCCACCTCATGCGAAGAGTTGACTCATTCGAAAAGACTCTGATGCTGGGAGGGATTGGGGGCAGGAGGAGAAGGGGATGACAGAGGATGAGATGGCTGGATGGCCTCACTGACTCGATGGATGTGAGTCTGAGTGAACTCTGGGAGTTGGTGATGGACAGAGAGGCCTGGCATGCTGCGATTCATGGGGTTGCAAAGAGTCGGACACGACTGAGCGACTGAACTGAACTGAACAATCAAATTAATCCAAGGAAATGGAATCATAATAAAATCACAAATTAATAAACAAGAACACTCCAAAGAAAACAAGTATCACGTCGTTGCACGAAGATAATCTCAGCATTCATTAAGAGCAGAATAAAGAACTATACCAACTTTCCCCACTGACAATAAACAGAAAAACTAGGACTTCCCTGGTAGCCCAGTGGCTAAGACTCCATGCCCCCAATACAGGGGGCCTGGGTTCAATCCCTAGTCAGGGATCAGGATCCCACGTGCTACAACTAAGAGTTCATGTACCGCAACTAAAGATCCTGCATGTTGCAGCTAACACCTGACACAGCCAAATAATTAATTCACAAAATTATTTTTTAATTATAAATGGAAAGTAATCTTCTATTTTTTAAATGTCTTAAACAACCTAACTTTGTACCTCAAGGAACTAGGTGAGAAAAGGAACAAAACAAAGCCCAAAGTGAGTAGACGAATGAAAATAAAGATCAGAGTGGGAACACACGAAAGAGAGACTGAAAAGACAATAGAGAAGATTAATAAAACAGTCAATTTGTTGAAAAGATAAACAAAATTAACGTTTAGCTAGGCTAAACAAGAAAAAAAGAGAGGATTAAAATAAAGTTAGAAAACAGAAACATTATAATTAATACCACAGAAATACACAGAATCATAAGAGACTACTATGAACAATTATATGACAACCAATTGGACCTAGAAGAGATAGTTACATTCCTAGAAACACATAAGACTGAACCATAAAGAAATAAAAAAATCTGAACAAGCTGATTACTATTAAGAAGATTGATTTAATAATCAAAAATTTCCCAACAGAAACAAAAAGCTCAGGACAAGGTGGCTATGCTGGTGAATTCTACCAAATATTAAAGAAAAATTAATACCAATCTTTCTCAAACTCTTCCAAACAGCTGTAGAGGAAGGGACATCTTCAACTGATTTTACAAGGCCAGTATTACTGTGATACCAAAACTAGACAAGGACACTATTAAAAAAAGAAAATTATAGGCCAATAACCCCAGTGAACATTGTTGCTGTTCAGTTGCTCAGTCGGGTCTGACTCTTTATGACCCCATGCTTCCCTGTAGCACACCAGGCTTCCTTGTCCTTCACCATCTCCTGGAGTTTGCTCAAACTCATGTCCATCAAGTCGGTGATGCCATCTAACCATCTCATCCTCTGTTGTCCCCTTCTCCTCTTGCCTTCAATCTTTCCCAGCATCAAGGTCTTTTCCAATGAGTCGGCTCTTTACATTAGCTGGCTAAAGTATTGGAGTTTCAGCTTCAGTCCATCCAATGAATACTCAGGGTTGATTTCCTTTAGGATTGACTGGTTTGACCTCCTTGCAGTCCAAGGGACTCTCAAGAGTCTTCTCCAGCACCACGGTTCAAAAGCATCAATTCTTCAGTGCTCAGCCTTCTTTATAGTCCAACTCTTTCATACGAACATGACTACTGGAAAAACCGTAGCTTTGAATAGACAGACCTTTGTAGGTGGTGATGTCTCTGCTTTTGAATACACTATCTAGGTTTGTCATAGTTTTTCTTACAAGGAGCAAGCATTTTTTAATTTCATGGCTTCAGTCACTTAATTCAGATGACCATTATATCTATTACTATGGGTAAGAAGAATTCCTTAGAAAAAATGGAGTAGCCCTTATAGTCAACAAAAAAGTCCAAAATGCAGTATTTAGGTGCAATCTCAAAAAATCAAAAGCAACAGAATAATCTTGATTTCTTTCCAAGGCAAACCATACAATATCACAGTAATCCAAGTCTATGCCCCAAGCAGTAACGCTGAAGAAGCTGAAGTTGAATGGTTCTATGAAGACCTACAAGACATTCTAGAACTATCACCAAGAAAATATATCCTTTTCATAGGTGCCCAGAATGCAAAAGCAGGAAGTCAAGAGATACCTGGAGTAACAGGCAAATTTGTCCTTGGAATACAGAATAAAGCAGGGCAAAGGCTAATAGAGTTTTGCCAAGAGAACACACTGGTCATAGCAAACATCCTCTTCCAACAACACAAGAGAAGACTCTACACATGGACATCACAAGATGGTCAATACCAAAATCAGGTTGATTATATTCTTTGCAGCCAAAGATGGAGATCCTCTATACAAACAAGACCAGGAGCTGACTGTGGCTCAGATCATGAACTCCTTATTGCAAAATTCAGACTTAAATTGAAGAAAGTAAGGAAAACCACTAGGCTATTCAGGTATGACCTAGATCAAAACCCTTATGATTATACAGTGGAAGTGACAAATAGATTCAAGGGGTTAGATCTGATAGACAGAGTGCCTGAAGAACTATGGACAGAGGTTCGTAGCATTGTACAGGAAGCAGGGATCAAAACCATCCCCAAGAAGAAGAAATGCAAAAAGGCAAAGTGGTTGTCTGAGGAGGCCTTATCAATAGTTGAGAAAAGAAGAGAAGGAAAAGGCAAAGGAGAACAGGAACGCTATACCTGATGGACATGGTGCCAAAAAAAAAAAAAAGAAAAAAACCTCAACAAAATATTAGCAAACCAAATTCAACATTAGCAAACCAAATACATTAAGAAGATCAAAAATTTCCCTGGCAGTCCAGTGGTTAAGATTTCATCTTTCAAAGCAGGGGTATGGGTTCAATCCCTGGTTGGGGAGCTAAAATCCCACATGCCTCACAGTCAGAAAAAAAACAAAACATAAAACAGAAGCAGCCCTATAACAAATTGAATAAAGACTTTTTTAAAAATAGGATCATATGTCATGATCAAGTGAGATTTATCCCCAGGATGCTAAGATATATTCCTGGGATGCACAACTTAGCCAGTGTCATAAACCACATTAACAAAATGAAGGATAAAAAGACATATTATCTTAATATGTCTTTATCCATTCATGATAAAAGCTCTCAATAAGCTGGGTATAGAGGGAATATACCTCAGCACAATAAGGACCATGTATGACAAACCCACAGCTAACATCATTCTCAATGGTGAAAAGCTGAAAGCTTTCCCTCTGAGAGGTGGAACAAAATAAGGATACTCACTCTCACCACTTTTATTTAACATAGTACCAGAAGCCCTAGCTGGAGCAATTAGGCAGGGAAAAAACAGGCATACAAATCAGAAAAGAAGTAAAACTATCTATATTTACAGATGACATGATATTATATATAAAAACTCTTAAAGACACTGCCAAAGCAACCAATTAAAATTAATGAACAAAGTCATTAACAAATTCAAGAACAAATTCATGTTGCAGGATATAAAATTAATGTAAAAAATCAGTTGTATTTCTATAGAACTATAACAGAATAATCAGAAAGAGAAATTAAGAAAACAGTCCAATTTATAATTGCATCAAAAAGATAAAATATCCACGAATAAATTTAACCAGGGAGGTGAGAAATCTGTACATTGAAAACTATAAAGCATTGATAAAGGAAATTAAAGGTACAAATAAATAGGAAGATATCCCACACCAAAGAATTAGAAGAATTAATACTGTTGAAATGTTCATACTGTCCAAAGAAGGCTATAGACTCAGTACAATTTCTATCAAAATTCCAATGGCATTATTCACATAACTAGAACACACAATTCTAAAATTTGTATGAAACCACAAAATATCCCAAATAACCAAAGAAATCTTGAGAAAAGGCAAGAAGACTTGTGGCATCACACTTTCTGTAATGAAACTATTACAAAACTATAGTAATCAAAACAATATGATACTGGCATAAAAACAAACACATAGATCAGTGGGGGTCAGAATTGAGAGCCCAGAAATCCATGCATACATAGCGAATTAATTTACAACAAAGGAGTCGAGAATATACAGTGAGGAAAGGATAATCGATTCCATAAATGGTGCTGGGAAAACTGGAGAGCCAAATACAAAAAAGAAAAAGAAATAAAGAAAGAAACTGAACCCCTATCTCACACCATACCCAAAAATTAACTCAAAATGGATTGACGACCTGAATGTAAGTTCTGTACCATGTAGCTCCTAGAAGAAAACATGGGCAGTAAGTTCCTTGACATCTGTCTTGGTGTGACTTTTTGAACTTGACACCAAAAGCAAAGGCAACAAGAGCAAAAGTGAACAAGTGGGACCACATCAAACTAAAAAGCATCTACACACAGTAAAGGAAATGAGCAACAAAATGAGAAGACAGCCTACTAAACGGGAAAGAAATTATGCAAATCATCTATCTGGCATAGGCTTAATATCCAAAATATGTAAAAAGCTCAAAAAACTACAAAAAAAAATCTGATTAAAAGATGGACAGAGGACATGAACAGACATTTATCCAAAGAAGACATACAGATGGCCAACGTGAAAAGATGATCAACATCACTTATCAGGGAAATGCAAATCAAAGCCACAATGCAGTATCACCTTACACATTTTAGAACGTCTGTTCTCAAACAGATGAGAGAGAACAAGTTTTGGTGAGGATATGGAGAAAACGGAACCCTGGTGCTTTGTTGGTAAGAATGTAAATTGATGCAGCCACTGTGGAAAACAGTATAGAGTTTCCTTAAATAAATAAATAACTACCACATGATCCAACGTCTCCAATTCTGGGTATTTATCTGAAGAAAATGAAACACCCATCTCAAAGACATATCTGCACCTCCACATTCATCGCAGCGTTGTTTACATGAGCCAAGACACGGAAACAACCAAAGTGTCGTGAATGGATAAAGAAAATGGAGTGCGTATATACGGAGGATTTTTCCTCAGCCGCGAAAAAGAAAGAAATTCTACCATTTGCGACAACATAGACGGACCTTGAGGGCCTTATGCTAAGTGAAACAGGTCATACAGAAAAATGCAAATGCCATATGCTGTCACGTATACGTGGAATCTAAGAAAAACTGAACTCCTACAAACACAGAACAGACGTGATTGCCAGAGGACAGGAGTGGGGTGCCCGGGCGTCAGGGAACCAGTGAAGGTGGTAAAAAGGCACAAGCATCCAGTTACAAAGTTCTGAGGATGTAATAAAGAAGGCCATACTGTATTGTATAACTGAATGTTGCTAAAAGTTCTCATCACAGGGAAAAACAATTTTTAACTGTGAGAAGATGGATGTGAATTAAATTTGGTACACTGATCATTTCACAATATATACCTGCATCAGATTATTTTGTTATACACCTCAAATTAATACAATGTTATATGACAATTACATCTCAGTTAAACTGGTGGAAAAAAAAAAACAACTGCATGTGTTTAATCACCACAGAGAAAATGAATAGGAGAGCAAGTTCTCCTTTGGGTTGTCTGCAAACACACGTGTCCCAAGCTGGCCCCACTGTTTCACCCAATAACATTTTGCTTTACTAATAGCCTTGGGACCATTTGCTTGGACAGGAACTTTAGTGGAGAGAGTGTCATACTTCAAATGAGAAGAGAGGTCCTCAACATAAAAATGACCTTTGCAAGGAATTGTCTCAGTTTCTCCATGCTACTATTTTTGTTCCGAAATAAAGACATGAAGATAAATGAGGTACTATGTATGCAACTGCTGTGTTTACAATGCATAACCAAGAAGGATCTACTGTACAGAATGTGGGACTCTACTCAATATTATGTGGCAGCTGGATGGGAGGGGAGGATACATGTATATGTATGGCTGAGTCCCTTCACTGTTCACCTGAAACTATCACAACATTGTTAATTGGCTATACTCTAATACAAAATTAAAAGCTTTTTTAAAAAGATAAATGAGGTCCAAAAAAATTTGTATAAATTTTCTCTGGAGTATTTAAAATTTTATCTGGTCTTAACACATTTTAATACAGATGAATTCATCAAATATGGAACCATGTTTGATATAGGAATAGAGAGGGATGGAAGACAGAAACAAAATCAGAGTTATCTAGCAGAAAAGGCCAGTTCACTCTTGTCAACGTCCAGGAGCGATCAGACCAAAAAATACTGACTCACACTAACTAAAAATGTACAGAAGACCTGAGGAAGGTATCTGGCTGGTACTGTATTAATTTAAAGTGAGAAATAGAAATGTCACACAGATTGGAATTATTTAGGTTGGCATAACAATCTCTTTTTATCCCTGTAGTCAGGGAAAACCAACTGGTAATCAGAAGCCACTCATTACCATGAGAAACCACCATGAAATACTCAGAAATATTTAAAATCTGTATCTTTTCTGCATTCTCTCTCTATATGAGTAGACCTTCCCTGGAAGCAGAAAATTGTTGTAGGGACCTGGAATCAGAGAAAGGGCCGTCAGATAAAGCTCATGTTCTAACAATCAGGCCACAACAGAGACCCTAGAGAAACTCCTGGCCTCTGAGACTGGAATTTCCAGAAGTCTGCTGGTAAATTCTCCCCCTCCCAGAGACAGAGCTGTTGTGGGATCAAAGGGATCCTTGGTGGTTCTGTTTTTCCTACGCTCCCACATGGATAAAGCCCTCTTCTTTAGACACATTATTTCTTCAAAGAAGTGCTTATGAGGTTCCAGTCTTGCAAGCCTGGACACCAGGCTTTCTCTTCTGAGACTTTGCACAGCTCTCTTTGGCTCCAGCAGCACTGACCTTGCAGGGTAACTCTGCTGCCCTCCCTTCTTGGTTCTAGGAGACATACTCCAGCCCCTAAGAACCAACCATCTCGACATCACCTTGTGAAAGACACACCTGGTTCTGAAATACAGGTTTAAAACTGATTTCTGTTTTGACATTCCTAGATCTTTACTAATTGTGCCAGTTTCCCTTCTAGATGAACAAATCCTGATGGCTTGAAACAAACAAACAAAAATCTTGATATTTATCTAACAAAAAACATGGTTTGCCCATTCATCAGAAATTGCTTTTTTACCACTGGATTTTGTTCCCGTTTTCAAATAGACATTGTTCAATATGCATACGCTGAAAATATTCTTAATAACTTACATTTAGGCCTATAGGTTCATATATAACCTCACTATAACGCAGGTCTTGCTATCCCCTCATCTTCAAGCTTTTTAAATGGAATTCTATTCAAACAGAACTAACAGTGAACCATGTAGAATCACTGAAAAATTACTTGGTGACACGTTAAGATGGCAGACTGAATTTTTGTCCCTTGATACCTAACAGAATGAGAAAAAACTCATAAAAGCCAAAAAAATTCCACAACATAATCTAAGTTAATAAGTTTCAACAGGACACATTTTAGAACAAAGAGAAAGGGCTAAGGACAAACCCATTTCTGAACAATCCCTTGTCCTTTCCCCCAAGGATTAAAGCTGTTGATTTTAATAAAATGTTGAAAATTCTCACTAATGCCCACAGACCTGGAAAACAGCGAGCAGAGTGGTTAGCATTACCTTTGTCCTCTCCTGACAGGAACAACTGCTAAGAGAAACATATCAAATGGAGAAAATGGGTGGCAAGGCAGACCTGAGCCAAAGCAAGCACTCCAGAGCACCAGGCACTTCTGAGATGCTCAACACACCTCAAACAACGTGTAGTGGAGCCATAGGGAATGCACGGGAAAAGTCTCTGCAAGGGGCCAAGAGAGTCTCATAAAGACTGCTGAACTCTGAGATGAGCTTTCTTTCCTTTATCCTCCCGCCTCCCACCTCAGCCCAAGATCTGCCACATTCTCACACTATGAAAAAGTAGAAACTCAGTCTCACACTGTAATTTAAGAGGAGAAACAAATTGGCTTGCAATATTGGGGGAATAAAGTTAAAAACTCATCCAAACTTTATCAAACCGAAAATCTAGACAAAGTTGCCGTAACACGAGCAAGATATAAAGTAAGCAAACAAAAATAAGCCAGTATGGAAACTATACACACAAATACAGCAAAACAAACCAAAAACAAGGGCATTGGACCCTTCATCTTCTCACCCCTGTCAGCAGCCACCCAATCTTACTTCTGGGCAGCAGTGGTGGTTTAGTCGCTCAGTCGTGTCCCTCTTTGTGACTCCACGACCTCTAGGCTCCTCTGTCCACGGGGCTTTCCAGGCAAGAATACTGGAGTGGGTTACCGTTTCCTTCTCCAGGGCATCTTCCCAACCCAGGGATTAAACCCACATCTCCTGTGTCTCCTGCATCACAGGCAGGTTCTTTACCCACTGAGTTATCAGGGAAGCCCACACATTGGACCCTAGGACAACTAAATAAGGATTTTTTAAATCAAGAATTCAAGGACAAAATAATAACAGTTGGGGTGCAAAAGTAGATTAGAAAAACTAATTGAGAGCTGAAGCAACATTATTATAAAATGAATACAAAAATGAGAAAAATCCAGGAATTGATTAAGTACTCCTGAAAAGTAATTACCAACATATAAGAATCACTTGGAGAAGGAAATGGCAGCCCACTCTAATATTCTTGCCTGGAGAATCCCGTGGACAGAGGAGCCTGGAGGGCTACAGTCCATGGGGTGGCAAAGAGTCAAGACACGACCAAACAGAACGAGGAGGAATAAGAATGACTAGAGATTAGTGCAGTAAAAACAGAGGAAAAGACAAATATAAAGAAATTAATGAGAACAGATATGGAAGACATAGAAAAAGATCTTTCAACATAGGATAATCAGGATTCCTGAAGTATATCCCCCCACCCCCAGTGAAACAGAAGACACGTTCAAAGACATAAAAGCATTCTCCTGAAATGAAAAACTAAAGCTACAGATTGTGTTCTGGGAATACGTGATATAGTAAGTTCAAAATTGAGACAAATCCTAGTTACATTATTGAACTCCAAGGATTAAAACAAATGAAAGAATTATTCATCATCCAGATACCCAAATCAAAATCACCTAAAGAAGAAAGGGAAAAAAATCTATTTTCTTCAAAAGACACTGGAGACACTGCCAGAAGACAGTGAAGCAGTGTCTAGGACATTCTAATGGAAAGAAAGTGTGGCTCAGATTATGTCTGGCCATAGTTCATCTGGGTACAATGGGAAGATACTGGCACACATTAAACATGCAAGTAGCTTCTGGAAGAACTTTATGATCGTGAAATCCAACCAATTGAGACATGCAGCAAAATCATTAATTCAAAAATAAAGAAGTCATGTTGAGAAGGTCAAATGGTAAACACTGAATGCATTAAAAATGGATTCAGTACCACTACAGAAATTAGGAATACTTAAGACAACGTGAATGCTGTAAACCTGTAATATGAAAAATAATACACGAGAGGTACAGGAGAAGAGATGCAGAGAAGAATCGGAGTACCAATGTCCTCATCTTTCAAAGGTAGATACTGTCTATAATGAAACCCTAGTTAAATAACTATGATTCCACACGACTGAAGGTTTGCCTTAATTATTTTTAAACCTCAGAAGGACCACTTAGTAAATAGTATCTCTTCTGGAAACAATCTAAGTGTTCATCAACAGATGAATAGATAAAGAATATGTGGTCTATGAATATACACATACAGGGAATTCCCTGGTGGTCCAGTGTTTAGGGGTTAATACTTTCACTTCAGGGGGCCCAGGTTCAATCCCTGGTTAGAGAACTAAGATCCCACAAGCTTCACGGAATGGTCAAAAAAGATAAATTTTAAATAAACAAACACATACATACACACAAAATGGAATACTACTCAGCCATTAAAAAGATAGAACCTTGCCATTTGCAACAACATGGATGGACCTTTAAGGGTATTATGCTAAGTGAAATAAATCAGACAAGTATGACATGATTTCATTTACATGTGGAATATAAAAAATAAGCAATCAAACCAAACCAAAGAAAACACAGATACAGAGAACAGAGTAGTGGTTACCAGAAGGGAAGAAGGGTGGGGGGAGGTGAAATGGGTAAAGGGGGTTAACTATATCGTGAGAAATGGAAACTGAACTTTTGGTGATGAGTATGCTGTAGTGTATACAGAAGTAGAAACATAGTGTTGTTCATGATGTTAGAAACCAATGTTATCTCATAAAAAAAATAAAACGCTATCTCTTGTGATAGAAAAAAGTTATTATTCAACATTTTTTTAGTTTTACTTGTGTATTTTTCTTCTATTAAAGTCAGTAAACTTTAAGTATTTCTTTAAGAGTGTACATACCATTATTCCAATTTTTTAAGTTGTTTTTTTTAACATTTTCTGTAAATTTTCAAACAACCCCCAAAGTAAACCGTCATATACCTATTATCTAACTTCATAGTTACTAACATTTTTACCTTTTTCTCTCTCTCTCTCACATCACACACAGAGAAATATTTGCAGTTTGCCTACTAAAAACAGTAACATCTAGAAATTAGAATTTGGGATGATTTAAATTTTATCCTTGTATTTTCTGCCCTGTTGAGTTCTTTATTAAGAGCCTATAATATTATAAGAAATAGAAATGATATCTTTTCCTCCTTCCTAGCCACCCCCAAGCCCATGCCTTTCCAAAATAACTGGAAGCAAATAAGCCAGATCACTAACATTGATTGGTGTGGTAAAAATGTACATAATTATTTTTATCTTTTCTGCTTTTTATTTCCAAAATCAGGAAGACTATTAGAGACAGCAATGAGAAGATACACCATACAAATTGGCAGATTCCCATCAGACATTCTTATCCTCACCTCAAATCCTTTTCAATCTTGCTGCAAAGCCTCAGGGTTAAAATGTACCCCCTCTCTGTTTTGGAGAAGAGCTGTATCTGGACTACCTTATTCGAGCTTCATAACAACCCTCAAAGGTTGATATTCTTGTGATTACAACTTTATAGATGAGGAAACCAAAGCATAAAGAAATTAAGTAATTTGTCCAAGGCCAACCACTAGTAATCGCTGGAGCTGGGCTTCAGACTCAGGTGGAAAAGCGATTCCTGAGGCCCAGATCCTCCTCATCCCCTCCTTTTTGCTTGGAGAAAAGGAAGCCTAGGGTTTTCTTTTTTGCTAAGTCGCTCCTTTTGTGTCAGACTCTTTGCGAACCCATGGACTGCAGCCTGCCAGGCTCCTCTGTCCCTGGGATTCTCCAGGCAAGAATACTGGAGCGGGTTGCCATGCCCTCCTCTAAGCCATCTTCCTGATCCAGGGATTGAACCCATGTCTCTTATGTCTTCTGCGTTGGCAGGTAAATTCTTTACCACTAGCGCCACCTGGGAAGCTTTGGAGTCTGACTTGAGTTTTAATCCTAACCATTTCTAGCTTAGTTGCTTAACTTCTCAAAGCCTCCGTTTCTTCCTCTGTAAAACTGGGGAAAGCAAAGGTCTTCATTCACTGGTCATTGGGAGCTTCGAGAGAGGTAAAACATATAAGGCATGTCACAAGTTCCCAACACAGACGTTCTAAATAAATGCTAATTACAGTCTACATCAAAGTAACAAAATAGTCAACACCTCTCTCAACAGTCACTTGTTCATAGAACCCTGATATATTTGATGTCCTGGGCTGCCTCCATGTGAGCATCAGGCTGCTTAAAAGATGAGATGCCCCCACTGAATTGGATGGAAGGGGTACTGCATTCTCCTCTATTTTGACTTGGATTTTACCAAACAGAGCCGCCTCTCCAAACCAGCAGAACAGACCTACACACACTGGCTCTGTGATGGTTCTTGGGGAGACAGAGCCTGCCACTTTGAAAGAGATTTGTTTTCTATTGAAAATGGGGCCCAAGAAATCTCAGAACATGTAAGACCTAAACAAGCCAAGCTTGCACGGCCATTCCTTCTCTGAGTGCAACTTCCCAACCAGCTCGTGAACGGTCCCAGGATGCCTGATATTCATGCTTAGGGCTCATGGCCGCCAGCCAAGAGTGTCAGTTTCATGCCAGGATATCATAAATATCACGGTTATTTATCAGCACTTCAATGTGGGATGGGTTGGGAAGCAACAGAGTTCAGTACTACTTGTCCAAGGGTTGTTTAAGAACTATTGACTGTGATTTAGAATCCTGATGCTAATCCTTCAATTAAAATTCCTGGACTGTAAACCATCCCAGTCACAGTGTTTGCCTCTCTGACTCGGGAGTCTGTTAAGCAATGTTTGCCACTCTCCCAAGGACTGCGGCGGGAACCAAGAAATGGGGGCCCTAATTAGATCCCCAGTATTATTTAGCTTATCCCACAAAGGATACTTTGATACAAACCTGTGACTCTAACTTATCTGGCAATCTCCAGCTATACTGCAATCAACTGTCCCCAACTGACAGAGATGGCCAGAAGCCACTGCATTTTAAAACACACCTTAATGAAAAATCGCTTTTCCATCAGATCCACCCCATTTGAATAGAAAAACAAAACACTTTGTCGCTTCTAATAAGTACAGAGAGCCTGACAAGGTAATGACTTTTTTCTCCCCCGGCATGAATCTCAAATATAATAATGTCTAAGTACAGTTTTTATCGTTAGACATTCCGCTATGGAGCAAAAACTGAATTCCTGGACTATGCACTTTGGGTCTGTCTCTCAGTCACTGACTCAGAAATAAAGATGAGTGGGATATGCTGAATGAACCGGACTCCTGCATGCGATGGTTTATGACAGATGACGATATATGATGAGAATACAAAATCCTGATGATAATAGGTTTATTTATCGATTGTGAATAAAATTCATGAAGTGTGAAGCTGAAAACTGCACTGGAGGGAATTGGGCAGGGAGGCCGTCAGGAAACGTGTGCACGACACAGAAATGGAGCGAGGAGCTGCCTGATGGAGGCCAGGGTGGCCATGGAGACGGGGGCTGGGGTGGAATGCGGATGCCACTGCCGACGGGCTCAAGTCCTTGGGCAGAAGACACGGTCCTGTTTCTGCTTCCACCTCCTCACCAGCACATTAGGCTTGTGCGAAGTGGGGTGGAAAGAAAGGCACGGGAACTCAGACAGCTGAGGTTCCATAACCAGCTTGGCCACTAACAAGCTGTGTGACCTTGGGCAAGAGTTTGAATCCCTAATGGCCTCTCTTTTCTTTCTCTGCAAAAGAGGATAACTTATTCACTGAACACACACCCCAGTGCACAGTGTTGAGCCTGGTAGATGCCAAGATGAGAAAAGTGAGGCTGCCATATTGATTGGAAGTGCAACTCTGTAAACAACTCCAGTACAGACCAGTCCAGTGCAATGAAATACATAGCCAACTCAGCTGTGTCTTACCATTCCCAGCCTTTAAAAGTCTAAATTCTATACTTTAAACTACAAAACAGTCTTTTCCATGCCCTTGAGAAGCTCCCAGTGAAAATGGGCTAAAAGGGCAGCAAAATATGAGAGGCTTTTTAACTCCCAGGCAACGTCTTGAAGGCCAGGGGGACAGGACAGCAGACCTGGGAAGTCGTTTGCATATTGCTGAGTGATTTACATACCGGAGAGAGCCCGCAGTCCCAGAAGGGCCTTCCCTTGCTGGCTCCCTCACCAGACACTGCTGAGACAGCTCAAAAGCCTACAGAAGAGTTGTGCCCACTGAACATGGGAATTTGCATACCATCATCTCACAAGACAAGACCCAGAAGGAAAGCACCTCTTTGTTTTATTTCTCTTCCTATAGCCCCCAGAAGCAAGCTCACAGGAAGCCCTTAATGACAGAACTTCCTGAGAAGTAGTTTCCAGAGAGTCATGGCAGGTAGGTAGTGACGGAAGGAAAGAATAATTATGGCTCCAATTTAGGTTAGTGACAATAAAGTCTTGAAGTAGACAGTATCTGGAAGTCTTGTTGAGATTTCATTAAAAAAAAAAGTACCTATATTTGTTTTCTATTTCTGCCTAAGAAATTAGCACTTATTTAGCTGCTTAAAATAACACAGTTTTATCATCTCAGTGCTCCATGTATCAGGAGACCAAGTGTGGGTTAGCTGGGTCCTCTGTCCAGGGTCTCATCAGGCTGAAACCGAGATGTCAGACAGGGTTGCAGTCTTGTCAGAGCTGTGGGCTCCTTTTCCAAGCTCACTGGTTGTTAGTAGAATTCAGTTCTTTATGGATGTACGACTGTGAACCTTAGCCCCTGGAGGCCAGCTACAGGTGACTTGCCACGTTACCCTCTCTCTGATATGGCACTTTGCTTTTGCAAGACTAGCAAGGCAATCTGGCTACTTCTGTCTCTGATATTTAGACTCATTTTTAAGGACTCACCTAATTGCTATGCCCACTTCGAATAGCTCCCTTTTGATTCAAGTCAACCAATCGGGGACTTAAATTATGTCCATTAAATCCCTTCACCTTTGCCATATAAGGTAACAGAATCATGGGAGTAATAGTCCATCATCTTTGCTGTGTTTTGTTGGTTAAAAGTAAGTTAGCTTTTTGCCCACACTCAAGGGGAGAGGGTTACACATAGGCATGGTCATCAGGGGTCATCTTAGAATTCTCCCACCAAGAATCTGACTGTATTCTTTTGCATGATTTGGTTTACTTATGTTGGGTTCATTGAATAGGATTTTTTCCCTTAAAACAAAAAATATTTATTTATTTGGCTGTACCAGATCTCAGTTGTGCTACGCGGGTTCTTTATTTGTGGCCTGCAGGATTTTTAGATGTGGCATGGAACTCTTAGTTGCAGCATATGGGATCTAGTTCCCTGGCCAGGGATTGAACCTGGGCCCCCTGCATTGGAAGCTTGAAGTCTTAGCCATTGGGCGACCAGGGAAGTCTTAGGATTTTCTGCTTTTGCTGGAGAGAAATCTACCAGAAACAAGTCTCTCTGCTCCATCAGTACTGTGTCCAGATTCTGTCATTACTTCTCTAAAGACTAGAAACAAGAGGGGACAGGAAGTTTTGACCCCACTGCCCTGGCAACTGCTTACTCCTTCTATTGTGTTCTCTCTGGGAAAAGAGTCAACAGGTACAATACAGAGATCCCACAATCAGCTCAAAATCCCCATGGATCACAAGAAATTACCCTGGAGAAGGCCACCGCACACACGGAGATTTTCTATTGAAAGCACTCCAAGCAGAGTTGTGTCCGTGGAGAAATCACAGAGGAGGCGCAGCCCCCTAACACATGGAAAAGGCAGAGCCAACCATCAAATAGATAAGTTCCTCTTGTTTCAATGGAGGAGGCAATGGCACCCCACTCCAGTATTCTTGCCTGGAAAATCCCATGGATGGAGGAGCCTGGTAGGCTGCAATCCATGGGGTCGCTAAGAGTCGGACACGACTGAGCGACTTCACTTTCACTTTCTTGCTTCAAAGGAAAACTGACTATTTCTCTCCTCCCATGTGTGGCTTCACCAAGCTACCAGCAACCCAGATCAGCAAGCTTCTGGACCTCACTCCACACGCTAGCAATGAGGGATTTAACTTCTCACTGTTACCTTCTCAACAGGAAAGAGCTTTGGGGTTAATGTGAGCAACGATGTTTTCACAGAAACCATTTTGTTTCTGCCCTCATTCTTGGCATTTTTCCACCCACCTGCCCCTCCGCCCCCCACCCTCCTCCCTAGTACTTCCGGCTCTTTTTCTGTCCCTCCTCCTGCCTTGCTGGATGGCGTTCAGCCATCACTTCAACCCATTCCCCAGGCTTTCTGTCATCACTCCCTGGGCCTGCCTCCAACCCTCCCCTCCGTCTGTGATATATTGATTGCCTGAAAGGAGAAGCCCTTTGCACTAATGAAGAAACGGTGCCAAATCACCCAGCAAGATTGAAAGAGAATACCCTTTATAAGGAAAGAAAAAAAGAGGGAAAAAACAAAAAGTCAGGGGAACAAAGAAATGCAGCAGGACCACTCAGAGACAATGGAAACATCGACTGAATTTCTATAAAATAAAACTAAATCTTTAGACCGAGACTGAATCTGACTTTGGGTGGGGAGAAATCAAGACCTAACACTGCCAAGTCAAAGGAGGTATTGATTGCATTACAAAGACCACACTGTTGGAGGCTCCGTTTCCAGGGGCTCCAGAGCCCCAGAGCTGGCACCACATTAACACCTCTCTAGGAGGGATCCTCAGCACGCAGTAGCTATCTGGGGTCAGACTTCTTAGAAAGTGAGTCAAATGAGCCTGGATTGGAATCCTAGCTCACTTACTTCCTGACTGTACAATCCTTATCAAATCACTCATCGGCTGTGTACGCAGAGCCTCGCTTTGTAAAATGGAAGCTATGTACCCACACACAGCTGCTGTTGCGAAGATCATATTAGATGCATGGTCTGTGATAAGATTAGCCTGGCATGTAATAAATGCTCAATAAATATTGTTGTTAACACTCCCCAGATTCAGGAGCAAATACCCACACCAGCATCATGCTGTTCAGACTTTACCCTCCTGCGTCACTTCAGTGTTCTGACCAGACTGGCTTCTTTTTGTTTTAATTTGTGAGAGACAAGAGTATTTTTTCCCCCTAAATTAAGAGTTCCTGGAACTTAAACATTAAAATGATCATTTGAGGCAGGAGCCATGGAAACGATTGAGGCATCTGCCCCCAAACTGGGGGTCTCCTAAGTGGTCTTCCTTGGAGACTACATTCTGTAGAAGCATGCTGCAACAGAAGCCCAGAGGAAAGCCTGGGCTTTCTTCCCTGTGTTTGTATAGCTGATACCCCTACCCCAAGAAGGACAAAAGAAACAGGAACATTAGAGGAGCAGCAGCAGCCTTCTTGGAACTAGAGTGAATCAGATCCCATCCATGAGTTCATTCGGAAACTGTAAAAAACACTGGCTTGGGACTTCCCTAGACATCCAGTGGTTAAGACTTCTCCTTGGAATGTAGGGGGCGCAGGTTCAATCCCTGGTAGGGGAGCTGAGATCCCACATGCCTCACAGCCAAAAAACCAAAACATGAAACAGAAGCAATGTTGTAACAAATTCAATAAAAATTTGAAAAATAAACCAACATTACACACACACACAAAGACACTGGCTCAACAAAAAGTGTCAGGAGACAAAAGGGGCCATTTCTAATTAAAAAATAAATAATTTTTAAATGTTCGAATATTTTTTTAAATGACACTGTTGATTTGGAAAGATTCCAAGCATACAGTTAGCAAATGAGATGCTATCTTTTCTGTAATAATCCCCTTAACCATAAACCAAGTTCAAGGCCTTCAGAAAAGCCTCACACGTCACATCCGACCTGTTCTACAGATACACGTAATAGCCCTTCTCACAAAGTATCTGGCAGCAGGTCACGATCTCTGTTTTCCAGCGAAGGTCAACAGTCACCAGATACGAAGTGAATTAGAGAGAGCAAAGATAAGGCCCAAATTAGAATCTATTTATGGCTTGAGTCCTAGTAAGTAGAACTTCTAAAGTAAGAGTTCTCAAAACTCAGTCAGCCTAAAAAATGGCCTGAGATCCTTGGCATTAAGACGCACAAACCAATTTTTATTCATTCAACAAAGATTTACTGAATGGCTTATGTGTTGAGCAATGGAAACACAAGCAAGATCTCTCACCTCATAAAAGCTTATTGTCCAGGGGGTATGGACCAAAAACCAGACCAATACAACAGGGCTGTGCTGCTTAACCACTGTCATAGAGATTGCCCCCACTTTTTCTCAGAAGATCTTCCCAAAAATAAGGGAGTTAGGCCAGAGAGAGATCCAGCGTCTATTTACTGGACAACCACGATGTTCCAGGCCATTTTCACACTCTTGGCCGTGAAGTCCAGAGGCAGGTGACATTCTCTCCTGAGGAGAAGAAACTAACGGTTTGGTGGGTAGGTACCTCCACTGTGCCTGAAGCCCAGGTCTTCAAAGTCCACATTACTGTCAGGCATGGAGAGATAAAGGATTGAATGAAAACAACACAGAAATTCATGCAAGAGAATGAATGCTTTGGACAGAGAGACCATAATGTGCTAGACAGCTCCAGCAATACTGCCCTGCAGGGGCTTGGGTGGGTAGCCCCGCAGAGCGTGGGAGAACTTGGCCACAAGGGGGCAGAATGTGCCCTGAACAATCACAACACAGTTGTTGCCTGTTGCCCTGAAGTCCCTACAGCTGGTGAGGAAGCTTCATTAACTGCCCACTGCTGATGAGTATTTGCCTCCTGTTCAGACAGGAAGCAGAGAAGGGATTTTCATACATGGTTACTGCGTCTCACAACACCGTGTGTGGGAAGAGGGTTCCCTCCGATCAGTTGCATTTATTCCCAGTATTATAAAGCTGCACACAGTTCGAATAACCCTAGGTCTTAAAAAGTAAAGCCTTCTTTGGTATACTGCAAACTTTTCACCAGCATGAAGTACATAGCAAAGTTAAAAAAAAAAAAGCTGGCCCCTAATGTTAATTTGTAACAGCCACACAACTGCTGTAGTAATAGCGATAGCAGGGATTTGGGAAAAGTCACTAGTCTTCTGTGAACCCCGGTTTCCTCATCTATAAAAGAGAATCAACTCTATAGGTTGGTTGCGAGGGTGAAATGCATTACTGACGACGGGTACCTAGCATAGTTTAACACGGCATAGTTATCTTAGCATGGTTAACAGTCATGACTCATAGCAGTTAAGCTGTGGTAACTTGTCACTGTTCATAATACTAGAGTTTCAGCCGCACACATAGTTCAGCCGGTAAAGAATCTGCCTGCAGTGCAGGACACCTGGGTTTGGTCCCTGGGTCAGGAAGATCCCCTGGAGAAGGAAATAGCTACCCACTCCAGTATTCTTGCCTGAAAAATCCCAAGGACAGAGGAGCCTGGTGGGCTGCAGTCCGTGAGGTCGCAAAGAGTCAGACATGACTGAGAGACTAACACTTCACTTCCCTTACGCCACAGAGGAAGTAAAACCTTCTCAAGAACACCTTGCCTTCCCACTGTCAGCATCATCCCCTCTTTCTTTCCTCTTGGAAACAAAGAGGCTTTCTCCTCAGACCTGAGGCCAGTCCTCACTCTGCAGCCTGGAGGTGACATCCCCCCACCTCCTCAGGAACCTGGTGCTTTGCATCACAATTCGTCACACCTGACCAGTGCATCGTCCTCTCCCGTCCCTGGCCCCTTCCATTCCCACCCTGAAGCGAGTGCTGGTCTCTTCTGCCCTAAAATAAATATACAGAAACAAAACCAAATCCCCCCCACAACCCACATGTCCTTTGAGGCCCTTTATTTCTCTCCACTTTGCAGCAAAACTTCTCTTCCTACTTGACTGCTCCATAGCATGCAGTGCAGGTGACCCTCTTCAGCTCTGCTGAACCTCGGGCTCGGTAACCCCAGACTCTCCTCGGTGTTCATGGCTGACTCTGCTTTCTCTCTTCCAGCCCAGAGGCTGGCATCTTCCAGACTCTGTCTCAGGCCCTCTTCTTATTCTACTCCCTTCTTAGATGCTCTTCTCTAGTCTCAAGGATCCAGCAGCCATCTTCACATCCATAATGTTCAGTTTTAGTCCTGTCCACATTGCCACCTGAATGTCTCATAGGCACACCCAGCTCAAAGGGTCCCCAATAGAATTCCTTCTCCCCTAACTACCCTTCCACCTGCACCCCCACAGATGAACCTGCTTCCTCAGTCTCTCGTTATGACATCCATGTCTCCAGGCAGCCAGCTATTCAAGCCAGAAGTCTGGCAAGAACTCTTCATCCTGTCCTTCTCTTTATCTTCCACATCCAATCAACTGTGAATCCTTTCCATTGTCCCTACTGGAATTATTTATTCCCTTTTTCTCACTCCTTTTGTCAAAGTTACCATTACCTTTTGCCTGCCTCTCTCCATGCTTGCCATAATGTCACCCAGAAAGAGTTTTGAATGCCGGCTTTACCATGTCATCCCCCACATTTGAAACCCTGTGTCAGTTACAGCTCTTTGGGTAAAATCCAGACTCCTCAAAGAATTCTAAAGCCCCTTCTTCATCTAGCCCTTTCCTATCATCTCTGCAGCCTCATTTCACTTCACTCATACATTTTCTTTGCCCTCACTTCCAAAAAGCCTCCTCCTTCTCATCTCAAAAAATACATTCACAAGCGACTTCACTTGAGCAGCTCTTGTGTCCTAGGTGCCATGAGAATTTCAAAGCTGTATGAGTCTCTGCCCTCCAAGAATTTCCAGTCGTGGGAAAGGCGTGCCCAGCTATGCCTTGAGTACAAAGTAAAATGTGATCAGTAGCATTAAAAAAAAAAAAAAATGCAACATTCAGAGAAAGAAGTGGGTGGGGAAAAGTGTACAGAGAAGCCTTCAGATATATGACCTTTGCCCACCACTGCATAGAATGGTGAGAGCCGGCTCTTTCCAGACGTGTGGGAAGATGAGGGATGCAGGAGACATACCATCAGGTTGATTAAGAGAGAAGTGGTCCAAAAACGAGTGTGTTCAGCATGAAGTACTACAAGCAATCCACTCCAGTATTCTCGCCTGGGAAATTCCATGGACAGAGGAGCCTAGTGGGCTACAATCCATGGGGTTGCAGAGTCGAACAGACTTAGCAACTAAACAACAACAGGCAGCCAGAAAACAGAGGCGCTTCAGTCTGACAACCAACAGATCTTTGAGACAGTAGTTTCAATAGTAGGGTTTCTGGAGAAGTCAGATCACAAAGCACATAGCAGCCTATGGCAGAGTGAAGACTGTCTGTAAATCCCTATGTGAAGAAGTCTGATGATTAAAAATGAAACCACGAGAGGAAGAAGCTTAGGAATTTAGTATTTGCTCATCTTAGCCAGGACTAAGTCCCAATTAGGATGACATCAAACTTCCCTGGCAGCTCAGACAGTAAAGAATCTGCCTGCAATGTGGGAAACTCGAGTTTGATCCCTGGGTTGGGAAGATTCCCTGGGAAAGGGAATGGCCATCCACTCCAGTATTCTTGCCTGGACAACCCCAAGGACAGAGGAGCCGGGTGAGCCACAGTTCATGGGATCGCAAAGAACTGGACGCGACTGAGTGACTAACACTTTCAGTTTCAAACTAGTATCTGTTGCTTTAAACACAGACAGTTGGTAAACCCCAGAAAAGGAGAGAACTAAAAAAAGGGGCTGTCCCACCTGGAAAGCCCCTCCCCAGCCCCTGGGAGCAGTTTTGAGGCCAATGGGAGGCAGGGACAGCAAGCCCCATGTTCAGTACTAGCTCTACAAAGTGCGGAACCACGGAAGCTGGTTGTAAAACTTAAGCAGATCAGACACTATAAAATACTTTGTAATGCACCATTGAGGCGACCAAATAAGAGGCTTGAATAAATTTATATTCCAATTGCTAAACATTACAGTCAATTTAAAAACCCACAAAAGTTTTGCTGAACAACTGTATAAATTAGAATGGATCTGTCGCACTGTACAGTACCTAATAGCCTGCGACATAAAACAACTGGCGCTCACTCCCTCTCACCTGTTAAATCATCATGAGATAGATCTGCTAGCTCAACTCGTCTTTTTTTTTTCCTTTCAAAACACAGTGTGAGGTAATTCTCAGGTTACTGTGAATTTTCTTTATTTATTATTTAGTTGCCTCTTTGCCCCTGAAGACAGACAAGACTAATAGCTGTCAGGGCTAGGAATTTATCCTACCTGTACCTGTCTTCTTCCCTTGGAAACTCTTCACCTGACTTTTAAGATGTGTCTCTTCTATTGGGCTGTAGCAGATTTATCAGCTGGGGGCTAGTTATTTATTTATAGACGTTTAAATCAATACATACACAAACACGCTCATACACTAATGCATACACATCTGTGCATGAATACACACACACACATGCCCATACACAGAGGCAATGCAGCGTGGAGAGTAAGAAACTAAGCCAAGAGCCAAAGAAAGCAAATTCTGTGTCTGTTCCTGTTGTAGATGTGCTCTGAGAGTTTGGGCAGGCTCCCTGTCCTACTGTTCCTTGTCTTCTGTTCCAAATTGTTCAACAGATCACAATTAGAAAACACGCATTGCAACAGTGTGGAGGTGAGGAAGAAAGATTGTCCTCTCAGGAAGGTGTTCACATCGAAAACCTGAGTCAAACAGTAGAGCAAGAGGCCGTGCTCATGTAATTCTCACACCACCCTGATGAAATAAATGATTGTCATTCCGCATTTCAGACACAATAACTGACATCTAGAGGTTATTTGTTCAATTTCACACTAATCAATGGCAGTTCTAGGGGGTTCCCTGGTGGCACAGATGGTAAAGAATCTGCCTGCAATACGGGAGACCCAGGTTCAATCCCTGGGTCAGGTAGATCCCCTGGAGAGGGGAATGGCATCCCACACCAGTATTCTTGCCTGGAGAATTCCATGGACAGAGGAGCCTGGCGGGCTACCGTCCATGGCGTCACAGTCCATGGGGTTGGACTGAATGACTAACACTTTCACTTTCAGAGTTGGCACTCGAATGTTCTGAGCACACCCTATAGAAGACAGAGCAGTGTGGGCAAATCAGGAGCAGATAGGAAACCAGCTCCCTCTCTCTTCCTCTAATCCAGGAGAAGACGGTCCTGAAGTGGGGAGAGGCTGAAAGTGGGCTACTTGTATGCTTCTCCCACTAAATACTGACAGCTCTGGAGAGACGCTTCCTCCCTTCACTGCTATCACCTGCTCAAGAGTCTGTGTCCCAGGAGAGCAAGATCATTACGTGGATGGCACATTAAATCTCCAAGAACATTCAAGGATCGCAAATAAGTTCTGTGGAGTCTTACTGCTAGCTGAAAAATACTTTTGTGGGAGGGAGGGCCTTTGTTCAAATTTCCCCCTAGAAAGAGATGAATCCAGTTCATCTTATTTAAGCCTAAGCTGCAAAGCCAGCTTACAAAGCTATTGCTCTTGGGTCACACCTCTATCCTGGACCTAGTAAGATGAAGGTGGGGCCTGAGGGAGGGACTCAACAGCATATGTGAGACTGCCTGGGCAGCAGGAGCTGCAGGCCAGCTTCAGGTTTCCCCCAGAAACTAGAGGAATGGGAGGATGGGGTGAAATGGACGAGGTGACAGAGACAATTGAGAGGTGCACTGTGTTGCCCAGGTGTTTCAGTGACTTCCCAGTGACTGCACGAATAAAGAAACCAGGGCCCCGGAGGTCAGAGGACTGGCCCAAGGTCACACAACTTAGTTGTGGCAGAACTTGGACCAGAACTTCGCTCTCTTGTCTCAGTCTAGCGCTCTGTCTTCCAGAAGTGAGTGAACTCCCCAAGAGAGCAAGGGAAAGAAAGGTCTCAGGAACCCCTCAGAAGAGCACAGTCACGGGAGGCACGGTAAAGGTGGCCCACGTGTGTCCATGGTGGTCAAGGTAAGTGCCGGCCAACCCCCTCCAGACTCAGCTGTAACTTAGGAAACCTGAGGGAGACTCGGAGTGGGGCAGGTCGGGCTTCAGTGTATGTGCAGGATTTTACCTCTGCCAAATCCAAAACAATTGTAGATGAGTTCCCCAATTTACTAATCGAGGACTTTGCCGATGTCATTTTTTAACACACCACCTGCATCAAGTCTTTAAGGTGCCATTCCTAGAAAGTGATCCTTGGAACCTAATCTACTTCGTGCCACTTGGGGGCAACACCTACATGTTTGATTTACTGTGACTCCCCACCTCTGCTTGCCTCTGAAAGCAGAGCAATGTTGCAATTCTAAAGGCCACCTTCTCCTCTTTAAATGATGTAGCAAACCCCCAACCTGCCTGACTACAGAGAGCTTGGGACATGTTGATATACCTGTTTATTTAAAGTCAAATTGCTTTCTGGTTACTGCAGGACAACGCAAGGTGAACATCAGCAACGGGGACTTGATTGCAGGCACTGGGTGAAATCTCCCGCTGGGCAGGAAAGGGGGGTCTTTGCACAGACAGACCATGGCTTCCTAGGGGGTCTCCAAAGATGAGTCCAGACAACCACCGGCAATAGTCTGGCCTCTTTAAACTTGGGTAGGCAACTTTCAGAAATCCAGGGAAGCTGCAGGCAGCCGACACAGAGAGCAGGAACAGGGTAGCAAGGCAAGGGCTACCGTGGAGATGGACGTGCTAGACAGGACTGCAGGCCCAGGGTAGGTGACCAGCTAGAAAAAGCCAGGACACCAGGCAGAAACAGACTCAGAGGCTCAGGCCCCAGGATGAGTCTAGGGTCCAGGGGGAGCCTTTGTTCCTACTTGAAGGGCTAGTTCCAGGCCTAGGCCCCTGCCAATCAGCCCCGAACAAACTTCTCTCCTGACCTCAGATCCCTATACGCCCGCAGACTTCTCACCTGGATGCTCCCCTAGCTCTTCAACACCAAGTCGGGATGCACGCAGCACCCACTCTTCCAGACAGCTCTCCCTTCTTTCAGTGCTTTACCCAAGAATGGCATACCATCCACTCAAGCAAGTGAAGGAGGTGCTCCGTCCTGTCCTTCACCATTTATGCCACACTGGTCCTGGAGATACCACTTCAGATCCATCCCCTCCTTCACTGCCTCAGGCCAGCCCTCCACACCTCTCACAACTAGGGTAACAGCATCCTCACTAGTCTCCTGCCTCTGAGAATCCCCTTGCAAGCCATCCACTCCTCTACCACTAGATTTAGAACCCTAGTTTGACCACGTCACCTCTTCTATTTTATAAACTTCAGCACAACAAAATGAAAACCAGAGGATGGATCTGAAGGTCCTTGTGCCCCTGCCCATTCTGTATGCCAGCCTGGCCCACTCTTGCGTGTTAAGTCATGTTTGACTCTTTGTGACCCTATGGTCCATAGCCTGCCAGGCTCCTCTGTCCATGGTATTCTCCAAGCAAGAATACTGGAGTGCCCTTCTTCAGGGGACTTTCCAGAGCCAGGGCTTGAACCTGGGTGTCTTATGTTTCTTGCACTGGCAGGCAGGATCTTGACCACTAGCACCACTTGAAAAGCCCTGGCAATCTTGTTTGCATTCTTAAATACCCAAGTCCAATGTCATCTCCACCATGAGATCCTCTCTAGCTGCTTCCCCTACACTGCTCTCCTTGGCTAATTCATCCCATTCTCTTCTGTAAGCCATTCGTACTTAGTCTACTGGCTTCTACTGCAACATTCACAACATTTATTTATAATAATCTACCATTTGTCTCCTCCACGAAACAGCAGGTGTATCAGAGGCAGGCCCTACTTCTGTATAACCAGTAACTAATACAGAGTAGGTGCTCAATAAATGTTGAATTGACTCGGGCGATTACCCAGTTATCACAGGTGACAGAAGTGGTGAATTGATGTTGATTACTGAGCTGCTGCTGCTGCTAAGTCACTTCAGTCGTGTCCAACTCTGTGAGACCCCAGAGATGGCAGTCCACCAGGCTCCCCCGTCCCTGGGATTCTCCAGGCAAGAACACTGGAGTAGGTTGCCATTTCCTTCTCCAATGCATGAAAGTGAAAAGTGAAAGTGAAGTCGTTCAGTCGTGTCTGACTCTTAGTGACCCCATGGGCTGCAGCCCACCAGGCTCCTCCATCCATGGGATTTTCCAGGCAACAGTACTGGAGTGGGGTGCCATTGCCTTCTCCAGATTACTGAGCTAGAAGTCCTTAAATCTCTCTAACATAGCGTTGGACATGGTCCTAGAGAGCAGGTTAAGTATTCGGTAAATTAAATTTAGTTTTGCTTGCTCTTCTCAGAGAACTGACTCCCTGTCTATATAGCCCTAGAAGAACTAAGAGTTTAGAGGCCAAGTTTGTGCCCCACAACTCTACTTCTTTTGGCCATAGTTGACTAGTCCAGAAATGTATAATTAACCATAGGTTCCAGAGACCAATTCTCAAACGTCAAAACAATGTATTAAATCATCAAGGATAGCATTAACTTTATATTAAGACAAAGCTATAGGCAAGAAAGTTAGGATAGAGCTCACAACAATGATAATAAAACATTGATGATACAATAACAGCTAGTGGTTCTTGTACTTTCTATATGCCATCTTATGCTAAATGATTTTTCTGTTATTTAAACCCATGTTTACAAGTCTATGAAACAGGTACATCAATGACCTTCTGTAGGTTATCCTTCCCTTTGTATTTAAATCTCACCTGATATCTGTTGCTTGCAACAAAGAACCCTGACTAGTACAATTACTATCTCCATTTCATACTACAATTACTATCTCCATTTCATACACGGGCTATCAAAGAAGGCCACAGAACTTTCCAAGTTGACACAGGTAGAAATGCAAAGACCTAGGATTGAAATCCAGCCCCTCTGCCTCCAGAACCTGCGCTCTAAATGCACTATCATCTTTTGTAATTCTAGTTCCCTTTAGGCCTTCCTGCATTCTACTTTTGTAATACCTGTATCCTTTATTGGAAAGAGTTCATGAACTATTTCTCTGTTCCTTAATTCAAAATGAAAGGAAGGAAAGCTGGAAAGAAGGAAGAACCAGATAGAAGGTCGTGAAAGCATGACGAGTGACCTTAACCAAGCAGAGAGGACTCCAACCGCAGCTGAGCAGCAAGCAGAGCTGACCAGCAGTCACTCTTGAGTTTTTCTAAAACTAAGCTTCAGAGGTAGAAAGAAACATTCTCTCTCTGCCTTTCTGCACCAAGGCTGTTGCCCCAGAATCAGACTCCTGCCGCTCCCTTGAATGGAAATGAGTTTCTCCTTTCCAAGTTTCAGGAGCTTCCCTAGTGGCTCAGAAGGTAAAGAATCTGCTTGCAGTGCAGGAGACTCAGGTTTGATCCTGGGTCCGGAAAGTCCCCTGGAGAAGGGCATGGCAATCCACTCCAGTATTCTTACCTGGAGAGTCCCATGGACAGAGGAGCCTGGTGGGCTACAGTCCATGGGGTTGCAAAGAGTTGGACATGACTCAGTTGGACACGACTGAGCAACTAATACTTTCACTTTTCAAGTTTCAGGAGGAACTGCAAGAAGAAAAAGAAGTGGTTAAAACAACTAGGCCCAAGATCACAGAAAGTTTGACTTCCAGCAGATTTTGAGCTTCATTATACACACTCACTGTAATACTGCTGCTGCTAAGTCGCTTCAGTTGTGTCCAACTCTGTGTGACCCCATAGATGGCAGCCCACCAGGCTCCCCTGTCCCTGGGATTCTCCAGGCAAGAACACTGGAGTGGGTTGCCATGTCCTTCTCCAATGCATGAAAGTGAATAGTGAAAGTGAAGTCGCTCAGTCGTGTCCAACTCTTAGTGACTCCATGGACTGCAGCCTACCAGGCTCCTCTGTCCATGGGATTTTCCAGGCAAGAGTACTGGAGTGGGGTGCCATTGCCTTCTCTGACTATAATACATTAGCATATGCTAAATACACACGCTTGTATGCAGAGTACATCATGAGAAACACGGGGCTGGGAGAAGCACAAGCTAGAATCAAGATTGCCAGGAGAAATATCAATAACCTCAGATATGCAAATAACACCACCCTTATGGCAGAAAGCAAAGAGGAACTAAAAAGTCTCTTGATGAAAGTGAAAGAGGAGAGTGAAAAAGTTGACTTAAAACTCAACATTCAGAAAACTAAGATCATTGGCATCCAGTCCCATCACTTCATGGCAAATAGATGGGGAAACAATGGAAACAGTGACAGGCTTTATTTTGGGGGGCTCCAAAATCACTGCAGATGATGACTGCAGCCATGAAATTAAAAGACGCTTGCTCCTTGGAAGAAATGTTATGGCCAAACTAGACAGCATATTAAAAAGCAGAGACATGACTTTGCCAACAAAGGTCCATCTAGTCAAGGCTATGGTTTTTCGGTAGTCATGTATGGATGTGAGAGTTGGATTATAAAGAAAGCTGAAGAATTTATGCTTTTAAACTGTGGTGTTGCAGAAGACTCTTGAGAGTCCCTTGGACTGCAAGGAGATCCAACCAGTCCATCCTAAAGGAGATCAGTCCTGAATATTCGTTGGAAGGACTGATGCTGAAGCTGAAACTCCAATACTTTGGCCACCTGATGCGAAGAACTGACTCATCGGAAAGGACCCTGATGCTGGGAAAGGTTGAAGGCAGGAGGAGAAGGGGACAATAGAGGATGAGATGGTTGGATGGCATCACCAACTCGATGGACATGAGCTTGAGTAAACTCCAGGAGTTGGTGATGGATGCGGAGGCCTGGCGTGCTGCAATCCATGGAGTCCCAAAGAGTCGGACATGACTGAGTGACTGGACTGAACTGAAATACATACTCACAGGTGCCATGACAGTTGATAATTGGCATGACAACTGGAAAAGTCCATCATTGTTGTTCAGTCAGCAAGTCGTGTCTGACTCTTTGGGACCCCATGGACTGCAGCACACCGGGCTTCTCTGTCCTTCACCATCTCCCAGAGTTTGCCCAAGTTCATGTCCAGTGAATTGGTGATGCTATCCAACCATCTCATCCTCTGTCACCCTCTTCTGCCTTCAATTTTTCCAGCATAAGGGGCTTTTCCAATGAGTTAGCTGTTCACATCAGCTGGCCAAAGTATTGGAAAAGCCATACAAGGGCTGAAAAGGAGTGCTGCCTCAGTTCTGGGTCCAAACAACACGCCTGTTCTCAGATAAGTGATGAATATCCTTCCCTTCTTTCCAAATCCCTCCCTTTTACCTCAGTTCTCCTACATTTAAGGGGAGTTGGTTTGAGAAGCTGACTTGCCAATCATGCTTATCCGTTCTTTGGCCATTGAATACAGCTTGCTCTGTTCCAGTCTCAGCATCAGTTTTGTTCTTGGCTACGTGAATCTGAGCTAAAAAAAAGAACCTCCCTGGTCAAGACAAAGGATCTTGGCCTGGATTAGGACCCCAGCACAGGTGCAGTGGACCAACTCACTTACAGTTGGAAATCTAACCTAGGCCTTGGGTTTCTGAAGCCTAAATTCTAAAGCATTAAAACCACACAACCTGCATTTATTAAATCATCTAGACCTACTGAGTTGTTCCACTACAATAGAGTTAGACCAGACTTTGGTACTGTCCTTAGGCTGGAGGTGGGGAGCAGGAATAAAGCAAAATTGGCAATTATCACTTAAGAGCTGTTGAAAAAACTTCTAGGCCCTAAATGAAGCTGCTCCTCCCAAGTACCGCATCAGCAAACTGAAACTTTAATAACTTTTGTGTCCCAGTAAATGCACTGCTTGACGGAAACATAGTCTACAGTCAACCAGCCCCCAAGGCCAAGCCAGCTCTGGGCTCTATACCCACTTTGTTCGTTTTCACTACAAGATTGACTATGTGACCCCAGCCAGAGAGTTTCTATTTTTCTCCCCTTCTTATTTCTTTACTGTATAAAGACTTCCTTTCTCCTGCCCCATTTCTCAGTCCTTGGAATGGAGATTGCCCACTTCTTGAGGTATTTAAAAAAAAAAAAAAGTGTGCTTGTTTCACCTAATTGTCTTCTTTGTGAAAGGGTGAAAGTCGCTCAGTCGTGTCTGACTCTTTGCCACCCCATGGGCTAGTGACTAACATGCCGAGGCACAGAAGTCAGGACACACCCTCCTGTCCTGAGGTCAGCAACATTTCCTGGGAAGAGGCCTGGAAGGAGGAGGGGGGGCAGGCTGTACGTGAGGTGGGGGAGTGGCGCTCAGAGAGCACTTGCATGTGTCTCCCAGACCCACAGTCTGAGGCCGAGGGCCAAGAGAGGCCAGGGGATGGCAAGGCTAGAGAAGGACCCAGGAGCCAGGGCCTCAGGGATTGGACCTCCATCCTGGCACAGTGAGTATGGAATGACATTAAACAGGGCGGTGTCCTAACCAGGTTTGTGTGTGATGGCTCAGATGGTAAAGAAACTGTCTGCAGTGGAGGAGACACAGGTTCAATCCCTGTGTTGGGAAGATCTCCTGGAGAGGGCATGGCAACCTACTCTAGCATTCCTGCCTGGAGAATCCCATGCACAGAGGAGCCTGGCAAGAAACATTCCATCCATAGGGTCGCAGTGTCAGACATGACTGAGTGACTAACACACTGTTTTAAAATACAGCTGTGGCTTCTATGATGCGAATGGACTGGAGGAGGAGGACCAAAGGAGGATGCTGCAAAACCAGTCAGGAGGCCACAGTGATAGTCTAGTGAAATGATAGGCAGTATGACAGAGGGCAGACAGAGGCAGACAGACTCAAACGACAGGAGCACAGAGGAATTAGATCTAGTGAGTGACTCAGAGGGAAAAGGAGAAATCTAGAAGCCCTCCTGGGTTTCAGACTCAGAGCAACTGAACGGATGGGGCTGTTATCTGCTACCACAGGAGGAGCAGTAGGGAGGAGGGCAGATAGAATCATGAGTTCAGAATAAAGGCTCAGCTTAAAGAACCCACCTGCCAATGCAGGAGATGCGCGTTCAGTCCCTGGGCTGGGAAGACCCCCTGGAGAAGGCAGTGGCAACCCACTCCAGTATTCTTGCCTGAAGAATCCCTTGGGCAGAGGAGCCTGGCGGGCTACAGTCCAAAGGGTCACAAAGAGTCGGACATGACTGAGCGTGCACACAGTGGAGCCCCGTGTTTCTGGAGTTCCTCAATAACCCAGTGGAAATGTTCTGCAGGCAGCTGGACACACACTGTGCTTTAGCTTCACAGCTGTGAATATGCCATCTTTCTTTCAGTCTGACTGCTAGTCCTCTAGGGGCTGGGACAGGATTGGAACTTTTTTTATTCTCAGTGCCTAGGTCACCAGGCTACCGAAATGCTTGCTGAGCAGATACAACATACGAACACATGGAAGGGAGAATCCATACAGAATGGAGGGAAGGCAGGAGGGGAGGACTGAACACCACAACCACCACCAAAAGCCCTGAAAAAAAAGAGAGACAGTGGGACAGCTACAAACATCTACTAATCTACTAAACTCTGATGAGTATTCATAAACTTGGTTCAGAAAAAAGGGGTTTCAGAAACAAGGTCTTTTTCACAGTTTAAAAACTAGTAGAACCAAGAGGAATGGAATGAAGGGACTTGATTGGTGAAGAATTGAAGGGGAACAGTTGTGTAATGAGAATATATTTCTCTCACATATTTACTGAGAATATGTCAGCAAGACAAAGCAGAATCACTGGCAGTAATAGAACTAGATAGCTGCAGTCAGTCAGAGCTGAGACTAGCTGTCCACCAGCCTGAGGCATGTGACTACCTCCCTGAGCCTCATTTCCTATCAAATTCTGACTCCTGATGGACTCATCTAGAATGTCTCAGCTCCTGCAGCCTATTGTTGGTGTGATCTCTGAATCTACTTTCTAAAGACCAGTAATGTATCTGTTCCACTTTGCTTCAGAAACTTGGAAAGGGATGAAGTCAGAAGAAAGTTTCAGAAATACACTCTGTGGTTTGGGGAGAGAAGAAAGAGTGAGGCTGGAAGTCGCAGGAGACCCCAGTGGGACTGGGCCAGAAAGGGACCCATCCAAAGGCATTTAATCACAGACCAGCAAAGGAAAAGATTGGGGTGATGGGCTCCAGGTGCAAAGAATTTAGGGATCAGTCTCCTTCATTTTTAAGGAAAGGAAAATTAGAGCTCATAAATCTAAACTTGTTATTCCTTCATTTAAAACCCCTCAAAGGATTCCTAGTGCCTCTTGAACAGGTATAAACTCTTTAGCCTCAAGGAAACCACAGCACCTCCCTTTCCTCTTCTCGGTCTGCTTCATGGTCTGGTTCTTACCTCTGCTGCCCTGTTCAGTGATGAAACTATGACCAAGCCACACTTGGGAGGGAGCCCCAGGCCAGGGCTTTGGAGACTGGACTACTTTTCTGTTGTCATAAAATGAGTTACCACTGAACAACACACATTTATTATCTCACAAATTCTGGGAGTCAGGAGTCATCTGGCACAGCTTAGCTGGTCCTCTGCTCGGGATCTCACAAGGCTATAATCCAGGTGTCAGCCAGGATTGGGTTCTCTTCTGGAGGTTCGACTGGGGAAGTACACGTTTTCTCATGCTCATTCGTATCGGAATCATTCAATTCCTGCAGCCATAATGTTTGTGGCAGCTTGCTTGTTCAAGGCCAGTGATAGGGTGAGCTGAGAGAGAGTCTCTAATAAGATAGACACTACACTATATCTGAAAAAGATGAAAACTTGAATCTGAAAAGACGTACACACCCCAACGTTCATAGAAGCACTATTTACAATAGCCAAGACATGGAAGCAAACTCAGTGTCCAGCAACAGATGAACAGATGAAGATAGGGCACATATATACAATGGAATATTACTCAGCCATAAAAAAGAATGAAATAATGCCATTTGCAGCAGCACAGATGGACCTAGAGATGATCATACTAAGTAGGAAAGTGAGAGTCGCTCAGTCGCGTCCGACTCTTTGTGACCCCATGGACTATACAGTCCATGGAATTCTCCAGGCCAGGATACTGGAGTGGGTAGCCTGTCCCTTCTCCAGGGGATCTTCCTGACCCAGGAACTAAACCGGGATCTCCTGCATTGTAGGTGGATTCTTTACCAACTGAGCAACAGGGAAGTCCATCATAGTAAGTCAGTTAGAGCCAAATATCATATGATAGCACTTTTGTGTGGAATCTAAAAATAAAATGATAAAAATAAACCTATTTATAAAGCAGAAATAGACTCACAGACATAGAAAATGTCCTTTCCTTCCCAAAAAAGCAAGCAGGGCAGGGATAAATTAGGAGTTTGGGTTTCACAGATACACACTACTATATATAGGTGTGTGCGTGTGTAGTGTGTGTAACCAAACCACTTTGCTGTACACCTGAAACTATCACAACACTGTAGATCAACTATACTTCAATTTTAAAAAAAGGATGTTACAATCTTATATAACCACATAAACACAATCACATCATCCCATGCCTTTATAGTGGTCTCCAACCTTTTGGCACCGGGGATCAGTCTCATGGAAGACAATTTTTTCACAGGGCAGCCAAGGTGAAGATGGTTTCAGGATGATTCGAACACATTACATCTATTGAGCACTTTATATCTATTATTATTACATCAGCTTCACCTCAGTTCATCAGGCACTAGATCCCAGAGGTTGGGGACTCCTGCTTTACCATACTCTATGGTTTACAATCCAGTCCCAGGGGTTGCCACACACAAGAGGAAAGGATTATACTAGGGTGTGAAAATCAGGAGGTGGGATGGCAGAGCCACTTAGGTCTGTTGCAGCCGGCCTGCTACAATAAAGCTCTGGAAAGTTCTCCCATCAGGGGTGCCTGGAGTGGAAGGAGGAGATGGAATATAAAGAAGACATCTTTCAACAGCAATACTAATTATAATGCCTTAAGGATTATTTCTTTTTGTCTCTTCTAGACCTGAAACTCTTCGGGGGAGGTGTCATATGTTTTATACCAAATCTGGTGGCACTAGTAGCAAAGAATCCACCTGCCAAAGCAGGAGACACAAGAGACATAGGTTCTATCCCTGAGTTGGGAAGATCCCCTGGAGTAGGAAATGGCCACCCACTCCAGTATTCTTGCCTGGAGAATCCCCATGGACAGAGGAGCCTGGCAGGCTACAGTCCACGGGGTTGCAAAGAGTCGGACATGGCTGAGCACACACACTATCAATCAACCAATACCAAACCTAGCATTATATGACACAGAGCATTCCCTCCACATAAATCTGTGGCTGAATAAACAGACTGGGCGTTGGCTGTACAGGTATTAACAACAAAATCTACAGGGGTTGCCTGAATCCCAGCAGAGATTTTCTATGTACTTGTCCTCAACACACTACTTCTCTCTCATAAGGTTTGTAGAAACTCTGGTAATTCTGTCCATCAAAACCCCAGAATATAAGCACAGTTCAGAATATAAGCTGCCTCATAAGTCCTATCTTTTATATATTAAACATTCTTATTTATGAAGGCATATTCTAGTTAATGTTTCCCTAATCACAAATAAACTTGTGTTAACCATTTTACGAATATTACCTGGAAGCCTCTGTTCTACAGGAAGGAAGATGACATATAGAGACACTATTCCACACATTGGGTCAAATTATTGACCGACTAGGGTAGGGATGGGAAGGGTAGAATTTTTTAAAATATGTTTTTGGTTGCATCAGGTCTTCGTTGTGGAGTGTGGGATCTATTTCCCTGACCAGGGATTGAACCTGGGCCCCCTGCATTGGGAGTGAAGAATCCTAGCCACTGGACCCCCCAGTGAAGTCCCAAGTCCTTTACTTTAGTTTGCCAGCTCACTCATACATTTTTTGGAGATACAGCCCTTTGCATCATCATCTTAACTTCCCAGTGACAAGATACGTGGGAAAGCTCTTACGTTATGATCCTTTGCAAATAGGAATGAGAACAGTGTCTCTAAAGACTTTCTTGAGCTATTTTCAAGTACAAAAATAAGTAGAGAGAAAACCCATTGACTTACTTAACCTCCCATGTTGAATGTTTAATACATTACATATTCTACCCAAATGCTTAATTTGTTGTTTCCTTCCAGGCATGAGCCCAATTAAATGTCTATTACATGGTCCCCATGTAACACCAATTGGTTCAATCCCATTGCTACCTTACAAACCAATAGATGAATATGGTTTGCAGGAGCATAAGATGTGAATAGCATCACGCAATCTCATGACAAGTCTTACAAATTAAAAAAGGCTTATAAACCATTACATTTCTTTAGCTCCTGGGAAATCAAGCAAATTGAAAACTCACATTCACATGTGGCAAAAATATTCTTCAGGTGTACCAAATTCCACCTGAAACTAAATGACTCTCAGTTCTCTCTCCCATCCTAGAGTTCCAGCAGAATAGAAAGTCAAAGACATTCTTCATAGAATGTTAAGTTATATAAAACAAAACAAAAATCCCTGCCCATACAAATTTGACCATCTAAAAAGAAAGACATAAGATATACTGTTAATGAATATTGAGCACTCAACTGTTAAGTATTATAATAGGCTGAAAAATGTCCCCCTATATCTATCTATATTCTAATCTCTCAGTTCACTCAGTCGTGTCCAACTCTGCAACCCCATGAACTGCAGCACACCTGGCTTCCCTGTCCATCACCAATTCCTGGAGCTTACTCAAACTCATGTCCATTGAGTCAGTGATGCCATCCAACCATCTCAACCTCAGTCTTTCCCAGCATCAGGGTCTTTTCCAATGAGTCAGTTCATTGCATCAGGTGGCCAACATATTGGAGCTTCAGCATCAGTCCTTCCAATGAATATTCAGGACTAATTTCCTTTAGGATGGGCTTTTTTTTTTTATCTCCTTGCTGTCCAAGGGACTCTCAAGAGTCTTCTCCATCACCACAGTTCAAAAGCATCAATTCTTCAGTGCTCAGCTTTCTTTATAGCACAGCTCTCACATCCATACATGACTACTGGAAAAACCATAGCCTTGACTAGATGGACCTTTGTTGGCAAAGTCATGTCTCTGCTTTTTAATATGCTGTCTAGGTTGGTCATAACGTTTCTTCCAAGGAGTAAGCGTCTTTTTATTTCATGGCTGCAGTCACCATCTGCAGTGATTTTGGAGCCCCCAAAATTAAAGTCTGACACTGTTCCCACTGTTTCCCCATCTATTTGCCATGAAGTGATGGGACCAGGTGCCATGATCTTAGTTTTCTGATGTTGAGCTTTAAGCCAACTTTTCACTCTCCTCTTTCACTTTCATCAAGAGACTCTTTAGTTCTTCTTCACTTTCTCCCATAAGGGTGGTGTCATCTGCATATCTGAGGTTATTGATATTTCTCCCAGCAATCTTGATTCTAGCTTGTGCTTCATCCAGCCGAGCGTTTCTCATGATATGCTCTGTGTATAAGTTAAATAACCATGGAGACAATATATAGCCTTGACGTACTCCTTTTCCTATTTGGAACCAGTCTGTTGTTCCATGTCCAGTCCTAACTGGTGCTTCCTGACCTGCATATAGGTTTCTCAGGCTTCGTAGCCTGGCTCTGCTGATGCAAGTCCCAGTGGATACATACGACAAACATTCCTCACCAGTAACTTAGTCAAGAAACCCAGGTTTAAGGAATAAAAGGAAAATAAGGCTTTCCATTCTCACATATTGCATGGGCAACTTCAAGGATTCTTAGTGAAGAGAATATTGTTGTTAATGACAAGGAGAAAATATTTTGATTATAAATGTTAACTGACTAGACAGAACAGACAAGTGAAAGACCTTAGCATATGTTCTCCTGTTAAAGAAGAGTGACTGTTTTCAGAGGACCATGAACAAAGCGACAACGAAGAGAAACAGAAGAACGTGAATTTAACAGTGAAATCAGTCACAAGCATGCAATAGGTGTTTGTACCGTATTGTAAGTGAATTCAGCCGGATTTGCAGGATTCTGCAATAATCTCTGAAATACTGCAGGAAGTGAGAGATGCTCAGGGCCCGTATTTCACAGGTTATCTCTGTGAAGTATGGATGATAGTTCCTATGTCCCAGGGTTGTTGGAAGGATTAAATGAGGAATATGTAAGAACCTCTGACCATCACTTGCCCATGGGAGGCTCCCCTCACTCTCTTCTTCCTTCTCTCCTTCTACCACCTCCTCTTCCCCTTTCACCTCTTATTCTGCCATGAGCCACAGACCCTCAAAGGTCTGTCTCCACTTACCCCTGCCAGTTAATTTTCAACCGCCCCTCCTCAGGCTGATTATGCTCCAGCTGTGCTGACCTTCTTTCTGTCCCTTGAACACACCCTACTTGCTCTCATCTGAGGACTTTTGCTCAAGCTGGAAAGCTCTCTCCAGATCTTGGCATGGAGGATTCCCTCTCATCCTTAGGGCCTGAGCTCAAAGGCCATCTTCTCAAAGAGGCTTTCCACAAGCACCACATTAAGCCCCTCCCAGTAGTTTATCCTCAGTCACAGCATCCTGTTTTCTTTATAGCACTGACTTTCTGGAGTGACCTTATTGATCTAAGTCCTGTCTCTTCCCACGAATGACAAAGACCTCGTCTGCCATATTTCTTGTTTCTCACTTGGCACCTGAAACACTACTGGGTACAGAAGTGTGGCAGTAATCAGACACCTAAAGCAGTTACTCATCATCATTGTATACACAATGCACACGCTGTTCTTCATCCATGTATACAGTATGTACACACAGCTACTCTATGTATAGGTTTAGCTGGGTGTGTGAGACAGAACAGAGATGAGAGAGAGACAGAGAGAATGTAAATGACTTGAAAGAAAAAGAATAAGCACCAAGTCACAGGCATCAGCTTAAACCCAACTTTGCCACTTGAACCGTGTGATTGTAGGTGAGATAACTAGGCTTTCTATGCTGCTTTCTGTCACTGAAGGGTGATAAGGATCTCCTTAGTATTAGGAGCATTCAATGAAGTGCTCCAAGTCAAACACTTAATACTGGATATAACATACTAAGCTCTTAATAACTATTAACATGTATTTCCTGTCAAACAAAATTATTATCCTCTGGTACATAATGTAATACCTCACACATCCTTAGCTAGCTATCATGACGACAAGAGCATAATCTCTTTTAAAAAAAGCAAATATATTCCAGTATATCTAGTTATAATAATGAAGAGTCATCAAGACCCTGACATTTACCAAAATTGAAGGTCATATCTAGTCTGATGTTCAAAATTTTTCAGAGGGGGAGATCAAGATGGTGGAGCAGAAAAACAGGGAGCTCACACCCCCCCCCAAAACACGTCAAAAATACATCTGTATGTGGAAAAATTCTCTCAGAATACTAACTGAAAGCTGGCAGGGCATCTTTTATACAACCAAAGCTATAATAAAGGTGCCCATGTAACCAGGTAGGGTTGTGTATGTATTTAATGGACAGCAAGGAGGACAAACCAGTCAGTCCTAAAGGAAATCCACCCTGAATATTCACTGGAAGGATTGATGCTGAAGCTGAAGCTCCAATACTTTGGCCACCTGATGCACAAAGAACCAACTCATTGGAAAAGACACTGGAAAGACACTGGGAAAGTTGCCAGGAAAGATTGAAGGCGAAAGGAGAAGAGGGTGGCAGAAGATGAGATAGTTAGATGGCATTATCAGCTCAAAGGACACAAATCTGAGCAAACTTCAAGAGACAGTGAAGGACAGGGAAGCCTTGTATGCTGCAGTTCATAGGGTCACAATGAGTTGGACATGACTTAGCGACTGAACAACATACCTGTATACCTGAAACTAACACAACACTATAAATCAACTCTACTTTAATAAAAGAAAAGGAAGAAACTTGACAGAAGTAAAAAAAAAAAAAAAACAAAGAAGTAAAAAAATTCTTCAGAAAACCTTCCTCATTTGGACTATGAAAATTAAGAGTAAAAAAGATACATCTAAAATACAGTGAGTACCTGTCATTTGAGAACCATTTAATGGAAAAATACCATAAAACCCTGAGCTCCCAGGTCCTGACTGCCCATCCAGTTTTGCTGTCCTGCAACTTTACCCAAGGTCCAGATTCTTTGTACAACAGAGCTAGGGGTCGGCTTCTGACCAGGAACTTTCCCAAGTCAGAGAAAATGCTCTGGAAGTTAGACAGAGAAGAGCTCCAACAGCCATTTCCAGACTGAAAACCTATTTCCACCCCTGGGGACCTGGGCATTCCATGGCAGACTTGACACAGAGAGGACAACTCCCTGTTGGAAAAAAATCAGACAGCTGTTCTCCAGGGGTCTTCTCACGGACACAGAATCCAAAGCCTTGCAGAGCAACTGTGTCTGGGTGGCTCACACCAACCTCTAACTCTAGATGAGTTTAAGAAGTTGTTTTCCTCACCTTCTTCATGCCTTTTCAAGTCTTACTTCAAAAGTATTAGAGAAATCTGCAAGAAAATGGGAAATTCCAGCAGTTCATGTCCTTCTGGACAAGTCGATTTCCTCAGTGCTGCTGCCCCTACCCAGCACTCTTCATATGGAAGCTCCCCTACAGACCTCCCTAGAATCCTGGGGCCTCAGAAGGACCAAGGCCCAGGAAAGTGATGACACGCTCAAGGCAGAACCATGGTTACAAACGGGCTTCCTGTTTCCAGGCAGTGTTAAGTTCATTTTAGTAATGAGTGACTAGGATTTGATCCATTTGTGATCCACTGGATATGGGATGACAGCACAGGAAACCCTCCATTTCTTAGGCCTAAATCTCCTGGTGGTCCAGTGCTTAAAAATTCACCTATCAATGCAGGGGAAAATTCCACATGCCCCAGGGCAACTAAGCCCCTGCACCGCAACTATTGAGCTCGCATACCCTGGAGCCTATGCTCTATAACAAAGGAAGCCATCGCAGTGAGAAGCAACTGCAGGGTAGCCCCCAATCGCCATAAGTAGAGAAAGCCCTTGTGCAGCAATGAAAACCCAGTGTAGCCAAAAATAAATAAAAATTTAAAAATTAATGCTTCTGAGTGCCGTAGCACTGAGTTGTTATTTAGACTCAATAATTATTGGGGCTCCCTTCTCCTTACTCTCCCCTCAAGTTGGGCCAAGTTCTTAGGAGTTACATACACCATCAAAGCTTGCCATTGCCCTTCTAGTTATCAACCCATGTTGGCGATCACTAAGGCATGAGCATCTCTGATTAGGTGGGGACCCTCATTCCTGGGATCTGCTGTCAGCAGAGGTCCTCCTGGCTCCTTGGGTCAATGTCAAGAAGCACTGCTTCTGTCTTTACTCTTCGCTTATCCAACTTGACTACCTCTTGGCCCCTGGGACATGTCCCCTGTTCTCTGCACTCTCGTCTTTTCCCTCACTTCTGGAAGCCCTAGCATCCTTTTAAAGAATTTTAGCACATTAAGAAAAAGAAGAGGAGGTAATGACTTCAAGAAGCTTCTGTGTTTTGATCCCACAAAAACCCCTCAGGCAGAAGATACAAGGGGCCCAGACACCTAATTAAAATTCAGGAGAGGAAAAAGTAGTCAGCAAGCAAATCAAGTGAGTATCTCAAAACATTACTCTGCCTCACCACCTCTGGTTCCCTGGTGCTATCATGTCAAATCATATCAAAATTTTGTAAGAGCTAATGGGAAAGAGTTTTAGCAAGATACCCAAGACAGTTTGATTTAAAGTGTATATCTTTCATGGGAGAAAATATTAACAAATGATTCAACAGACAAGGGCTTAATCTCCAAAATATACAAACAGCTCATGCAGCTCAACAACAACAAAAAGCAAACAACCCAATTGAAAAATAGGCAGAAGACCTTAATCGACATTTGTTCAAAGAAGACAGACAAGTGGCCAGTGGGCACAGCAAAACATGCTCAACATCACTAATTGTTCAGTTCAGTCGCTCAGTCGTGTCCGACTCCTTGCGACCCCATGAATCGCAGCGTGCCAGGCCTCCCTGTCCATCACCAACTCCAGGAGTTCACTCAGACTCACGTCCATCGAGTCCGTGATGCCATCCAGCCATCTCATCCTCTGTCGTCCCCTTCTCCTCCTGCCCCCAATCCCCCCCAGCATCAGAGTCTTTTCCAATGAGTCAACTCTTCACATGAGGTGGCCAAAGTACTGGAGTTAGAGAAATGCAAATTAAAACTACAAATAGGTTCCACCTCACACCAGTCAGAATGGCCATTATTAAAATGTCTGCAAATAACAAAAGCTGGGGAGGGTATGGAGAAAAGGGAACCCTCCTACACTGTTGGTGGAAATATAAACTGGTACAGCCACTACCAGAAAACAGAATGGAGTTTTGTCAGAAAATGAAAAACAGAATTACCATAGAATCCAGCAATCCCACTCCTGGGCACACTCCCAGACAAAATTATAATTCAAAAAGATACACGTACCCCTATATTCATAAGAAAGCTATTTATAATAGCCATATATTCATAAGAGTGCTATTTATAATAGCCAAGACATGGAACCAAGCTAAATGCCCACCAACAAATGAATGGACAAAATAATGTGGTACATACCCACAGTGGAATAGTACTCAGCCAAAAAAAAAAAAGAATGAAATAATGTCATATGCAGCAACATGGAAACAAGTAGAGATGATCATATTAAGCGAAAAAAGTCAGAAAGACAAATACCATATGATATCACTTATAGGTGAAATCTAACATATGACGCAAATGAAGCTATCTATGAAACAGAAACAGACACACAGACACAGGACAGACTTGTGTTGCCAAAGGTGGGTGGGTGGAGAGAGGTGAACTGGGAGTTTGGGGTTGGTAGATGCAGACTGTTGCATTTAGGATGCAGAAACAACAAGGTCCTACTGTATAGCACAAAGAACTATGCCCAGTTCCCTGGGATAAAGGACAATGGAAAAGGATATACATATATTTTTTAAAGAATGTGTATATGTGTATAACTGAGTCATTCTGCTGTACAGCAGAAATCAGCACATTATAAATCGCTGTACTTCAATTAAAAAAATTTAAGTCTCTATTCCAGAAGTAACTACTACAAGTTCCTCACTTATCCCTTTATTATCAATATTAGACATTTTGCTAACATAATGGCTGTCCTAATTGAGTTTTCATTAGTGAAAGTAATAGTATCTAATACATGTGCAGTAGCTAAACTATTTTAGAGACACTCTGAACCCTAAAATGAGTAGAGTTTAAAAATCGGAAACTGTGCTGTCTAATATGGTAGCCACAAGCCATATGGACATCAGGTGACACAGGTTATTCTTGTTATTTAGAGTTGCATTTATCTGATAACTAACAATGTTGGGCATTTTTTCATGTGCCTGCTGGCCATCTGTATTTCTTCTTTGGGAAAACTGTCTATTCCAGTCTTCTGCCCATTTTCTAATTGGTTTTTTTTTTATGTTGAGTTGTTTGAGCTGTTTATGTATGTTGGATGTTAACCACTTGTCATATCATTTGCAAATATTTTCTACTATTCAGTAGGTTGTCTTTTGTCAATGGTTTCCTTTGCTGTACCAAAGCTTTTAAGTTGAATTAGGTCTCATTCGTTTATTTGAGAGCCCCTTGGACTACAAGGAGATCCAACCAGTCCATCCTAAAGGAGATCAGTCCTAGGTGTTCGTTGGAAGGACTGATGTTGAATCTGAAACTCCAATACTTTGGCCATCGGACGCGAAGATCTGACTCATTTGAAAAGACCCTGATGCTGGGAAAGATTGAAGGTGGGAGGAGACAGGGCCAAGAGAGGATGAGATGGTTGGATGGCATCACCAACTCAATGGACATGAGTTTGGGTAAACTCCGGGAGTTGATGATGGACAGGGAGGCCTGGCATGCTGTGGTTCATGGGGTCACAAAGAGTTGGACACGACTGAGCGACTGAACTGTTTATTTTTCTTTTGTTTTCCTCACCTTAGGAGACAGTTTCAAAAATAAATTCTTTTTGTCAAAGTGTTCTGCCTATATTTACTTCTAGGAATTTAATGGTTTTCAGTCCTACATTTAAGTCTTTAGTCCATTTTGAGAATACTATTGTATATGGTATTAGAAAATGTTCTAATTTCATTTTTTTCCAGTTTTCCCAGCACCAGTTTTTGAAAAGACTGTCTTTTCTGCATTTGTGTTACATATTCTTGCCTCCCTTGCCATGTATTAATTGCCCATAAGTTCATGGGTTTATTTCTGGGCTCTGTATTCTGGTCCATTGATTTATGTGTCTGTTTTTTATGCCAGTTTTATATTATTTTGATTACAACAGCTTTGTACCATAGTCTGAAGTCAGGAAACATGATACCTTCCACTCTGCTTTTCAGTCTCAAGATTGTTGAGACTGGCTATTCAGAGTATTTTATGCTTCTATACAAAGTTTAAAATTTTTTCTAGTTCTGAGGAACTAGATCCTAGAACCAGAACACACCCCTTAGATCAGAGGCTCTGGCCCTGGACCTGGTGCTTTAAAGGCCCTTGTCCATATTCTCCCATACAATCCCTCTGCTAAGGCAGCTCTCTATGCCAGAGGCCTGCAGTTGGTGGGGCTCAAGAGAATGTTGCTGCAAGCTAATGATAGTAGTGATATAATGCAGGGGCCAGAGAATGTATGTCAATGACCAAATCATCAGATGTCCTAGGCTGGATTACAGCCTGGTGCAGATCACTGCCCTGGTGACTGATAGCCCATTTACAATTCTGCAGCCACGTCTACGTCTTTTTGCACTGAGTCCAACTCTTGTCAGTAGGTTAGTACTTGAAGGCTATATATCCTTCATCTCCATCATACTAAAATACATTTCCCTGGGACAGCTGCACCCTTACATTACATATGTAAGCCAGGAGATTTACAGAGACAGAAAAATTAGCAAATGTGATGATGCAAGCAGGGGCTAGATAGGTGCTTATACACTGCACCTTGCTCTTGCAACCCCAAGGCTGCCATGCTGTGAAGAAACCTGGATTTTTGAGAGAAAAGCCTAGATTGTCTTAAATGCCCCCAGCACCTACCTCCCAGCCAACTGCTGTAACTGTATGAGTGAGCCAAGGTAGGAGCTAACAGACCTGCTCAGAATTGTGGAAAATCACAAATGTTGTGGTGTAAATGTTTAAACATTTATGACACTTCTTAATGTTTTTGTTTAAATGTTTAAAGCCACTAGGTTTGGGGTGATTTGTTATGCTGCAATAGAAATCTGATACAATCCCACAATTAGGTAAAGACATGCTTCCTACCCTCAAAGACTCCTCTGTGTACCTACCACCAGCACTGGCAGAACATGGTATACGTTTTGTTAAGCATTTATTAACAGATCAACAAAGATGTATATGAAAATCTGGATTTTGTTATAAAATGAAGTTGATAATCTGCTTTACATATTTTTGTCCGTTAATACTGAGAATATGAGGATTTCCTCATAAATGGAACAGAGGTGGTACAATGGATAAGAATCCTGCCAGTGTGGGGGACATGGGTTCAGAACAACTAAGCTCATGTGCCATGAGCCTGTGTTCTAAAGTGCTTAAGCCACAACTGTTGAAGCCCGCAAGCCCCATCTACTGAAGCCCATGAGCCTAGAGCCTGTGCTCTGCACCAAGAGAAGCCACCACAATGAGAAGCCCACGCGCCACAATGAGGAGTAGCCCCTGCTTGCCACAACTAGAGAAAAGCCCAAATGCAACAACAAAGATCCAGTGCAACCAAAAATAAATTAATAAAAAATAAAAATATTGAGAATATGAGTCTAAGTATAAAGCATTTGACTTCTAGTTTTCATGACTACTGAATGAGGCAGCCATGAGCTTAGTCTATAGTCTGTATGAACAGTTACACTGGCTTATAAAGACTGTCAAATCCTAATCTCAAATTTTTTTTTAATGTGGTTACCTGTAAGAGACAAAAAGACTTGCTTTCTGAAAAATCTAAAAATCGTTCAACTTAATATTTTGTCATAAAAGCGATCTACACTTCAGTTAGGAGATCCAAGGCCTCCATGCATAACACTGTCAGAAAACTCTAAGAGTATATGAATAAATGCAAAATTAATGAGTACAGACTGTAAGTACCCTGAGAGCTTAGAAAATGGAAAGACTAATCCATGCTGGATGTCTAGGAAAAGTCAGTATATCATTTTTTTAGGTTGTGGCATGTGAACTCTTAGTTGCAGTATATGGGAATTGGTCCCTTGACCATGAATTGAACCCAGGCTCCCTGCATTAGGAGCACAGAGTGTTAGCTACTGGACTACCAGGGAGGTATATATTGTAAAGGCAAGAGATTAATGGGGGAAAATGACCATTCAATACAAGAGATCTAAGAATACTCATAGTCAAAGAGCACAGCCTACAAATAGGCCTCTGGTCAGACCTAATAGACTCTACTCTTACTTAGGAATAGCCCAAGAATCACCAGATATTTCAGGGCAGCTTCTAAAGTGAAAGAAAGATAATGAATCAGGCCAAGAGATTCTGAAGAATAAGAAACAGTACATGGAGTTAGGGGGGAAAAAATGACCAAAATAGTACAGTTAATGTCTTAACACAGATAACTTAGAAAATATTTCACATTCATTACACTATGAAGAAGATGCTATAAAAATTTCAGAGAAAAAGAAGGGAAATTAAGTGACAGGAGAAATTTTATAAATTCAAATACAAAGTTTGGAAGACTAAGTAGAAATAATGTCCCAGAAAACAGAACAATATTAAATGAGATGGTGAGAAAAATAAAACTAAAATGGGTATCAGAAGCTAATCATCAAAATAAAAGGAGTTAGAGAAACGGGGGAGGAAGTGATAAAAGGAATAAGAAAATGGTCAATAAATAAAGGAGTTTCCAGACTGTAAGCACACATCAAGTTGCAACAGAATGAATGGGAAAAGACACAATGTGAAAACTTAGAAAAATGTTGGACAGAAAGCTCCAGCTTAGAATTCTATACCCAGACCAATGATCAAGTCTGAGGGCAGAATGAAAGTTTCTTCAGATAAGTGAGGTCTCAAAAAGTTGACCTCCCTTGTAACTTTCCTCATGAAGCTACTAGACTCTGTGCTCCAGCAAAATGAGGGAACAAACCAAAAAGAGGAAGATGTAACCCAGGACTCAAAGAATGCAGCTCAGGGGCAAAGTGCTGGGAATGGCCAGATTAGTGGTGAAAGGAGATTTACCCATCCAAGGATGACCACTGTCCTGCTGGCCTGTCCAGATGGGAGCCCAAGGACAATGACTTTCAGGAGGTCTGTCTCCAAGGAAAACGTGATTATTTAAATATCTTCAGATACATTGAGAGGAGATTCTTTAGAGACTCATAGAAAATTAAAATAATTATTCACTCAAGGGAAAACAAACTTATACAAGCATGAAAATGCAATCAGAGAATACAGCATGGCTTGGCTTGATTAACATTTCCATAGGCTTAATAATAATTGATCCTTGGGCTAAACAAAAGGCACAATATAAATTTCTTGAGAGGATGTTTAAGGGTAAGTATGGGGTATAATGGCTACAACCAGGAAAGTGGGGACATGATATAAAATCATTTTTAAAGTGTGAAACCAAAAATATTCCAAACTTAAATCAGATAGCAAATAGCAGTATAAATATGCCATGTAGAAATGTTGGGAGTAAACATGCAAAGAAATAGCTTTAAAGAAAAAAAAATAATTACCTTTTGTAAGTACAAATGTAATTTTAGAGACTATCTGACTAAAACTGTATTCATAGAATGGATTAAATATAGTTCTATTAAAAAAAAAACTTTAAAAAGAAACTGAGCAAGCTAGTATCTAGCTAGGAGAAAGGAAGACAGTTCTGTCCAATCATGGTATAAGTCAAATGCTTGCCCACAGAGCTCATCATTCAGTGGGAGAGATGTAGCCCAGCTTGAAGGCAGAGAGGTCCATTTTTTTTCAGCTGTAAACAAGAATTTGAATTTTTAGAGTGCTGGCAGTGGAGAAAAAAAGGAAGAAGCAAGCAAGCAAGCCAGAAACTCTGGAGAGAAAGAGCATGAAAGAAGGAATGGCTTGGCAATGAGCACGGCTTGTGGCCAGACCCTAAGGACTTCAGCCTTACTGAGAGAATGCTGAGCTGTGGAGTAACATTAGAAAGTGGGGGTAGGAGAGCGGAGCCAGATTCCAGTCTGAGGAGCTTGCCAATCCTGGGTCTGTCAGCCAATATCTCATCTGGGGCTCCTGGATCCTGGTATCTCAGAGCCATGCACTGACCAGAAAACTAATCATCAAGCCACTGAAATTAGACCTTTGTGATACCTGACCAACTTCTATCACCCTTACATTTTTCATCATCTCCTTACCCCCAACATGAGGAATTAATTATGAGACTATCAAAATTCCAACAGGATGAATTATCAGCCCTTACAAGTCTTCTGTACCCAAGTCAGAGCCCCAATAGGGAAGGCATAGACTTGGAATAGGGTTATCTGGGTAGACAGGCTTGACAACCTTGAACTCCCAAATTTCACAGAATCCTTTGGCCCATGAAAGTAGCTCATTTCTTCTATTAGGGAATAACAATTACCCTTTGTCTGAAGACAATGCAGAATCTTCACAGGAAGCAAAAACCTTATAGGACAATGCTTGCCCTCCTCGGCATCTGCCCCCACCTTCCATCTTGGACCCAGAACTACGGTGAAATGAGAGCATGACCCAACTGGAGAAGTCCAGGCCTGCTAAGGGAGGAGGAGGATTATATACTGAAGGAGCTTGAGGAGCTAACAAAGCCATACCAACTGGAAGGGGTAGAATTTGCCTGGACATAGATCTTGAAGATACTGAAAAAAAAAAAGAAGAGAAAATAAAGCTAGATAAAGGACTTCATCAGTATGGGGGGACTTGCCCATGACACAAGACTTAACATTCTGATAAGGCCTGGGGCTTTCCCTAGTTTCCTGTCGGGCCGTTCTTAGAAGCCTGGGCCGCTTAAATGAAGAAGAGATACAAGAACTACTATGGCAGGGTATGAAGGGAGGATTGAAAGACTCAGAGGAGTGCACATGCTGGAATGGATTTCTTATAATCCATATTCTAGAAAACACACAGCTGTATTTCTTGGGAGAGCCCAGAGGTCATGCTGGTTATCACAACAATATGAAGTATGCTAAGGAGAGAATGTCACTGGCATCATTAAGAAACTTCATAATTGCTGTCCTCTGTAAGCTGTCCTCTATAGGTAGAGGGTGCTATGTCAATACTGGGCTCCTTACTAGCTATGGGGATCATAGAACCCCCAAAGAGCAGAGGCCTGGTAGCAGTACTTAACTGCCAGAAACTAGGTGGTCATGGTTATCCTCATGGGCAACAAAGTCAGAATGGTATCCAGCGGTGACTGACCCTCAGGGCTGTATAGGATACAGTGTCCACAGAAGCAAGATGTATAGCAAAAGGATTATTGCTTAATAATATTCAACAATACCAAGAACATGTGAGCAGAAGGTTGAGATCAGCTGTCCCTAGAAGGTCACGATCGTTTGCCCAATTTCCAAACTCAAGTCAGTTCCTCAATCCAGGATCCAATGATTGAAAGAGAAGAGACAGACAAATTGAGGACAATTTCAGCATGAAAATAATGAAAGGGATTATAACACTAAATAAAAGGGACTGAAAGTGAAGTCGCTCAGTCGTGTCCGACTCTTTGCAACCCCGTGGACTGTAGCCCACCAGGCTCCTCCATCCATGGGATTCTCTAGGCAAGAATACTGGAGTGGGTTGCCATTTCCTTCTCCAGGGGATCTTCCCAACCCAGGGATCGAACCCAGGTCTCCCGCACTGCAGGCAGACGCTTTAACTACATAGAGAGAAAAGGACACTTCAATATCACAGGTACATATAGCAGTGATTCCCAGAGTCCTCCCTGCTTATGATCATTTACTCAAATAACCATATATTGGGAGGAAATAGAGGACACAAGGTAGCTCTGCAGAGGGCCCAAGGTCGGTCCACTGCTAACCAGAAAACCAAAGCACCACTCTGAGCTCCTGTTAGAAGAGAGGGATTTGGGACCAGGTGAAAAGTGGATTTCTGAAACAATTCTACTCATCTCTTTGTGGCTCCAACGGGTCCATGGAGCTGGTTAGTGGTCATTTCTCCAGTTCTTGAATGTATAAATGGAATGGACATACTTATTTATCAAATTCTTATATCAGACATTGGTTCCTTAAAACAGCAGAGTAAAAAGATTGTAGTAGGAAACTACCCCTAACTTTAGATAATAAAAACCAACCTTGCTTCCTAAGGGAATGACAGAAGTTAGGGTTACTCTTGGACTTAAACAATGCAGTAGTGATGGTCTGTCTCCCCATTTCTGTTCTCGTTTAACTTACCTTGATGGCCCCTTACAAAAACCTGATGAATCACAGTGGACAGCAATGAACTGGCAAAAACTTAATCAAGTAGAAGCCTATTGTACTTACAGTGCCAAATGTGGTTATCTTTACCAGAGGAAGTTAAATACAGGCTCTATATACAATACAATGCGGTCTGCAGCTCTTGATCTGGCTAAGGCATTCTCTCCCACGCCCATCAGGAGGGAAGATCAGAAGCAAGTTGCACTGCCCCGTGATGGACAACAATGTACATTCATGACTGTGTCCCAGATTACTGCTTCTGTTTCACATCACAGTCCCCAAAGCAAACAACAACATCCAGACATTCTTCAGACTATCACTTTGACCTACTGTACTGATGATACTGTGTTATCAGGTATTTGTGATGTCTTTCTAAGATATGCAGGTTCCACAGAGTGGGAAATAAATCCTGCAAAGATCCAGAGTCCTTCTGGCAGTTTTTGGGTCCAATTCTCTGGAGCCTTCCGGCATATATCCTCCAAAGTAAAGGGCAACTTGTACCTCCTACTACTGAAAGGGAGAAACACAATGTGTGATGGGCCCCTTTGAACTTTGTGGGGAGCATTGTTCATACTCGGGAACATTGCTGACTGATTTGTCAACTGATTTTGAAGGCTTTCATTTCTGAATTGCACCTAGAGTAAGGAAGGGATCTGTAGCAGGTATAAACCATAAGTCACCTGACATTTGGACCACACCATAAAGCCAGATTCAGAGGTCCTAGAGGTAGGAAAAGGTGTCTTGTGAAATTCCAGGCAAGCTCTGAGAGTCACAGCACAGTTCATTAGGGTTCTGTATGTGTAGGGCATACAAGGGTTTATGCATCCTTTGTGAAAGAACTCCTGGCATGCTGGACATGGAGCATCTTATCTTGGGGTAGCAAGTGACCACGTACCGTAAATGCCCTCATAAATGTGATCACATTTACCATAAATGTGATCCACACAAGCTCATCAGCAATCCACCATATGAATAAAGCAGCACATCTGGGATCAGGCTCAAGCAGGTGCAAAGGTCACCAATAAGCTGCAAGAATGGGTAGCCCAGGTTCCCAGCACACCCATCCTTATTGCACTGATGCCCTTCCCTTGGTTCACACTTGTGACCTTATGGGGGTATTCCCTGTGAATGAGCGGACGAACAAAAGAGAAGGAAAATATGAGCTTGATTTTTGGAGTCAGATCCCTCGGGGATGAGAGTTTGGGTCATCTCATCAAATAACACTCCCCCACACACCCATCCTCGCCCAGTCAAGCAGAAATGATAGTTGAGGGCAAGAAGAATCTAGGTTGAATGGGAAACATTGGAGATGAATATTAGTTGTGTCTTCAGGACCAGCTTCCCGCTAACTCACCTCTTGTATGTTTTCTGTGATCAACCAGAATCCAGGGAAATCTGAGCTTCAGTTAAATGAGCTTAGTGTGAAAAGTAAAGAATCTGAATAGGGTAGATTGTAGTTGATGCTGTTGGTGTCCCACTCAAATCTTCCCCCCACCCCGGATTGTAATAACATCTTACAGGAAAACCCAAAAGAACTTTGTGGCCAACACAACACATATTCTCCCAGCTGCTATGAGTGTTGGCTAATGAAAGCTCACAGGCATCCTGCTATAAAAACTTGCCCTCAGCCAAGGGAATCTATCTTGCCCAGGAGGCTACAAACCCCACCTTCATACCCATCAACATTGCCAAAGAATAAGAGGATACAGGATACAGAACACAGCATGATTTACTCTCTAGGCCATCCCTCTTAACATCCCCAGGGGTGGGCTACTCTTTAGCAGAAACTACATGCCTTACTTTGCCTCTTTCCCTATCTATCCCACACTTCCCTGCTCTTCTACAGATTTTTCTCCCCAAAAAATCACTCCTTAAATAAGAGACACGCACCTGAATTCTTACCTCAGGATCTGCTTCTAGAGTAGCCAACCTAAGATATCTATGACACTGATATGACTCAAATTTGAGCATCTCTATACAGCGGGAATTTCTGCTATCAATTTTTCCTAAGATTTTACCTTAGTTAAGAAGTTAGTTGTTGAACAGCATTAGCTCATAGTTTCTCCCAGGGCTATTGCATATTTGTAATGAGCTTAAGAACAAAAGAAGCCAAACATGAGGTTGAATTCAACTAACATGCCAGGATTGTCATCAAAGTCACATTCTCTTGTGTATATCTGTGAGGTGATGCTGAGGAAAGGACTGGAGAAGAGGATGGGGGAGATAGCATGCCCCCTCCACCCCATCCACCTGCATCACCCTCCACACTTCTGTCCTAAAGCTCCAGTGCATGTGCCCTCTTCTTATATTCAATAGTTTCTCATAATATGACAAAGAATTTTAGATCAATTTGGCAATGGACCAAAATGGATTGGGGCTGACCAAGATGAGAAAAAGAAGACCTATGGAGAGCCCAATACAGAGATAAAGAGTTAGATATGAGATGGTGAACACCTACATTTTTATGGTGTCAACATGAATGAAAAGGAAGGAATATAGATGAGATTTCACCTTGAAAGTTCTCAGGCTCCAACCATCCTGTGGACTCAGTTAACACTGAAGCCACATTCATACCCCAAGTTCCCTGGATTATTACTGTCATCTGCTACAGTAAATCTCATCTCCTGCATTCATTCCTACACCACCCAAAGGTGGAGCTCTTGGGTGCTCCCACCCTCTGCTTCAGCCTGGATGTTGGCTTCCTACATATCACAGGAGTATCATGCCTCAGCACCATTAACCTGAGGCTCCCTGAGTGCTGACTGCTGTTCCCAAGGTTTCAGAACTCTTGACGTGGCTGAGTGCTCTTTGATTTCCAGCTGAAATCATACCTGAGCCACCCAGTGCTTGAGCAGCACTGAGGAGACACTCTCCCCACCCAGCTGTTTGTTCTTCATGAAGACTGATATCACAGAGAGTACTCACGAAGAGTTTCTTCAGAGTAGCTGATAATGTTGATTATATGCCACTGTCTCATTCACTGTTTCACATGGGAATATGCTGACTAGTCAACTAGATTAGACAGCCCTCCAGGGAAGCTACTTCTTCTGTGTATTCAATAGTGTCTAGAGTGGTACAATGCATATTGGTCATGCTCAAAAACTTCTGGTTGAATGATTAACCACTAAGGATGTGGCAAGAGTCCCAAGTCATTGCTTCAAGACAGGAATCTCTTTCATTCTATATGTGATAGGAGTGACTGTAAGTGAAAGTGAAATCTATAAATGTGATTATACAATCGTCTGTTATTATTGGGGGCGATAGCATGCTGGCACCCAAGACCTTTGACAGTTAAACTAGAAATAAAAACTGAGACAGACGGTCTTGGCAACAGAGTGACCCTTGGACCTGTAAGATTATACACTGTGGTCAGATGTTTATAACCTAACATGAAAATGAAACCAGGTCCTCCTCATTGAGTTCCTCTATCGAGTTTATAATTAAACTTTCTATCCAAAGTGTTATCCCTCAAAATGATATTCCCCTTCTTGTCTAACTGCTCTTAAGATTGAGAAGTATCAGAAGGAAACAAGGAATCGTAACTAAGCGGGACCTTATGAGGTCTTCCCAGGACAGACCTCCTCTCCCATATCCTCTGCTTTAGCTCCTCTCTGGAGCACCTGACTAACAGTATTTGATGCACATTTCTTGAGTTGCTTTACAGGTGCTAAAACTTCCCCAAAAGGGAGACTATTTGATGCCCATGAGCACTATAGCCCCCAGACCTTCTAGAGTCTAAGGATTGATGTCAACCCCTGTGACACTGCCCTGTTACCTCACCATCAACCAGTCAGAGAAGCATGCGTGAGCTGATCACACACCCTTTGATCCTCCCTCCTCACCTGGCCTTCAAAAAAGCTTTTCTGAAACCCACTGGGGAGTTCAGGGTTGTTGAACTCTGGCTATCCCAGACGACTTGTGTGGCGCCTTACAGTAAATGTTGTGCTTTCCTCACTGCCATTCAGTGTCAGTGGGCTGGCTTTACCGTGTGCTAGAGCAGAGCCAAGTCTGGTTCAGAAACAAAAATAATCCATCAAAAGAGAGTAGGTCGTGGGAAATGGAAAAGGGAAAATTGCAGAGAAGAACGCTGGCAGCGTATACTCCCAGCCCTCAGATACCAGGGAAAGGTACTCCAAATCACATTTTAAAACAAAAGAAAATTGCTGTGTGATGCACACACACACACGCCGTAAGAGGGAAGTGAATGGAAATATGCTATTTTTTCCAGTGGCTGGTCCAGTAGTTCTGATGGTGACAGCGCATTGCTAAACAGTCACAACACTTCAGATTTCATCACTGGGATACTGTGATTTATAACAGGAAATGTCTATTTTGTTTTCCTCCTGTTCCTGGCACAGAGCTCCTAAAACTGTTGGAATTTCCAGTGAGAAGAGCAATAAAGGCTGCTGTTGTTATGATAGGGAGGTAGGTGACTCTCAGAAAGCACCTAAGGATGAGGGCTGGTGGACAGGAGAACCAACCACGTGATTAGAGGGTTGAACTTTCAGTCCTACTATTTCCCCCTGCCCCTAATTTCCTGAGAGGAGAGGGGTTAGAGGCTGAGTTCAGTCATCAATAGCCAGTGATTTACTCAATGGTGCCTAAGCAATGAGGGCTCCATAAAAACCCAAAGGGGGTTCAAAGAGCTTCTGGGGTGGGCGCACACATGGAGGGCTGGGAAACTCAGCACCCCTTTCCTCTCACCTCATCCTACACATCTCTTTCATCTGACTCTTTCTGAGTTATATCTGTTTATAATAAACCAGTAATCCAGTAAGTAAACTGTTTCTCTTCCATCAACTATTCAAGTCTATTAATCAAATCCAAGGAAACTGTTGTTGCAACTTCCCACCTATAGCTGGTGGGTCAGAAGCCCAAAGACCCAGATTAATGATTGGTGACTGTCTTGGGGGATGAGGGGAGAGAGTCATGTAAGACTGAGCCCTTGACCCATGGAATTTGGCACTAGCCTCAAGCAGAGGGTCAGAATTAAGTTGTAACACACCCAGCTAGTATCAGAGAATTGCTTGGTGATATGTTTAAAGAATACACACACATTGGGAAATTGGTGTCATAACTGATATTACAGAATCATCGTTGATGATGAAACCAAGCAGGACTCTCTGGGGATCCTGGGTCCAAAACCTTCCTGTGTCCCCTGTTTCTTGTTTGTAGGAAATAGGCTTCATCCAGCCTCCCTGACCTTTCTTGAGTTCCAAAGGCCAGGTTCAAAAAGTTGCTAATCAGGGAAGGGAGGGAATGCAGAGACTAAGGAAGAGCAGTTGAGAAATCATAATGCACCCTGGGGCAGGATCCCGGTTTCTCCTCAGTCAGTTCAGTTCAGTCGCTCAGTTGTGTCCGACTCTTTGCGACCCCATGGACTGCAGCACGTCAGGCCTCCCTGTCCATCACGAACTCCTGGAGTTTACTCAAATTCCTGTCCATTGAGTCACTGATGCCATCCAACCATCTCAACCTCTGTCACCCCCTTCTCCTCCTGGAACATATTTAACAATATTGGTTTCTCCTCAAGGAATGTACATAATAATATCTTTGAATTTTTCTGAAGAACTAAGGCCCTCACCCAGGTGGCGGATGGCAACTTCCAGTTGAGCCCAAGATTCCTTGGGCTCAAGGACAACCAACCGACCAACCAGAAGAAAGCCACACAACTTGCAGCCCTCACCCCAAATTTTTCCTATAAAACATTTCTCCGGAAACCATTGGGGAGTTTGAGGTTTTTGAGCATTCCTCTTTATTGGCACTGCAATAAACCTTTCTCTGCCCCAAACTCCAATGTATTGGTTTACTTTGCCTCACTGTTTGTCAGGAATACAAACTTGGTTTGATAACAGTGATCAGAATTGGGACCAGAATCAGAATCGTAAGCACTCGCTTATGCAACTGAAACAGGAGGGGAGGCAGCAGGGCACAACATTTGAAAGAATGGCATAGCCACGTGTGTGCGTGCTAAGCTGATTCAGTCGCGTCTAACTCTTTGTGATCCCATGGACTGTAGCCTGCCAGATTCCTTTGTCCATGGGATTCTCCATGCAAGAATACTGGGATGGGTTGTCATGCCCTCCTCCAGGGAATCTTCCCAACCCAGGGATCAAACCCTTGTCTCCTACAGCTCCTGCATTGTAGGTGAATTCTTTACGGCTGAGACACCGGGGAAGCCTAGCATAAATATCTGTTCAGTTCAGTTACTCAGTTGTGTCCAACTCTTTGCAACCCTGTGGACTACTGCACGCCAGGCTTCCTTGTCCATCACCAACACCCAGAGCTTACTCAAATTCATGTCTATCGAGTCAGTGATGCCATCCAACCATCTCATCCTCTATCGTCCCCTTCTCTTCCTGCCCTCAATCTTACCCAACATTAGGGTCTTTTCAAATAAGTCAGCTCTTCGCATCAGGTGGCCAAAGTACTGGAGTTTCAGCTTCAGCGTCAGTCCTTCCAATGAACACTCAGGACTGATTTCCTTTAGGATGGACTGGTTGGATCTCTTTGCAGTCCAAGGGACTCTCAAGAGTCTTCTCCAACACCACAATTCAAAAGCATCAATTCTTCGGTGCTCAGCTTTCTTCACAGTCCAACTCTCACATCCATACATGACTACTGGAGAAACCATAGCCTTGACTAGACAGACCTTTGTTGGCAAAGTAATGTCTCTGCATTTTAAATATGCTATCTAGGTTGGTCATAGCGTTTCTCCCAAAGAGTAAGTGTCTTTTAATTTCATGGCTGTGGTCACCACCTACAGTGATTTTGGAGCCTCCAAAAATAAGGTCTGTCACTGTTTCCATTGTTTCTCCATCTATTTGGCATGAAGTGATGGGACCAGATGCCATGATCTTCATTTTCTGAATGTTGAGTTTTAAGCCAGCTTTTTCACTCTCTTCTTTCACTTTCATCAAGAGGCTCTTTAGTTCTTCATTTTCTGCCATAAGGGTGGTGTCATCTGCATATCTGAGGTTATTAATATTTCTCCCGGCAATCTTGATTCCAGCTTGGGCTTCATCCAGTCCAGCATTTCTCATGATGTACTCTGCACATAAGTTAAATAAGCAGGGTGACAATATACAGCCTTGACATACTCCTTTCCCAATTTGGAACCAATCTGCTGTTTCATGTCCAGTTCTAACTGTTGCTTCTTGCAACAGATTAGAAAAACCTGCATACAGATTTTTCAGGATGCAGGTGAGGTGGTCGGTATTCGGATCTCTTGAAGAATTTTCCTCAGTTTGTTGGGATCTACACAGTCAAAGGCTTTGACATAATCAATAATGCAGAAGTAGATGTTTTTATGGTATTCTCTTGCTTTTTCAATGATCCAACAGATGTTGGCAATTTGATCTCTGGTTTCTCTGCCTTTTCTAAATCCATGCCTATAACTACAGCACATGGCAAAAAACTGATTAGAGTCAAATAGCTCCAAGATGAATGAATCAACTTCCACTAGACCTTGAGCCTCAGTATACATTCATTGTAACACTTCAGCAAGCTAAATGATACACCCACAGGCACCATGACAGTTCCAAAGTTGACCATAAAGGTAAAAAAGTGGGCCGTGGCCCAATTCCTGTAAATCGCCTCCCCTTCCCCAAAATAGTTGGAATAATCCTCCCAACCCAGTATCCTATAAAATTACCCATCCCTAAAAAAACTGACAGGGGCTTCCCTAGTGGCTCAGTGGTGAAGAACCCACCTGCCAATGCAGGATACATGAGTTCCGTCCTTGGGTTGGGAAAATCCACTGGAGAAGGAAATGGCAACCCTACTCCAGTATTCTTGCCTGGAGAATTCCATGGACAGAGGAGTCTGGTGGGCTATAGTCCATGGGGTCATAAAAGAGTCAGACATGCCTTAGCACCAACAACATTTAAAAATTGACAACCCCATACCCTGGGGCCTCTCTTGCCTTCTGAGACAGCCCACACTCTGTTTATGGAGTGTGTTTCTCTCTAAATAAATCCTATCACTTTGTCTCTCACTGAGTTCTTTCTGCAATAAGACATTAAGAACCTGAGCTTCATTAAGTCCTGAGACTAGGCATGCAATCTAGATGATGAGTTCATGTCTCAGTCTGGATTACACAGTTTCACAACTGCTATTAAGTGAGTACTTTATAAAAGGTATTCAGCCATGTTGTTTCCCCAAAGAAATATACAAAACCAAGAATAAAACATGCTCACTAATTGCTATAAAGGCAGTTTGTGATGAATTCCTTGAAATTCATGGAATATTACAAGAAATTAAGACAAAGGATAAAATGGACATTACAATGGATTTTGTCTTGAACAGGTAAGGTTTTAGTATCATAACGGACAGGAGAGTCAGAGCTTTTCCCCCTAAGCCAGTTATTTCTGGTTTTGTGATATACTGTAGTTGCTAGATCAAGAGTATGTAAAAGTGAATCCATCATCACTATGGGACTGACCATTCAAAAAAATAAAATTCAGCTGACAGTGTACCAAGGATACCATTGTGATACAAAAAAAGTTATACAAAAGAAAGTTAAAAAAAAAAAAAAGCGAGAATAAAAGTTTAGAGCTTCACAAGACAAAGTCTGGTAGCAAATCAACTCTTTCCACTACAGTAACACCAAACCCTGCCCTGGGCCACCTTGGAAGTCCTTCAATTAAAGGGGAAGGCATTCAAGGCAGGAGGTTCACAGAGGCAGTTAAATGAAGAGGTTGTGCTCTCCTGATTTTGCAGCCTTACAAGACTGGGCCATCCCATCACTACTAACAATGTAGGCAGAGCAGCAAAGACAAGAACACTTTGCTTTTGAAGATAAATCCCCACAGGAAAGCTGCTTTGCTCTGTGTGGGTAGAAACAGACAAAGAGTTGCAAGAAAATAGTCACATCCTCTAGCACTTTTATCTCCTTGCTGCCTAGCAACTTTCATAGGCAGAGTGCGGAGAGGGAAAATTCTATGGAAGCCTGAGAGTAAGCAGGCACCGTGTCTTATGAGCTTTAATAACACTATCTCTGTGAGGTTTAGTAACATGACCTCTGAAGAGCTGCCCCCAACCGAGAAGGTCTGGAAAGTATTCTTACTTCTTCATGTTGAATCATATTTCTGGTTGGTTCTTGGGGCTTTCTCCTCAGGCTGCCAGGAGGAAGAGGAAAGTTGTTGTACTATTTGAAGCCAAAGGAATATTGTGGTTTAAAAATAAGCAAGAGTGAGCTTAACAGCACCAGTTTCCACCACCTTCTCACACAGCATCTGGACAGGACAACTGAGCAGCAGGCACTTCTGCTGGTGCCAATCTAGGACCAACAAGTACAGCTGACTCCCTCCATCATGGAACTAAAGCCCCCAAGGACTGAAGTGAGCATTGTTCATTCCAGAGAAGATCATCTGAGGCCAGATTAAACCAGAGAAGCTCATCAAGAGACTAGCTGAGCCCTAATCTTATCAGCAACCCCACCCTTGAGCCATTGCCATAAAAAGTCTTCACCAAATCCTCCCAGGATATGGTTTAAGAGACAAAACTAACAAGACATTTAGAGGAACACGAAAACTTTGTATTCTTTAGAAAGACAGAATTTCTCAGACAACTCTGGGTTGAAATTTGTCTAGGCATTAGATTACTGAAATATTTTTAAGATTTGCAATATGCAATAAAACTGAAAATAAGTAAAAAACAAAAACAGTACATGCACACACACTAACAACTTGAAATTTTTAACAAATCTTCAAAAAAAACAACACTAAAGTTAGAGGTTATTCAGAAGTACTGAAAAAAAATTACTAAGCAAAAGTATTTAATTGTAACTTGTACATCAAACACTAACCACTTTACACTTAAACCTCACAACAACACTTAGAGGTAGATGCCTTGATCTCCGTTTTCCAGGTGAGAAAACAGAGGCACACAGAAGTCAAAAAGCTTGCCTAAGATTATACAGATAGTAAGCTGCAGAAGCAGAATTTGATCCCAGGCAGCCTGGGTCTTCCTGGATTACCAGGGCTTCCCAGATGGCGCTGAATGCAGGAGACATGAGACGTGGGTTCAGTCCCTGGGTCGGGAAGATCCCCTGGAGAAGGACATTGCAACCCACTCCAAGATTCTTCCCTGGAGAATCCCATGGACAGAGGAGCCTAGTGGGCTACAGTCCATAGGGTTGCAAAAAGTCAGACACGATTGAAACGACTTAGCACATAGCCTGGTTCTAAGGCATACATCCTTAACCACTACACTGTGTAATTTCATATAAAAACCCATGAGAATGGCCAATACCATAAACAGGAAAATTCATAGCGTTAATATCTTTTTATTTTAAAATAAAATAGGCTAGTTAACACACGGCGACAACACGACAGCAGACTTCAGTAAATGAGCCTGTTCCCTCCTTCTGCACTAAAAACTGGGGCAAGGAGTGGGGAGAAGGGAAAAAAATGAAAGAAATGGTATTACCCTGGCCAAGGATTACTGGGGTCTATGCGGATGATATTAGGTAAGACAAGTAGACTCATGTATATATTTTTAAATATATTTTATTGATTTATTTGGCTGCACCGGGTCTAGTTGTGACACATAGGATCTTTAGCTGTGGCATGTGGGATCTAGTTCCCTAATCAGGGATTGGGTCCAGGCCCCCTAAATTGGGAGTGTGGAATCTTAGCCACTAGACCCCCTGAGAAGTCCCCCTTGAATATACATCGACACAAGCTAAGGATTGGTGTGAATCATGGATCTGACTAGCAATGCCACAAATATTAGAGCATCTGTGCATATTGAGTTAAAATTACGTTTTGTGCATATGGAGTCAAAATTGGGTTCTAAGTGATTACGTCTCTAACGACTTTGATTACAGTAGCTTGCTAAAGTGCTATAAATGGGGGCCTCTAAGAAAAAGTGTTTAACGGTCCACACTGTGGTGTCAGATCTCGACTTGAGGCTATGGCTTGGCCACTAGATAGTTTTGTGATCTTGATGTAGTTATTTAACCTCATTTTCCTCTTATATAAAGTGGGAAAACCATAGCCACCACAGATTCTACCATTTCCTGGGATTGTGGTAAAAAATCAATTATAAGGCACTTGATATGGTGTCCGGCAGAGAATAGCTTTGTTCTTTGATTTCATATGTGTTCTATGCACACAGCACAGGAAAATAAGAAAATGGTTATTTGCAGACCAAAAACTGACAAATACTCAGCTCTCAAAAGTTAAAGTAGGCAGAAGTACCTTATCAGAAGAAATTGTAAGACTTCATGTTCTCTGTAATAATGGGTTTGGATATTTGGACAAGCCCTCTTGAAAACAAAACACACACATGAACACTATAAGGGAATTCCCTAGAGGTCCCTAGAATTCCCTAGAGGACTTGGCACTTTTACTGCCAAGGGCCTGGGTTTCCATCCCTGGTTGGGGGACTAGGATCCCATCAGTCACACAGGAGAGCCAAACACACACACAAACCAAAAACACTAAAATTTCTGGGTAAGTGTTTAAAACTAAAAGAAAAGCAGATATCTTTCTTAAACGTAAGAGGAGCTAACACCATAGTTAGAAATAACCAGAACCAAAGGCACTCCAGAGGTAAATAAGCAGAGAAGCCACTTTTGTCCTGAGGGCTCTGTTGCTCCCAGTAGACTTGAACTTGCATATGAATGACTTTTGGCTGCAAATGGGACACAAGTCAAAGCTCAGACTCATACCAGGTGGATGTCTACAGGGAGATTCTCCCCTCAACAAGCCTGAGGCCCAAAGGTGAGGATGAACTAAAGGAATCCACGTCTTCTATAAGATCTTGCATTCTAAACGGACCCAGATCTCAAGCCTTGAATTAAGCGTGTTGCTGAGTGTCCAAGCTCGCTCTTCTCGCTGCACGACAGGACAATGAATCCAAGAGAAAAAGTGTTGTTGAGGCAAGGAAAACTACTTTATTCCGAAAGCAGCTGACCAAAAAGATGGCAGGCTAGTGCCTCAGAATAACCATCTTATCATGGTCTGGATGCCAGGTTCTTTTATAGATCAGAGATGGTGGGGAGGTGAGGAGGCAAAGTGAAAAAGCCATTAACCTTGCGAGCGTCCTAGAATGGCAAGCCTCAGACCGGGGATGTGTTAATTTCTTCCTTCCTGCCATCCAAAGGTGGACAGGGTTTTAGAGCAGAGGCACTTTAACAGTTGGGGGAGGGGCAGGATTCTCTGAGGCAGGCCATTCTGTATGATTATAATAACAAAAGCAGTGAAAAGAAAGCCAAAGAAACAGTTCCAACATGGAGTGGGAATGGGCTTCTCCTCTGCAACAAGAGTAGGGTAGTCCTGGATTAGAGCTGCCTGCCTCTGTCATGCAGAAGCAAACTCAAATGCTTTCTGCCAGACTGTAGTTGTGTTCTATTCTCCACTTTTTTCTAGAGATAGCTCCAGGTACAGCAGTCCAGAATTAATGATGAAGATGGACACCAAAGTTGTTACCATGAAGACAAGCAGAATCAAGCATGTGTGCTCATGTGCACACTGACACACACAGATCCACAAGAGATAAAAAGCATGTCATTTACTATGTTTAGTGAAATGCAAGATATGCTCCATCTACAGGCAATAGGAGACTTTTACCAAATGAGAAAGAGAACCAAACAGAACTTCTAGAATTTAAAAAATATGATAACCAAAGTTACGAACTCAGTGGATAAGTTAATAGCAGATCAGGAACATTCATGAATAGGGATAAGAAACCAAAAGAAGTTATCCAGAATGTAGCCTGAAGAGACAAACAGCAAATGCAAAAGAACTGGTAAGAAATAGGAGGTACAGAAGTGAGGTCAAGGGCATTCAGTTGGGATCTCCAAGGAAGAAGAGGGTGGGAAAGAGAATACATTTAAGAGATAACGGCTGAGGATTTTTCAAATGAATTGATTCAAGTTCAGTTCACTTCAGCTGCTCAGTTGTGTCCGACTCTTTGCAACCCCATGGACTGTAGCACGCCAGGTTTCCCTGTTCATCACCAATTCCTGGAGCTTGCTCAAACTCATGTCCATTGAGTCAGTGATGCCATCCAACCATCTCATCCTCTGTCGTCCCCTTCTCCTCCTGCCTTCAATCTTTCCCAGCATTAGGGTCTTTTCAAAAGTGTCAGTTTTTCGCATCAGGCAGCCAAAGTATTGGAGTTTCAGCTTCAGCATCAGTCCTTCCAATGAATATTCAGGGTTGATTTACTTTAGAATGGACTGGTTGGATCTCCATGCAGTCCAAGGGACTCTCAAGAGTCTTCTCCAACACCACAGTTCAAAAGCATCAATTCTTGGGCACTCAGTCTTCTTCACAGTCCAACTCTCACATCCATACAGGACTACTGGAAAAAACATAGCTTTGACTAGACGGACCTTTGTCGGCAAAGTCATGTCTCTGCTTTTTAAAATGCTGTCTAGGTTGGTCATAGCTTTTCTTCCAAGGAGTAAGCATCTTTTAATTTCATGACTGCAGTCACCACCTGCAGTGATTTTGGAGCCCAAGAAAATGAAGTCTGACACTGTTTCCACTGTTTCCCCATCTATTTGCCATGAAGTGATGGGACCAGATGCCATGATCTTCGTTTTTTGAATGTTGAGTTTTATGCCAGCATTTTCACTCTCCTCTTTCACTTTTATCAAGAAGCTCTTTAGTTCCTCGCTTTCTGCCACAAGGGTGGTGTCATCTGCATATTTCTCCTGGCAATCTTGATTCCAGCTTGTGCTTCAACCAGCCTGGCATTGGTGATAATATACATTTTTGACATATTCCTTTTCCTATTTGGAACCAATCATCTATTGTTCCATGTCCAGTTCTAACTGTTGCATCTTGACCTGCATACAGATTTCTCAGGAAACAGGTGGGGTGTCTGGTATTCCCATCTCTTGAAGAATTTTCCAGTTTGTCGTGATTCACATAGTCAGAGGCTTTCGCATTGCAAATAAAGCAGACATAGATGCTTCAAGAAGTTCTATGCATTCCAGTCAGAATGAATAAAAATACGTCCACACTTAGACACATCATTGTAAAACTGCTGCTAGTCAAAGACATAGGAGCTACTCAAAGAAGTTTAAGAAAAACCGGATTTTTTTTTTCTTTTCTGTTTTTAATTAAATAATTTTAAATCACAGTCATTCTAGTAGATGTGAAGTGGTGTCTCATTGTGGTTTTGATTTGCATTTCCTTAATGAAGTAACCCAACCCCTTGAAAAGTCAGGATTATCATTTACAAAATGGGTGGAGTGCTTATTTTACAGGTTTTCTGTGTAGAATAAATAAGACAGAGTCGGACACAACTGAAGTGACTTAGCAGCAGGATTATCTGAAGCACAGAAAAATCCAACAGAGAGCAGATGATGACACTGAGGCTACAACAGACTTTCCTAAAAGGAGTGTCGAATTAACAGTAACAAGACTGAAAACATTAGAAATTATTTTTTCTTTTCGTATGTTGAAGATTGCTATTAACCTAGAATTCCATTTCCAGTGAAAATATTTCTAAAATGAAGGTGAAATAAAGGTAATTTTAGAAAACAAAAACAGAATTTATCATCCAAATAAAAGAAAATCTAACATACTCTTTAGGTAGCAAATATGACCCAAACTAAAGCTGTGAGAAGATTTATGAATTCATCTAAATAAACACTGAAAGCATAAGCTAGATCTTGCAGGTTTTAAATATAGAAAGGTCATTGCATTTTCCAGAAGGAGGGTAGTTACCAATTAACTTAACATGTTGCAATTTTTAGGATAACATCTAAAAGGAATAGAAAAAGAATGTATAATGTCTAAGCTAGTAGAGGGAAAATGGCATTCTAAAATAGTTTAAGATACACATGAAAGAAAAGGGTGTAACCAAACAAGGTAAGTACAAGCACAAAATAAGATGTCAGAGCTAAGCCCAAATAAAACAATTAAATTCCTATTTAACTGAACTGAAACATGTATAAAAGAATAAAGAAATTCCCTGTGAGCTGATATAGGGTGATTTTCAGGATATATTCTTCAATGAAAAAGCAAGATGCAAAAATTATACATCACTTTTTGTGTGAGAAGGAAAAAAGGAATATACATACTTATTTTTGCAAAATTAATCAAAAAGAACTAAAATCAATGGCCTACCGGAGTGGCAAGACTGGTATCCCCAGGATGGAAGGGATAGAGAAGGGAATGAGACTTAAGCAGACTTTAAATAGAATTTTGCCTTGAACCATGTTTATTTTTTATACATTCAAAACATAGATTGAAACAAGAATGGGGAAAACTCTAACACTGAATTCAGACACAAACAAAACCATATATCACATTAATATATAATTACCCAGAAAAAGAAAAAAGAAAAATTCTGAACGCAGTACACCCTCAAAGGAAGAGTTCAGTCTTAGGACAAAAACAAATCTTAAACTAGCCAAAGTAAGCTTTCTGTTGATGAAGTAATTATGAAATATTGTTAGTTTCCTGCAGGACTGAACATACTGTTGGAAACCCAAGTTCTCATTGAGGGAGCAAAGAGGTACAAATAGCCAATGTAGGCAGAACAGAAAAACACCCCCATGGAGTTAGGGTGAAGTTGGAAGCACTGTCAGTAGAAACTTGAGATTTCTTAGCTCTTTCCACAGGAAGGGCCTGGATGCAATCACATCTCTGCTCCAGGCAGCACACCTAGCAGTCGGATCTTAGTTGTGAATATTATTCCCCACTACAAAGGAACAGCAGGTTGGTTAGAGAAACGCCTGCTTCCAGAAAAGTGAAAAGGAAGCCCTGAAATTTTTCTGGTACCAAAGAATTGAAAAGTGCTCAAAACTGATGGAATCCAGGGTCTTAAAGGAGGTCCTATGATCAAATCTGGGAGAATCTAAACTTCAAAACAGTTAGTGACAGGACTAGATTATACCTCTGAAAAAACAAAATAATTCATAAATGCACTGATTCTAAACTTGCCTTTAAAATTTTAGATGGGGCAAAGAGAAGTGAAAGGGAAGTTTTCCATAGAGTAGGTGCCAACTAACAGGTGTAGGAAGAATGACAGAAATAGAAAAATCATTATTTTGCATGAGTAGAATCACCAATGAATGATAAAATATGGGGTAAGAGATAGTTGGGGGGCAGAATGTGGAGAAATTGACAGACATCCACCTTAACCTACTTAACATCGGTAATAATGGGACGAGCTGCATTGTGCACCCCTCACACATCACACTGAGGGGAACACGGCAAATGTTTACCTGGCCCTGATCATGAACATCGGGTCAGACAGACAAGCATACAGAGGGATGCCCTGCAAAATAAGTGAGGCAGACCCTTTAAAAAGGAGAAAAGAGAGAAGAAAAGGGAAAAGGAAAAAAAGACGGGGGAAAAAAGAAAAACAACAACAACAAAAGGCCGGGGAACTGTTCTGCCTATAGAGGAAACTAAACGTGGTTCTTCACCCTTAATTGGGTCCTGGATGGGAGAAAAGCATTTGAAGACTTTATTGGGACCAACTGGGCATATCTGAATGCGGTGGCGGTTTAACCACTAAGTCGCATCCGACTCTTGCAAACCAATGGAATGTAGCCTGCTAGGCTCCTTTGTCCATGGGATTCTCCAGGCAGAGTACAGGAGTGGGTTGCCATTTCCTTCTCCAGGGGATCTTCCCGACCCAGGACTGTATATTAAATGATAATATTGTATAAATGCTAAGTTTTTAGAGGATAATTATCTTAAGGTAGGACAATGTCCATATTCCTAAGAGATAAAGGCTCAGTTCTCATCCACTTCAAAGAAGCACATGTGTCTGTATACATATATAAATACACATAAAAATTATATACATATTCATTTGTATATACACATATTCACAGAGTACAGCAAAGTGTTACTAACTGGTGAATCAAATTGATGTTTATTACTCTTGTGAATGTTCTGCAGACTTAAATTTTGAAAAATAAAAAATTGGGGAAATTTTAACTAAGGTTTATTCATTGAAAAGACAAATATTGTTATACTAGGTAAAAGGAGACAATCCAACTAGATATGCAGTGCATAAAAGCTACATTTAAACCTAAGGATATTAAAAGATTGAAAATAAAGAAGATTAAAAAAAGAAAGCTCAGATGGCTCCATCAGACAAGACCAATTTTAAACAAGAAGCATTAGCAGAAAGAAGAGTTGTCTCAATAATTTTTCAAAAAGTTCAATTTACAAAGATGAGATTAAATAATACTCAAAATGTTTATGTCAAATAAGAGGGCTTCAATATATAAACCAAAACTGATACAACTACAAGAAGAAATAGAAAAATCTACATTCATAGTGAAAGATTTTAACCTATATCTCTGTTATCGATACACCAAGCAGCCAAAATAGCATTCAAATGAGAGGAGGAAGAAATTGAGACATTCAAGGACCCAAAGTTTAGCAGCCACAAACATCTCCTGAAATACTAAAGGATAACTCTTACTAAAGAAAAAAAAAAAAAAAGAGTCCAAAAGAGAGAGACAGAATACAAAAAAACAATGGCAATCAAGAAAGCAATTAAAAAACAAAAAAGAAAAAAATCTCTAAAAGCTCTTTATTCCAGGGAAAAACAATAATTCTAGAAATAATACCTGAGATTAGGAAGGAGGGAGTGAAAGCAAGCAAACATTATTTTGTACAAGAGGAAGTGACAGATTCTGGCTAGAGCATAGAATATTTAGATACACATCAAAAATTTAAGGTTAGCTAGTAGAAAAACAGTTTGTTTCTGAACCACTAGGGTAAAAACAAGAACAAAAGCAAACATGCACGAAATTGATCAAAAATAGGAAAGGAACAAACAAGAAAACAAGAAGCATGGTAAAACATAACATGTCAATCCAACACGTGACAGTAACAGATGGCTTGTGTGAGGGGAAGCAAAGCTATGAGCTATTTACAAGAGACACTCCTAGAATAACAGCAAAAAAAAAAAAATAATTTGGACATAAAGGGATGGAAAAAACATTAGAAAATGCTAACTAAAAGAAAATGGGTAGGATAATATTAATCTATGACAAAACAGTGTACAATCACTAAGAGAAAACAATGAGGGATGTTCTTATTTTTTAAAAAATTACAATCCACAGAAATCCCAAGAGTCACAGTTGTCCATTATCCCCAGAATTTCAAAGTACATAAAGCAAAAAATCCTTGTAAAATATTAGAGGAAAATCTATAACCATATTATATTTAACACCCTTAAAATCCACTCCTATATATTCTGCAGGTTTCTCTTGATAGATTAGCAAAGTCTTACAGTCTTTTTAGTGTGTAAGTTGGGTTTTCCCAGATGTTAGTATATCCTGTCCCTGGAACAGAGAATTGACCCTAGTTACAGGCTAATAGTGGGCTCCCCAGGAGGTGTTAGTGGTAAAGAATCTGCCTGCCAATGCAGGAGATGCAGGTTCAATCCCTGGGTTGGGAAGATCCCCTGGAGGAGGGCATGGCAACCCACTCCAATATTCTTGCCTGGAGAATCTCATGGACAGAGGAGCCTGGCAGCCTGCAGTCCTGGGATTGCAAAGAGTCGAACACGACTGAAGCAACTTGGCAGCACGCACAGGCAATAGTAACAAGGGCTGGTTGTGGTGGGTCTTGAGAAGGAACATCCTCTTTCAAGGCATCTGCCCCAGATGAGGTGAGCGTGGAGTTTACCAGCAAAGGAAAGCTCGTTTCTTCAGATATCAGAGGGCAATATACTTCTACTAGCAAAGGAATCGGGGTGACTTGCAGTTTCAAGAGTGTTAGTTTTATCGGAATATAACCAGCTGTTCCTGTTCCAAGTTCCAGAATCCCGTTCTTTCCCAGTCAATGCCCTAATCTGTAACATAAGATACTTGGCATCACTGTGAATTTAGCAATCATAATTCAACCACTCACACAATTAAATTTTGTATAATCTTTCAGTGATATCAGCCCTCTGGCAACAAGAAAAAATTCTTGTAAGGGCTTAATAGAAGCTCTGTGACATTCTGTAGTCAGACCGTGACTTAAGAGTTGAAGGACCTGAGTGTGTCATTTTCTCTCTAAACGCTCTAGTACCCTCAGCGCAATCCACCCCAAGTCACAATCCTCATCATCATCATGACCGCCATTAACAGTCCAGCAGTTGTTTGAGATTCCAAGGCATTTGCTTCCATTGACATTGCATCACAGTTAACCACCGGTGAAAGCTTAATTAACTGTGATGCCACTGCATTACCAGCATCCCATTTCCCATGGGCACGGAGCTGAGCACTGCACTCAAGCCCAGACAAATCCCCAAATACCATTTGTGTGTATGGCTGGAGAGGGGAGGGGGACATTTATCTACTGGGACCGCTCCTGGTATCAATTCTATCATAGTCAGACTCCAGGCAGAGACAGAAACTACACGGGAATTTGAACATTTGAAACCATATATGGATGCTGAACACGAAGAACTATTTACAGGGAGTACACACTAAAAAAGAAAGAATACCCTAAGGCTGAGGAAGAATAGCCAAGCAAAAAACAAACTTTCCCAGGCTGAGATTCAGATCTCCTTCCATAGGACAAGACTGCAGCCCACTGGGTGGCAGAGAAACTCGAGATGGCCAGGGCCAGAGCTGGTCCATGGTGGGTGAGCTGAGGCTGGTGGTCAGGTATCGAAGGCAGCACACGGGCCGGGCGCCAGCGATGCAACTGGCTGGAGTGCAAGGACCCCTGAGTGTCCTCCACTTAACACTGGCAACCCATGGGGCACACTGCAAACTGCAGGCAACCCTTTCCTCCTGCAGTATCCCTCCAGCACCTCTACTGACAAATTCAGCATTGTTCCAGACAGCAAGGAGTCTGGCTCCATCATCAAGGCAATGAAGGGCAGGATGGAACACAGAGGCAGTTAACAGGTCACTGTCTAACTTACTCGCTGTCCACCGCAACCCCTTTCCCTTCAGCCAGTGCTACAGCTGCAGAGGCCCTTTACCTGGCCCTCAACCCTCATTCTCAATGGGGCTGAGTCCTGGTAGTGCTGCCTGGGATCTGCTGCGGGAGTTGCATGTCCATCCTCATTATGCGCACAGGAAACCAAGGACGCAGCCCAGGGGAAGGCCCAGACATCCGCCATGCACATGCCTCTGAAACCTCCTCCAGCACGGTTGACCCTAATCCTCCCTTGAGAGTGTGTCAACCACTCGAGTCCACTCTGGGTTGTGCTGTGGTTCGTTTTTGTGGCCCATTTCCCTGGTAGTTACTCCTGAAGGAGTGCCTCCGGCTGGCTCTCTCAAATTCCAAATTCATCAGAAATTTCCCTGTGCCTCCTGAAGGAAGCATTTGTCCTCTGGGCACAGAAACCTCTCTGACAGGAAGAGCTCAGCTCCACGGGGACAGGAAGCACTGTGGAAGTGGGTTAGAGGGAGTGGAGGTGGGGGTGCAGAGGAGGAAACTGAGGCACACAGAGAGTAGATAACTTAGAGGTTGTACAGGTAGAAACAGCCGAACTGGGACTCCAAACCAGGCCTGACTCCAAAGTCCATGCTGTTTTCACCACACCATATTGCCCCCAGCTGTCTGCCAGGCTGCGGTGAAATACTGGGGATGAATACATGGGCAGACCCCAACCCACCGGTGCTCTCGGCTCCTGAGCCACCTTCAGCCCACAGACACACAAGGCCCGTGGTTAAGCTGGGCTACTTACAGTACTTGCTGGCCATTTGTGCTGTTTTTTCACCCAAAAAGCAGCACCATTTCCCCAAGAATGTCAAAACCAAGAGGCTCACCTTCGAGCTAGACTCTCCTCTGATCTCAGAGCAGCGTGTTTCCGAGAATGAAAACACTACTTCAAGGACCAGAAATGGGTCCTGACCTTGGGCAGTTAGATAACCACACTTCCTATCCTGTGGATAGCAGACATTGCTGAGTCTGGCTCAATTGTGGTGACGGTGGTTTTGCAGGGGGGAAAAAGGCTAAACTGGTGATGAGTGGGGAGAAACCTGAGCTTCTCACAGAGGATCCACTGACCTTTCAGGATGCCTCCAAGCCCGAATTCTGCTGTTTGTTCAGAAAACGAGCAACAGCTGTGAAGGACTCAGGGCTTACAGGTGGTTAGGGGTTATTAATGCCACTCCTTCTAGAGATGGTAGGCGTGGCTAACACAGCCTCCGAAGACCTGTTGATGATGCCCTCCTGGCAGTGCAAGCTAATGGGAGCAGGAGAAACACATGGCTGGGACCATGGTAAAGGCGAAGTGGCTTGTCTGTTTTAAGTAGAATCTAATAGGAAAAGAAATGGTCGTGCTGTGGCTCTTCTCCTTGAGGATGAAACTTCGTAATAATACGACTTTCCTTTGCCTAGGTCACCTCCAAGACCAGGCTCCTTTGTGAGTTTAGAGACGTGATCTGATTGTCCAGCTCTGTGGGCTAGGACAGGGTCAGCCCTTACTCAACCACTGCTTCCCTCTTACCGATGAGTCAAGTGAGCTGGGAACTTGGCCCACCTCCAGGAACGTGGTAAAATAAGAAGTACCTTCAGCTGCCCACTGAGCAGGATGCTGCTTCTACTCGCCTCCTCCAAGCCCCTGGAGCCTGGCCTCGCCTCCTTCTCCTGTGGTTTCCCCCTAGCTGGTCCTAGTTCTTCCAGCCCCTGCTTTCAGAGCCTGATGAATCTGATTCACAAGTCGGGGCACACGGAAGAGGCCAGTCAACAGCCTACCACAATTGTGGTATATTTTTTAAAGAACAGAGCTTTCACCTTTTAGTGTCAGTTGGAATTACTTCACTTGTCTTTCACAGAACCCGAAAAAGCCCATATGATTGCTATGTAATCTAGAGGGGCCTGCCCAGTCTACATGCCCTTCTGAGAAGAACAGCTGGAAGCAGTCTATAGAAACCGAAGAATTCTACCCTGGCTCCCCCAACCATCAACAACGCTAGTGAACACCTGCCCCCAGAGCAATCAATCCAGATTGCTGGTCTGGCCCCACAAGATGAGCTTTGCAAATCATATTCCTTCCTTGGGAACCAGAAAACTAAAAGCAGCTGGAAGGTTCCATAGGTGGGAAGTCATATAGCAGGAAAGCTGTATAGTTAGGGTGTCAAGGAGCTCTTCAGCTGAAAGAGCAGGAGAGAGAGTTTCCTCACTCCTGGCTGCTCTCATGGCTTCTATGCTAGTCCAGTGAGCCTGCACCGTTCGTGGCCTGCTCTTGGATGCCCATGACATTTCCTCTGGAATTCAGACCCTACCAGGGCGCTGCCTGGAGGATGAGCATGGGGGCCCTCAGTCAGCAGCAGACCTTGGAACAAAATCCCGGCCTCCAAACCAAAACTGACAGATCTATCCTCAAAAGCACGGGTGGTCCTGAAAATTCTTGACAGTTATGTGGCTGAGGCCCCACTTGTCAGAAGGAAGGTCTGCCCCATCAGACGCCAGCAGGCATGGGCTGGTTACCGACTTCAGTCAGGGCAATTGTGGCAGTCGGAGGAAAGCCATGGAGAATGGCTTCATGCCCTTCCCTAAATGAAATGATGCCTTAAAAGCTCACTATAAATTATCAGGCTGGCATAGTTTTCAAATTGCTCCCATCCAGACTTGGTTCTGCAAGCCTCACTCCCTGCTCAATGGGGCCAAAAAAGAGTGGGGTGTGGCCCTTCACAAAGACAAGGTAATTGCCTCTGGTCTGGCACGCAAACCAAGTCCGTAGGTGGAGCTAAAGTAGTCTCCTCAAGTTTGGGTTGCTCTGCATCAACTTGAGTTAGCATGAGTCAGGATGCAGCCAGCAGAGAAGGAAGAAAATCTCTCTCTGAAGCTCTTGGGGGAGATTCTGTAGGTCCCTGTAGATAAAGAAATACGGTTCTGGTAGCTACCTCCTAACTTGTGCTAACTCATGTTCTCTCCATGGTGGCTCAGAGGTAGAGTCTGCTTGTAATGCAGGAGACTGGAATTCAAGCCCTGGGTCAGGAAGATTCCCCTGGAGCAGGGAATGGCAACCCACCCCAGTATTCTTGCCTGGAGAATTCCATGTACAGAGGAGCCTGGCAAGCTACAGTCCACAGGGTCGAAGAGAGTCAGATTCAACTTAGCAACTCACACACACTGTGTGGTAGCTGGGGTAAGAAGCACAGGCACACAGCCTCCAGTAGAGGAAGAGAACTGCTCCCTCCTTCAGCATTCAGGCTCTCTCAGTGATATCCAAACATGTTTCCACACCTTCCGGCAACTTTTGTAAAAATAAGTACCCCCTGCATATTTGAAAGTTGATATCTGGTTTTCATCTTAAGCTTAAATCATTGCAAAGAATAAAACTTCCAGTAAATATTGACATTTTAAGTTAAAACTGTTCCATTACTCTCTTCAATGTAAAAATAAAACTAGACTGTGAAATAGCATGACTGGAAGGTGAGATGGGGGAACACTAGGAGTGGAGATCCTCTTTAGGGAGCCAGGATCTGAATGACCCATCATTATAGTGGAGAAGACCACTCTAGGCAGAAGGATCAAGTGCAAAGGCCCTGAGGCAGAGGCAGACTGGACTTTGACAAACAGAAAAGTCCTGGTGTAGTGAGAGAGAGGCTACGAGGGGGAGATAGGGCTGGACCGTGGAGATCTCTTTGTTTTACCCCTCCACACTCTCTAGGTTATGCCCCTCTTTTGAGCCACAGAAGCCTGACCAGACCTGTGGTCTTCTATCAGTGGGCAGTTGACTGGTGACTTACAGATGTGCGTAGCCCAGGGTGCATTTCAGCAACTCTGATGAGGGAAAAGCCAGAGGTGCGGTGTTAACTACCCAGCTCCCTTCTTGCAGGGTCCCATGGGCTGGCTGGGTTCCTTCAGCGAAGGCCCTAGCTCCCGTCAGGAAGCCGCCCTCTTCTGGTCACTGTTTCCCCCACTTTCCCGCCTGCAAGTGTGGAGTCTGGAGTGGCACCACCTGCTTTGGAAGGCTGGGTACTGCGCTCTCTCTTATGGTTTCCCTACTTGCTCCCCACCTTGGTGAAAAGTCTTTTTGTTTAACTCTCCTACAATTATCCTAATTTGTAAGTGTCATCCATTTCCTCCTGGAGCCCTGGTTGGTACTCCATGATTAAGTGGTAGTATTTTATTCGTTGTTTCTTAAATCCTCTGATAAGTCTTCTATCCTCTGAAGCTACATCACAAACCTTTTTTTTTTTAAGATTTGTTTCTAAGAGCCTATTACAGGGTTATAAGAAAGGCATAGGGACTGTATACACAATGCACGGCAGAGCCAAGAGATGCTTGAGAGACAACCGGTCCATGGAGAACGAATTGCAGTTGGAGGCCATGAAGTTCAAGTCTGGGACAGCATTCCCATGCACAACCCTCTCTGGGGAACACAAACTCCATCGCCCTCCCCAGGTTCAAAACTTCCACTTCCCCCTAGCGTTAGTTGGAAAACTTTTAGCCATAACCATATTTAGTCATATCTGGGGAGGGGTCGGGTCAAAAGTCAAAAAAGAAAAAGAATGTATATATGCTTACGTGGCTAAGGTCACAGTCACAGCTAACATACTTGTCTGGGAAAGCCTGGGCCAGAGGGCTCAGGACAGAAAAACAAACCAAGCCAAATAAAACCTTTCCCTTTGGTTGGGTGGATCCTGGCTGCTTTCATTCATCTCAATCCAAGAATCATCCTGTCAAGTCATGACTTTGTCACACTGTGGGAGCCTTAAGTGGCCGCAAGGCCACCCCGCATTGGCAACTCAGTCCATGTTAATCCCTGCAAGTCACAGCTGTCTAGTTTTCTAAAGCGTGTTTCCTTCCTCAAGATCACATTAATTTATTGACAGAAGGAAATCTACAGACAGCCCAGAAGGAGGTAAGAGTGAGAATAGGACCTGGTGCAGAGGGAAGTCTCCCTGCTATTAGAAAATGAGCCAGGTGCCCAGCCCCGAGTGGCAGCTCCAGGATGGGATGGGAGAAACCCTGGTGCCCTACACAGTACCCCAGTGTTCTGCTCTTCCCTTCTGAGAAAGCCAGAAAAGGCCGAGAAGCACAGGGGCCATGAAAATAAGAAGGAAGGATGTAGAAGTTGGTTAAAAATAAAACTTATCAGATGAGAATTAGATCCTGAGAATGTTCTCTCTTCCCCCGGGAGGATGGAGGGAAAAACTGCAGGAGAACACAGGCCACAGGATGAATAAGCATAAAAACATGAGGAAATGACCCAGCAAACGTGCCAGTCCTGCGGGAGGAGGGCTCTCCAGCAGGTGCTGACCTTCCAGGAGAGGTGGTCACCCTCCAGGGATACAGAAGAAACTGGCCAAGGGCCTGATTCTGGTGGCGAGAGACTTTTTAAAAACTGATTGCGTCCTTTCCCCATCCATGCCCCTGCCCCACATGCATTTGTTACCTTTTCAGAAAAATATCGGTGTTCGGAAAACACTCTAGGGCAATTTCTACTTCTCAGCATTTTTATGGCTGGTAACCCTGTCCTCAGTGAATTTTTCAAAATCCAGGTAGTAAATGCTTAAACTGGATGAGGATGAAGGAAGCTGGCAGCAAGCAGCCAGGCCTTGGCTGCTAGGAACTCACCCCCTCATGCCACCCCCAACCCTTCACCCCCCACCCTACCCCCCATCTTCAACAGCTTTTCTGAGATTTGCCATGAAATTGGGCTGCTCCACAGCTCTTTTCAAAACCGGCCTACCACACACCCACTGAAGTCCCACTACAAATGATACATGAAGTCCCGAATCTTCTTCCTCTACATCCACCAGGCATTCATCATAAGGGATGTGCCGTTTTTGCTCAAGAAATAGGCACAAAACAAAGACTACCTGTGAAATTAATTTTTAATAACCTAGTGCAAATAATGAATTTCGTTCCACAGCTGCTCTTAAAATCTCTACGCAAAACTGTGACAATAAAGTGCAACAGCCATTCCCTATCTGAGATGTTCCTCTAACTTAAAAAAAAGAATCACAAAATGGTCTTTATAAAATTTCTGAAAAATCTCAGCACTCAGGAGCACAAGCAGCAACTGCTTCAAGGAAAGCTTTTCTAAGTACAATACTAAGTTTACCAAAGGTCAAACAAACAGGATTCAAGAAAGAAATCTGGAGCTTTTTTCAACACTCATAGTCTTTCAGGGTATTTAAATAGGCAAAAGAGCTGTGTTTTAAAGAAATGAAAATGACATCTTTCTACAAGTACCTCAAAAAGATTAGCTAAGAGACTATCTAAGAGCTTCAGAGAATTAAAAATGTTTTTTAATTTCCACTCAATGTCACTTAGAGGGGATGTTGAGAATTCCCTACGATGACAGAACCTAGCTTAGCTTCTTCTCTTGATTTCCACGTATCAGATAGAGAACTGCCAGTAATAGAACCATGCTGACATCTCAATCTTAAGCCTAAACTGGAAAGTTAGGTGCATTTAAAAAAAAAAGGTTTCTTTTCCTCCCCTCAGAGGGCATCAACCTAGGGACATGAGGATGGCAGCCTGGACACTGTCCAAATGTCCCCATGCCCTGCATGCCCTGTGGTCTGCTGGGAGGCTTCCAAATTGTACCCGGGAAATTCCAGTCTGTTTTCTCTTCCAGAGGGTCCACACTGCTGACCTCTGCTCTGTGGGGGATGGAATGCCCCACACAGCTCATACCCAGGGTTAGCCTGAGAGACCAATGTTGCCCATATTCCCAACTTCCTCCATGATCCTGGGAGGCGTGCAGTGAAGATTCCATTGCAAAGACAAGGGAGAATTCATCTATGCTGTTGATGTTTTCTGCTCACGTGGTTTCTTCTGAGTAACTGACATTCCTTTAGGATACTGGGCATGAGAACCTTGTTGATAACATGAGCCTCATGTGAAGCTAGCAAGCAGCAAACACTTAAAGCTTCCTCTCTCCCGGCTCCACTCATTCCTGCTCTTTTGTCTGGCATCTCCTCTGCAGGAAGGAGACACCAAAGACAGCAGATCCTGGGAGCTGGAAGCTTTGGGTGCAGTACTCCTTCACCCCATGCTGTGTCATGTCATGTCTTAGTTGCTCAGTCGTGTCCTACTCTTTGCAACTCCTGGACTGCAGCCCCTGACAAACCACCCAAATGCTCTGAGACCATTTCCTCATCTGAAAAGAGGAAGAGTTGACAGAGGCTGCAGAGAATGAACGTGTGAGAGCACGGAGCGCAGGCCTGGAACCGAGCTACTGGCATACGTAGAGTCATCTTACCAGCTGCAGAACATCGTGACTTGGACCTCTTCGATGCTGGCCTTGCAAACGTAAGAAAGATAAGCCATAGTAAGTCCAGCATCTCAAAGGACCTAACCTATCAACACAGAGATAGCAATATACTGAAAATCACTTTTGGGCAGGAATAGACTGATCTGAAAGCAGACAGGGCCTTAAATATACACTAGCATATATCATTCAAGAGTTCAACTAGAACCAGCTTCATCGTGAAAAGAGCTATTTCCACTGTTTTGACAATAGTTTCCAACCACCTCACTGCTAATGCTACTGCTGCCAAGTCACTTCAGTCATGTCCGACTCTGTGTGACCCCATAGACGGCAGCCCACCAGGCTCCTCCATCCCTGGGATTCTCCAGGCAAGAACACTGGAGTGGGTTGCCATTTCCTTCTCCACCTCACTAACCAGTACTATTTTCATGCCATTCAAAAGATTCAAGACTGAAGCTAAGTCAATTTTGTATTATTTTTATTTAAAATAACTTTACCAAGAACATTCCTTGGGCTTGTCCTCACAGTTAATCAAATATAAAAGTACCTGTCATGTCCCAACCCCTATTTTATACAAACTGCTGACTCAGCATGGCGCTTCCCATCACTGCTCCCTAAATCACAGGAAATTTCAAGACCGAGGGACCCAAAGAAATTAGGATGACCCAGCCTCTAAAAATCCTGAGTCATGTAAAGAAGAAAAACAAAATCATATCTGAGTAGGTAATTCATGATTCAGATAGCCCAGCAGCTAATTGGTATTAACTACTCTACTGAAGATCTATTTAATGCACTTAGGTAAGACTTTTTATTTCCATGAAATTGGATCTTTGGTCCAAAATTTAATCTCCTGCCAAGGACTCTGCACTATGTAGGTGACGTAACATGTCATTGCCAGGAATATAAAGAAATTGATCTGATTATTTGCTAAATAATGTTTCCTCATCAGGGCTAAGTCCTCCTCTAAGTGGGCTGTCAAAGAGAGGAGCAAAAAGCAGTCACTATTAGTTGTATCTTCCAGGACTCCAATTCAGCCATGAAAAAAATCAGTGCACTAAAAACTGATTTGATATATATATATTATTAGGTTATAGGACCTTTGTCCGGAAGGAATAAGCAAGGCCTATGAGGTCTGATCTTTTTGTAAGTAAAAATATTAACTAAAATGAAAGATCTAAGACATAGTATTGGAATGATATGGTATTCCTTCAGAATATCATCATTATAATTCTCATGACATTAATAATCATGGAAGAAAACTTATCTACCATTACAGGGAACATAAAATTCCTAATAAACAGCTTTGTTTCTTTCTCTCTTGCTGAAGTATTTCAAAACTGTTCTGAAGGAGGAATGTAGTCTGTCCTGTCTAAAGGTATTCTTACATTACTCCCATGGTCCCTGGACCCAGAAGGGCAGAATCCTCCTCAGTCTTCAGATGCACTGTGCATCTGTATTTTGAACAGGTAAACAGATAAGAGAGGACACTATGACCAAAGCTTTCTATAACCTTTAGCCTAAATTTACACATCAACAACAAGAGAAAGGTGTGTGTGCACAAAAATGCTAGTGAGCCCTTCCTGCCCAAGATGGAGGAAATGAATCAAACCATTAAAAGGCTAAGGCAGGAGAATGAGTTTATTCAACAAGTATTTACTGAGCCCTTACTATATGCCAAGCACTATTTTATGTGCTAGGAATACATTCCATTGATTAAAAAATACAAAATCCCTGTCTTCATTGTGCTTACACTCTAGAGGAAGGATACCAGACAATGAACATAATAAATAATTTACATAGTAAGTTAGAAGGTAATGAGTACTACAGGGAAAAAAAAAAAAAATAGAGCAATTGTGAGAATGAAGACAAGCCTTATTTGGAAAATTTCCCAAACCGGACACACACAAAAATATGCTTTTTTCTTGGAAAGTCTATGTGCCTGTCCATGAGAAAAGAAAATATTTCTGGCCCCTTAATGTTCATGGGATTTTCAAGCAAGAAATTACAGGGGTTTTAAAAATATGAAAGTGGAATTGAAAATTAAGCAGAGTAACTTTCATAAAAGAGGAGCTCCATACAGAATTTGTGAGGCATTGGAATCTGTGTTTACTGCTGGAGAATTTCCCACAATTCTAGCAAATTCCATGATTCTGGCCACACTGCCAACCACAGAAGATCTGGAGAGTCAAGTGTCGAAGAGGCTACCAGGGTCAGAAAATGTGGAAGAACTCAGTAGCTTTCCAGGATTTTTTGTTTTATTTTCCATTACCTTTTTTAGAATACAGCCTAGTTTTTGTGATTTTCTTGTTTCATTAGAGAAGAGTGAGGTCACTAAAAACAAAAAGTGAAAAACAGGAATGCCTACATTTCCAACTCCATCTCCAATCTCAAATTGTTTAAAATGCACACGTTTATTGTATATCAGCAGACCCAGGTTTTTTGACACCATTATCAGAGGTTGTTGGCTCTGAACTACCAGGAAGATTTTTTCCCCCCTTTGATTTAAATTCAAATTGTATTTCAACAAAGCAACCAAAATAATTAATGAATTAGGTTCTCTATGTAAGAAGTGAAAATAGAAAATAAATGGTGTCATCTTTGATCAGAAAGTTGTACTTCAGCAAGATGGGGCAGAGGCAGCAAGTCCAGGTTACAGGACCAGGAAAAGGGAGTGTCCACCCACAGGATACTTAGAAATTGATTACTAAAACAGCAGCCTGTTCTAGAGGTAATAACGTCATTAGGTTGTGATAATTCTCCAGAAACCCCAATAGCCCAGGATTAGGAACATTTGGAAATTGTTCAGATGACACACATTTGTTTCCTGTGTTAAGGCTTCAGTGATGCCTCTCCGTGGCACCTGTCACCATTTTCTTTCTTTGCAAACCTCCTCCTTTCAAATTAGAAAGTGTACATAAAGTGCAAGTAAGACTCAGTCCCTCGCCCGTGCTTTCAGGTTCTTGCTTTGATAGCCAGGATTACCAAATCTAACAATTAAACCGCTGGCCAGCTAGGTTGTCTGCAGGTATTTCTGGAGTTAGCAAATGAGTTCATCTGGCAAAAAGAGTGTCTGAAGGTAGGTGCAGTCTTGGCAAGAAAACACAAAGTACCATACACGAGACAGGGATCTGAGTGATGCAAGCAGTGGGGGGTGGGGGTGGGGGTTCCTTGTCACCGAGTCACTGAAGAAGAGGCCTTCTTTGGATCTCAACTCTTAAAGCAAATTCAGAAACTGTTACTAAAAGTGAATGAGGCCAGCGGATTTCAGAGCAGGGTCAGTCCTCAGTAAGGGCAGGTTCAGTCTTCCCTGAGTTAGGAACAGAAAAGAAAACAGAGGTTAAGGAGCCAGATCTGATGAACCTCATGTCACAAACATCACCCCTAAAACCTCTAGCAAATGTTTCCCATCTCATAGAACAAAGCTGAACAAAGGACCTCCTGATGTATTTTCTTTGGTATTTGCTGGGGAGACTGTTCAAATAGGTCATGATGTTACATGACCTATTACATGACGTTACATTCAATAGGTCATGTAACATTACATGATGTTACATACATGTTTACTGTAGGATTTCTTAGGTTAATTTTTCTTGATTAATATGCCCATAAACACAGTTACTCTTCAAGAAAGAGATATTGTACGTAACAATTCCCACACTTGGGGACCAGGAATTTACCTTCTCACAAACTATTCATAACATGTCTTTCAATATAATGTATTTTGGGAAAATATGCCTTATAATACTGGTTGGAGGGGACAGGAAAGACATTAAGTCATATTCAGTTTATATTACATGAGCCTGGTTTTTATACTGAAAGTCACATTCCTATACCAATATAATAAATGAACCATGGTGGTTGGGTTCCATTGCATTTCCTTTGTTATTACAAAGCCAAAACCATGGGCAAAATTTAATGTTATATTTGATGGGTGAATATTAATGATCAAAAGTTAACCGTATCCCATCTATTACAAACTGTCCCACAGTCAGTGGGCATTCACCAGGGACGTTCTTTGCATTTTTTTTCTGTTTTTTTCAGCAGAGCTAAGGCCAGGGTTTCAGGACTAAGTCCGTCATGATGTCATTTATATATATATGTGTGTGTGTGTGTGTATAGATAGATAGCTGAGACTGAACAGAGTACATTAGCATATACATAAAAAACTTAAATAAAAATAATGGATTGACTTGAGCAAAAGTCACAGAAAATTATCAAACACATACTAGTTAAATTCCTGAATTTCTTTTTGGCTTCTGCCCTTTCTTCAGCATCAAAGTACCAAACAGTCATGGCGTATCTGTGAAGGATAAGAAGATATTAGAAAAGAGGTTTAAAAATATGACCAAAAATAAAAATACTATAAATTTCACATAACAGACATTTGTAAAGCCAACATTTAAAAATTTTCCTACTATCAGAAGTCCATCCCAATTTTAATTTAAAATAAACGTCTCTGGTTTCAAGTCTATTTAAATGTAATAAAACATGTAAGGAATTCCAAGTATGCACCACCCATTATCCTGGGCGCTGGGAATTGAAACTGTCCTGTGAATACAGCAGCCTCTTTCTCAAGGAGCTCAGGCTCTAGCAGGGAGGGGAAAGGCAATTGAACAAATAATATAACAGGTCCAGATGAACTACACAAGAAAGGGCTGGAAGCAAGTCATTCAGCGAATCATTCAGCTAAAGCCTGAGGGACCTAAGCTGGTGGGGAGAACACAGAGATGAGGAGTGAAGCTTTTGAAGAATAACTTATCGAATGACAGGACGTTAAAATTCTTGACTTTTGTCTTTAGTTTTGGACGCTGAGGCAAAGAAGCAATGGGATATTGGTACCGTCATGTTTTCTACTATGTCCCATTTATGGGCTAGACTATACAGGAGTAATTTTATGCATGAGTTTCCAAAAAGTTTTGTTTCATTTTTAGTAGTAGTTACTGGAATTTCTATAGGACTTGAATTTTTCCAAAGGCTTTCCATCAACATGTGGTGTTAAGGTTTCCCCTGTGACCCTAGTCATAGAGGAACTGGGGAGGAGCAAGGAAATTCTGCACAAATGACAAGGACCGATTACTGTACCCCATTAATAAGCCACAAACAGGCTTTGGTGGGAGAAGTAGTTATCTGCTCTCCTAGGGCACATCCCAGTTTGACATTTCATAGGCAACTCTGTGTGAGGCTCAGATCTGTCACTTCTGGAGGGGGACACATAAACCTTGAACACTTAACACCTGTGACTTTAATTTAATTAGTCTTGTTAAGGTTTAGTCATTATCTTTTCCACCCAACCTCTCTCCTCCCTGCCCCCAACTGTTATTCCCAATTCAAGCTGCACCCCACAGCACTCCAGTACCACATGGTTTACAGCTTTGGCCATAAAACAGGTGCAAATGAGATAGAATCTGAAATTAAGATATATCAAGAGTTTCTGGGCATCCCGGGTGGCACAGAGGTAAAGAATCCGCCTGCCAGTGCAGGAGATGTAAGAGATGCAGGTTCAATCCCTGGAGGATCTCCTGGAGAAGGAAATGGCAACCTACTCCAGTACTCTTGCCTGGAAAATTCCACGGACAGAGGATCCTGGAGGGCTACAGTCCATGAGGTGGCATGCTGCTGCTGCTGCTAAGTTGCTTCAGTCGTGTCCGACTCTGTGCGACCCCAAAGACGGCAGCCCACCGGGCTCCCCCGTCCCTGGGATTCTCCAGGCAAGAACACTGGAGTAGGTTGCCATTTCCTTCTCCAATGCATGATAGTGAAAAGTGAAAGTGAAGTTGCTCAGTCATGTCCGACTCTTAGTGACCCCATGGACTGCAGCCTACCAGGCTCCTCTGTCCATGGGAGTTTCCAGGCAAGAGTACTGGAGTGGGGTGCCATTGCTTGGACATAAATGACTTGGACATAGTTGGACATAAATGACTAAGCACGCACACACAAGAATTTCTATATTAATAGTAAACAATACTAAATTGTTCTGTTACTCTGAAAAATCTTCCCATGCGTGATCTAAAGAAAGGAGTCTGAAAAATCCAATTGTTGGGACATGTTGGGTACAGTAAACCCAATCCAATTTTAAGCTAAGAAAAGGGGGAAAAGGAAAAGAAGTCAGAACAAATTCCTCTTTCTTCTTTTAAAAATCAATTTATTTTTTAATTGAAGGATAATTGCTTTACAGAATTTTGTTGTTTTCTATCAAACCTCAACATGAATCAGCCATAGGGATAAATATATCCCCTCCCTTTTGAACCTCCTTTTAAATTTTATTAGAGCATAGCTGATTTACAATGCTGTGTTACAAATTCTTCTTTCTATTCTCAAGGTTTTTTCTCTGCTTGTAACTGGCAGCTTGTAAACTCATCCAGAGTTAACCAGATAGGATTTCTGACATGTGGCAGCCAACATTCTCTAGGCATAGTTCAACATTAGGCTTTTTTTTAAGGGAGGGTGGTGAGCAAGAAAGAAGAGAAGAGAAAAAAGGGCTCTGGGAAATTTGGAATCTGAGACTCTCACTTAATGGAAAACGACTTGTTAATAGTTGAAACCAACGTTAGACTTTATATGTTAAAGAAGCCAAGTTTCTCCTTTAATTTTTATTGACTTCGAACAGGTTTGCTCTCTGCTTAGGGGGATGGTTGGTCTTTTGTCCGTAAACAACACACATTTGAGAATTTTCTGGGAACTGGGGTTGGTCCAAGAAGCTTCTCAAGAGCGGTCGTGGCCCTGGCTGTTACCTGGTCGCATAGGAGGGCTGGACTTCATGTGGGTTCCTGCGGTCTGACCAGAAGAACAACAGTCTGTCAAAAATGGGCTCCACGTCCGCTATGAATGATTTCCCTTCTGGAAATATTCGCAGGACCCCACCATGTCGCTGAGGGCCACAAAGAAGGTAGATTACTTCCGAGCCTCACACACAGTTCATTAACAATGATACTTCAGTCTCATCTAGAAACAAAGCTATCTTCCAACTGCCACTGCCAGCATATATTATTCCCAAATTTTAACTCCAGTGCCATCCTGTGTATTAAATGTTATCTTAAACTTGACTAGACATACCGAAGTCATACTGAATGAAGTCTTCTCACCCCCACAATCTCAAAGCCCATGGACACAAAGTAGAATTCTACTAGGTCAGTTATACAGACTTGCCAATATCTGACTGTTTGACCCATAACCTCCTCCCTGCCCTAGCCATTTCATGTAATTCAATCTAATATTAACAGCTCCAGAGGGCAGTGACCACATATAACCGCCCCTTCAATTAGAATTTACAGTTTTCTTTTGAGTTCCCCATCTCCTATCTGATTTCATCAGCTGGAAGTTACACGCTCTTTTTTTTCTGAATGCTCAGACCACCTTATCTGTATCTCTCATGACATATACCACTCACTCTCCCCCTCGAATTACATTTTTTTACATGTACATCCAATCTGTCCTACTAGAATAATCTTGTCAAGGTAGAATTCTGGTCTTATATGTTGATGGTTCCCCACAGCATGATGCCTGGCACTAGCAGGCACTCAAAAAATTTTTGAATGATTTCAAACTTTGTGATTTATCATCACTGATCTGACAACTTGACTCTCTTGCCTATAACACTACCTTTCAAGATTTTAAAGGATAACTAAGGAATATATTTCAGTCATGTTATCAAATAGGGAACTGACACAAACCTTGTCACTAATTCACTGGTTTCCCAGGTTTACTTTTTCTGACCCCAGATAAAATATCCTTGCTTTATGACAGCTAGTATCTGGCCTAATGAATAGGAAATGGAGATGCAGAAGGTTCAAAAGCCAGATAAGCTTGAAAAGTTCTCCAACTTCTCAGACTCCTAAATCATCCTTAACTTTTAAAAAACATACAAATTCCAGACAAATGTCTGTGAGCATGGCACCAGACTTTACATCTCTATCTATATATATGTTCAAAAATACGAAAATAAGCTACAAAACCTTTGGCACTCACAATCACAGTAAACCATGGCAAGAGGCCACCAAGGAGACATTTCACCCAGAGAGAAGACTGTGTGGGAAACGTCACTTGGGGATGTTTTAACATCCTACGGTTCTATTTTTGTGAAATTCTCTCAGCGTTGCTCCTGGCAGGGAAAAGTATATATCTTATTCCACAATGAGAATCAAGAATCCTATCAGCTCTGGATTAGACTAAAAACACTGATCCCAATTTTTAAAAAATAAAGTACCTTCTCCTCATCAATCATCAAATTATAACCTATAACCTAATAAAAAGGCTCTACTCACCCACCTCCATCAAATTAACTTTACATCTATTATTTTCATCTCATCAACTTTAATACTAAAACCATAGCAGGAAAAAAGGATAATACGAAATAGAAAAGATTCTTCAGTGGGAATTATGAACTCCAAACTCTCCTCTGCTGCTGCTGCTGCTGCTGCTGCTAAGTCGCTTCAGTAGTGTCCGACTCTGTGAGACCCCATAGACGGCAGCCCACCAGGCTCCCCCATCCCTGGGATTCTCCAGGCAAGAACACTGCAGTGGGTTACTTGCATTTCCTTCTCCAATGCATGAAAGTGAAAAGTGAAAGGGAAGTCGCTCAGTCATGTCCGACTCCTAGCGACCCCAGGGACTGCAGCCCACCAGGCTCCTCCGCCCATGGGATTTTCCAGGCAAGAGTACTGGAGTGGGGTGCCACTGCCTTCTCCGAAACTCTCCTCTAAGTCATCTGAATTCTTTTCCTGTGGTTTCTCAGCCCTCCCTCTACTCGCATTATTCCAAGTACCTTGGCATCCCAGTTCTTGTTCAGATAGTAGATGCAGGTGATACAGCGGCCGTCACCGTTGGGGTTGTCCACATGTCGAACATAGCCTGTTCCATTTCCTGGGTAGCAAGCCACCATCGCCTACAGAGAAATCCAAAGGAAGCTGGTTACCAAAGCTGAGCCAAGCATCTCCCACCAGTGAAGACCTGAATAACATAGCCTCCTCAGCCGCTATGGGACACAGGTATCTGCTGGCCTCTTCAGTTTGTGTACAGTGCATAAATTTGGACTCTTCAGCATATGACATTAACAACCAAGTTATATCTTACTGCTCAGCCCAGTGGAAAGCAGTTCAACAATAATCGCACAATTCTAGAACATTTTAGATAGCATCTATGTTGTCATTAGAATGTCCTGCCCCTCTTAAATCTTTCTTTTTGAAAAGGCAGGTTCTGCGTTTCACCCTAGACCCAGAAGATCAGAATCACTAGGTTTAGAGATTATGCCTTACTAGCAAATGCCCCAGAATCACTGAATCAATCACTATCTTAGATCAATGGCTAAGATACTTTCATTTACAAAGACACAGGAACCAATCACGAAGGAGAAAAAGGTTAGGCTTGCTCAATAAAATGCTCAGGACAAGAAAAAATAGGGAAGGGCCAATGGAAACCGTGGCCCAACTTGCCAGCATGTGAAGTGAAGTGAAGTCGCTCAGTCGTGTCCGACTCTTTGCGACCCCATGGACTGTAGCCTACCAGGCTCCTCAGTCCATGGAATTTTTCAGGCAAGAGTACTGGAGTGGGTTGCCATTTCCTTCTCCAGGGGATCTTCCCGAACCAGGGATCGAACCTGGGTCTCCCACAAGGCAGGCAGACGCTTTACCATCTGAGCCACCAGGGAAGCATAAATGACAGTCAAATCCAGTTCAGAGAAGAAAACTCACAGACACCTTAATGCATTTTTCAAAGCTTGTCTTTTTCCTATTGAGAATTATCAAATTAAATGATTCTCTTCCTTTTGCCCAAACACTACCTGTATCATTCATGTGGAGAAATAGAGAAAGAAGCCAAACTAAAAATCCTACTAAAAATTAGTATTAGGGAATTACTATGAAGAAAGTAACAAACCTCTAAATGTTCCCTGGAAAATTTATAGGAAGGGATAGAAAAAATTAGACAAAGTGTAAAAAGCCAGTTATTTTCACAGGAGATTGCCTTGTTTCTAAAATATCTTCATAGGGATGAGATACTCTCAGGGAAGATATTGGTAACATAAGATGAGAAAAGGGATATGTTTCCTTTTTGTTTGCTGATGTATTCTTAAGTGCCTAGAACAGTTCCTAAAACATGGAACCTATCTGTTTAAATTTTACTTTGGAGGGGTGGACACACACCACAGTGCTTGTAGGATCTTAGTTCCCTGACCAGGGGTTAAACCTGTACCCTTGGCAGTGAGAGCTCAGAATGCTAACCACTGGACCATCAGAGAATTCCCTTTTTCTGATTTGCTTTTGTTTTAAAATTTGATAAGTATCATGTAAGAATTGAATCACCAGTCTATGTCTGACGCAGGATACAGCATGCTTGGGGCTGGTGCATGGGGATGACCCACAGAGATGTTATGGGGAGGGAGGTGGGAGGGGGGTTCATGTTTGGGAACACATGTAAGAATTAAAGATTTTAAAATTAAAAAAATAAAATAAAATAAAATTTGATAAGTAAATGAATGATTAGTAGGCAGGTCTTCCCGCTAAAGAGTAAGTTTATTTTCTACCTAGATCAGTAGGGATTTTGTCATTTTAAAAGCACATCTTCAAACATACATGTAGCAATTCAGTTCACAGTTTCCTTCACAAATGGAAAGACTGTTTCATTGGTGAAATACCAGTCAAGTAGAGCCCACACTAAGGCACTAGTGGCTCAAGAATTAGCTTCAGTGCCGTGAGTGCCAAGTCACTCCCAATGGTAACATGAACACATGAACGAGGCATGTACCTAAAAGGCCTCACACACACCGCATACTAGAACAAAAATAAGGCTGAAGAGTAACTCAGTTTTACAGTGATCTTAAGGCTTAAATTACCATATCTCTCCAACTCTATATCCCCATGCAGCTAGCAATCCCCATATCCTATCTTTGAATGTCAATGCAATGCCATCTTAAAGCTAAAGTTAGACTGTTAGCTTGAACATCTTTCAGAGATGGAATTCTGAGGTTACTGCAATTGAGATTTAACAAATGATACCACCAAGCAAAGGATGGCTTGGGGAAAGGTGATTGGTAGCAGATAGAAATGATGGGCCTAGCTAGGGAAGAGATGAATGAAGTCGACTATAATGACTAGGGAATTACCCATCCCTGGAAGCAGCTATTAGGATTATAAGAGCCACCACTGAGCCAGTAATGAACGTCACTTAAGCCACAAATAATTAGAGGCTGGATTCCCTACCAACTCAGCCTCTCCCCACTGTGAAGCTCTGAAAAGAAGAAAAAGTACTCCATCAATGCTACATAATCTTATGTTCTTAAACAGCTCTACTCTAAGGAAAAGGTCAGTGGTCTGGATGCCTGCCATCTAATTCACCCTGCAACTAATTATGTGATTCCAGGCTTGGTGTCTTTCCTTTAAAGGGCTTAGGTTACCTGGCCTCTGATGGTCCAAGAAGGTCTAGCACTCTATCTAGGCATCACCCCTACAAGCAGCAACAGAGTTCTTTGGGGCATTAGGAAGCGCTTATCTGCCTCAGGACTCAGCTTAGATTAAAAACTGAAAAAAAAAAAAAAAGATACAAATTCACAAAAGTACCTCCTTTATGAATTGCTGCATCTGTAAAACATACCCAGAGTGAAGGAGCTGGCACATTCCAGGGGATTTATTTTTAGAACAAAACTCCTAATGTCAGCAAAGTATCTGATTGATTAATGGAGAGAAACAGAATTTTTCTGGCCAGAGTGAATCTTCACCTTCTCTTTTGGTTCCTGAAACCATAGCATCAACTTCAAAACAATGGAAGGAAATCATTGTGAGCCTCAGTGGCCCTGTTGAAACCACACAGGCCAGTTTTATCAGTGTTTTCTGGACAAGAGCCACACGAGATGGGTCTTGGCTTGGGCACATTCCCAATATTTGTTGGGTTCTGACATAGTCCAAAACCACAGAGGCTAAGGATGCACTGAGAAGCAAGGCTCACTTCAATAACAAGTCACACGTTTCTGTGCCAAATCGTGCACGGGGCAGAAACAAACCCCGGAAACTGATCAGGTCAACGGAGCTGCTATCCAAACCTCATCAAGCAGGGAAGGGCTTTAGACTGTACAGAGGAGAACGCTCCAGAACAATAAGAACATCACCAGAGTATTTCAGGATCAAGTGACGAATGTGCTGTGCAGTTAACACTGAAACCCATCAGCAGGAAGTTTCACTTATCACTGACTTTTTACTCATCAAAACTTCTGGACTAGATTAATACTTGAAATTTATAAAAGTTTAATAAGGTGTTAGTGTGACCAGCACTACACATACAATTTAGTCCTATAGTTCTAGCCTTGGATGTGCTGATAAATCCACATCTCTTTATGCATTCACCATCCCTTCCTCTGGCCCCACTGCGGACTCCTCCACCCACTCCCTATCCCCACTTCATCCCCAGAAGCCTCTCTACAGCTTTTAACAGAAGAAAATGAGTGGAGAGGGGTGAACCCCTCCCAGGCTTCCAGACTGGCTCCAGACCAGAGACAGGCGCTCTGGATACCTAGGCGGCCACATTCCAGCAGGAAATGTGTAACGATGCTTTGAAAATGTACACAGATGTAGAACTTTAACAGCCAAACCCAAGTAACAAAATATGCTCCCCAAATGCTGCAGGTAGAAAAGAAAACAGGGTTTCTGTTAAGAGCGCTTACTAAGTCGGCTTTGTGAAAAGCCATATCTCATCCATCCCAAAGGTAAAGTTGAAAAAGGAAAGTGCAGGATTTCCATCCCAGCACCTAAACAGAATGCTCTTAATTGAAACCAACCACAGCTCCGTATACACCACTTCAAAAAACTGGTGTTGGCAACCTCCACTGTCCATTTAGCAATGAGGATCATTTTAGATCCACAGGTCGGAAAGGGATACATCTGTCCCATCCTCTCTTCCACTCAGACTCACCACTTCATTAAAAACAGTCAGCAACATAGATTTTCTACAGAAATGTACTATATATATATATATATATATATATATATATCATGACTTCAGCATCAGTCACTAGTATGACTTGATCTTAAGGTAGAGAGTGACGTTTTATAGAAATTTTAACTTAGCACATTAAAACAGTAATCATCTCATTTTACTTGCCAAGTTGATAATAAATATGAATCCATTTTGAAAAATTTGCTAAAAAGAGCATAACTTTGAAGCTGCCAGGTTGAGTAACTTTAAACTGGTATTTCGGTCTACTGCCAAATACTAAGCCCCTCCAACTGTGAAACAGAAATACCAGCCAATCTTGGTAAAGATTTGTTTTGAATTATGGAAGGTCCCTAAGCAGAACATACCTTTAATAAAATGCAACCTAAATATAGAATAACCTGTATCTAACCTGTTCACATCTCAGTTTTCTCATCTGTAGAATGGGTTTATGAGGACTGAAGGTGTAAAACACTCAGTGTAAGGCCTGGCACATACCAAACACCGCCTTGTTGGTGTTGTGTCCAACTCTTTCTGATCCCATTGACTGCAGCATGCCAGGCTTCCCTGTCCTTCACATTTCCCGGAGTTTGCTCATACTCATGTCCATTGAGTCGGTGATACCATCCAACCATCTCATCCTCTGTCATCGCCTTATCCTTCTGCCTTCAGTCTTTTCCAACATCAGGGTCTTTTCCAATGAGTCATATCAGGTGGCCAAAGTAATGGAGCTTCAGCTTCAGCATCAGTCCTTCCAATGAAGGATCAGCTTCAGCATCAGTCCAACCAATATTCAGGGTTGATTTCCTTTAGGATTGACTGGCTTGATCTCCTTATTGTCCAAGGGACTCTCAAGAGTCTTCTTCAGCACCACAGTTCAAAAGCATCGTTCTTTAGCACTCAGCCTTTTTTTTTTTTTTCTACTGTCCAGCTCTCACATCCATATGTGACTACTGGAAAAACCATAGCTTTGACTATATGGACCTTTGTAGGCAAAGAAATGTCTCTGTTTTTTTAACAGTCTGTCTAGGTTTGTCATTGCTTTTCTTCCAAGGAGCAGGCATCTTTTAATTTCATGGCTGCAGTCACCATCCACGTGATTGTGAAGACCAAGAAAATAAAGTCTGTCACAGCTTAATGTCAGCTATTTTTAAAATATGCACTGATGATGTGCACGTCTGTGTTCCCCTCAACTGGGGCTTCAGAATGTCTCCGCTCAGGGAATCTGATCCTACCTAAGTGTTTTGCAGCTTCAAAAGCAGGGCTGAGAAACTCACATAGCCTGTGGGATTTGCAAGTAACAAAATATTGAAGGGTTCCCTGGTAGCTCAGCTGGTAAAGAGTTTGACTGCAATGCAGGAGACCCCAGTTTGACTCCTGAGTCAGGAAGATACCCTGGAGAAGGGATAGGTTACCCACTCCAGTATTCTTGGGCTTCCCTGGTGGCTTAGATGGTAAAGAATCTGCCTGCAATGTGAGAGACTTGGGTTTGATCCCTGGGATGGGAAGATCCTCTGTAGGAGAGCATGGCAACCCACTCCAATGTTCTTGCCTGGAGAATCCCATGGACAGAGGAGCCTGGCAGGCTATATTTATGGGGTCACAAAGAGTCAAGACACGACTGAGCGACTTTCACTTACTTAAGATATTGAAGCCAATCAGGTATATATGTGTCAGAACTCTGGAATGTGAGCTATGCTACCTACAACTAGGGAATTTTCTATCCTTGGCAATGAGAGGCAGACATTAAAAATCTTCAGGTTTTAGGAGGGTAGCAGGTAACTGAACCAGATTTGTATATAAACTCTCCTGAATATTTTTAACCCTAATTGTTAAATCAGAGCCACAAAAAAACAAACAAACAAACAAAAAAAAATCAGGCTGGATTTTGAGATCACTGTCTATGGCCCAGGAACTGTCTGTGACACTTCCTGAGCTACACAGGGGTGCTTTCCCTGTCTCTCTTTACCAGGCTCAGCTATATCCTTCACTGCCATCCACATTGCACAGGCCTTCACCAAACCTCTCTCCCCTCAAGTCCTTCCACCACATCTGCTCCAAACACAGCAAAGGGGGCCCAGGATCCTTCCTCACTATACCATAAGATACCAACCACACAGAATGTTAGATGAGTAAAGACTTGAGAAAAAATACACAAGACCATGCGCCTTGTTTAGCTTGGAAAAACAGCCAAGCAATCAGAGTGGAGAATGTAATAGATGAAGTTTACTGGCCAGAAATGGTTCCAATTTATATCACATAATCAAATATCATATGATATCACTTATACATGGAATCTTAAAAATGAATGATACAAATGAATTTATCTACTAAACAGAACTCACAGACCCAGAAAACAAAACTTATCGTTACCAAAGGAGAAGGGAGGGGGATAAATTAACAGTTTGGGATTAAAATATACACAGTACTACATATAAAATAGATAACCAACAAGGACCTACTTCATAGCACAGGAAACTCTACTCAATATCTTGTAATAAACTATAATAGAAAAGAATCTTAAAAAGAATATATGTGTGTGTGTAGATATGTATGTATAACTGGATCACGCTGCTGCACACCCAAAATTCATGATATTATGAACTAACTATATTTAAAGAACATTAAACAATATATATTACCTAAATCACTTAAATTCATACAATATTCACAAGGCATGTTTACAAAATAATTGCAACTACACAAAGCCTTCTCCAAGAGTTTCAAGAAAATGTCACTAACCAGTTCACATTGCTGCCAGTTTTAGAAAAAAGTCAGCTCTCAATGTGTTGCTGAACAGCTCAGAAGCAGAAAAAGTGCTTTAGAGTCTTTATATTCATTCTAGATTCAGGAAAAATGTATACAAACTGTCACTAGATATCTTGGCATCTTGCTTGTTAGCTATCTGGTTAGTTAAGAGCAAGTCTAGCTATTTCCTTTCTCCTACTGCCCAAGTTAAAGACTGATGTAAGGGAATGAAGAAGAAATAATGGGGAAAAGGCTCTTGGTGGGCAACAGCAAGAGCTGGATCCAGCTACCACGTTCCCCTTCCCAGAATTTCAGCATCTGACCATGCTGACCATGTTCAGAAGATTCAGAACATCAGGCAGTCAATATCCAAGAGGCAAGTAATCCTTCCAACAAACCCCAAGTTATTCACACAAATATCTTCTACTAATTCTGTTTCTACACTGAGAACTTCTGCCTTCCTCACGCGCCCTATATCTGCACTAAAAATTCTTCTCCCTGAACCCACATGCCCAGAACTGTGCTACATATAACCTTACCCCCAATTTAGAACAATAATTGTTATGCCCCATACCTAAATTTTGTGGAAATGCAGGAGCTCCAGTAATTCTGAAAATGAAAAATCAGAAGTTATAAGCCATTCTCTGTGGCTCTGGTGAACTGGGCCTGCTGGTTCCTTCCTATCAGGCAAGAGCAGCCTGCCTAGAAAGGCAGGCAATTTACCATATTCACTTGAAAACCTGTCCTCAGGTAGACCTTTTTCATCAGCGTCCCTCTTTATTACGAACTTGGTCCTAACTTTGGGATCATTCAACAAACCATCAGCAACTTCAACAAACCATCAGCAACTATCGAGACTCTGAAACCTTCTCCTCAGTTCTCTTAGCTCAGTGATAATAGCTCCTTCAGATTCTTACATTCAAGAGCTGGCTCCCACCCCACCCTCAGAAATATGCATATATACACACACACACAGAGAAGCATGCCTAAGATTACAGAGGAGTCACAGGCCTGTAAGGTCTGACTGAACTAGATCAAAATTCTCTTGAGGGGATCCTGCACTTCGTGCATGAACCTGCGTGAATCACCCTGAACTTGAGGGAATCACCCTTCCCCCAGGAGCCACTGAAACTCTCAGAGACCAGGAATTTAAGAGGCTATTGTCACTCCGTTTTGAATTGTGCTTAATTCCTCTCCTTGGAGGGGATTCAAGCAGAGCCCTGCAATTAAGCACAGTAAACAGGCCCGGGAACATCGGCACAGCAGTACAGGCTGTCTGCGTTTGGGAAGGCAGCCCTTCCCGCGGAGGCCTGGCTCCGGGCCAGCAGGGTGACGGCTGAGTGACAGGGCTACGTGCGCTGCGTGAGGGTGGCAGCCAGCCCACACCCGAGCACAGAACCGGCACGGGAGCGCCCTCCCCCATCCCCACCCGAGTCACCAGAGAGATGTTCTCAGTAAGGGCTTCCTTGCGATTATGAAATCCCCGAAAGTCAGCCAGGCCCTGGGTTAAGGCCATTTAACCCTCTCCATTCCGAGACCTTTCCCCCAAATCCTAACAACTGTTATTTCCTGAAGACCCATGTAGCCAAGGAGCACTTGAGGGTGGCAATTTACACACGTTCTCTCATTTAATCTCCAGGTTAAGGGGAAGGTGAACTAGTGGCCGTCTGTCCTGAGTCACCCTGCCCACAAGTTTTCAGTAGAAGTCGTTAACCCTGGAAGCTAGCATAGGGATCTAGAAGTTATCCCAGTCCTACAGAAAAACAAATTCATGAGTAATCCTTAAGGCAGTATGGGTGTAGGAACTCCCCCATTTAACTTCCTTTGATGTGAGAAACAGACTTATCAGTAAATAAAACTTTACATGTGGCTTTCTAAAGGCTTTGAGCTGAAGAGGAAAAAAAAAAAAGAATGTTTATGACCACAGGAATGTCAGAGAATTAAGTATGGTTGGCTTTAAATTTTCATCTGGAATGAATCCTAAAACACTTGAGGGAATCCATGATAACTTAAATACAGTCGGTAAGACAAGATTTTATTGAGTAATATACAAAAATATATAGTTACCAATCAAAACATGTCAAGAAAAATGCCTTGAAGCAATGTTCTTAAGAGAAACAGGAAACACTTTATTTGCAATTCCCAGTGATTTTGAAGAGACTTGGGATAGTGTAGCTATGTTGGAAAAAGTAAAGTTAAAGAACTTTCTAGGAAACCAGATCTTATATTCACATTTGAATTTCAGCACTTGGAAATAGATCTGCTGAATGAAAGGAATGACACACAGCAAGTCAGAACCAGAATTCATGTAACTCAGGAGGCACTTTTATTTACTGAACAAACATTTGTACGTGCCTGACACTGTTCTATGTGCTTCACAAATACTACCTCATTTGCTATTCATAGTAACTGCATAAGGTGGGGACCATTATCACCTCCGTTTTACAGATGAGGAACTGAGGCACAAGGAGTTTAAGTAACTGGCTTTTCGGAACGCAGTTAGAGAATGACGTCATGCTTTACCAGCGCAGCTTATCTAATGTCTAATATTAACTGATTCACTTCATTTTTGAGAGAACTAAGATCTTCAGTTCTTCTTGAGGTATCTACTTACTCTCACCCTTGCCTGTCACCCTTTGCTTAATGACAGAAAATCATAAAATGAGAAGAAAGAAAAATGAGTGTGCTCAGTGTTGAGTCTGTGAACCAAAATCTCCAGGGCAAAGGTGAGAAAGCGGGGACTCGGGATTTGGTCGGGGAGTGGGGGGGGGGCTGTATTTCAACAAAAGCAAAGAGCAAAGGAAACACTCAATCCTGCAGCAAAACATTAGTGGTCTTCGATGGGTTATTCACACTGCAGAGCTCAATCCCGCTTAAACTGTAGCCCCATATCTGCTTGGGATGCAGGTGGTCAACAACCATCAGTCTCAGTCCCAGGTCCCACCCCAAGGTCTGTGGGAGAAAGTCAGTCTCTCCAGGATCTTGCTTTTTAGCTCAGGTCAACACCAGCAGTCCATGGGGTCGCAAAGAGTCGGACACGACTGAGCGACTTCCCTTCCCTTTCCCTTCCCAACACCAGCTAAGGTCTTCAGACTATTTCAAAGTCAGAAGGTAAACGATCAATCAAGAAAAAACTTTAAAGGAAATATAAAGTGTATTTTCCCTTGGGAAGACAAAGGGCAACACTTAGTAAACTCCCAGGAAACCAAGGGATGAGACAAAATTTCCTTCCTGGGGTGTAAAGCTTATTCAGGAGAGGCTTGACTACCACTACACAATTAATTAGAATTCACCGTACAGAATTTTCTAATATCATATTAATTAGAACACACTGGATATAGACCCACTGTGGCTTTCAACAGGGGTGAGATCCAGAGGACCACTCAGATGGATGGAAAATAAAAGGCTCTTCTGAGAGAAATGTATAAAGTACTCTGGTGAGCAGCAAGGGGGCTAGAAATAAAGGAGTGCCTGACTCTGAGTCTAGGGGGCAGTGATGGTTAATTTAATGGTCCCCAAGTCCCTTCACATGCTGTAGTCTATGGGGTCGCAAAGAGTTGGACATGACTTAGCAACTGAACAACAACAGCAATGTCCCTTCAAGATGGGGCTCCAAAAAAAGCTCCATTTTACAAATGTGGAAACTGAGAGAGACAAAAAGTAACTTGCAGGACGTTATAGAACTAAACATGGTCTTCCCACCACTAAACCGTGCTTCAGAAATATCAGGAAAAGGCTGATCACTGAAAACATATGCCATTATTTCCAGAGTGACCACGAGTGAAATTGTCTTCCTTCAATTCCAAGATAACACAACAAAGGATTCTCAGAGGATACTCGTTACTTACCAAATATGGGCTCACACTGCATTACTGAGAACTCAAAGCCCTGCATGCAGAAAAGGCAAGTGCCAGCTACTCTCAGATTTCTATTGAGTCAGACCTTTGATTCCGATCAAGTTGGATTCCTTTCCAGGTTTCCCCTCCCTTAGAATCCCATGCCTCAGCCATCTTACCCCAGAGGGTCAGACGACATAACCTTAGGCTTCTGTGTGGTGTTCAGTTAGCGCATGATAGATGCTCAATACAGAGAGAATGAGAATGAGACTGCTCTTTTCCAGTTTGTTCCCAAATTATTACGATTCTTTCTTGCTCTCCTTCATGCCTTCAGCTCGCACTCCTTGCTGGGCTGGAGGATACAGATAGGGGAGCAGTACTGTGCACATACTGATATTAACGAAGATGCTCCCCTTCATTCAACATAACAGGAGAGACTCGGCTCCAAATTCCACCCCAATCCTCATTCTGAAAGCTTAACTTTATTGGAACAAATAACAGATAAATCATAGGTGTGGGGTGTGTGTGTACTTAACATGTTAAAGTGCTTTTCTCAAAAATTTTCCAAATGAACCAAAAACACTTGTACTTTTTTAGTTTTCACTGTGAATAAGTTCAGATTGAATCAACTGATGGAACTGATTTTCTCACCAATGGAGAAACTACAGAAAAATAGAACAACATCCCCATTTAGCCTCCTCATATTTATTTCACTCAGTGGTTCTCCAGCTTCAGCCTGTATGAGAAATGCCTGGAGGATTGTGAGTTTCTGTTTCACTAGGTTTGGGGAGAAGCTCAAGACTATGCATTTCCAATAGGTTTCTGGGTGAGGCTGCTGCTGCTGCTCCAACAACCACACTTTGAGAAATCATGGCTATTTTGTGACAAACCAAGAGTTTCTGTGCAATGATTCAGCCTAAATGATAAAAAGTCAAGGGGAATTAGAATTAGTCAACTGCACTAGTTAACTCACAAGCTGGAATCAAGATTGTCGGGAGAAATATGAACAACCTCAGATATGCTGATGATACCGCTCTATGGGCAGAAAGTGAAGAGGAACTAAAGAGACTCTTGATGAAGGTAAAAGAGGAGAGTGGAAAAGCTGGCTTAAAACTTTACATTCAAAAAACTAATATTACAGTATCCAGTCGCATCACTTCACAGCAAATAGATGGGGGAAAAGTAGAAACAGTGTCGGATTTCATTTTCTTGGGCTCCAAAATCACCATGGACAGTGATTAAAAGATGCTTGCTCCTTGGATTAAAAGCTATGACAAATCTACACAGTGTATTAAAAAGCAGAGACATCATTTTGCCAAAAAAAGGTCTATATAGTCAAAGCTATGGTTTTTCCAGTAGTCACATATGGATATGGGAGTTGGACTGTAAAGAAAGCTGAGCGCTGAAAAATTGATGCTTTTAAACTGTGGTGTTGGAGAAGATTCTTGAGAGTCCCTTGGACTGCAAGGATATCAAACCAGTCAATCCTAAACGACATCAGCCCCGAATATTCATTGGAAGGACTGATGCTGAAGCTGAAACTCCAATACTTTGGCCACCTGATGTGAAGAGCTGACTCATTGGAAAAGACACCGATGCTGGGAGAGGAGAAGGGAGTGACAGAGAATGAGATGGTTGGATGGCTTCATTGACTCAGCGGACATGAGTGTGAGCAAACTCAGGGAGATAGTAAAGGACAGGGAAGCCAGGCATGCTGCAGTTCATGGGGTCGCAAAGAGTGGGACACGACTTAGCTGAACAACAAACAACAACTAGTTAACTCAGACAACAGGAGGTGATGGGTAGAGCAGGAAGTAAGAGGAATTCCTACAGGGCAGCTTCTGGCACAGGCTTTGCAGCATGATTCTTGAAATTAGCAGGAAACATTCCAACTGCAACTCTGTAGCATTGCTGAGGATTACTGTCATGTCAGCATTGAGGTGTGACTGCTGATAGAGTCAGATCTCTTCTTCAGGAATGCAATCAGAGGCACTGAAAATACTTACCTGCTCTCTCAAATGAAATCTTAGTCTCAGTTTTCATTTAATTCCTTATCATCTGGATGTAGATATTTATTATTGTACCCATGTTATAGATGAGGAAAGTGAGGCTCAGAGAACTGAACACAGTGAAACAATATAAAATGTCCATTCCAGTGCCTAGTAAGGTGCTGACTAAAATTAAGTTCACATATAAAAATAAAAATTGACTTCCTTCCTAGAGAAGTGGAAATTGAGGTCCTGAGAGGCTAATTGTAAGGGACCGAGTGAGGACCAGAAGCTGGGGTTCTAGTCTCGTGGTCCCAGGCTTCTCTGAGTCTGACCACTAAGTACAAGCTGCCAGAATCTGAGTGCAACTTGGTACTTTCTAGGGCAAAGCATAGACTTTCAGAACTGAGAAAAAAAAACTTGCAAAGCCAAAGTCTCTCCTGTTAGCTGGTCCCTCACAGCCTGTTAATGTAATAAAATAGTTAAACCCTTTAGCATCAGATTAGGGACCAAGTTGAAAATCTTTCCTTTTGCCTAACAAAATATTTATTAACTTTTCTTTTTGATACTCTGACATCCTTAAAATCGAAGTTCCTTTTAAAGATGAAATTAAGTCAACAGTAAAGGACTGTGGGGAGGCACTAAAAGTATATATCAAGCTTAAAAGTCTCTGCCATCAAAGAATTTATAAGTAAATGAGGGGCAGGGTAAGCAGCCAAAGAAATAAGCCTACTGGGGCGGCCCAGGTTGAGCCACCCACAGAGTTCTAGGGGGCAGGAGGGAACTTCGTGGAAAGGCACTAAGATGGATTTTGAGGACAAGACAATGGGGATGCCTGGTTTGCCTGGCAAATCAGTTTCTAGCACTTCAGGGATCCGGAGGGAAGGAAGGCTGTCAGTGGGAGATTAAATGTAGAAAGGTCAGATGGGGTCAGAAGCGGAGAAACTTAAATAGCATGCTAAGTTCACAGCGTAAATGGTGGACAATGAGGAGAAAGCACTCTTCGGTTTTTTAAATTTTTTTTTTGTTGAGCATGGAGACTGCATGATTAGTGTTCGGTTGTACATTACTTAACACTCTAGCAAAACACTTTAAAATAGCTTACAAGGAGGACAAGAACCAAAGGTAGGGGATTTCTGGTTAAAGTAGGTGTCTTTAAAAGACTTCCCTCCTCAAGGATTTCTACAATACTATGAAAGACAAATTTTAGTTTTGTTTTTTTTTTAAAGACAAAACTTAAGTATCTACAGTGAGCCTTCAAAAGCTAAAACAGCACAAAATAGCCAGATTTTAACCAAAACTACTACATGTTCCTGACTGAACCTTCAGTGTTTAAAACGGTTTTGTTTATCTACTCCAAAACAATCAAATTAACCAGCAAAACAATATCAATAGGAAAGTCATCCAAAAAAAAAGATTGCCAACTTTGTGTTGGGTATTGAGATTTCTGAGTAATAGTCCCTCAGGTTTGACTAGACAGATGAGTAGAACTGGGAGGGGATGTGGAGGGAACGTGGAGGGAGGGGCATGGGAAGAATGTTCTCTGTGTCTTGAGAACACAAGCAAACTCCCCGCAAGTGTCCAGACTGTTTCAAGCAGTACAGTACATCTTTACTATTCCCAAGCAATGCTCAAAAAGAAGAGTATTATGTTGAATACTTCAAAACAATTTTAATCTGCCCTAAGAAAACCAAAAATAGATGTCACTGACACCTGGAATCAAATTTTTCAATTTGTCTTCTTCCCACTGGCAAATAATCAAGACTGCTCTCATATTCTTTGAATCTTTGTATTTGGGGATTATTTCTATATGGTAATAGCATTTGAATTTCATTTGGAAACAAAAATAAGAGTTGAAATGAGATAGGTACATTTACTCCAGAATTTGAGAAACTGTGATCATTGCATCCCCTAAAGAATGAAAAATTGATTTGACTAAAAATAAAACTACCGTATGACCCGGCAATTCCCATCCTGGGTATATGTCCAAAGAAAATGAAAACACTAATTTAAAAAGATACATTAACCTCAATGTGTATAGCAGCATTATTTACAACAGCCAAAATATGGAAGCAACCCAAGGGTCTATCGACAGATGAATGGATACAGACGATGTGGTACACATACACAATGGAATACCACTCAGCAATAAAACACGGTGAAGTTCTGCTGTTTGCAGCAACATGGATGGACTTGGAGGGCATTGTGCTAAGTGAGATAAATCAGATGGAAAAAGACAAATACCGTATGATATCACTTGTATGTGGGATCTGAAAAGTACAACAAATGAAGAAATATAACTAAAAAGAAGTATATTTATGAGCCCAAACTGCTCGTGAGACCAAACTCACTAGTGGTCACTAGTGAGGAGGAGGGGGAGACCATACAGGTGAGAGAGTGGCAGGTACAAGCTCTGGTTGTAAGACAGGCTCAAGGATGTATTGTACAACAAAGGGAATGTAGCCAATATTTTATAGTAACTGTAAATGGAAAGTAACCTTTAAAAATCTGATAAAGATAAAACGTTAAAATTAAATTGGTTTGACTTAAGGCCGTATTAACATTGTACTGAACCTGGAGAACACTCAGTAAGTTGGAGCAAAAGGAATCCAGAACAAGATCTGAGAGCTTGCAATCAACAACTGCAAATTCAGGTATCGGTAAGGCTGGGGTTGGGTGGGGCAGGGGGTAAAAAGTATGACACTCTGTCACTACCAGTTCACCAAAAACAAGAATAGGAACTTGCCCACAAATCAATACCAAAAGATGATACAAATTAAGGTAAGAGCCACATTAGTTTAAGATGAAAATAATCAAGGGGAAGAAGGTACAAATCCTATGTAAAATGAACCAAGCTAACTCATCTTGCTTGGCAAACAGACACACAGCTCTGAATCTGAGCCAAAATAACGGCTCCTGGCAATCTACCAAAGTCGAATTCATTAGTCTGGCATCATAAAATGATTTGTCTGTCGAATTTACAATTCTAGTGTCTCTGGATTCAGCTACCCACTGGGCACCCCCGGCAGTTGCCCAGCAGAATACATCTGAACTATCATTACTGTCAGAACATGCACATTTGACAAACACTAGAGAAAAATGACACTCGTTTCTTAGAGCAATATTAGTTAACAGCCACAAAGTACTGCTATAAAGGAACTATCAAGTCTAGACCTATAATAATTAATGAAGAATTAATAACCTTCTCTGTTGTGTTAACCTGCAAGCTGCTCCTTGGTGTTCAACAGACACAGGTCAAATTGTCTTTTAATTTACTGGAGGCCACAAAGGTGAGTCAAAAGCAGAGGTCTTGCCAAACTGAGCAAACATGGGCCGCAGGTGAGGTGTTCTCTGAACTTTAACCTCCAATGCCAGGATGCTGGGGTGCTCAGAGACGCCTCTCCAATGTGCTCTGCTCCTTATGGGTTAAACTCCATCCCCAATTTTAAGCTCATCAGAGAGGTCTCCCAGACACGGAGCATTTTCAGGATAGAGTTGTAATAATATGCATCTGAATAATACCCGAAATTTTTCTAGCCAGAGTCTAGAATCAGGAAGGAAGTGAAGTGTCCGACTCTTTGCGACCCCATGGACTGTAGTTTGTCAGCTTCCTCTGTCCATGGGATTTTGCAGGCAAGAATCCTAGAGTGGGTTGCCATTTCCTTCACCAGGGGATGTTCCCGACCTAAGGATTCAACCTGGGTCTCCCGTACTGCAGGCAGATTCTTTACCGTCTGAGCTACCAGGGAAGCCCAGAATCAGGAAAGAATTTACAAATTTTGCTTGAGCTGAGTAAGGTCAGAAAGGGAAATAGTTCATGACATCCAAAAGTTGAATGCACAGACAGGCTACATAATTCCCACCTAAGTGTTATTTGCTCAGTCGTGTCCAACTCTTTGCAACCCCATGGACTGTAGCCCGCCAGGCTCCTCTGTGTATGGAATTTCCCAGGCAAGAATACTGGAGTGGGTTGCCATTTCCTCCTCCAGGGGATCTTCCCAGATCAGGAATAAAACCCATATCTTCTGCATTGGCAGGTTGGTTCTTTACCACTGAGCCAGCTAGTCTCCTTCTGATACCTCCCTAGGTGCAAAAAACTTTATCATTAAAATCCTAATAGTTTTGGTCACTTCATGTTTAGTAAATAGAGAAACTGGAGAAAGCTCAAAGAAGAGAAACAAAAATGACCCATCAGTATAAAAGTAGCCTGTTAAAACAGAAAAAGAGACTGCAAAGTTGGTAACAACTATTTTACGCCACTCATCTTTCAGCTTACTTCTTTAGGTGCTTTTATCATCCCTTTCCATCTCCTTTCTCCCATCCACATACAGATGGAGTGCAGTGTAAGACATTTAATGATTTGTGAATGAATAAATTAAATTGATACCTCCTGATTTCCCGCTTCACTGCAAGCACACAAGGGTGCGGTGGCCAGTGGCCCAAAACTGAACAATAGAAATGATAAAGGAAACACACACACACACCTTCTTTTCTGTGTCCCCAAGTGTCATTCAACGAAATACACAAAGAACTCTATGAAAACTCACCCTGTGGAGAAACTTGCTTCACTAAGGTTGTATTCAGTAAATTATTTTCTTCCTCCAAGAGCTAAGTGACTTTCAAATACAAAACCTTTTATAAGAATCCTCACATCCTTATAGAAAGATGTTCCCATGCTTTAAAATTTCCTGCCTCCTTCCCCTGAAATACCTCATTGACAGATAAATTTTTAAGATTTTAGTTGCAGAGACACCACATATGATGTCTAGGCCCCAAACCCTGTACTCTAAGAACTGCACCTCTTACAGGCCCTGGTAACCTGTATTTGTTATGTATGATTCCACATGCCCCCCGCCCCCAACCATCCCCACCCAAGGCTGATGGATCCTCTGAGCCACAATGAGACCATAGTATTTTTTCTCAGGAAATGAAAAGGGTTCCTAGAATGTTAGTCATGTCTCTGTTGAAATCAAACTGAGGCTGAAATGAGCATTATGAGGCAGCCATCTTGAGCCAACTGCATAGGAAATCAGTAAAAGCTGGATGGAAGGTAGAGACGGCAAGAAATAGCATGCAACCAGAGAAGCAAATGCGAAGGCCATAGAGCGCCAGAAACAAGAACTAACACACCTGCTTTCAGGCATGTTAAGGACTTTCTGGTTCTCAGTTCATGGCTCCAGGCTTCTGTGAACCCCAACCACATTTCCTGCACTTGGGTCCTGAGAGAGATTCTATTCTTTGAAATTCATTATCCCAGGTTTGCTTAAGGCAATTTGCAACCATGATGAGCTCCATCGAGTCATGAATATTCCTGACATCACAGAAGGAAGGGCCAAAACTGTCACTGCTCTAGCAGTGAAGGAACAAACCCACCATTTGTTATATATTTTTTGTTATCCACAACTTATGGTTGTTTCATCATTTCTCTGTACAGTTTCCAGGGGAGGACTGACCTGTTGATTCATAATACAAATCCCATAACCCCATCATCCAGAGCTACTCCAGTCTGGGACCCTAACAACCAACTTTGTTAATAAATGCGTTTCCTGGAAATAACAGTAGGAAAACATTAGCACGGCATTCCATTCTCTTCTTCAAATGTACTTAACAGACCCACTTCAATATTTGAGTTTTTTTCTTTTTTAAGCTGGAGAATTGATCAAGTGTAAGCCAGAGGGTCCTACAACTCAAAAGTACAAGTGAATGTAAACTCTAGTGGGGCAGGCATGATGCCTGTCCACTTTTGTCTCCCTATCCCAGCAAAATTCCCCATGCTGAGGGAATGAAAGGAGGGCATGTAGCCTCTTAGGAGCCTAAGAGTCAAAAGTAAACTCTAGGCTCAAACAGAACTGGGTCAGAATCCCAAATCTCCTCTTTTAACATTTATGAAGGCTCAGAATTGTGCTAAGAATTTTATGTTCATTTATCTTATTTCATGCTTCTTCACCAATCTCCCCACCCCTCAAGCTGTAAGGTAGTATCTTTCACTTTACACTTGGTGAAAACTGAAACTTACCTATGGCTACAAGGTTAGTCAAGGTTAAGTTCAAATCCCTAACCCCTGTGACAAACCGCACTCACTGCTGACTTCATCACCTTGGGCGGATGATTTAATCACTCAGTTTGCCAAAGATTATGGTTCTGAAGACTAAGTCAGACAGATAGTGTCTGAAGAGTGCTTAGCACAGTGCCAGATGGAACCAACTGCTCATTAAAAGGTAGCTATTATTATTAGAGTTATTAACTAGTGAGTCTACAGTGAGATACTTCAAACGGAAGGACTCTGGGTTCTATAAACTACAGGCCATCTGGAAAACAGCCACATCCAACATCTAGGCAGCTAAAGCAAGAGAAGCAAATTAGAACCAATATTTATCTTGGATATGGTCAAAATTATCCAAAAGGGAGTAACAGATAAGAAATCTTTTCATAGCCTGAAAGCAATGATAGTACTTGAAGTTAGGGGGCACCATACTGCTGTGTATCGTGGAATTGTCTTCCCTGGAGAGTCTTCAGCACCCGTGGGTTTTTTTCTAACAAAGCGGAGGTAGATAAATTTTGATCAGTAACAACTTTTGTGGCAGGGAGGGGAAAGAACCCTTTAATATTTCTTTCCATACGCTTCCACAATTTCAATTTTAGGACTAGCATATATTCCTATTCTATTTCCAATGCTTCTAGTAATTCTTTCATCAAGATAAAAAGCATTATTACACTGTTCAATGACCTTTAAAAGTTCAGGGGAAAAAGTGCTTAATCAGGATTGATTAAGCAAAACACAAATAAATTTCAAGTACCTAAAAAACAACTGGTCTGAAATACGTAAATGTATCTCTTGGCACTTGAAAATCGGTGATGGGTGCTCATTACACTAGCCTCTCTACACATATATGTTTGAAAATTTCTGTAATAAAAATTACAAATAAATGTTTAAAATAAATGTACAAATTCTTCTTTTTAAAATTTTAATTTTTACTGAAAACCTGCTTTGAGGATGGAGCAGGAAACTGGGTCTGTATCACTACCCTGGGAAGCAGTAGAGTAAGGCATTCAGTTGAGGGAAGAGAAATAAATAAGGTTAAATTAGGTAGAACTACTATAAATCATGTAAAAATGAAATGTGTTTCTACAGTGCTTCAATAATGAACTTCAGGTAAGAGAATGAGGGGCCACAAGACACTACTAAGGAGACTTCTTTATACAAACAAACTAAACTTTTTTTTTTCTAGTATAATAATGATTTGCTCAAGCGTGGTTTACATTTGGTTCTAGCTGGCCAGGGAATGAATATCCCAGTTTAAAGGTGATTATTCTAAAGAGCAGAAATAAAGAACTTTGTGCCAAACAGCTAAAGGAAAGCTGAAAATCAAAGTATGGATAGAGGTCTCTTCACTGGCCAAAAGATGAATTTTCTCTTTTCAATTCAGTCACCTTCTGAAAGGGTTAACTGAAGTTTTGTTATACCCAGATGATAATCCATAATCGAAGAATCATATCTAGAGGTCTTTTTTGTTTCCCTTACTCAGAGGTACACAATGCTTTTCATTCAATTTGTGGAGTTAAATTCTAGCTTAAAACCCTACAACTGTCTGTTAAGTCAAATCTACAATAAAAACAAAAAAATTAACTTTTAAATATGTTGGTGACCTCTTTCTATCAATTAATTCTGATCTCTTGCTGAGCAAATTCCATTTCTATAATGCTGAGAGTGAATTTCATAACAACAAAATTTGAAAGAAACTTTGAAAACCTGAAGAGAAGCCATCTGCTGTTTCAGGTTGAAGCCACAAGCACCTCTACAGCACTGAGGCTAGCCAGACCCCTCCCCCATCCGAAAGGCACAGTCATTTACAAAACAAGTGCGGAAACAAAACTAATCAAGACAAATGGTTCTCTAGTCCATCACCAAAATGATGGGACAGGAGTAAAGAGACACTTTACTGTAAATGTTCTGCAGAGACCAGCTAACTGAGCTTTCCCTCAATCAAAGGTTAGAAAGCAGCATTTCCTTCTAAGATTTACTTTATTTGCATTCTATTAAAAATAGTGTTCTCAGATAGTCTAACCATGTCCTGGCTGGAAAGGTAACTGCAGTCTCTCCCTTGTTCTACTTGATCAATCCAACCCCTTCCTTTCTATGCACTTTCAGTCTTCACCATTTGTCCTTTATAAAAAGTGTTCCTTTCAGCTTACAGGACAAATGAGACAACAATGGTGTGTTTTATTAATATCGCAGGAGCAATCTTAAATTGAAGAATACTACACGCAGTGTCACAGAGTGGTACGTAGGTGAATGCTCACCTTCCTTCTCACAGTAGTATGTTGTGCCTCACTGTGTTAAAGTAAAACTTCTCTACAGCTCTAAGTGCCTCTTGATGGGGTCTACAATAAAAGGAGTATAAATCACTCTCAGAGCTACCCTGGAAAACTGGATGGATTATCATTTGTAGAAAACACTTGAGTAGCTGGACTATCCCAGCATAATGTACATGCACCAACATTATGGTACTCCACGTTCCCATAGTTCTGCCAATCTACCTGTTAACGTTTCCAAGAAAAATTACCACCTAAGGAGTGACTGCTGGGATGTGAACAAAAACATGGTTTCTTTCCAGAGGTACTTCACTACCCTCTCCTGATCACTCAACTGGTTGGTTGAGTGGATTTCCCCAGTAATTGACAGGAAGGGTAAGTGGTGGCTGGGGCTCAGCACCAGGAGAGAATTTTCACATCAACTGGATGATCAAACAATGCCAACAAGCCAAGGGCAGTACTCAAAAGTGAGGATGAGCCTTACTCTTTCACAGATCAAATTCTCCTCACACCTGCCAGACTCCACAAACCAAATGCCACACTCCACAAACCAAATGCCACACTGTGAAATCACACTGTCTCTAGAATTCTCTAAACGCGCTTTTGTTGTAATCCCCTCTGAATACAATGAAGGTCTGAAGGGCACTATTAAGTGACTGGAAAGCAGGCATTTAAGATCATGAGTTCGAGTGTGTCTCAAATCATACATAAGGTTTCTAATAACCCATGGAAACGTGAGGGGCGGGGGTAGGGGGCAGGCGGACTTCTTGCTTGTTTAAAAACTAAGTTCGATTGCAGCCCTGCCAAGGAGACACACAACGGACTCCGAACGTCCCCGGTCTCCTCGGGCTTGCAGCAGCGGCTGGGCGCCCGCGCGCGTCCTACCTTGGACCTTTCCTTGACGTAGTATTTGCCCAGCCGGCTCCCGCAGTACAAGACCAGCCTATCGATGAGGGACAGGAGGTAATTGATGGCCTCACAGCCTTCCTCGTTGCCCCCGATCCACGTGATCTGATCACCCCGCAGGTGCCGCTTGGAGACGCCGGCGCGGGGCCCGGCCAGCTGGCCGTCCCGCAGGGCCCCGTTGCAGTGCAGCTGCTTCACGCGCTCCAGGACGCAGTCGCCCACCACCTCGCCCAGGAAGTTATCCAGGTAGCAGAAGCCGACCTCGTGCAGACAGGGCACGATGTACTCCAGGGCGATTTTCTCTAGATCCAGCCTCATGATATGTCCTAAGGGCATCCCGCCCGCAAAGCCGCGCTTGGGGACCCCCAGCGTGCAGAGAGCGACCTGCGTGTGCGCTCAGCCGAGACGCGGGGAGCGTGGCCCGGAGTTCAGCTACCTGCGGCGGCCACGGTCCCCAAGCCACCGCGGCGCCAGGGAGAGGGGAAAGTTGCCCGCAACTCTGGGGAGGAGGGATCCCGTTTAGAGACCAGCGGAAGTTGTGCGGAGCTCCGCGACTCAGCACCAGACTGGCCCAGTGAAGCGTCGGAGGGCCCCTTTTAGAAATGTGGAGCCACCACTGGTGCGGCGGCGGCGGCCCCAGGCGGGGAGAAGCTGAGGTCCAGCCCCTGAGCCGGCCGACTCCAAGCGTCACGGGCCCCGCCCAGGCTCCGCCCCGGGACCGCCCCCGGGACAGCCCTTCTCCCCAGTCCATCTCCCGGCCGGGTTTACCCCTCGCTCTAGGAGCCAGGCAAGCCCGGCGCCAGCCTCGGTTGTTTGTGACCAGGAGGGGAGCTGGAGAACAGACGGCAGTTTAAGAATGCTATCGATTTGCCCAGTTTTGCTTAAAATCCCATAACAAACTTGAAAACCTGGATCCCAACTCTGAAAATGTAAATGGGATTAACAGCACTTTGCTGCCACATTCTAGACCGGTCACTTCCTAGACTTTTGAGTAAAATAATAAACCCAGGAACAAATATTTTAGCAATGATCTCGTTCTAGCTTCTTGGTACTTTATTCTCCTTTCCTCAGCTGTTTGACCCAGGCCGGGAGGTTCAAGACTTTGAGAGACTGGGAGGAATCCAATTTTAATTAAAATAAACAAGCATCTCCAGACTGCTATGTTCAAGGCCCCGGTGCTCAATGAAGGGAGGGTGTGAACAATGAAGAAATACTGGGTCATATTTTATACTGAAAATATTGTATTTTGCTTTGCTGAATGTTTTGATCAATGTATCTTTCAAGCTTCTTACTAAAATATGATGTTCTGAAAGTCTGCCTTCAAAATTCACCACATGCTCATTCATGTAACAGCCAACATAGGTATGTCCTTTAAGACTTTTTAGTTATCCAAAGGTAAGCTGATTACTTCAGAGAAGGCAATGGCACCCCACTCCAGTACTCTTGCCTGGAAAATCCCATGGACAGAGGAGCCTGGTAGGCTGCAGTCCATGAGATCGCTAAAAGTCAGACTCGACTGAGCGACTTCACTTTCACTTTTCACTTTCATTCACTGGAGAAGGAAATGGCAACCCACTCCAGTGTTCTTGCCTGGAGAATCCCAGGGACAGAGAAGCCTGGTGGGAGGCCATCTATGGGGTGAAGCGACTTAGCAGAAGCAGCAGCAGCAGCAGCAGCAGCAGCAAACTGATTACTTAATGGATTTTTAAAATTCTCTTTCCTACTGAACATCAGAGAACAGACTCAAGAGAAAAAGATTCATAAATTGCATGCAAAGCCATTTCTATATTTTAAATTTTACATCAGTTTGCACTTGGGTTCTTCACTGAAATTGAACAAAAGAATGTACAGTTCTCACATTAAGTTGCAAGTTACAATAAATCTGTTGTTGTTGTTTAGTTACTAAGTCACATCCAACTCTGCAGCCCCGTGGACTGTATGTAGCCCGCCAGGCTCCTCTGTCCATGGGATTTCCCAGGCAAGAACACTGGAGTGGATTGCCATTTCCTTCTCCAGGGTATCTTCCCAATCTAGAAATCGAGCAACACCCCACCCTCCCTTACCACTGAGCCACCAGGGAAGTCCTACCATACCTGTAAAACCTGTACATTCTTCTCTCTCTCTTTCTTTTTTTTCTTTCCACAAATGTTAACTACATTTTTATCTTTTATTCAGTTTATTTAAACTGAAAAAGAAAAAACAGTTCACTCATAAAAATAAAAGTACAATGAACATTTGTGAAAAGAAAAAAAAATTGTACAGGTATTACAGGTATTGTTTATTTTGTATACAATCGCATATAGATTTTACACTTTTATTCTCCTGCCCACAGCCCTCTCTTTTCTTCTTCTGAGAGGAGAAATGGAGCGAAGTGTGGGTCAGGAACAAAGAGCAGATTAGGAAAGGGATGCTGCTGCTACTGATGGAAAGGAACAGACAGAAATACGTGGTCAGGTAAGAACTGAAGAATGTTCAAGAGGAGCGGTCAGTGAGAACCCCAGTGAAACTCCTACTTATATAGGGAGGAGGATCTTTGCCAGGGCAGCACTAAGCTGGCACTGTTGGTATGACCTTCCAGCAGGAGGTGCACCAACTGAGGTAATGGCTTGATTGGCCAGCCTCAAGGAGCTGCTGCCTAAATTCCCACAGCAGCTCCTGGATGACAAGAGCCCATCATTCTTGGACCTCCAGCACCTAGCACATAGTAGGGGCCTAACAAGTAGGTATTGGGAAACTGGTGTCTCACCCTGAGCCATGGCAACCTCCACATGGGCTTTGGGCAAGTCTGGGCTGGTTGGAAACTGGCCCTATCTGCATGATAAATAGAGATGCCTCCCCAGAGAGAAATCACTAGGAGAGTATCGGGCAGAGCAGCCTGGCCCAGAGCGAAACTCCAGGGGCCAGTGAAGGGAGGGGCAGTTAGGCATTCTGCAGGATACTCGTCTCCTGGCTTCGCCTCTCTATCCAGCCATGGAGGACGGTCAGTTCTGAGAGCAGGAGACCTAAAGAGAAACCTGGGGCTGCTCATTTGCAGCAGGGACTAACATGAAGATGCAATACCAAGAGAGGAAGGCCCTTTCCTCCAGTGTGCTTAAACCCTGCCTAACCAGGATACCTGGGGCCCTCCAGTGAGCTCCTTCAGGGGCATTATGGATAACAAGTGATCAAGAGAAGAGCAGTCTGAGGCTGCCTGAACATGGGCCCTGGTAAGCAGTGGCTGGAGGTTTTTTGCAGCTTTGGGGATTGTCGTAGCCTCAGAAGTAGGTGTATTTGAATTTGAAGCATGGTGTGGGGGATGGGAAGGGGAATAACAGATTTGGTAGCTGGCTGAAAATTCGCTACCTGAAATTTCTTTGAAGATATGCCTGACACTTCTAGGAATAATTTGGGAATTTACAGAGGACCAGAAATCCGCAGGAGAAGGTAGAGGACATGGTGGTCAGTGAAATACAGAAAAATACATCCGCACCTCCCAGAATCAACTTGTTAACCTGGGGCTTTAAATCCCGGCACTGGTTAAGTTCAGCTCACTATTCAAATCGTATATCTGTAATGTTAGAATGAATTTGTAACTAGTCCAGCTGTAATTAAAACAGCCCATGAGCAAGTTCTAGTGACTAAAATCTTTAAGTTGTTCTAGATCCCTTTGGTTGCAAAGCGAAGGCAGTTTAGAAAGGTATTCAATCCCTTGCCCCCATTCCTACTTGGCAAGGGCACCTATCAATCAATCAAAGGCCTCCTAATCAACTTGGGGCTGCCGGCACTGCATTTGGCAGTGGAGCCTGAGATACTGTGACTGGCAAAAAGCACAGTGTGTGATTACAAGGGGTGCAGACAGGCTGGAGCCGTGCGCGGGCTCAGAGGAGTCTGAACATCAGAGTGGCAAACACCAAGATAATGGCTAAAGTGCATTTGTTTTACTTATTTGTCCATTAATTTGTGCCATTATCATCATAAATATTAAAATACTTTTCCTATTAATAACTAAAACAAATTAATTTCCCTGTAATTTAATTTCAACAATGTGGTCTTCCAGTATATATTTGCACCACAGAGGCAGGTATTTTTCAAGCATGTAGATGAGAGAGGGTAAAAGAAGGAAGTTGAATTTCTTGGCTTTGGAATTTGAACTGGAAGGGATCTGAATGATCCAACTTCATTTTCCAACCAAAGTGGAAACCAGGGTCCAGCGGGCCTGGACATTAAGGGACTCTCCTAAGGAAGGAATCTCTGGTCAGTGGAAGAGGAAGCCTGGAATGTTTCTGTGCTCTCAACTACAAGAGAGCACTCTCTCCTATTTTATTTATGTATGTATGTGGGATTTGTTTTTTTGCAGAGGAGAGGGGATTAGGTAAAATTCACCAAAAATAGTGTACAATTCATTGGCATTTAGTATATTCACAATATTAGGCAATCACCACCTCTCTAATTCCAAAACACTTTCAGCACTCCAAAAGAAAACCTTATATCCATTAAGCAATTACTCCCTGATTCCCTAGTGCCCGACAACAACCAATCTGCTTTTAGAATTTCTATGAATTCACCTTTTCTGGATATTCCCTACAAGTGGAATCACAAGATATGTGGCCTTGTATATCTGGCTGCTTTCACTTAATATGTTATCCAAATCCATCTATGTTGTACCATGGATCATTCCATTGTATGAATATATAATAGTTATCTATCATAAACTGATGGGCATTGGGGGTTTTTTCACCTTTTGGTTATTGTGAGCAACGCTGTTATAAACATGTGTGTGTAAGTATCTGAGTACTTGCTTTCAATTTTGGGGGGCATATACCTAGGAGTGGAATTGCTGGGTCATATGGGGCTTTCCTGGACAGTAAAGAATCTGCCTGTAATGCAGAAGACCTGGGTTCATCCCTGAGTTGGGAAGATTTCCTAGAGAAGGGAATGGCTACCCATTCTAGCATTCTTGCCAGGAGAATCCCATGGACAGAGGAGTCTGGCGGGCTACAGTCCAACGGGTGGCAAAGAATTGGATATGACTGAGCGACTAACACTTTCTTCCCCACTGTCACGGTAATTCTACATTTAACTGTTTTGTGAAACTGCCATACTGTTTTTCACAGCAGCTGTGCCATTTTACATTTCTGCTGATACTTTGGGAGGGTTCCATCACATCTTTTTTTTATTTCTGATGAAAACCATCTACATTTCTTTCACTCCTTCAACATCTTACTGTGCCAGAGTTTCCCTCCCTCCAAGATGGTATCTGAATATTCTTTTCCATGTTTTGCCATGCCATATCATCAAGAGGTTTATCTTGATTAAACTGAAAGGATTTAATGTGGGCAAGGATGATTTTATTTATTGATTTATCAAACACTTTTTAACATCATACTCCAGGCACTGTACCAAAAGTGTTACAAATAGTATTTCTATCAATTCTTCTAACACTGCCAAGGAATTATTATGTTTGCCACTGTGAAGATGACAAAAATGAGGCACAGAGAGGCTAAGGAGCTTGTCCAAGACCACACAATGAGATATATAACAATGCCAGACAAAACCCAAGTGATTCCAAATGTGATAAGATCAGGGGTGGGGTGGGGGGGTGGTTATTTTGAGCCACTTGCTTGACATAGCAATGTTTTTGTCCTTTGTTGTTCAGTTGCTAAGTCACATCCAACTCTTTCATGCCCCCTTGGACTGTAGCACACCAGGCTCCTCTATAAGTACTCTTTTTTGTTGTAAGTCTTAATTTCAGCATTTTCACCTGCAATGACAATTTTAACTCTTGGTTTCCTTACTGATACTTGGTGTAGAGGAAGATAGGCAAAAAGCTTACCTTGAATTATTTAGCCAACTACATTGAGAGGAATCTTCCAAGCTACAAATTAGGCTTTGCTCCTTGCATGAGTGCTAAGTCACTTTAGTCGTGTCCAACTCTGTGCAACCCTATGGACTGCAGCCTGCCAGGCTCCTCTGTCCATGGGATTCTCCAGATAAGAATGCTGGAGTTGCTTGCCTTGCCCTCCTCCAGGGGGTCTTCCCGACCCAGGGATTGAACCTATGTCTCTTACATCTAATCTGCATTGGCAGGTGGGTTCTTTCCAACTAGCACCACCTGGGAAGTCCTTGTTCCATTCCATTTATAGCCCAGTGTTTCCAAGAATCCCATATAAATTCAGTGATGTACAGTCTGCTGAGAGTAGTGATAGGAAATGAGCCACACCTCAGTCCACTGCATTGTGTGACTCGCCCCTCAGGACACAGGATGTACATTTCATTTAAATGGAGCTGGTGAAATAAGAAGAGAGCGCCTGAAGGGAACATGTGCTTGAACTCACTGCTATGAATTGGGTTGAGAAAGAGATGCATCTGATTATGTCCCATTCCCTGTGGAGTCCAGCCATCCTACTCGTTTCCAGGTCTAAGGGGATGGCAAAGAAAGCAACTTTCTATATTGGCTCTTAATAATTTTTATGCATATGGACAAGTTTAAGCCTCTCTCATTTGCTCTTTGATAATTCTGCAGGTTCTGGGAAGTGCAATGTATTTGGAATATTCATTAGTATTTTCCAATTCAACTCTTGTTTAAGTTAAAAATGTCTAAAAAGCATTTGCTCTGGCTAAAAACATGGCATCAATCATAAAAATACAGCAGTGTGAAATTTATATTAGCATGGAATATTTTAAAGAATTTAACTTTACTTAATTTTATAAAGCTTTTCCAAAGGTTCTTCCATTCATTAGAATTTCACATCGTAATGTGTTGTATTTAAAATAAACCTATTTTAGAATGGGCTTCCCTGGTGGCTCAGAGGTAAAGATCTGCCTGCCAATGCAAGAGACATGTGTTCGATCCCTCAGTCAGGAAGATCCCTGGAGAAGGGAAGGGCAACCCACTCTAGTATTCTTGCTTGGAGGATTTCATGGACAGAGGAGCCTGGCGGGCTACAGTCCATGGGGCCACACAGAGAATAGTTTTTCATTCACAGGCAAGTTGTGAAGATTTACACACAGTTCCCATAGGCTCACACCCAGTTTCCCCACCGATATCAGATAGTAGTATGGTACCTTGGTCACGATTTATGGTCTATATTGAGACATTGTTATTAACCAAAGTCCTTTTCATGTTCAGATTGCTTCTGTTTTTACCGCATGGCCTTTTTCTTCTCCAGGATGCTGCTGAAATTATACAGTAGTTGAAACTAGTTCAGAGTGATTTCAGGAAAGTATATATGCCAGATTTATCTTCTCAGTTCTTTAGCACCTGCAGAAACTTCCAGTTTCCCCAGGGTAGGAAGGAATGGGTACCTACAGAAGATGGCTTCCTCCCATCTTGGGTTGGCCCACTGTCGAGCCCGTTGCAGTGGCTGAGGTTCGGTGGCACAATCGGGAGGCCTCCCTGTACAGCCAGGAGTCTGGGGGTTCAGGAGGCTAATCCCCTGCTCTGTTCTGACCTGGCAGTGGGAGGAGGGAGCATTAAAATGCTCAATGTCCTGGGGTTCCCTGGTAAAACATATTTACCCTCCCCAGCTTCAAAGGTGAACCTGATTGATCTAAGGCAGGTCTCAGACATAAGTAATCCACCAGAACCAGCGACAAACTTGTTCAAATACAAACTTTAGGCCCTCTAGAGTTTCAAATTCAGTAGGCATGAGTGAGGCCCATGAATCTGCGTCTCTGACAGGTCCCAGGAGCTGTTTCTGCTAGTCGGTCGGGGTGAGGGTATATGCGTCACACTTTGAGGCCCTTTCCTAAGCCAGTCAGTTCACGGCATTACCCTGGTGACTGCTAGTCTAGGGGTGGGCAGGTGACCTAACCCAGTGGTTCTCTGCTCTGGCTGTCCATTAGAATCAGCTGGGAGCTTCCAAAAATGACCTCCAGCTGGGCCCCACCCCCGACTAATTAACATTTCTAGTGAAAAGGCCTAGGTATTGCAGTTTCAAAGATAAAATAGCGAATAAATAATATATCATCATCGTCAATTAATAAATAAGTGACACAGCACTCTTGGTGATTTTAACTTGAGGCAGTACTGAGAACCACTGATCTGCTTGAAAGCAATTCATATTCCTTTCAGGGAATATGAAGGGAGGGATCTCATTTTCTTGCTGAACATGGGAAAGGAAACAGGCAGCTCCGTGGCCTCTGACAGCCGTCTCGTCACCATGAAGGCAGCCAGGCTCAGGAGGAAGCCAACAACAGAGGAAGGCAGAATACAGTGTGGAAAGAATTTGGGACCTTGGTGACATCCCAGAGCAGTTTATCTTACTATTCCGGGAGTCTGTCCTACCTCTGGACTTCCAGTTATTTGAGATAAGGCATTTCCTCATTTCTAAAGCCAACTTAAAGTCATGGTTTTCAGCTACTTGCTGTCAAAAAGATACCACCAGAGAAACGGTCACCTTGTAGTCACAGTAAATAGTGCACACTTTTTTTTTACTTACTTTAGGCCGTACTAGGCCTTCACTGGTGAATGGGCTTTTCTCTAGTGGCGCTGAGTGGGGGCTACTCTCTAGTTGGTGTGCGGGCTTCTCAGTTGCAGAGCGCAGGCTCTAAGGTACTCGGGCTTCAGTAGTTGCAGCCTCTGGGTTGTGGAGCACAGACTCAGCCATTGCAGCACACAGGCTTAGTTGTTCTGTGGCAGGTAGGATCTTCCCAGAGCTGGGATCGAATGTACTAGTTCCCTGACCAGGGATTGAACCTGGGCTCCCTGTGTTGGGAGTGTTGAGAGCGCTGAGTCTTAGCCACTGGGCCACCGGGGAAGTCCTAAAAAATATATATATTTTTAAAATATAGATTGTTTTTCCTACTTAAAACAAATCTTTAGTTCTTCCATGTGCTGGTCACTGGCTTGTGGTATTAAGTACAGTCCCTGCCATCCTGTGTGCTGGTCAGCTGGAGGTGGCTGGGATCCTGTAAATGGCATCTCCCAGACTCCCTTGCCAGCTGGCCCAGTTAAATGCTGCCAGTGGGAAACACTGGTGGGAAACCAGATGAAATGAGGGAAGGAGAGACCCTCCATTTTTAAAAAAGCTTCTGACAGTGGCTGCCAGAGGCCTTCAGTAGTTCCAGCAATAACATCCCTGGTTGGGACAGTGGCCAGTGCCAACAGCATCAGCAGCTTTCTGCAGTGTTAGATGCCAGATACTCCTGGGCTCTGAAAACATTGCCATCTCTCTGTTTCGTCTTCAGCCTTTGGAGTGGTCCAAGACTTCTCTCAGATGCTTATCTCTAGGTTACCACATCCTCCCCTTTGGTTGCTCCAACCTTTCCACACTTCTGCAACTCATTCCTTAGGTTAAATTCCCTCCACATGAAATACCTAGAATGGTTTCTGTTTCCCCAGCTGGACACCGACTGATATGTGTAATCTCAGTTCCCACAGTGGATTCACAACAACGCCTCTTAATTTGACTGCCAAGTTGTAATTCCAAATCCTCTTCTCCCTGTCTCACCGCCACAACTGGTCTAGACTGCCATCATTTCCCAAGTGGATTATTGCAACAGCCTTCTCTTGGGGCTTCCACTTGCCACTTGCCCCACATCAATCCATTCTCTACACAGAAACTGGAGCAATTTTCTTTCCTAAATAAGGTGGCATCACTCTGCTTTGTAAAAATCTCTGCACTTAAAATCCAAACTCATTAACGTGGCCCAGGAACCAGTTCACTGTTCCTCATCTTCTTCACCCACCGTGATCCAGTCACACAACTGTTTTTGCTATTCTTGAAACAAGCCAAGCTCTCTTTCCTACCTTAGTAACGCTGTAGTATCTTCACCTTGGAATACACTTTTCCCTACCCTCCAGAAAGGAAGCTTCTCATCACTTCCTCCATGAAATTTCTTCCAAAGGCCTTCTTTATCACCCAAACAAGAGGAGGCATCGCCCATCTCAGCTTCCTGTTTATTTCCTTTTTGGTGCCTATCAAAACTTGACTTTTTTTTTTTATTTGAATCTGTTTTACATCTATTCCTCCCAGGAGTCTGAGGGCAGGAATGGATTCACCACAGCAACCCTAAGTGCCCAAGACAATGCCTGACACAAGTCAGATATTCACCATATCCTGAATGAATGCACTGCATACTTAACTGTTTCTATATTCATGCACAGAACTCAAGGAAATCTGATTTTCCCAATATATGTGGTTATATTTGTACATATATGTATATACATATATAGCCACATATATTTAAACCTAACTTCATTGCTTTTTGTGACTGGAATCTGTCCTGTCAGGCTGGTTTACTCCCCACCTTCCTCAAAATTTCTCCAAACTCTCCCAGCAGCAGCAGGTGTTTGACAACTGGCAAAAAAGAGACAAATTGAAAGTGAATACCCAGGCAATTTATAGAAGATAAGAACTGTTCAGAGGCTTCTTGCCTCTAGAACACTGATAGGCTTTGAGAATGATCTGGGAATTCCCGGTGGCATATTGCCATCTTCCCATTAAACATGAGGTGAATAGTAGCTGTGTGGCATGTCACATCAGAGGCCAGAAGAGCCAGGGAGAGAAAACAACTCTGGAGTTAGGATGGCTGGTCCCAGCATCTGAGGGGTGCCTCAAGGGCCGAGGTATCTAGACTGATGAGGACAGGGAGATGGACGAGACGGATGGAGGCACCTGGACATTAGCTGCAGGGATCAGTCTTCAACTGATGGTGCAAGTGGTTCTGAAGTCATAAGGAGGAGTTAGGGTGCATGTGGGAAGGGTTGTACAGCACCAGGGACTTGCAGCTGAACCCAGAGTAGTAGTGAATCTCAAAGCAGTGAGCATATCAGAACTAGCTGGGGAACTTTTTTTCATTGAAATATACTTGACTTACAATGCTGCTTTAGTTGTTGGTGTACAGCAAAGTGATTCGGACATATACCTATATCTATCTATTCTTTTTCAGATTCTTTGCATTATATATTATTACAAAATATTGCATATAGTTCCCCTGTGCTATACAGTAGATCCTCGTTGTTTATTTATTTTTTATATAGTAGACTCCTGTGGAACTGTTTCACACTCTCAACCTTGATCCATGCCCACATTATTGAAACATATTAATGTTGGTTGCTCAGTCATGTCTGACTCTTTGCAACCCCCATGGACTGTACTGCGTTAGGCTCCTCTGTCCATGCAATTCTCCAGGCAAGAATACTGGAGTGGGTAGTCATTCCCTTCCCAAGGGATCTTCCCGACCCAGGGATCAAACCTGGGTCTCTTGCAATGCAGACAGATTCCCCAGTCAGTCAGTCAATTCAGTCACTCAGTCATGTCTGACTATTTGCGACCCCATGAATTGTAGCACACCAGGCCTCCCTGTCCATCCCAACCCTATATCCCTCCATATCCCTCTCCTGCTCGCATCACCGTGGACCAAACCTCTGTCACTGCAGGAGTGTGTCTTGTCTCCTCAGTGAATGGCAGGCGGAATACCCTGGTTTTGTTAGGCCTGAAGCTGATACAGTTCTAGGGGCCCTCTCTAAGAAAAACTAAATTAAAAATATCTGCAAGCCAATACAAAATACAGTCAATGCACCCCAGTGCCACAGATCTGCCTCTTTCTTGTTAATAACCACATATTATTTCATTGTATGAAGAATGCACTGTAATTGATTTATCCTTTACCCAACTGACTGATCCATAGGTATTTCCAGCCTCTTGCTGTTATGTGCAGCACTGTCATGAGTACCTTTGTACCCAGATCTATTCCCACACTCGGGAGCATATCTGTGGAGCAAATTACTAGGAGTAAAAATCACTGGGTGAAAGGTTTGCACGTGTGTAATTTTTATAAATACTATCGAGTTACCCTCTATAAAAATTGTTCCAGTTTACACTCTTACCAGCAGGATATGCGGGTTACTGTTTGCATAACTGCAGTACAAAAGTATCTCTTTCACTCTTTTTTTTTTAACCAAAGGTGAGTTTGAGTACTTTTTTACATGTTTGAGCAACATATGTGGGTGGCTTGCTTGGCGAACTGTTCATATCTTTTGCCCTTTTTTTTTTTTTTCACATTAGACCAATAGCTCTGTTGATTTTTTTAGGAACAGCCCTTATATTTTCAGGAAATCAGTCATATCATAGCTAATACGCAAATACTTTCCCAGGTTTTTTCTACTTTTGACTTGGCTTATGGGTGCTTTGTCATCAGAGGTGTTTTTTCTTTTTCAGTGTCATGAAATTTAACCTCCCAAGAGGGAGCTATGCTAGCTATTCCGGTAGGGAAGGCTACTCTAGCAAGGTGGCACTTGAGCTGAAACCTAAATTTCATGCAGAGAGCAGGAGAGTGAGCCCTGGTCAGAAGGCTCTCAGGTGGGAACGTGCTTGGTGTATTAGCAATGAAAGGAGTCCCAGCAAACTGAGCTGAAGAAGCAAATAGCACACAATGAAGTTCAAGAACAAGACAGGCCCAGACAGTGATGGCTGTGAAGGCCAGGGAAGGAAGTGTGGCTTAGCTTTAGGGCCCAGAAGGGAACCTAAACCAATAGAAAAAACGATAGGAAGGCAATTTAAAATTCTACATTATTAGATGAACATTCTAATAATTATCACTGTCCACCATGGAATCGGCTCCAGGAATATTCATGGGTGAGTTTCCTGTCCCTGGAATTTTTCAGGCATAAGTGTCACACGCCTAGATGCAAACACTCTAGAGGAAATTAAGTCTTAGATGGGAGTCTGACTAGGTGACATTCACCGTATAAACCCTTGCTTTATTTTTTTAAATTAACTTATTTATTTTAGTTGGAGGCTAATTACTTTACAATATTATGGTGCTTTTTGTCATACATTGACGTGAATCAGCCACGGGTATGTGTGGTCCCCCATCCCGAACCCCACCCCCCCCCATCCCATCCCTCTGGGTTGTCCCAGTGCACAGGCTTTGAGTGTCCTGTTTCACATACGGTAATATACATGTTTCAGTGCCTTTCTGTCGAATCATCCCACCCTCGCCTCCTCCCACAGAGTCCAAAAGTCTGTTCTTTTTATCTGTGTCTCTTTTGCTGTCTCGCATATAGGGTCGTCATCACCATCTTTCCAAATTCCATATATATGCGTTAATATACTGTATTGGTGGTTTTTTTTCTGACTTCTTTTGACTTTTCTCATGACTTCTCTCTCTTCCTGCTTTCTTAAATCTCCCTTCCTTCCTTCCTTCTTTCCTCCCTTTTTCTTTCTTTCTTCCTTTCTCTTTCTCCTTTTCTTCTTTCTTTTCTTTCTCTTTTACTTCCTTTCCTTCCTCCCGTCTTTCTTTCCATTATCTTCTCCCAGGTGACAGTACTGCCAACGGTTTATTCTTGGCTCCATTGGTAGCATTAAAGGCCACAGTGACAAATAACTTTCTATTTCCAGTGACACCTGTTTACAGTTATGCCTCATGCATCTACTGGAACTCTCTCTGACCCAGGAGCCCCTGAGGACAAGAAACACATCTTTTCCTCCTGTACTGTATCCTGGTGCAGAGACAGGGACCTGCTCGGTGCTCGATAAACAGGGGATGTTGCTATGCCTTCATAGGCTATGTCTGCAAAATGACTAAGTGCAGATTGTATACTTTCCTCCTGATGGTTGAGTTCTGCGAACAAGGAGGACAAAGATAGGCTTGAGAAGTCAAGGCATGAAACAGATTTAAGAGCCTTCCCGATAAGCGAGGTAAAGCCACAATTATGGATGGGATCGCTAAGTCAGAATGCCAGGGAGAAGGTATGGCGGGGTAAGAAAAGAGAGAAGACACCCCTGAGATTTCTAGCCTGGGAACACCTTCAAAGTTTTAGGCAGATGATGTCATATAACACCAGATTTGGAGAGAGGCCGGGATAGGAGCTAACACTGGGATGAGAAGGAATAAAAGAAAAAGAGGGCGGAGCAGGCTGTTCTCAGAACCTGGCACCAGAACTGAGGCAACCCACTGGTGGCCATACAGGAAGAAGGCTCAGAGGCGTTTATACCAGGCCAGTGCCTCCGCTAAGAAGACCAGAAACCACTAAGGCCTTTACATATTTTGCTTTGTTTAATTTCACAGCCACTCTGCAAATTACAAATCATTCTTCTTGTTTTATAGTTGTGGAAACTGAGGTTCAGAAAAGTGACTTCCCCAAAGTCACACAGTTGGTGAGTGATGGAGCTGGGATTTATGCCCAGTTTGATTACCAGGCCTCACTCCTTCCAAACCATTAAAATAGAAGTGAGTTTCGCCTACTACTGCAAACCATTGGCTAGACAGCCCAAGAAGAGTCCAGGAGGTCTCCAAGTGAGGGTAGGAGGTGCCCTCTGGCAGGGGGAGCTGGGTTGGCAGATGTGCTCTGCTCTTGGGAAAAGGAAAAGAAGAATGCAGTTACCACAATGTTCTCAGCTTCTCTCTACAACCAGGTCAACAATATGTTCGTTCTAGAGCCGTGTTTAATCCAAATAACAGCTTACTGTTTCCTCAAAGGAAGACAGCAACATGCTTCATTTAGAGCCACTGCTTTCTTTCCAATTTCTTATTCCCCTGGCGTCACATTTTCTCAAAACATCTCTCATCCATACACAGCAACCAATGCAAATTTAGAATTGGGATCCTACACAGAGAGAGAACACCCACTAGCAAAATAACTCCCCAAATCCTTTTTTATTACATGGGTTTAGTTGGAGATGGAAGTGGTCCTGCTTCCAAGACACTGTAGTACAATTAGGCACACTGGCATAAAGCATCCTAAATTATATGATTTACTAGTAACTTACTTTATAAAATCTAGTTTAGCCTGGTCATAAGACAATTGCCTCATGTATAAAATTACCTAGAATTTAGTACATTTTTTGAGTCATTCCAATTTTTTTAGCTCACAATTATTATTATCTGTCCTTTGACACTGATTTTAATAATAGACAGTTCACTGAACCCAGGTGTTTGGAACTTTGGTGGTACAGGTCCTTTCAATGAGCCTTGCTACTTGGTTAAGGAATGTGTGATATCTCATGCAAACAGGTTTCCTTAAGACAAACCACTCTTGAAAACAAGTTAGAAGTTTTTGTCTTTAATTTCTGTTTTAGACATGTTATAAACATGCAAATTTATTTCCCAGTTGATTCAATCTGCCATCTCTAAATCTTTAGGGAGAATTACAGAAATGGAGATAAAGTCTTGGTAATTTATTCAATTTTATCACTTCTACTGATCCCATAAAAAGACTCCATCTGTCAAATTATACTTAAAAAAAAACACACACAAAAATCCTTTTATAATTTTCTTTATATGGGTATGTTGAAAACGAGTAGTTTAAGTATCTGTGTCATGAAAACTATTGACGTTCCAATAAAATCTGTTCTTTCTAAATTATCTGTTCTTTAGCCTGTTTTGAGAGGAAACTTCAGCTTCTATCATTTGTTTATAATTTGCTTGTGCAGCTTGGGATTTATTGCTTTGGGTGAATATATTATGGCATGTTTGGGAAGCATAGAATAAAATATTCTTGTGTTAACACATTCTGTGATTTGGATGCCAATCTATAATCAGTACATCTTTCTTTTTAAAATTTCTGCTGCCTTGGTTTTATTGAAAGCACAAATAGTGAGCATTAAAAAAAAAGAGAGAGAAACCTAGCTGAATCCCATCTTTTACCATGTATTTTAAACCTTGTTTCTGTAATCACAGGCTGTGTGCATACCAATGTACCTGAACATCTGAGCCCCATTAGAGAAACACCCCAACACCACTGGCAGGAATTTTCTGATTTCTAATCTCAACCATACCTTCCTTGTATTAATCTTTGGTCAGCTTTCTCATCCTCTCAATGACTGTTCCAGAGCTTCACTGTTCTCTTAAGGCCCCACCTAGGACTGTGAGACAAAATACAGAATACCCAATTAAAATGGAATTCCAAATTCTCTTCCTCCCCCTCGTAGCCAGCTCTGTCTCATGGTAAATCTGAAGTCATTAGCAGGAACTCCCTCAACTTCCTGTCATCTCCTCTTTGGACTCACCTACTTTAAGACACACCTTCACCTCTCTCTTTCCCTTGAATTTCTCTTGATTGCTATTCAAGATCACCCTCCTGGGAATTCCCTGGTGGTCCAGTGGTTTAGGACTCAGTGCCTCTATTTCTGGGGGTCCAGGTTCAATCCCTGGTTGCAGAACTAAGATCCTACAAGCTGCACAACACAAGCAACAACAACAAAAATGACCACTCTCCTTCCCCAGCCATCTCCCATCTCCCCATCTCCAATGCGAGGGGTCCTGACCCTAAAGAGCTGAGCCAGCAGCTGTCCTACAGGACGAAGGCATCTTACAGAGCTCAGCACTGGATGTTTAATGTGTTTAATGGAGAAGCAGGTTTGAAATTCTGAGGGCCAGAAGCTAGTCTGGCTGAACTGTATATATGGCTCATATAGAAAAGAAATCTGATGGTTTCTCTAGGTTCAACAACAACCTTAAACACTTACATGGCATTATCAATAATGTCTGTGATGCTGGAAAAAAACTTTCTGAACTATCAATTTTTGAAAGTTTAAACTATACTAGAGGAAAGAGTGAATTATCTTTCTATTTATTCTATGGAAAATGATTATTACAAAACCACTGTCACATTCAGTTCAGTTCAGTCACTCAGTCATGTCCGACTCTTTGTGACCCCACGGACTGCAGCACGCCAGGCCTCCCTGTCCATCACCAACTCCCGGAGTGTACTCAAACTCAGGTCTGTTGAGTCAGTGATGCCATCCAACCCTCTCATCCTCTATCGTCCCCTTCTCTTTCCGCCTTCAATCTTTCCCAGCATCAGGATCTTTTCCAGTGAGTTAGTTCTTTGCATCAGGTGGCCAAAGTACTCGAGTTTCAACTTCAGCATCAATCCTTCCAATGAATATTCAGGAGTGATTAAAATCTATTATATCAAAAATTTAGAGGAAACGTATTCTAGAGGTATTTAAAAGAATTTTTTAAATTATATGACTTTCTAGATTTTGTGATATCTGTGATATTTAACAATATTGTAATTATCAATTCTTTTCTCATTCTAAATAAATATTTGTTCTTGTAACTTATTTTGTATTTATAACTTCATACTTCCTACAAAATTTATGATTTTGTAAAGATGGTCCCCACTATTCTGTGGACTTCAAGGTTCCATCTAAACCTGGATCCATCCCTGTGCGGAGGAGCCCCAGATGAGGAAGTGTAACTGAGTCATCATCAGTCAAGGTGAAAAATTCACAGAGTCCACAGGTGGGAAAAGGAACAGACAAAAGATCTAGAAAATCCCTTGAGAGAAACAAGCAGCAAACCTGATAAATTCCAGAAAGGAAAGGCAGCCAGAAATTGCCTTTGCCAGTTCTTGACACATTCCTGGAGTTCTCCCTGACAAGCCAGGGTCAGTTTGAGAGAAATGTCTCCTCTTCCTTGAATCAGCCTTCAAGTCACATTCTTCAGAATTCCTTCCCTCCTTGCCTGGTCTCATCTATTCCCATGTGTCTAATCAACATTTAGAATCTAATGGCTGTCAACTTTCTATCTCTCAGTCTCGCCTCTCTCAAGCTTCATTCTCACAAGGAACTCTTCTGAGCATGTTCCCAGCTCACAGAGGCCCCCTTGAGCTCCCGTTTTGAGCAGTGTGTTCCTGATTTCTGGCCATAGTCAGTTGGGTCATGAGAGTCATCTGACCCAAGCTGGGCCAGTCAGAATCTCCTTTTCTAACAATTGGGAGGAAGACAGCAAAAGAGTCATTGACTTTCCTTCTCCAGAGAGCTGGTGAAAAGGGTAGGGGCAAGCCTCTCTCATAGCAGAGGACCAGGAGAGCAGCACGCAGGGAAAGAAAGAGCTGATGCTCAAGAAGATGCAGAGAGCATCCCTAGTGAGAGCGGTTGCCCAGCTTTCTAGGTCTTTGTGTCAAGAACCCCAGGACGCCATTGACAAGACACCTCCGTATTCCCATAACACATTTCCCATTTTAGCTTCAGAGTGTGAACTGATTTCTGATACTTTAACAGGAAAGCTATTTATAACTAGCTGTTACATTAGAGCTGTTACAGCCTCTAGGTCATTCCACAAACTCAGATTAATCAACTCAAATGCATTAACAAAGAGAATTCTACTTTCTAAACAGAGGAAATCTTGTAGGACTCATTTCAGGATACTTGCAAATTTTTTTTCTAGGTAGAATTTTTGAAGATCACTTCAACATGATTTGAGAAAACTTTACTGTTAAATATCATATCAGCTTTACTATAGTCATTTGGATCACAGGCCAGCTGTTTCTTTGTAGACATATAACTTCATGTAAATTGGATTTCCCTATAGGAGAGTAAGCTTATTCCAACTTCTCTAGAGTGGTAGAATGAGCTTCAAAAATTATCCTTGTGAGTTTGACCAATAATAATCATAGGGAATATTTTTTAATAGGATATAATATATGGAATATATGCAAAAAAGCCTTTATTTGAATTTTTAAAGAACTGCCATAACCTCACAATGCAATAACATGGTATTGTTTTGATCACCATCATTTTCCAAAATGACAGCACAAGTACATCTTAAAGAACTTAAGAATGTGCAGGAAAACAGACTTCCATAAGTGTAAAATGTGTAGTAAAATTGTTACTCTCAAAAATTTTCAGGGAAGAGAAACATTTAAAATATTTGTTACAAGATGTCTATGCTAGAATAGTTAATGGCAGCATTGTCTACAAAATGGAAACAATCTCAATGTCCTGAAACAGGATGTTGGTTAAATTATAGGATTCTATATAGCTATTAAAAATGATGACGCAGGTTTACAATTGTAACGGAAGGGATAAGTGCCAGTTAGATGGAACCACATCTCTGGTGTAAAGTGTCAGCCAGGAGGTATCATTGCACCAAGTTCATAAATTGGCTGAAGATTCTTTCAGATGTTCCTGACTTTCCCAGCCCTTTGGTTCTCAGGCATCTGCCCCCATTATTGTTTGAGTCAGTTTTCTGTCTATGTAGGCACATTCCAAAGTTTAAATGCATGTTTTTTTACTCTTGGCCAAAAATTTAGAAGATGCCATGAACTCATTTTAAACTTGTATAAATACATGAAAGAGGAAAAAAAAAAAGGAAGATTTTTTTCTAATCTCACTTTTTAAAAAATTGAAGTATAGTTGATTTACAATATTGTGTTGGTTTCTGGCACAAAGCAAAGTGTCAATCCCATGTCTGTAACATAAGTATGAAAATAAATAAATTCTGTGTGAATCTGAAAATTCAAATGATGATTGTCAAAATATAAATGGCAATGCTTTTCTTTGGGTGATGGAAATATGGGTGAATTATTTGAATTTCTATACTTTTGTGTTATCTCACTTTGTCTTGTCTTTCACAATGCATACATGTTATCTTCATATTTAGAACCAATAGTAGTAGTGTTTTCATTTTGAAAAATCTCTTCACATCAGAATGGTAGAATCAAAGAATTTTGATGTAGAAGGGACAGTAGAGGCTTCCCTAGTTTAACTCTCACTGGCACCCACTCCTACCACCACTGCTGGGATCTTTTCTGGAGGTTTCTAACAGCCAATGATCCATTTCCTCTGTTTAGAAAGGGAATAGAATTTAGAGAAAGATGGACCCCTTTGGGGCACTAGGGTATGGTGAGATTCAAAGAACATGGCTGTATTCTCATGCCAAAGCGCTCTACATGAGGCAGGGAGAATACCATGTGTTCTTCCTAAAAGGAGTAGGGAGAAGTTTACAGAGAAAAGTGAGGCGAGAGGGCACTTGAAAAGATGGAGAGAGGTTGGGACCACCAGCACCATCTTGAGAGGGGCTCGCCAGAGGTCCTTCCACTTAGTACACCATGGGACCCTTTATTGGGTTATTTTCCTGTGATGTTAACAGCTCCTTCTTTGTCTCTTCTGTTTGGCCTTCTCTCACTCTAATTTGTTTGTGAAAATCAAAGAGTGAGTTATGCATCTGAATTGACATGCTGCAAAACAGACAGCAGAACTGAAAGCAGGCATAGAGAGTCAGCAATAACCATGAGAAAGGAACTCAGTGAACTCTTGGGCACACCTTGGGACATGAACCTGGTGGGAATGGAAAGACGAGGACAAGTCAACCTCACTCCACAGGCAGAGCCTCTGAGACATCTGGGTCACAGGAGGCTTGATTTCTCAGCTCTCTTTCTGCCTCCTAACAATTCAAAAAATCTGCTCCTGTATGTCTCATTCCTTTGATCCTACTCTGTACCAAGGCAGAGTCAGTTTGATCCGTGTTCCAAATTAAAGAGAAAGGAAAGATAATACCCTTGAAATATTAAACCAAAGTAATTTTCATTTCTCATAAGTGATGTTGTCCTACGACCCCTCACTCATTGAATCTATGGGTTTGAGTACTTCTGGGAAAGGATGAATATTCAACTAGAACAAAGTCATTACTCAGCTTAGACTGTCAAACCAAACTTCTTAAGTGCACAGCAAGATAATTCCAGGTTTTATTAAGAGGAAAAAAGATCTTACCTAAATTCTAAAACTTGCCTTTTTCAACACCTATGTAAAAGCAAAGCTGGGGGTCTGAGCACAGAGCTTTACTGGTAAGCTGTGGTCTTTACACTGGCCTTTGTGCACCCCTGGAGTGGGGGGCCATGGAGACTAAGGGAAGAATTTTAAGGGAACAGTTTTGGAAACTGTCAACTTCCAAGTGACTTCTTTCCTAAAATGAACCTGCCTTTACAATTGGCAGATTAACCTGCCTTTTCAAATTGTTCTCTTCCTTTACAAAAGAAAATCATACCTTCCACCATCTAGAATCCTAAAATAGTTTATTGCCTCAGGATGCAAAACTCTCTAGGTCACCAAATGACTGGACAGTTGGAGAATGCATGCCCCAAAGGAGAGTTCTTTGAGAGTAGCGTCAGGTGAATTCACAGTAAAATCCTGAGGGTCACTGAGTCTTATTTCATCCAGACTGCAGAGTCACAGACAGCTCACTGCCTCATCTATTTGCATCTATGTATTAGAATTCAGAAGTGATATGGTTGCCATGAGGATGTATACTGAAACACTGACTTAAATTGAGAAATAAAATCAAGACTTGTTCTGACAGAAAGTATGGATTATCTGGCTTATTGGCTAGACAACAAAAACTGATCTTGCCAGTTAGGTTCTGCATGAATGTCTTCCAGATAGTAAATGAGAAAAATCTAATGTTCTAAGGTTTGACATAAAAGTACATTTTAGAGTATGTAAGTAAAATACACCAGAGATTACATCTTTTGCCATTATCAAACTTACAATAAAAGAAATTTAGATATCAAGCTAAAAATGTTCAAGTTTCTCAGAACTCTTTTGAAAGTATTAGAGGGAAAAGTTTGCTAAAAGCCAGTGTAGAGTGGCAGGATAGGATGGACAAGCACTTTGCGTTAGACAAAAAGGTAAAGGAAGGAAAGAAGTGGTGAGTTCAGGAGGTCAGATGTTAAAGTGAGGTAAAGGGTAAGAGGTCAGCTGTGAATGTGGGAGGTCCCCTCCACCCCTACCCTGGGGTAGACATACAGATCCAAGAGCCAATGGGTATAGGAAGAACTAGGAGTGAGCAGATAAATTTGGGAGAATCCAGTGTTCTCCAGAAAATAGTAGGTCAGGAAGTTATCAAGCATCTTAGCCCCACAATAACATGAAATAACCACCAGGTTGTGAAAATGGTGGCAAGATACTGTTAGGCTGAGATCTCTCTGAAAGACCATCAAACTGCACTCCCTGCAGTGGTTATGTGGTGTGGAAGAAGCTCCCACGGTTGCACACAACCCATAACGGATGTACAAAGACTGTGTGTGCTTAGTTACTCTGTCGTGTCCAACTCTTTTCAACTCCATGAACTGTATGTAGCCTGTCAGGCTCCTCTGTCCAAGGGGATTCTCCAAGCAAGAATATTGGAGTGTGTTGCCATACTCTTACCAGGGGATCTTCCCAACCTGGGGATCCAACTCAGGTCTCCTGAATTGTAGGCAGATTCTTTATCAGCTGAGCTACCAGGGAACTGGAGGTCAGGAATGGCCTGGTTTTGGGGGGGAAGATGGCAGAAGTCCCCAGGTACAGTCCTCCTCTCTTCCGCTAGCCCCTTCCTGTGTCCTGATGTCATCTAGGGAGAAGGAAGGAGACCCATACTGAAGGAAACCCTGCGGGGGATGCTTTTAAACCAGTCACAGGACATGCATCCTGCATTTATGAGTCAATAATTCAGACAAGCAATTGTTTTTTCATCAGAGTAAGACACAGAGCCATTGAGTCTAGAGCCTGATGGAGCTTAAAAAGATTACTTGGCCCTCTGCTCTCATTTGATAGTAGGGAAGCTGCAGCCCAGGGTGATGAAGGGAGCTATGTCTGGGTGTCCACATCAGAAGTGGTAGTTCTCATGGTTCACCTTAAGACAGGGTCTTTGTAGTTGATTTTTTGGTACTAGCCTTCTAACACTTTTCAGAACACGGATTCTCCCCACTGGGCTTTGGTCCTCTGCAATGTGCCCAGAAGACCTTTAGGTTGACCCCTTGGGGATATCCAGGAACACTTGACATTTTATACTAGTTAACCACACATGAAGAGAACAACAGTGAAACAAACTTCAGAAGGATTGGTGTCAGGACTTAGGAAAACACTTTACAACAGCACTGCCCAATGGAAGCTTTGGCAACACTGGAAATGTTCTTACCAGCACCACCCAGTACTATGGCCACTGGCTCTGAGGCTACTGAGCGCTAGAAATGTGGCTAGTGAGAGTGGGGAACTACATTTTAAATTGTATTTAATCTTTATTACTCTTAATTTATATTTAAGAAATCACAAGTGGCTAATGGATACAGTACTAGACTGCACAGCTTTATAACACTCATAAAAATAAGGTACCTTTTCTTTTTCATCACAATTATCAGGAAATTAGTTGAAACTAGTCATTTTTGGTCTATATAACAATGTTTTCTTCAGATCTATTATCCCCAATTCATGAAAAGATAGTCTTTTACATTGTGCCAAAACAGTAGTCATTCTCTGGAAGACCAAGCACAGTTCTCTGAATCCTTAAGGGTAAGAATTCATCTTAGTCTCTGGACCAACACTTACTGGTATCTTTATTTCTTTAGTTTTTCTTTACTTGGTGCATCTGTGAGTAAATGAATAATTTCAAACTTTCAAAGTTACAGTTTCATAGTCACATTGTCAACTTTACTAGGTTTAACTTCTCAGTAATTTGCCCCTAATTTCCCTTCCTTTTCAAATGACACGAGGTCTTTGAAAGTGTTAGTCGCTCAGTCGTATCCGGTCCTCTGCAAACCCCTGGACTCTAGCCTGCCTCTGTCCGTGGGATTCTCCAGGCAAGAATATTGGAATGGGTTGCCATTCCCTTCTCCAGATGATCTTCCCAACCCAGGGATCAAACCTGGGTCTCCTGCGTTGCAGGCAGATTCTTTTACCTTTTGAGCCACCAGCTATATTATATATCTCTGTGTAACAAATTATTCTAGCACTTAGCAGCTTTAAACATCAACGTTTTCATTACTACACAGTTTCTCGAGGTTGAGAACCAGGACACAGCTTAGTGGTGTCCCCTGGCTCAGAGCATCTCATGAAGATGCAATCGAGGTGTGAACTGGGACTCTAGACACCTCAAGGCTCAACTGGGAGAGGATCTGCTTCCAGGCTCTCTCCTGTGGAGCCTGACAGGCTTCAGATCCCGCTGATGGTTGACTAGAAGTATCAGTTCTTTGTCATGTAGGCCTTTTTATGGAGCTACTCAGAAGCTGGCATCTGCCTGGTGGCTGCCCTTGGTTCCTTACCACATGGGGTCCCTTCACAGAGCCTCTCCCAACATGACACCTTGCTTCATCAGAGAGAAAGCAAGGAAAGCCAGAGAGAGAATATGAGCAAGCAATCAGTCTTTAGTAATCTAATCTAAGAAATGACATCCCTTCACTGTTGCTGTATTTTTTTTTTTTTCTTTTTTGTTAGAAGCAAGTCCTTAGGTGCAGGGGAGAGGATTAGACAAGGGGTATATACCAGAAGGTAGAAATCATTGAGAATCATTTGAGAAGCTGCTCTCCACAACTGCTTTAAAGAGAGCTCTTTTCCTAGCTAATCTATCTTGTATCTTAGCTTCAAGGTCAGCTCTACCCGGAGTAAGAATGTGGGTGAGTCCAATGTCACCCAACTAGAAAGTAGAAGAACTAGAATCCAAGTCTCCTAAGTTTCTGATTAGTCTTCTGTTTTCCGTTGTAGATGATACTTAGTTAGGACTCCAGCAAACACACATAGATGCCAAGCAAAATCATTTTGACTTTAAGAAACAGATAATAGCAAGAGAGTGCTATGACAGAGGTGATTTTAAAGAAAGATTACTGAGAAGAGTCAAAAGAATCTTGAAAAGGAAGAATAAAGCTGGAGGTCTCACATTGCCTGATTTCAAGTTATATTATTAATACAAAGTTGTAGTAAGCAAAACACAATAACAGACACAAAGATCCTAGGTACTAGCACAATAGGTGCTAGCATAATAACAGACACATAGATCAGTGGAGGTGACTCAGACAGTAAAGAATCTGCCTGCAAAGCAGGAGAACCAGGTCAATGGAACAAATTTGGGAGCCCAGATATTAACTCCCTAACATATGGACAATTAATCTATGACAAAGGAGTAAAGGATATACAATGGAGAAAGGACAATTTCTTCAATAAACGGTGTTGGGAAAACTGGACAGCTACATGTAAAAGAACAAACATTTAACTCGTAATGGATTAAAGATTTGAATGTAGGACCTGAAGACATAAAATTCTTAGAAGAAAACATGGGCAGTAAGAAAATGTCAGCCTTAGTGATGTTTCTGTGGATATGATTCCCAAGGCAAGGGAAACAAAGGCAAAAATAAACATTAAATTACATCATTCATGTTGATGTATGGCAAAACCAATACAATATTGTAAAGTAATTAACCTCCAGTTTAAAAAAAAAAACCAGGGGGGTGGTGGGAATTACATCAAACTAAAAGGAGAAGGCAATGGCACCCCACTCCAGTACTCTTGCCTGGAAAATCCCACAGATGGAGGAGCCTGGTGGGCTGCAATCCATGAGGTCGCTAAGAGTCGGACACGACTGAGCGACTTCACTTTCACTTTTCACTTTCATGCATTGGAGAAGGCAATGGCAACCCACTCCAGTGTTCTTGCCTGCAGAGTCCCAGGGATAGAGGAGCCTGGTGGGCTGCCATCTATGGGGTCACACAGAGTAGGACACGACTGAAGTGACTTAGCAGCAGCAGCAAAAAGCCTCTGCACAGTGAAGAAAACCATCACCAAAAGGAAAAGATAACCTACTGAATGGAAAAGACATTTACAAATCGTGTATTCATTGAGGGGTTAATATCCAATATATATAAAGAGCTCATACAACTCAATAACAAAAACCAAACAACTCAATTAAAAAACAGGCAGAGACTCTGAATAGACATTTTTCAAAAGAAGACATACAGATGTCCAATAGACACATGGAAAGAGCCTCGATATCATTGCTCAACAGGAAAATGGTCATTTCCATTGGTTATTTGCATCAAACCACAATGAGATACCACTTCACACCTGTCAGAATGGCTATTATAAAAAAAGCAAATAACAAGTGTTGGCATGGATGTGCACTGTTGCTGGGAAGGTGAATTGGTATAGCCACCATGGAAAACTGTATGGATGTTCCTCAAAAAATTAAAAATAGAACTACCATATGATCCAGCAGCTTTCCTCCTGTGTATTTATCTGAAGAAAAGGAAAACACTAATTTGAAAAGACATTCGCACCCTGATGTTCACTGCCACATTATTTACAATAGCCAAGGTATTAAAACAACCTAAATACCCACTGATAGATGAATAGATAAAGAAGATAAATAGAAAAGAAAAGAATATTACTCAGTCATTAAAAAAAAAGGGACATCTTGCCATTTGTGACAATATAGATGGATTTTGAGGGTACTATGGTAAGTGAAATAAGTCAAACAGGGAAAGATAAACACTGTATGAGTTCACTTATGTGGGAATGTAGAAAAATAAAGTAAATGAACAAACAGAAGTAAACAGAAACAGTCATAGAGAACAAACAGGTGGTTGCCCTAGGGCGGGGAGAGGAGAGAAACAGGTGGGGGAGATTAAGAGACAAATTTTCAGTTATAAGTCACAGGGATATATTATATAGCTTAAGGGATATGGCCATTAATGCCATAATAATGTTTTATGAGGACAGATGGTTACCAGACAATGTGGTGATCATTTCACAGTGTATTTAAATGTGGAATCACATTTAATGTGTACACATTTAAATGTACACCTGAAACTAATATAATAATGTACATAAGGTATTTTTCAATAAAAAAAGGAAAGATTAGTGTGATGAGTGTAAAATAGATTGCAGAAGGAAAGACTGTAAATTACAATAATTACTATTTATTTACAATTAGTGATGTTAATGGTCTACAGTTTTATACTTTGTTATTGTGAAAACACTCCATGTGTTTTCATAAGTCCTAATAAGATACGCTTTGAAAGAATTATTTAGGCCAAAAATATATCAAGTAAAATACTACATTAGATCTATCACCAAATTTTATAACAAATGTTTTCACATGTGTACATTGTTATTTCCAGTGAATTTTCTGAGATAATATTTTCTAAGAGAGGAAACTCCTGGGAAAGTCAGGACTTGAAAACTGAGAAGAAATTGTAGTCAATAAAAAGTATTGTCCTGTTAAGCCTCCACCTCCAGCTATGACAACATACACATTTGCATTTAAATGAATAGTATGGGGTGGCAAAGTCCATCAGTATCCATCAATATTCCCTCTTGCCTTCTTCTTTCAGTAGTCAATTTTGGGCTGGGCACACAGCCTAGTTAAGACTAATTTCAGCCTCTGGAACAGTTAGATGCACCATTAAGACTAAGTTCGGCCCAATGGGATATGAGTGGTAATGACGTAAGTCATTCCTAGTTGTGTCCTTAATGGGAAAGGTATGTGCTCCCCTCCCTCCACTGTATTCCTCCCCTTCTGAGTATTTGGTATGCAGATGTGATGACAGGAGCTGGGAGTAGTCAGAGATGAACGCTCCCATAACAGCCTTGGATCATCTACCTTTGGAAATTTCCATGATCAAGTTCTTTCTTGCGTAAGCCACTAAGCTTTGAAGTCCCTGTATTAGAACAGTTTATACTACAACTTAGCCAATGCAAGAACATTCTCATTTTCCCTTTAACTTGGTTCTCTACCCAAAGAAATAACAGACAGGTGCCTAGGCAATAGTGATAAAGAAAAGGGATGTTATCAGTCCATATTAACTTATTTTCATCATCTCCTATTACCTGTGAAGCTGCCAGAATCCAAATGACAGCAAACCTCGAATTTTTTTGCTATGTGACTTAACTTGCCCTCCTTATTTGCCAGGAGTTAGACAAGCTTTGCTAATGAACCAAGGATGATTTTAAGTTTCCTTCTCTCAAGTTTGACCAGGTTCAAGGACTAAGATCCATTCAGCTTTGTGCTGATAAATTTAACCACAGACTCTCTAGGGGATAACAAGCCATGATTAGTAAGGTTTACCGATTTCCATGGTACTCCCACCATGGCCGACTTCAGGCTAGCAATATGACATCACTAAACGTAAAGTCCAGAAGAAAAGTTGACAATTGTACAATTGAACCTTGCAAGCTAAAACTAGCCAGTTTCAGAACTTTGGGATCTATCCATCTATGACTCCAGCCTGAGACTGCTTCTGATTTCCTTTCCTGGTTACACTCTGAAGAAGGATGCTACATTTACAGTGATGTGCAGCGGAAACAGTAAAAACAATGTTGGGGTGGCTCTGAGGATCTCTGAACTGTAGCTGGGGCCTCTCCTTCATCAGATCTACGATGCTCCTGCAGTAGCACTTCATCCTTTTGGTTCAAGGCAGTGGTTGGCAAACATAAGTTCACACTGGAAACATAGGGGAGTTCTAGAAACCAGCAATGCCTGGGCTCCAGCCTCAGAGATTCTGATTCAACTGATCTGGATTGGGAACATTAAAAGCAGATGATTTTAACCAGCAGCCACGGTTGAGAACCACTGGTTTAAAGTAACTGACCTCTTATGCATATGACAAAGGGTTAGTATTATTTTTACTTTTCACATAAAGAGGAAAAGTCAACTTACACGACTCACAAAAAGGGAAGAAGTCAAAGGTGAGGCCAGGGCCATGTCCTTAGTGAAGGGAAGGCTGAGGAGAAGAGGTCTGTGTTCTGCCTCCTAGTAGGTCCTGAAAGAACCTTAAACACTACTTCTCTGAATGCTTAAAAAAAATACTAGTGAGCCTTCCTTTTTAGTTGGGAATTTAAGTAAGCACAGGAAATGCTGAAATCCTAGGAAATTGTCATAAATCATTTAATCAACTCTTCCGTGTTTTGAATCTATACAAACTGGTATTAGTTGTGAAATCTCATTCAATTTCTTTCCATCTGTTTTAGATTTGCATTTATTCTTCGAAGCATATGAGACATTTATTCCAAAATCAGCAATTAGGTCATGTATGTTTTGACCATTAACATCTGAAGTTGTGATTAGAATTTTACAGATTGATAAAATAGCTAGTTTAGTAGTGAGTCATTTTCGCACAGTACTATTTTAGTCAATAATCCATTTAAGTCTGTATATAAACACATAGATGATACAACTGAGACAATGAAGATGTGCTGAGTCCAGCAAATGGTCACTGGAGGGGCAGCACGAGATGGAGGATGAACACAGAGGAAGGAACCTTGAGCTCTAAGCTGGATGTGGCTCAAGCTTGATGCAATTTCCTAATCCATCAACATGAAGACAGGGTGAATTTAGCTCTTCACCTTTAATATTTTGATAAGGCATCCTGAGACTGAAACCATCAATGGTGTCAGTGAACCAAATAGGTTTGAAGAACCAAGAGGGTTCTTTTCCCCCAAGTTTCACAGACATTGACAAACGCTGAGAATGAAATGTATATTGCCAGAGTCTTTTTTTTTTTTTTCTGAGTTTATTTTCCTTTTAAATCATATGTTGCAAATATATTTTATCTTGAGATCTAGTCCCATTTGACCAATAGTGGCCACCCGAAGCACCAAGATGAGGTTTCTGAAGCCAGGTCTAAGGCTGGTGGAGTTAAGAGTGCCATGACTGATAAGTGGTGATTGCCTTGGGTCTGAAAAGGGTGAAATGGCAATAGCTGTGCCCCATGTCCCATCCCTGTTCCTGGCCTTTTCATTAACACCAGTGTGTCCTTCATCTCCCATTAGGTACTTCTGAAGTGAACTGAATGCTGGGATTCTATATTTCCCCACTTTTCACCAAGAAAATTTAGTTCATTGTTAAAGTCGCAATATTCAACCAAAATATTTAGCTTTTGAGTCTTTGACAAGCAGCTTCAATTTCAGTTATATCTTTTTTTTTTAATTGAACTTTAGTTGATTTACTATGTCTCAGGTATATGCAAAGTGATTCACCATTACAGATATATATTATTTTCAGATTCTTTTCCATTATAGGTTATTATGAGATATTCCATACAGTTGCCTGTGCTATACAGTAGGTCCTTGTTGTTTATCTATTTTACAGATAATAGTGTATATCTGTTAATTCCAAACCTTTATAATGATCTAACAATCATCAGTTGACTCACTTAAACAACTAATCTATTTAAAGGGGAAAAATTTTTGTGTTCAACATTGTTTTGGCAAAACAAAAATTGCTTTTTGATGCTTTGACTTTTAAGCCAGTTCCACTAGACACAGTCTAAAAGATAAAGGAAATCGTGACCTTCCTGCTCTTCCACCTCCTTAGGTTTGGATGACTGTGCTTTTCTCTTTAGGTCATGTGACACCACGGCATGAACTGACAAGTAATTAACTGCTTTAGAAGTTACTCCAGCATATACTTTGAAGCAGAAGCAATTCTATCCTTAATAGTTGCCTGGCAGATTGATTCTTCCTTCTGGCTCTTAAAGCTCGATGTAGTAATTGCCCCAGAATTTAAAAATTATCTGGGGAATTCCTTGTTTCACATTTAGGGTACAAATAGCTAGTGACATTCTATAACGTGTTTGTGAAGGGATGGAGAATCACTGTATGGATAAGAAAGCTGTCTCTTTTTACTATAAAGACCTGAAAAACCCTTACTTGACCAGACTGTAGAAGTGAGTTTCAAAATTAGTAAATTGCTAACGTGTCCGAATATGTGTTTGTCAAGAGCTGTCTCTACAGGACACATCTTCTCAGAGTGAATGCTCTCACACTCAGGCACTCTGGGTATGGATTTGCCTCCTTTAATGTTGGTTTTGATGGTGCTGTTAACTGTTTGCAAAACAGTGTCATGACAAGCCTCTTTCAGAGTAATAATTTGGCTTATAAATTATTCACTTATTTTCTTGATCAAAAGATTGTCCTTTTACACTGCTCTCCTATCCCTCCCTTTTATGCTTATCTTCATTTGATCATCAGACCATGTTCTACACGCTAAATTGCTAAATTCCCTGAGGTTGAAGTGGGGGGCAGGTTCCAGGTCCTCTTCCCATTTCTTCTATCTTCTCTAACTTTATATAGTCTCATGCTGCACTTGACATACAAAGAAACCCTCAATGAACAGCCTGTGAACGATCATGATAGCTGTGTGTAGTTTACGCTGGTTATTTACACTCTGTCTCTTTTAAGAAACTGGGGATGGTTCAATTGGGATTTTCCACTATTATCATTTTCTCATCAATGAATATAAACCCTTGAATTCTCAAGGCGGGTTCAGTATCTTCCTGGCTTGAAATAACTGAAAGTCATTGAACTAAGTTATTCTCAGACCAGAGATGTTATCACTAGTTTGGGGGTAATTAAAGGAATCAGTTAGAAAAGAATGTATTATTAACTTATAGAAAAAGAAAATAGGAAACTTAGACCTTGCTCTCAGGTTGGCTGCAGTTTGTCTGGAGGAGATGAGAGGAATGTGAGAGAGAACACATGAGGCTTTCGGTTGCTCAGTCCTCAGAGACTATATAAGTTAGAGGAGAATGATTCCTGAGGATTGGTTATGAGTGAAGGCATTAGGTGTGAAGCGAATTAAGTCAGGTGCTAGGAAAACAAGTTTTGGAAAGGCAGGAGGGAGAAGGCAGGCTTTTCCAGTGAGATGTCAACAGGGACACACGCACTGAAAGAATAACCAGTGTGGTCCACGAAGCGGACAACCATAGGAATTACACAAACTTGACAGGGAGGGCTCCAGTGATGGCAGACCTTTAAAGCTACATTGAGGAGCTTGTGGTTAGTGTGATAGAAAATAAGGAGCTATTGAGGAATTTGACCTGAGGAGTGACATTACAGGTGCTTCCCTGGTGGCTCAGTGGTCAAGAATCCACCTGCCAATGCAGGAGATGCGAGTTCGACCCCTGGGCTGGGAAGATCCCTTGGAGAAGGGAAATGGCAACCCATTGCAGGAGTCTTGCCTGGGAAATCCCATGGACAGAGGAGCCTGGGGGGCTACAGTCCATGGGGTCGCCAGAGTCAGAAATGACTTAGCGACTAAACAACAACAACAACAAAAAGTGACATTACAAAATGATGTTTTCAGACTCTATTTCTGCAGAGATACACAGGATGAAGACTAGCAACAGGGCAGCTGAAACGGCTTAGCAGGAAGGTAAAACGGGACATTCTGGCTACAATGGGGGCTGTGGGAACAGAGGCCAGATATATTTTGAAAGAAAATACAACCTATCTTGGTGTCTGGCTAGATGGAGGATGGAGGAAGTCAAAGGTAAATTTGCAGGTGGGTAGATGAGAAGGGAGGGGGCTCCATGACAGAACCAGGGGAGTCAGAGGAGGAACTGTCTTTTAACAATTTGAAATGACAGTTAGTAGGGTAAGGAGGTAACACTGCAGGAGGCAACAGAAGGAGGAGACTTGTTTCAAAACCTGAGTCTGAGTCATTTAACTTCACTAACAAGAACAGTCCCTGACTCACATGGCTATGAAGCTGATTAACCATGGTAAGACTGTGAAAGTGTTCTGTGAAGCACTATCCAATGTATCCAAAGTATGCCTTTGGCATTTTATTCTATGTGAGTCTCCTTCCCAGCTGCATGTGATACTGAGGAGGATGTAAAGCTTCTGCTCATGAATTTCACTCCAGTATGTTTTTATATCACTTCTGGTGGGAGACTGGTTGGGAGGCCTGAGCAGTGAAATGGGTAAGAAACTGTAATGAGGATCTAGTCCAGGGTACTTGATGGCATAGGATGAACCAAGCAGACTTAGACACTTTTTAGGGGGAAGAGATGACAGAACTTATCGACTGGATGTGGGAAATGAGTAAGAGGGGGTATTATAGGATGATGGCTAGGCTTTCAGTAGAGGCACCAGTATAGACTAATGTTCAAATCACTGAGATGGGAAAGATGGGAGAAGGAAAGAGGTAACCAGGGAGGAATACCACAAATTCAGTTTTGAAGATTGTAGTAGGCAAAATAATAGTCCCCAAAGATGTCCACACCCTAATTCCTTGTGAATACGTTACCTTCCATGCAAAAGGGACTTTGCAAATGTGATTTTGGTTTTTGAGATGAAATTATCCTGGAATGTCTGGGTGGGTCCAAGGTAATCACAGATCTCCTTTTAAGTGAAAGACAGAAGCAGGAAGAGTTGCAGTAATGTGATGTTAGAAAGATGGGAGTTCACTTTTAAGATGGAATAGGCTATAAGCCAAGGGATGCAGTTAGCCTCCACAAACTGGAAAAGGCAAGAAATGGATTCTCCCCTAGAGCTTCCAGAGTGAATGCAGCCCTGCTGAATCACTGCTTTTAGTCCAGTGAGACCAGTGTTGGACTCCAGACCTCCAGAACTGTAAAATAATACATTTCTGTTGTTTGAAGCCACTAAGTTTGCAGAAATTTTTTTTACAGCAGCGATGGGAAACCAATACAGACACATTTGAATCTGAGATACATAAGAATCACCCAAGCAGAGATCTGAGACAGTTTTATAGAGGGGTCTGGGATGCAATTATATGCTAATGACAGGAGCACACCAGCTGCAAAGAACTGTGCAGAAGCATGTCCGAGAGGAGCTGCCCACGCCCAAGGTCAGGGGTGGCAACCGAGAGCGCCAGGCTGCAATGGCACAGGAGCGGCCAAGAGAAGCTACCCCACTTCTGAGGTCAGGTGTGGTGGCCGAGAGGAGCTACCCTATGCCAGAGGTCAGGGGCGGCGGCCGCAAGGAGCTACCCCATGCCAGAGGTCAGGGGCAGCAGCCGAGACGAGCAACCTCATGTCCAAGGAGCAGTGGCTGCGCTTTGCTGGAGCAGCCGTGAAGAGACACCCCATATCCAAGGTAAGAGAAAACCAAGTAAGACGGTAGGTGTTGCAAGAGGGCATCAGAGGGCAGACACACTGAAACCATAATCACAGAAAACTAGCCAATCTGATCACATGGACCACAGTTTTGTCTAACTCAATGAAACTAAGCCTTGCCCTGTGGGGCCACCCAAGATGGACAGGTATTGGTGGAGAGGTCTGACAGAATGTGGTCCACTGGAGAAGGAAATGGCAAACCACTTCATTATTCTTGCCTTGAGAACCCCATAACAGCAGGAAAAGGCAAAATGATAGGACACTGAAAAAGGAACTCGTAGGTGCCCAATATGCTACAGGAGATCGGTGGAGAAATAGCTCCAGAAAGAACGAAGAGATGGAGCCAAAGCAAAAACAATACCCAGTTGTGGATGTGACTGGTGACAGAAGCAAGGTCGGCTATAGAGCAATATTGCATAGGAACCTGAAATGTTAGGTCCATGAATCAAGGAAAATTGGAAGTGGTCAAACAGGAGATGGCAAGAGTGAATGTCGACCTTCTAGGAATCAATGAACTAAAATGGACTGGAATGGGTGAATTTAACTCAGATGACCATTATATCTACTACTGTGAGCAAGAATCCCTTAGAAGAAATGGAGTAACCATCATGGTCAACAAGAGTCCAAAATGTAGTACTTGGATAGTATCTCAAAAAACAGAATTTTCTGTTCATTTCCAAGACAAAATATTCAATATTATGGTGATCCAAGCCTATGCCCCAACCAGTAATGCTGAAGAAGTTGAACGATTCTATGAAGACCTGCAAGACCTTTTAGAACTAACACCCAAGAAAGATGTCCTTTTCATTATAGGGGACTGGAATGCAAAAGTAGGAAGTCAAGAAACACCTGGAGTAACAGGCAAATTTGGCCTTGCAATACGGAATGAAGCAGGGCAAAGGCTAATAGAGTTTTGCCAAGAGAACACACTGGTCATAGGAAACACCCTCTTCCAACGACACAAGAGAAGACTCTACACATGGATAGCAACAGATGGTCAACACCGAAATCAGACTGATTATATTCTTTGCAGCCAAAGATGGAGAAAGCTCTATACAGTCAGCAAAAACAAGACCAGGAGCTGACTGTGGCTCAGATCATGAACTCCTTATTGCCAAATTCAGACTTAAATTGAAGAAAGTAGGGAAAACCACCAGACCATTCAGGTATGACCTAAATCAAATTCATTATGATTATAGAGTGGAAGTGACAAATAGATTTAAGGGACTAGATCTGGAGATATGGACGGAGGTTCATGACATTGTACAGGAGACAGAGATCAAGACCATCCCCATGGAAAAGAAATGCAAAAAAGCAAAATGGCTGTCTGGGGAGGCCTTACAAATAGCTGTGAAAAGAAGAGAAGTGAAAAGCAAAGGAGAAAAGGTAAGATATAAGCATCTGAATGCAGAGTTCCAAAGAATAGCAAGAAGAGATAAGAAAGCCTTCCGCAGCAATCAGTGCAAAAAAATAGAGGAAAACAACAGAATGGGAAAAACTAGAGATCTCTTCAAGAAAATTAGAGATATCAACTGAACATTTCATGAAACGATGGGCTTGATAAAGGACAGAAATGGTATGGACCTAATAAAAGCAGAAGATATTAAGAAGAGGTGGCAAGAATACACAGAAGAACTGAAAGTGCTGCACTCAATATGCCAGCAAGTTTGGAAAACTCAGCAGTGGCCACAGGACTGAAAAAGGTCAGTTTTCATTCCATTCCCAAAGAAAGGCCATGCCAAAGAATGCTCAAACTACCGCACAATTGCACTCATCTCACGCGCTAGGAAAGTAATACTCAAAATTCTCCAAGCCAAGCTTCAGCAATACGTGAACCGTGAACTTCCAGATGTTCAAGCTGGTTTTAGAAAAGGCAGAGGAACCAGAGATCAAATTGCCAACATCTGCTGAATCATCGAGAAAGCAAGAGAGTTCCACAAAAACATCTATTTCTGCTTTACTGACTATGCCAAAGCCTTTGACTGTGTGGATCACAATCAACTGTGGAAAATTCTGAAAGAGATGGGACTACCAGACCACCTGACCTGCCTCTTGAGAAACCTATATGCAGGTCAGGAAGCAACAGTTAGAACTGGATATGGACCAACAGACTGGTTCCAAATAGGAAAAGGAGTACGTCAAGGCTGTATATTGTCACCCTGCTTATTTAACTTCTATGCAGAGTACATCGTGGGAAACGCTGGGCTGGAGGAAGCACAAGCTGGAATCAGGATTGCCAGAAGAAATATCAATAACCTCAGATATGCAGATGACATCACCCTTATGGCAGAAAGTGAAGAGGAACTAAAAAGCCTCTTGATGAAAGTGAAAGAGGAGAGTGAAAAAGTTGGCTTAAAGCTCAACATTCAGAAAACGAAGATCATGGCATCCGGTCCCATCACTTCATGGCAAATAGATGGGGAAACAGTGGAAACAGTGGCAGACTTTATTTTTGTGGGCTCCAAAATCACTGCAGATGGTGACTGCAGCCATGAAATTAAGACACCTATTCCTTAGAAGGAAAGTTATGCCCAACCTAGATAGCATATTAAAAAGCAGAGACATGACTTTGCCAACAAAGGTCCATCTAGTCAAGGCTATGGTTTTTCCTGTGGTCATGTATGGATGTGAGAGTTGGATTGTGAAGAAAGCTGAGCGCTGAAGAATTGATGCTTTTGAACTGTGGTGTTGGAGAAGACTCCTGAGAGTCCCTTGGACTGCAGGGAGATCCAACCAGTCTATCCTAAAGGAGACCAGTCCTGGGTGTTCATTGGAAGGACTGATGCTGAAGTTGAAACTCCAATACTTTGGCCACCTCATGTGAAGAGTTGACTCATTTGAAAAGACCCTGATGCTAGGAGGAACTGGGGGCAGGAGGAGAAGGGGACAACAGAAGATGAGACGGCTGGATGGCATCACCGACTCGATGCACTTGAGTTTGGGTGAACTCCGGGTCTTGATGATGGACAGGGAGGCATGGCGTGCTGTTGATTCATGAGATCGCAAAGAGTCGGACTTGACTGAGTGACTGAACTGAACTGAGCATATATATATCTTTATATGGCATATATACTATATATATAATATTTTAACATCTCTGAAATCAGGGTATGTCTTACAACTGATCATAAAATTGTTACTGTCAGGCAACATGCCTATGCATGTGCAGGTAGCCAGACTAGAAAAATGTGACCCCTGAATATTTCAGTCAACAAAACACAAGAACTATTTGAGAAAGGTCTGAATCCTAGTTGTTGTCTGGATGCTTTCTGCTAACACATTTTGATAAGATCAAGAAAGGGCCAACATCAAAACTTTCAGAATCCTACACTAGAATCTTTCTCCGACATTAGTAGAGAATTCTCTTAAGTAATGCTGATTCTCTTAAGTAATACTTTTGATGGATAGTAAACAAAGATAAACATGAATTTGAGTCATAAAGTAGCTCCAAAGAATTGGTCTCTGAAAAATCTCAAGCATTTAACACATTAAGCAATACATATGCTTTTAATATTTCCTTTTAATACATGCACAAAGGTCTAGGAGAGATTTTTCAAAAGTTATGAAATAAACATTTTAAGTGGTAAGAAAGTATCATGTCAATGTAATTAACATGTTTTACTTCCACCACTCATAAAATAACAGTGAACCTTACTATTGAGTGGTGCTTTAAACTTGACAATCTTCATTACCATGGAGATGAGTGTGATGATAGAAGATTCAAAGAGAGAATATAGAACAAGAAGAGAAGATCCAGGGAAAATCTCTCAGAAATATTAGTGCTGAGTAATGTGACATTATATAGAGTCATAAACATATTTATATTCCTAGGCTTCCCTTGTAGCTCAGTTGGTAAAGAATCCCCCTATAATGCAGGAGACCCAGGTTTGATTCCTGGGTCAGGAAGATCCCCTGGAGAAGGAAATGGCAACCCACTCCAGTATTCTTGCCTGGAGAATCCCTGGACTGTAGCCTGCCAGGCTCCTCTGTCCATGGGGTCACAAGAGTTGGTCACAACTTAGTGACTAAAACCACCACCACCACTGCCACCAATCATACTTGGGGTAATTCCTCCCAAGAAAGTCATCCAAAAGAAGAAAAAGATAATTACACTGGGTAGTGGGAGTTTACTTCCATGAAGAAGTGAGGTGGGCCTGAATGACAGTCTCAGAAGCCGGACTGTGACCCTCAGTCCCAGCCCTCTGACACTGACAAGCTCCCCATGCCTCATGCCAAATGAGAAACAGTCCATCATTATTCAGATCATAATAGGCTTGATGAACCAATGACCTTTGTGTCCTGGAAATCTCTTTTCCCTCTCCAAATAGGTATACAGGCCATCCTGACTTCTCTGTGTAATCTCACATTTAGCCTTACCAAAAGAGAGGAGACAATGAGATCAGTTTGATCTTTTCCAATATGGTGCCCAGATATTAGGCAGAGTCTCTTGTGGAGCTACTTTGTGGGCCTTTCTGACATGATATGCCTGCCTTCTGGCCCAGGTATAGATCCCTGGCCCACTAGTATCTATAGGGATGGCAAAGTCACGTGGCTTAGAGTGTGCCAACTTAGGAGGACAGATTTGTCTGCAGTTACTTTTCTCATAGGCAGGCTTATGGCCATAACAGGCACTTAGAATTTCATGGACTATCCAGAACTACACAAATTGGAAACGAAGGAATAGGTGTGCTATTTTATTACAGAAAAGAGAGAGGGATAGTAATCTAAATATCCAAAAGTAATGACATGATTATTCGATTACTTTAGTACATTCACTCAACAGAGTTTTCTTCATATTTAGAAATATCAATTGTGAATAACAAGAATAACAGTAGCAATATGGAAAAGGAAAAATACAACATTGAACAAAACTATCAGTGAAACTCCATAAAAACATATATTTATATGGAAAATTGTCCTAGTTGTTTAGGAAGTGGGATTGTAAGTGACCATTTTCCCTGTAATTTGATTTGTGAGGCATTATTATTTTATAACCAGAAGTAGAAAACATTACTTGAGCAGTTATAGTTTATGAAATAAAGCCATAAATCCAGCACCATAAAAGATACACAATCCAGAGTTTCAAACTACTAAAAAATGAAATAATTACTAGAAACTATATGACAAGTGACCAATAAAAGTCTGATCTAAATAAATGATGCTTTAAAATGAACTCATAAAGACCCAAAGCAGAATGATCTATTTCCCTTAATATTTATTTCATCAGAAATAAATTTATTATCAATACAATGGTTCTTGCAAAAAGCAGAATAGATTTTTATGTAACTTCTACTTAATAATATTTTGACTTCTTCAAAGATCTTAAAGGATTTTCACATATAATAAGATTTCCTACACTGACAACTGAATAGTACATATTAGTCCCGGTTTTACAGAGGAGGAATTGGTAAAGACATGTTCAAGATAATCCACTGCTCAAATATTCAAGTGAAAAAGTTGCTAATTTTGGGCCTACTTAATTGATGATATCAAATACCCAGCATTCTGTATTCAACTGGCATTGCTGAATAATAACTTTCTAGCTAACTGAAGCCCATGTCTTTTGATATCAAGGACCCCCACTGCCACATTTAGGATTATTCCCTCTCATCAATGCATTACAATTTACCCTGCCTCCTTAAACAGGAGACATTGAACATAATTTAGCCTTTTAAAATCAAAGATTCTACTTATTAAAATGAATATCAAGACTTATAAACTAATTTTTTTTGCAATGGCTTTTTAGGTTTTTTAAATGTATAACAATTTTTATGGAAAAATGGCCCCAGATGTAATTTTACCCTTTGAATCACTGAATCATTATTCCTGAATATTTTTATGTGTACATACATACACACACACACATTCATATTCCATCCTGGTGAACCTGCCTATTTTCTCACTGCCCCTTTTTTTCTTTTTGAAATACATATATTTTATTGAAGTATAATTAACTTACAATGTTTCAGGTGCACAGCAAGGTGATTCAGTTATACAAATACACATATACTATATTTGAAATTATTTTCCATCATAGGTTATTACAAGATATTGACTACAGTTCCCTATGTTACACAGTAGAACTTGTTGATTGTTGCGTATCTGTTTTCTAACTAGCAGTCTAGCACTCTATTCATACCAAGTCAAATAAGTGGAATCAAAATGTCATAAATTTTTTAGTTAGGCAAAAATTTGTAAGTTTTCTAAAATATATATATTATACATATTTATAAATATGTATATAAAAGCTTTTCTACTACACTCGATAAAGGCTTGAGAAAGAATATCAAAAAAAAAGAGAAGAGATGGAGAAATTGGAGAATATATACTAAATGAAATGGGACCACTGAATATGAAATAGAAAAAGTGAAACAAACTAGATAAAGGTAAAAAGGTCATCATATAGTTCAGTTGTTTTAAAACATGACTGCTCATTAGAAACCTATCTGGAGCTCTGGAGAAAAAAAGCAATACCTGAGCATTTGCATTTTTCAAAAATTTCAAGATAATTCTGATATGCATCAGATTTTAAAAAGTGATTACAGGTTTTTCTATTAGATCCTAGTTTGGGTGATATCCTGGTGGCTCAGACCATAAAGAATCTACCTGCAATGCAGGAGACCTGGTTTTGATCCCTGGGTCAGGAAGATCCACTGGAGAAGGGAATGAAACCCACTCCAGTATTCTTATCTGGAGAATTCCATGGAGAGAGGATCCCAGTGGGCTACAGTTCACGGGTCACAAAAAGTTGGACATGACTGAGCAACTCATACTGGATACTTTGGTGATATACAGTCCTATTATTTTTCTGTTGACCAATCATGATACAATGGTATTAAGAGTTACATAATCACAAGAGTAAAAGATATTTATCAGTTTTCACAATCAACGGCCAGACAAAAAAATAAAAGATAATTACAATTATAAGCCATATTGGGAATATGATTAACTTAACAATATAAAATAATTACATACAATTTGGAGAGGTGTCAAGCAGAGTGCTGTGGTCAGTGGAAGTGCATACATGCACATGTTTTCATCCACCTGGCCAGTCTATGTCTTTTGCTTGGTACATTTAATCCATTTACATTTTAGGTAATTATCCATATGTATGATCCTATCACCGTTTTCTTAATTTATTATTTATTCAGGTTTATTTTCTGTAGGTCTTTTCCTTCTCTTGTATTTCCTATCTAAAGAAGTTCCTTTAGCATTTGTTGTAAAGCTGGTTTCGTGGTACTGAATTCTGTTAACTTTAGCTTATCTGGAAAGCTTTTGATTTCTCCGTCAAATCTGAAGAGAGTCTTGCTGGGTATTCTTGGTTGTAGCTTCTTCCCTTTCATCATTTTAAATGTATCATGCCATTCCCTTCTGGCTTGTGGAGTTTCTGTTGAGAAATCAGCTGATAGCCTGATGCAAGTTCCCTTGTATGTTACTTGTCGTTTTTCCCTTGTTGCTTTTAATATTTTATCTCTGTCTTTAATTTTTGTCAGTTTGATTACTATGTGTCTCAATATGTTCCTTCTTGGATTTATCCTTCCTGGAACTCTGTGCTTTCTGGACTTGGTTGACTGGTTCTTTTCCCATGATGGAGAAGTTTTCAGCTATTATCCCTTCAAATATTTTCTCAGGTCCTTTCTCTCTCTCTTCTCTTTCTGGGACCTCTATAATGTGAATGTTGGTGCATTTAATGTTGTCCCAGAGGTCTTGTAGGCTGTCTTTATTTCTTTTGTTTCTTCTATATTCTGTTCTGTGGCAGTGATTTCCTCCATTCTGTCCTCCACATCACTTATCTGCTCTTCTGCCTCAGTTATTCTGCTATTGATTCCTTCTAGTATATTATCTATCTCTGTTTGTTTATACTTTAATTCTTTTAGGTCTTTGGTAAACATTTCTTGCATCTTCTCAATCTTTGCCTCCATTCTTTTCCTGAGATCCTAGATCATCTTCACTATCATTATGCTACTTTTTCTGGAAGGTTGCTATCTCCTCATCATTTAGTTGGTTTTCTGGGGTTTTATCTTGTCCTTTCATCTGGAACATAACTTTCTGCTTTTTTATCATGATTAACTTTCTGAATATGGTTTTTGCTTTAGCTGCTGTGAGATTCTGCTTCTTCTTACTTCTTCTCTGCCCGCTGATGGAGGAGGCTAAGAGGCTCATGTAAGCTTCTTGATGGGAGGGACTGGTGATTGGAAAAACTGGGTTTTGCTCTGGTGTGCAGGGCCTTTGCATTGATCGCTGAGGAAGGCTTTCTTATCTCTTCTTGCTATTCTTTGGAATTCTGCATTCAGATGCTTATATCTTTCTTTTTCTCCTTTGCTTTTTGCTTCTCTTCTTTTCACAGCTATTTGTAAGGCCTCCTCAGACAGCCATTTACTTTTTTGCATTTATTTTCCATGGGGATGGTCTTGATCCCTGTCTCCTGTACAATGGCACAAACTTCCATCCATAGTTCATCAGGTACTCTGTCTACCAGATCTAGTCCCTTAAATCTATTTCTCACTTCCACTGTATAATCATAAGCAATTTGATTTAGGTCATACCTGAATGGTTTAGTGGTTTTCCCTACTTTCTTCAACTTAAGTCTGAATTTGGCAATAAGGAGTTCATGATCTGAGACATAGTCAACTCCCAGTCTTGTTTTTTATGACTGTATAAAGCTTCTCCATCTTTGGCTGCAAAGAATATAATCAGTCTGATTTCGGTGTTGGCCATCTGGTGACGTCCACGTGTAGAGTCTTCTCTTGTGTTGTTGGAAGAGGGTGTTTGCTATGACCAGTGCGTTCTCTTGGCAAAACTCTATTAGCCTTTGCCCTGCTTCATTCTGTATTCCAAGGCCAAATTTATTCCAGGTGATTCTTGACTTCCCACTTTCGCATTCCATCACTGCAAAGAAATAGAGGAAAACAACAGAATGGGAAAGACTAGAAATCTCTTCAAGAAAATTAGAGATACCAAGGGAACATTTCATGAAAAGATGGGCTCAATAAAGGACAGAAATGGTATGGACCTAACAGAAGCAGAAGATATTAAGAAGAGGTGGCAAGAATACACAGAAGAACTGTACAAAAAAGATCGTCACAACCCAGATAATCACGATGGTGTGATCACTCACCTAGAGCCAGACATCCTGGAATGTGAAGTCAAGTGGGCCTTAGAAAGCATCACTACGAACAAAGCTAGTGGAGGTGATGGCATTCCAGTGGAGCTGTTTCAAATCCTGAAAAATGATGCTGTGAAAGTGCTGCACTCAATATGCCAGCAAGTTTGGAAAACTCAGCAGTGGCCACGGGACTGGAAAAGGTCAGTTCTCATTCTAATCCCAAAGAAAGGCAATGCCAAAGAATTCTCAAACTACCACACAATAGCACTCATCAAACACACTAGGAAAGTAATACTCAAAATTCTCCAAGCCAGGCTTCAGCAATACATGAACTGTGAACTTCCAGATGTTCAAGCTGGTTTTAGAAAAGGCAGAAGAACCAGAGATCAAATTGCCAACATCCGCTGAATCATCAAAAAAGCAAGAAAGTTCCACAAAAACATCTATTTCTGCTTTACTGACTATGCCAAAGCCTTTGACTGTGTGGATCACAATCAACTGTGGAAAATTCTGAAAGAGATGGGACTACCAGACCACCTGACCTGCCTCTTGAGAAACCTATATGCAGGTCAGGAAGCAACAGTTAGAACTAGACTTGGAACAACAGACTGGTTCCAAATAGGAAAAGGAGTACGTCAAGGCTGTATATTGTCACCCTGCTTATTTAACTTCTATGCAGAGTACATCATGAGAAACGCTGGGCTGGAGGAAGCACAAGCTGGAATCAAGATTGCCGGGAGAAATATCAATAACCTCAGATAGGTAGATGACACCACCTTATGGCAGAAAGTGAAGAGGAACTAAAAAGCCTCTTGATGAAAGTGAAAGAGGAGAGTGAAAAAGTTGGCTTAAAGCTCAACATTCAGAAAACTAAGATCATGGCATCTGGTCCTATCACTTCATGGGAAATAGATGGGGAAACAGTGGAAACAGTGTCAGACTTAATTTTGAGGGGCTCCAAAATCACTGCAGATGGTGACTGCAGCCATGAAATTAAAAGACGCTTGCTTCTTGGAAGGAAAGTTATGCCCAACCTAGATAGCATATTAAAAAGCAGAGACATGACTTTGCCAACAAAGGTCCATCTAGTCAAGGCTATGGTTTTTCCTGTGGTCATGTATGGATGTGAGAGTTGGATTGTGAAGAAAGCTGAGCGCTTAAGAATTGATGCTTTTGGACTGTGGTGTTGGAGAAGACTCTTGAGAGTCCCTTGGACTGCAAGGAGATCCAACCAGTCCCATCCTGAAGGAGACCAGTCCTGGTGTTCATTGGAAGGACTGATGCTGAAGTTCAAACTCCAATACTTTGGCCACCTCATGTGAAGAGTTGACCCAATGAAAAAGACCCTGATGCTGGGACAGATTGGGGACAGGAGGAGAAGGGGATGACAGAGGATGAGATAGCTGGATGGCATCACCAACTCAATGGACATGAGTTTGGGTAAACTCTGGGAGTTGGTGATGGACAGGGAGGCCTGGCGTGCTGCGATTCATGGGGTCGCAGAGTGGGACACTACTGAGAGACTGAACTGAACTGCAGGGCCTTGCTCAGAAAAGCTTTAATCCAATTATCTGCTAATGGGTGGGGTTATATTCCCTCCCTGGTAGTTGTTTGGCCTCAGATGACCCAGCCCTGGGTCTACGGTAGGCCTAATGAGGAACTCCCTCTATGGTAAAGTTAACAGCGAACTCCAAGAGGGTATACACCGAAGGGGACCTTCCAGTGCCCCTGTCTGTGAGGTGAGCCCCTGCCACCCCACGTCTCCACAGGAGGGCCTCCAACACTAGCAGGCACTTTGGGTTCAGTCTCTTGGGAGTCACTGCTCCTCTCTTCTGGGTCTTGGTGCATGCAAAATTTTGTTTGTGCCCTCCAAGACAGGAGTCTTTGTTTTCTCCCAGTTCTCTGGAAGACCTCTAAATCAAATCCCACAGGCCCTCAAGGCCAAATTCCCTGGGGACTCCCAGTCCCATTGTCAGATCCCCAGGCCGGGAAACCTAATGTGGGGCTCAGAACCTTCACAACAGTGCAAGAACTTCTTTGGTATTATTGTTCTCCAGTCTGTGGGTCATCTACCTGATGGGTATGAGATTTGATTTTATTGTGATTGTGCCCCTCCTACTGTCTTGCTGGGGCTTCTTCTTTGTCTTTGGATGTGGGATATCTTTTTATGGTGGGCTCCTCTTGCCTGGAAAATCCCATGGACGGAGGAGCCTGGTAGGCTGCAGTCCATGGGGTTGCTAAGAGTCGGGCACGACTGAGCGACTTCACTTTCACTTTTCACTTTCATGCATTGGAGAAGGGAATGGCAACCCACTCCAGTGTTCTTGCCTGGAGAATCCCAGGGACGGGGGAGCCTGGTGGGCTGCCGTCTATGGGGTCGCACAGAGTCGGACACGGCTGACGCGACTCAGCAGCAGCTTCCTCCTATCAGTGGTCCTCCTGGTCCAATAGCTGGCTGCAATTTTGGTGCTCTTACTGGAGGAGATAAGCACAAAACCCTTTACTCTGCCATCTCAAAGCCCCTCCAGCTGATTTTCATGGGAAAAGCTGTGGTTTGTCATTCTCATTCCCTCCCCACCTTGGGCTGTAAATGTTTGGCACAGGGGTGGGCACAGGACTAGAGTCTGGTCATTCAGTTCCTTCCTTGGAAATTTAAAATCGAAAGAAGAGGCGGGAGGGTGGGAGAAAGATCAGTCTCTTCTCAAGTGACCAGACCCATCAAATGAAAATTTCGCGATCTGTTAAAGGTGATATATCTGACACAAGAACCTAAAGGCTGGGAAGGTATAAGAAAGACTGTGGAGAGGCACAGATGGAACGTGGAGAGACCTGACAGCAAGAGCCTGGGTCTAGTGTCTTCCTAAGGTCCAGCTAAATCTCTGTCCCTGGGTTCTGTGAGGCACCCGTGTATTCTAGGGTGACCTTCAGAATATTTAACAATGGCACAGGAAAACAAAAATCAGGACAGGGCCAGAGGCCAGTACACAACCCTGGAATTCAGCTGTCATTCCAGGCATTACCCCCTTTCGTTACAGAGCATAAAGTCCTGAGACAATCCCCAGGTGTCCGAGGCTATGTGGAGACATAGGGTCTCAAGGCATTTTACAATATAACTGGCATCTCCATGCAAGTGCAACCAGCCGACTATCAACTCTGTATCCTTATAAGAAATGTTGCTTTTGCACTATAGTGATTTCTGTCACTCACAACTTTAACTCAAAAAACTATGATTGGTGCTGTGTCATGATTTGTCATCTATTTTGCTGACATAATTTGATGGTCACTTCAGAAAGTCTTAGGGCTTGAACAAATTTTGAAGTCATTTTGTCCAATTTCCCACCTAATGGGAAAATTCACTTTTCATTTACATAATTTAGTACATAGTAGAAAAAACTTATGCCTTTCAACTGAATAAAAACATAAGAAATAAAACCCACAAATTAAATTTTTATATTGCAAGGTAATAGCTGTTTACTGTAGAAAATTTTTTAAAAATCTAGATGAAAAAAGCATAAGATGGAACCCATCCAATCATTAATTTTTTAAAAATCCCTGTTAATACTTTTGTTGGTATATATCCTGATTTTATGCATTTATAGAATTTCTTATTTTTGCAAGACAAATTTTACCTGGAAATCATCTTTTAGTTAATACAGTATGCTCCTTCTTTCCATAAAACCCTGATTTTTATTCTCTCATCTTGTGTTTCATTCCTTGGGTGTGTGGGCACTGGGGGAAGGAAGGAGGGCAGAGTTTCAGAATTCTTTGAGGTATGAGGTTTACGTAGCTCTTTGCTCCCAGGGCAGCTCTCAGGAGAAGAAGGTTGACCTTATTTCCAGGCAGAATTATTCATGTCATCACTTACTGCGGAAGCTGTTTAGCAAGTCATGTCTGACTGTATGAGAACGGATGAATTTACACATTCAGCAGCAGGTGCACCAAAGTCAACAAAGTCCATTATTTAATCCCCAATATTAGTTCCCAAGTTGAAAAATGGGAGGAAGACAAGTGAGTTCTAGAACCTCATATATCATTGAGCTTCCTTTCATCCAGTGGGACGTAAAGTCTTTCCAAGTAAGAAAAGCTGTTTGCACTTAATCACTTAGACTTATATCCTGAGTATTTTTAAGGTGATGTAAATTGTTGGTGTAAAAGAGGACCTGCCAGACCAAGGGAAGAGGCTGGCCATCAAGCGGGGACAAATCATCCACCATGGAGCTGAAATGGAGATAACTGAGAACCCACATGAAGAGGGCCCACAGGAGGAGGAGGAACAGAGGAACAGAAGTGACGTCATGGAAGGCTGGACAGATGTGTGCTCCAAGAAGCCAAACGAAAGGCCACAAAAAGAAAACTACTGCCATTTTGGTCTGCATAAATAAGAATGCAATGATAAAAAAAACATAATGGTCCACCTGAACTCCATATTCATCGTCCTCTGTTCGGATCAGGTTCTCAGATCTGGAAACCTCATTTGAAGAGGGAGATTGGCAAATGAGGACATTTTCAACAACAAAATAAACCAGAGGCAAAAGGGCCCCTGAGGAGGTTTTAAGGTAACAGGTATGGATTATTTGGAGAAAAGGCTGAAAGAGATGAGTTACCCTCCTTAAAATGTGAAAGCACTTAAAAGGTTATCATAAAGAAAATATTTAGGAGTTTAGGGTCAACATATACCCACTAAGGGGCTTCCCTGGTGGCTCCGTGGTAAAGAATCCACCTGGCAGTGCAGACGATGCACATTTGCTCCCGAGTCAGGAAGATCCCCTGGAGAAGGGAATGCCAACCCACTCCAGTATTCTTGCCTGGAGAAGCCAATGGACAGAGGAGCCTGGCAAGAAACAGTCCAGCCATAGGGTCACAAAGAGTCAGACACGACTGAGCGACTACACACACACACACTACTATACACAATTTTTCTTCTAAGTTATGAATTTTTTACAATACACATATCATTTCTGTAGGCATATTAAAACCAATAAATATATAGAAAGAAGAAGAAGAAACAAAAGTCTAGATGATGGGAGTAGAAAGTGTATGTATTTGTATACAGAAAGAATACTTTTCCTTCATTCTTTGTTTTTATCTTAAATTATAAAAGCAATACATGAACACATAACAAATAATTCAGATATAATTTCAATCATTCAGCAGATATCCACTGAATACCTATTATGCACTTTTATTCCTCATGGTTCTAGAGGACAGAACAAGTAGTAGTAGGTAGAAGAGACATGGAGGTAGAAGGTGGCTCGGAATAAAAAAGAAGAGATATGTGTATATGTATACCTTATTCACTTTCCTGCACAGCAGAAACACAACATTGTGAAATAACTGTATGCAAATGAAATTTTTTTTTAAAATATAGTATCCGAACTGCCAACAAGAGAATGGGTGGTTTTATACAAGCAAGAACTTCCACATCATTGTAAGTATTCAATCATGTATATTACTGTGGAAATTCTTATACTGAAAGATAGATAATACATACTTGACTTCCAAGATCCCTTCTGAGAATATATTACTTTCTAAGTTAACATTAAGGATCAGGAGATAAGTCTTCACCAGTCATCAGCCATACAATATTGGGAAACTCAATTCCCTCCTGATAGTCCTTTCTAAAATAAAAGAAATAGCACTGACTTAAACCAATGTAAACTTAACAGATGATATTTAGAGAATGTTTCAGAGTGCTTCATGTTTAGTAGATAAATGTAGTCATTTGTTGTAAATTATCTAATGTAATTATCAGGGCTAAATCATCAACTATAATATTAAAATCCTTAATGAATTTCTGAAACTCAAACCAGAATTGCAAGTTCTGCTTAACAAAAACCTCTGGTTCTACACATGGGGCTCTGCTGCTGCTGCTAAGTCGCTTCAGTCGTGTCCGACTCTGTGCAACCCCAGAGACGGCAGCCCACCAGGCTCCTCCGTGCCTGGGATTCTCCAGGCAAGAACACTGGAGTGGGTTGCCATTTCCTTCTCCAATGCATGAAGGTGAAAAGAGAAAGTGAAGTCACTCAGTCATGTCTGACTCTTAGCGACCCCATGGACTGTAGCCTACCAGGCTCCTCCATCCATGGGATTTTCCAGGCAAGAGTACTGGAGTGGGATGCCATGCCTTCTCCAACACATGGGGCTCACTGCTCATCTATTATTTCCACACTTTCACAATATAGTTATGTCACAATATGACCTTCTATGCACTGGCACTATTCATATCACAATGATTCAGAAATAATTTTGGAGATTTAGGCATTTTTTAAAGTAAAAGAGAATTATAAAAGCCAAAATAAGATATCACTTTATATCCCCTAAGATGACTATAATCAAAAAGACACAGTAAGAAATATTGGTGAAGATAAGGAGAAACTAGAACCCTCATGCACTGCTTGTGGGAATGTATAAAAATACAACCATTCTGAAAAAGTTTGGCAAACCATCAAATGCTAAACACAGAGAGTTATCACATAACCCAGCAACTCCACTTGTAGGTAGACACCCAAGAGAAATGAAAACTTATATCCACAGAAAAACTTGTCCATGAAAAAAAGAAACGACTTGTCCATAAACATTCATAGTAGCATTTTTCATATAGCCAAGAAGGAGAAATAAATCAGAGACCTATCAACAAATAAACAAAAATGTAGCATTCATATAGTAGAATATAGTTCAGCAACAAAAAGGAATGAAGTATTGACATGTGCTACAATGTAGATGAACTTCAAAAACATAATGCTAAGTGAAGGAAGTCAACCACAAGAAAGTACTTATTGCAGGATTCCATTTATGTGGCATGTTCAAAATAGGTAAATTCATAGAAACAGAAAGTAGATTAATGGTTGCGTAGGGCTGGGAGTCTGTGGGAGGGGACATAAGAGGGATTGCTAGTGGGAAAAGGATTTCTTTGGGGGATTGTGAAATGTTCTAAAATTAATTGTGGTGATGATTACACAACTCTGAACATACTAAAATCCACTGCACTGTGTACTTTAAATGGGTGAATTTTTATGTTATGTAAACTACATGTCAATAATCTTATTTTTTAAAAAAGAAATAAAGTTAAACTTTCACAACTCCATTTCAGCTTCCCAAATTTCTCTGGCTGATATCTAACCTGTTGTAATATTTCCTATATATAGCTTCATAACTAAGACACCACTACAGAAATAGGATGTGGTCTTCCAGTACAACGTTCAGCTGTGTGTCAGAGGTTTAAAACAAAGGCCAGAGGGTAGAACAACTTAGCAAACCAAATTTAGATCTTGTGAAAAAACATTGCATAAGTGAAATATTAGCTTCAGGGCCTCATGAGCTGATGGGATCCAGTTGAAATTACTGGAGATCAGAGCTCTGTGACACAGATCAAAAACTACCTAGAAAATAAAGCAGATGTTCCAGGGTTTCAAGGTGGGCATAGATGAAAAGCCTCTCCAATTGTAGTCAGTCTTAGAAAGATCAGAGGAGAGTACAAGAGTAAATAAGTCACCAAATAAGAAAAAGAGAAACAAGACCACAAATTAAGACATTCACTAAAGAAAAAGGTGTAGTGAATGAAAAACAATTTTTCCTTTTTTTTCCCTGCTTGCCTTGTCTTCTCAACAGGAATGAAAAATCCAAAGGGCAAGGTCCTTTTGAGTCCCTCCATGGCACTTTACATTGAATTCCTTCTGCCAGAGAGAATTCTAGTGATTGAAGGACCTGTGTTAGCCACCTTGTGGCCTCTTGTCACAGCATCTCATCCCACAGCCCCTGTGTTCATCTGCTTCTCACCGCTGGCTCCTCCATCTGTCAGCTCTGCCAGGCTCTCTCCCACCTTATGGTCCCCCACCATGCTGGTCCTTCTACCTGAACACTCTGCCATGTTCTTTTCATAACCTTTTTTCCTCCTTCAGGTCTCAGCTTAAATGTTATCTACTCAAGGAGGCTCTCACCACCTCATATTAATTAAGTGGGTTCCCATGAGAGTCTGTCATCTCATCCAAGTTGTTGCCCTCATAGTAAACAACACTTCACAAATATTTATTCCATCCCTAGTTCTATACAAAGGTACTGTTTGAGGTGCTGAAGATAAAGAATGTACTAAACAAACAGCCACTCAGTCGTGTCCTACTCTTTGTGACCCCATGGACTGTAGCCCACCAGGATCTTTGGTCCATGGATTTTCCAGGCAAGAACACTGGAGAGGGTAGCCACTCCCTTCTCCAGGGGCTCTTCCTGACCCAGGAATCAAACTTGGGTCTCCTGCATTGCAGGCAGATTTTTTACTGTCTGAGCTACCAGGGAAGCCCCAAAACAAATAGTAATTCCGTTAATATTTGTTGTTTCTTACACACTCTTTGTAAGCAAACTCTAACCTCCTTGTAAGCAGGGACTGGCTAGAATGGCAGCATTTAGACGCAGCATGATGTAGGTATCAAGTGCCTGAGAATTACAAGAGAATCCTGGCTCTCCTGCTTGACCAAATTATTTAACTGCTCTGAGCCTCAGTTTTCTCATCTGTAAAGAAGGCATAATAATAGTTGTTACAGGAACTAAATACATAGTAGAATTTAGCTACTTTGGTAACTATTGGAAAAATACTTGGCCATACTATGCTCCAAAACATGTTTATCAAAGAAAAGTTTTTTGATTATTGGGCCAATACAGTACATGACAAATCAGTGGTTGTAGTTAAATGAATTAAACTATGGTGTCTGTGGTTAAAATTATTTTTGTAACTGGGCTAATACATAATGAGAGAGTAGATCAGCAATAATAAAATGCCCCCTTTCATGCTTGAACACTTTGTTAGAAGAAATTCTTTGGTCTTAGATCCAATGTGACATTCTTGGTCAATTCCAAGCCAGTGGAAGAATTCTCTTTTGAATTTGCTAGAAATATTGTGGTTGTTTTCTACCAGAGAGGACATTCTGGGACTTTCCAGGAAGAAAGAACTATCACCTTCCGGCTTTGTCTACAATCTGACTTCCAATGTCACCTGAAAGAAACCACGTGTCTCTAGGAACTGTTGGAAGGGTCTCAGAGATACCTCTGTACTTGTCATCTGCTTCTCCTATCCTCTTCTCCTTCCTATAGCCACAATTTTTATTAATAATTTGAAGTTTCCATCCATATAAAACCAAAATAGAGTTTGAAGAGGCTAACTACTAACCATTCTGGATGGCAATAACTTCTTCCTGTAAGCATCAGCCAAACAAAAGTGAAAATGCAGTGCATCAGCCCCTGTAATCTATATGTACATACTTCCAGGAAAGACATAATAAAATGGAAGGAGGTGGACTAAAGTAATCAAAGCAATTGGGAGCTGCCGGCTGGTATTTACAATGATCTCGCTAAGTTCTGGCACTTTTGAAGGTTACAGAAAAGCAAAGTATTTTGTCACAGATTTGCCTTCAAGAAGTCTATAGTCTCTTTAGACCATAATCTCCATACATGAAAACAGGAAAGTCTTTATAAAGGAGTACAATATACGGTAGGCAGAATAATTAGAGCCACCCCCAAAGATATCCACATCCTAATTTCAGGATCTGTGACTATATTAGGTTATGTAGCAAAAGGGAATTTAAAGTTGCAAACATAATTAAAATTGCTAATTCTCTGACCTTAAAATAGGGTGATTATTCTAGATTATTCAGATGGGTCCAATGTAATCACGAGAGTACTTTAAAGTGGAAGAAGGAAGCAGAAGAGTGTTAGAGAAAGATACATGATGATGAAAGTAGGGTCAGAGAGAAGCTGTTTTGCTTCTGGATTTGCAAATGAAGGGAAGGGAACATGAGTCAAGGAATGCAGGCAGCCTCTAGTTGTGAAAATTGTAGATTCTCCTTGATAGAAGAAAAATTCACATATTAAGATGTGGGGAAGTCATTCTGGCTTATACATAATTTGATTTGAACTTTGTGCGAACTAGAACAACATGTCTTATGGCCTGTCAAACATGCATTGTACATCTGTTTCAACCATTAAAGAAAAGAATGCATTTAAAAAGCAAAATGAAGTAAGTGTGATTCAGGCTTCAAAATGGGAGGTGGGTGGCCACTGTGGATGTGGCTTCAGACATGTTGTTCCTGCATCATTGAGAATTTGAAATTTCTGAACTGTATCAGCCTCGAGGACAGACTCAAAACAACATCTGCTAGTAGCATCCAGCCACAACCTTCTGGTCTCAAGGTCATCCCTCATAACTATGCAACCATTCTGGACACCAACAAGTCTTGCTTAACAAGCGCTCTTACTTCTTGCCAGCTTCAACTCTTAATTCTTGACAAATAGCTTATGCAACTTTGCGGGTTTTGCCTAAATAAGCCTTCACCACTTTGGAGTCAGGCAGAACACAATTCAAGTGTTTTTGAATCTGTGTCTCCTAGGCTATAGTCCTCAGTTTGACTCAAATAAACTTTCTTTTCTATTCCTATTAATAGATTGTTTATTGATTATTTCCATCTACATCCTCCAGAGCTTTCAGGAGGAATGAAGTCCTGCCAACATCTCAGTTTTAGCCTAATAAGATCTTGTTGGACTTCTAACCTACAGAATTGCCAGAAAATAAATGTGTGTTGTTTTAAGTCACTAAGTTGTTTAAGCAACTAATTTGTTACAGCAGCAATCAGACACTAGCGCAACACATAATAATACTCTAAACTACTATTATTAGAAAATAATTTAGAAAGTGGAGAGAGAGCAATGCTGATTAAAGTTATTAGGAAAAATGACTTTGAGTGACTCTGATTTGAGAATACTCTTCTGAATTTATAGGATGAAATGTAAAGGACGAAATCTGAGAAGGGATCTATGTTAGATCTATAAAATCGAAACAGGAGCACTGGTTTGTATACTAAATCCCAGATTACCGGAACCAGAAAGTAATTCCTTGAAACTTGAAAGAGATAGCGTTAAGATGGATGGACAGATAGATATATGGATGAATGGAGACAGAGATAAAGGAAGAGAGAAAAGCAGAAAGAGAAAGGGGAACTGCTGCTTTATGCAATATGAGACTCTTTCATCTTTAGAGGAAGCAGGGGCTGAAAGTATAAAAAGCTTTAAACTTTCAGATAAATTCAGGGATACCAGATCCAAAATGAGGTCAGGGAAATCAAGAAGTTAGGGTGAAAGTCAAGCCCTTGTCATGCAGATAACTTGCTCTACCCCCCCACCACCACCTCAGTTACCAAAGCCTGTCAGAGACAGTTCCAGCTTCCAGCAACTTGGAGCTCACACATATGGCAATTTCTGTTCTTATCTCAGGTTTGAAGATTCCTTAGAAAATAACAAAGTTGGCTTAAGTGTTCCTCTCCCTCCCCACTATCATGTGTCTGTTTTTCTGGTCTAAAAACAGCAAACAAGAAAGGGCCTCGTGTGCTCTTTCAGAGACATACTTGAAAGCTTAGGTCTTGAGCAGCTGGAAGCATCCTTCCTAACTATGGGGGCGTCCACAGTTGTCTTCCTGCTTCACAGACACACAATTACTCTCCTCCTACAGCAATTCCTCTCCCCTTTTCAGATTCTATTCCCTATTTCCTACTAGAGGGCCTTTCTCTGAGCTATTGAGTAACATTCCACTCCCTGGGAGATACCAGACAATGAGGAGTGAGGGGACACCTAAGAAATATGCCAGGTCTAGCTGGCTCTTGCCTCCTCCAGAACTTCAGTCCACATTTGCATGGACAGAGTACATGGGATCCGTGGGGACCCACTGCGGCAGGAAACTGACCCTACCAGTCATGAGGCCTGACAGTGGGGCATTGAGGAAGACAGGCTTGGTGAGTTCATCCCTGCATCTGCTCTTACACTTAAGGGATGATACTCAGAGACCAGACGCTGAGCATTTCTCACCCGTTAGGGCTCCTGGGGGAATATGTGATCATCTACTCAAAGCCTGCAAGTTCACTTAGGTCTTTAGACCAGTAAGGTTTGGGAACTGTGTACAGTGGATGCCTTCCAGTCTGGAGTCCATCAAGACTCAAAGAAAAAGAGAGCTTAAGCTACCAGCCTCATCTATGTGCCTTCTTGCAAAATTGTCAGAGTGACTCCAAAACAGTTGTAACTCATTTCAAACCCAGGTGTGTACATGTCATGCTTCCTTTCAAAGAATGACAGACTTTGAAATAGTTAAGGTTCCCAGCAGTTGTTCAAAAGCCAGTAAGGAATACAACCAACCCACACAGCACTGAAATAAAACAATTTGATCATTACATGACTGTCTTATAGGGCAAATGTGCCTATAAGATAAAGATATCCCTGGAGGTTTATAAAATTGGGGAGTGGAGGGCTTCTCTGTCCAACATGATGGGTTGTCATTCTTTCAAGAGGTAGACCTTATCAGCAGCAGAGGAAAATGTTGGAACTAATTCAGGAGACATTTTAAGTAGACTATTTTACCAACTGAAAGCCAAAAGGGAAATAGGAAACAAATAATCATAAAATGAACTTTCTGCTGCTGCAATATAAGAGCTTCCTGGAAATTAACATCTCTGTTCTGCTGTTCCACTGGTAGGGATTTCCAGTGCTACCCAAAGAACTTTGCTCTTTCATCCCTATCACACTTCTTATTCTTTCCAATGTTTACTTCTATTATCACCCACCAATATATGAGGCAATTTTGTGCATAAGACCTTTCCTAAAGCTTGGCTCAGTTCTATTAACCTTTATGCGTAATTTATAGTTAAGGTCTAAATGGCACTGGTGCATGTAAATAGTGTCTTGTGGGCTCTGCCATCATGAGGAAAGTACTGTGCTTAAGTGGCTCCAACACATTTGCTCAGAACATTATGAAAGGAACTGCTGAGATCTCTGCAGGACATTATTTAGTGAAATTCTACAGAAGATTAACATTGCTTTGTAACAGACTTTTCTCTGTGTTAAGCCTAGAAGCATTCAAGGAAATCTGTGGAATCCAAGGCTTTGTCTTTCTTTCACATCAGTTTCTGAGCTGCTTATCTAAAAAGAAAAAGAGTCTGGAAGCCAGAAACCTCAGAGACTTTCTAATTTCCTTGGGATCTCTCATCAAAGATGAGTAGATTTGAGAAGTCTCTCTACATCTCAGGAGTGAGCGCAAAGAAAGGAAAGCACCCTTGGCCAAGGTGATGCCATGGAACAAATTTCTCACATTCTTCTTCAACCTTCCTTTTACTTTCTCTCATCCAAAAGCAGTCTGTATATCTCTGACCATTTCCAAGATACCCATCCAGACTTACAGGAGGCCCTACAGCGTCCAACTGGCCCAGCCAATCTGCTACTAAAGACCCCAGAAACTCGAGCAATTTCCTATCTGCTTCCTTCCTTTCATCCATCCATCCAGACTCATTTATATCCCATTGATCGCCTATATTTGTGAGGTCCTCCTAGATTCTGGGCAAGATGAATACAGCTCTTTTTCTCATGAAGTTTTATATCCAGGCTGGAAAGAGATACATTCAAAAGGTAATTTCACAAATAATTAATTGTAATTGGATAAGGACTTTAGAAGAAAAGTATGGTGCAATGAGAGGATATAACAGAGGTTTCTGAGCTAGTCTGAATGTGGAGGTGAGAGAGGCCAAGAAGAGCTTCTCTGAGGCAGTAACATTTGTGCAGATTCTTAAAGGATGAGCAGGAATTCATCAGGCAGATGGTGAGGGGTGGAGCGTTGGCAGGAGGGCAGGGTGCGTGGGTGGGTGGAGTTAGAATCTAGGCAGCCAGATAAGCATTTAGGAGCACCCTGATGCTCCTATGAATGACTGCAGCGGGCAGGGAGTGTATTTGGACCATGGCCAGCAGGGAAAGCAGAGCAGAAGATCAGGCCAGATCTACCCTTGGAAAGGTTTAGGAAGACGCAGTTGTCAGCTTAGCTTGTCCTCGAGCAGTCAAAATTCTGAACTCACACCTTCTTGGGGTTCTCAAGCTGGGTAAGCCCTAAACTCATCAGACCAGTATCCTGAGGCCAGACACTAGGCCAAAGCCACAAGTGATAAGCAGCTGACCAAGGGTATAAACCAAATGCAATGTGTGGACCTGGTTTGAATTTTGACTTAACTGAGTCACCTGCAAATAAACATCTGGGGAGGAGTTAAAACTTATACTTGAATTTTCCACTGCATGAGGGAGAGGGCAGTGACCCTAACTCTGCATTATTCAAGGGTCAATTTGAATATTAGATGATATAAAGAAATTACTGTTAATTTGAAGATACAAAAATGGTATTATAGTTGAGTAAGAAAATGTCCCCTTTTGCCTAGTATATTAAGAGTAAATATCATGATGTCTATGATTTAAATTAATTTAGCAAAATTTTCAGGCAGTATATATGGAAAAATATTAGTAGTTATTCTGCTAGGTGATGTGTATATGAGAGCTGACACTATTCTTTTTTTGAAAATGTTCATCATAAGAAGTTAAAAATATGAAAAAGAAAAAAATACCATTAGTCATCGAGCTGCCTCAATAGTACTGTCCTGGGGAAAAGCCAGCCTCAAACTAACCATCTTACCAAAGGCAAAGGGCATGAATAAAGAACAAGCATTTTCCTTTTAAATTTCTTTTTTATGTTTGTTTATCAGTCTGTGAAAATTCAATTCACACTAATAAAGCTCTTGAAAGTGAGAATAAGTACATATTTATTCAACCACAAAATTGATCAGCTGCATTGTAACTGTGATGACCCCCCCTCTTCCTTGTACAACCTGCCTGTGCCGGGTAAAGGATTCATTACCTAGAGTCTCTATCCAGCACAAAGCATTCAAAAGGTGATTTGCACTAATTGCTATATTAGAGAAATGCAAATCAAACCTAGAATGAGATATCATTTCACACCAATCAGAATGACTATCATTAAAAAGCCTACAAGTAACAAATGCTAGAGGGTGTGGAGAAAAGGGAACCTCCCTACACTGTTGGTGGGAATACAAATTGGTGCAGCCATCATAGAAAACATTATGGAGGTTCCTCAGAAAATGATATGCGATATCCAGAAATCCTGCTCCTGGATATACCCAGACAAAACGATAATTCAAAAAGATACATGGACCCTTATATTCATAGCAGCACTATTCACAATAGCCAAGACATGAAAGCAACCTAAATGTCCATCGACAGATGAATGGATAAAGAAGATATGGTATAATATACATAGGAATATTATTCAGTAATTACAAAGAATGAAATAATGCCATTTGCAGCAACATGGATGGATCTAGAGATTATTATACTAAGCAAAGTAAGTCAGAGAAAGACAAATACCATATGATATCACTTACATGTGGAATCTAAAATACGAAACAAATGAACCCATCTATGAATCAGAAACAGACACACAGACATAGAGAACAGACTTACGGTTGCCAAGGGGGTGTAGGGGTGGAGCCGGGAAGGACTGGAAGTTCAGGGTTAGCAGATGCAAACTATTACATGCAGAATGCATAAACAAATAAGGTCCTACTGTATAACACAGGGAACTATATTCAATATTTTGTGATAAACCACAATGGAAAAGAATATGAAAAAGAATATATGTGTGTGTGTGTGTGTGTGTGTGTGTGTATAATTGAATCACTTTGCTGTATAGCAGAAATTAATACAACACTACAAATCAACCATACATGAAGAAACAGTTGATTGGTTTCAACTGTTGAAAACTAGTATTTGTTCTCCATATTAGTACTTGCATCGATTTTACTGGGACATTCCCATGCCTTTAGAGAACTAAAGCTAGGGGAGAGGATATTTGATTTGTACTCTTTTGTGATCTTGATGTCAACTGATTCTTTATTCCAAGACTGGCAAACAGTTCGCTCACAGTGGAAAAGGCTTGGATGGGGCAGAACAACAGCAAAGCATGAAGTGCCCACAGACTCTAAAGATGAGGTCACCAACCTGCAAACGCAGACAGGGGAGCCTTAGAGCCCCAGGACCTTCAGGCCACAGGAACAGGGCTGCCAGATAAAATACAATTCAGATAAATAACACTTTTTTTTTTAGTTGAAGCTCCAACACTTTGGCCACCTGATGTGAAGAGCCAACTCATTGGAAAAGACTGATACTGGGAAAAGTTAAAGTTAGTTGTACAGTTATGTCCAACTCTTTGCGATGGAACTCCCTGGGCAAGAGTACTGGAGTGGGTTGCCATTTCCTTCTCCAGGGGATCTTCCCAACCCGGAGACTGAACCTGTGTCTCCTGCATTACAGGCAGATTCTTTACCAACTGAGCTACTAGGGAAAATGCTGCGAAAGAATGAAGACAAAAGGAGAAGGGGGCAGAGAGGACAAGATGGTTAGATAGCATCACTGACTCAATGGACATAAGTTTGAGCAAACTCCTGGAGACAGTGAAAGACATGGAAACCTGGCATGCTGCTATTCAAGGGGTCACAAAAAGTCCCACACAACTCAGCCAGCCACTGAACAACAACAATGTCCTAAGTATTGCATGGGGCATACTTATACTAAAAAATTACTATTGATCTGATATTCAAATTTACTGGGCATCCATATTTTTTTTTCTTCCTTCCCTTTTTTCTTATTTTTTCTTTCCTTCCTCTCTCCTCCCTTTCCCTCCCCACCCCCCTACCCCCTACTCCCATTTTCAAAATCTAAAAACCCTACAGAGGAATGGATGAAGGACAAATAGATGCACAGATGGGAAAAGCCAGATTGTAGGAACAGTGAGAGAGAACAGTGCACCCAAATTATTCATTTCCCAAATGTTTCTGATCCATGAGGCAGGACGCTGGGTTAAGGAATTCAGATGCAAGCCTTTGGGCCAGGGAGGAATGACTGAGAAATTGTGAGCAAAGATGTGAGAACATGAGATTGTTATCTGTGGATAGTTCTCAAAGGAGACACTTTCCCTTATCACTTTCTGCCTGAACCTCTGGCTCTCTTCATTAATATCTTAAGCATTAGTCAGAACCCACTGTATACCAGGCCCTGTAGGAGATACAAAGATAAGTAAGACACCTCAGCTGCCCTCAAAGAGTAACACTCGAGTAGCAGAAAGTACCGGAGAAGGCAATGGCACCCCACTCCGGTACTCTTGCCTGGAAAATCCCATGGATGGAGGAGCCTGGTGGGCTGCAGTCTATGGGGTCACTAAGAGTTAGAAACAGCTGAGCAACTTCACTTTCACTTTTCACTTTTATGCATTGGAGAAGGAAATGGCAACCCACTCCAGTGTTCTTGCCTGAAGAATCCCAGGGACAGGGGAGCCTGGTGGGCTGCTGTCTATGGGGTTGCACAGAGTCAGACACGACTGAAGCGACTTAGCAGCAGCAGCAGCAGAAAGTACAAAGGCTCCAGAGTTGCCTTCTGGAAACAGATAACTGGGTTCAAACTCCAGCTTTGACAGGTACTAGGTATTTCTTTGCATCAATTACTTGAGCATCTCCCTATCTGTGAATGGTAAGTGGATTTGTCTTAAAGACGTGTCATTTCATACTCATGAAATGAATTTAAAAGTTCTTAGACTAGTGTCTAGCACCTACAAAGTATATGTAAGTATTTGGTTTTAAAAATAAGCAACCCACAAGATACCAACTAAAAGGTTTTCTAAGAGACTGTGATGCAATCACAGCAAAGAGAATACACGCCAGTATATAGGGAACAATAGGAGCAAAGATGCAGAGAATAAAGCATAAAGTGAATTTCAGGAATAGCAAGTAGTTCTTAGTAAATGCTTAGAACCTTGTGAAGTTGCTCAATCGTGTCCAACTCTTTGTGACCCCATGGACTGTAGCCTACCAGGCTCCTCGGTCCATGGGATCTTCCAGGCAAGAATACTGGAGTGGGTTGCCATTTCCTTCTCCAGGGGATCTTTCCTGAACCTCGGAGTCTGTTAAAAGGAGTTCTGAGAAACAAAATAGAAAGGAGAGATGGGTCTCCATGACAAAGGGCCTTGAATGACAGTCTAAAGAGTATGACTGTCCCACAGGCACCTGAAGACCACTGAAAGTGAGCAAGGGAAAAGCATGATATTGGGAAAGGATTGTGCCACTGTGTATACTACAGAGGAGCCTGAAGGCTGGGGACTTGATAAAATAAAGAATGCCTGTTTTCGAAGCAAGTATCAGACAGTGTGAGCAAAATGGTTCCTGCGCTCATGGAGGCTACAGCCCAGCAGAGGACCAAGATGTTACACAGATAGCCATACAAATAAGAGTTAAAAAGGAAAAGTACAGGGTTTTCAGCTCATAAGGATCTAAGGTAGGTGGAGGGGCGAGAACACTGTCCTGAAGCAGGAACATCCAGCCAAGATGTAAAGATGCACAGGAGGCAGCCAACTGGGAGTGCTGGAGAGAAGAGCTTGCCAGGCAGAGGAGTGGGACAAGCACAGGCTCTGTGAGGAGGGGTGGGCCCTTCAGACTTTCTGAAAAAGGCCAACGGAGGCAGAGCATCGAAGAACACGGAGAATGGGGCTTGAGATATGGGAGCATTAGGCAGGGTTAAGTCATTTTCCACCTTGGCTACAATTGGTTGAGTTAGAAACCAACATTTAACCAAAAGAAAGCCTCCACTAGGCTCTCTGGGCCCCTCTGAAGCCCCTGGAGTGAGGCCAGACATTAAGTGCCTGAGTCAATCAGAGGTCCTCTCTGGCAGAGTTTGAACTTGGGACAGAGAGTGAGAAAAAGACTCAGAAAGAGAGAAACGGTAACTGACAGATAAATACAATGCAGTTAAGTGGCAGCACAGAAATGAAGACATAGGCCAGGTAGACTTATTAAGGATCTTGGTCTTCCTCTCAAGAATAAACACTGGTGAAAAGTGATGGAAACCTGACCTAGGACCACGGAAGAAGAGATGTATTGGCGGGGGAGCTGGGGGGAGGTGGCTTTAGAAATACAGCCACAAATCCTTTGGCATTTTTCCCTCAAGTCACTTCCTATTGAGTGTGGGTTGTACTTAGCAATTTGCTTCTATTAATAACATATAGAATAGGGCAAAACTAACACTGTATGACTTACCAGACTGGGTTATAGAGAAACTCCAGCTTCTGCGTCTCCCTTCTCCCCCACCGCTACCATCACCCTTCCCCATCCCTCTCCCTGCCTGTGGGGAGAAGCAAGTTGTTGTTTTAAGCACACCTATGGAAAGACCTACACGGTGAGGAACAGAAGCCTTCAGTCAACAGCCAGCAAGGAATGGAGACCTGCTGACCACATGAGTGCTCTTGGACATGGACTCTGTAGCCCTCATTAAACTTTGCAGTGATGGTAGCCCTGGCCAACAGCTGCCAAAACCTCAGGAGAGATCAGTTTAGCTAAGCCACCTAACCCTCAGAAACTCTACAAAATAATAAATGTGCTGTTTTAAGCTAAACTTTGGCATAGCTCACTCAGTGGCATTAGATAATAAATACAGAAAGCAATGGATGAGGTGGTGTCACACGGGCAGAACTGCTAAGACTTTGCAAGGATAGCTGTTAGGCACCAGAGAAAAGAAATAAAAGGGATTCTGAGCTCTGGGCCTGGCTCACTGAGGTTCCGCTTTAGACAAGGGGGAAGTGAAAGTGAAGAGGCTCAGTCATGTCTGACTCTTTGCGACCCCATGGACTGTAGCCTACCAGGCTTCTCTGTCCATGGGATTTTCCAGAAAAGACTACTGGAGTGGGTTGCCATTGTGGAAAGCAGAACTCTGAAGGAGAAAGAAAACAATTACCATTTTGAACTCAGTGACTCCAGATGCTGGTGAACTTTTCAGATGCTGCAGAGATGTGGAAATATGGGCAGGGGGTAGAGCGGTGAGGGCTTCATTGATGGGTGTCACCTGGGCAGAGGAGAGCTCGGTGGTGGAATGTATTTCCATGGAGGGCAAGAAGAGAAGATGAAAAGAGATGAAAGGCAAACCACCAGAGGCATACACATTTATGGACCCAAAAGAGTAAAAAGAGATATAATGCTCAAAAAAAAAAAAAAAAAAAAAGGTGAAGACCCTAAAGAGATATTTCGTAAGAAGATATTTAACAGTGTCAAAAAAAAAAAAAAAACAGAAAAATCAAGTGCAATCTCTGGAAGTTCTACCTCACAGTGTATCTCTGTTTTTGGTTCACAATATAAACCTGCTCAATCCTTATCGGTGCAAGTCAACACTGGCTGCACAGATGATATCAAATGTCTATAGCTACAGTATGGAAAACAAGATCTTGTGGTGACCTAGCAAAGCATTTTCCACCATGTAAAAAGGTGGCAAGAATACACAGAAGAGCCATTCAAAAAAGGTCTTAATGACCCAGATAACCATGATGGTGTAGTCACTCACCTGGAGCCAAACATCCTGGAGTGTGAAGTCAAGTGGCACTTAGGAAGCATTACTACAAACAAAGATAGTGGAGATGGTACAATTCCAGTTGAGCTATTTCAAATCCTAAAAGAAGATGCTGTTAAAGTGCTGCACTCAATATGTCAGCATATTTGGAAAACATAGCAGTTACCACAGGATTAGAAAAGGCCAATTTTCATTCCAATCCCAAAAAGAGCAATGCCAAAGAACATTCAAACTACTGTACAATTGTACTCATCTCACATGTTAACAAGATTATGTTCAAAATCTTTCAAACTAATAAACGTTTCAGCAGTCTGTGAACTGAAACATTCCAGATGTACAAGTTGGGTTTAGAAAGGGCAGAGGAACCAGAGATCAAATTTCCAACATTCACTGGATCACAGAGGAAGCAAGAGAGTTCCAGAAAAACATCTACTTCTGCTTCATTGACTACACTAAAGCCTTTGACTGTGTGAATCACAACAAACTGTGGAAAATTCTTATGGAGATGGGAGTACCAGACCACCTTTCCTGGCTCCTGTTAAGTCTGTATGTGGGTCAAGAAGCAACAGTTAGAGCTTGACATGGAAGAACTGACTGGTTCAAAACTGGGAAAGGAGTATGTCAAGGCTGTATATTGTCACCTTGCTTATTTAACTTCTATGCAGAGTATATCATGTGAAATGCCACGCTGGATAGATCACAAGCTGGAATCAAAATTTCCAGGAGAAATATCAACAACCTCAGATATGCAGATGGTACCACTCTAATGGCAGGAAGTGAAGAGGAACTAAAGAGCCTCTTGATGAGAGTGAAAGACAAGAGTGAAAAAGTTGGCTTAAAACTCAACATTCAAAAAGCTATGATCATTGCATCCAGCCCCATCACTACGAGGCAAACAGAAGGGAAAGAGTGGACTTTATTGAGTGGACTTTATGACAGACATTATTTCTTGGGCTCCAAAATCACTGCAGACAGTGACTGCAGCCACGAAATAAAAGATGCTTGCTCCTTGGAAGGAAAGCCGTGACAAACCTAGATAGCATTTTAAAAAGCAGAGACATCACTTTGCCAACAAAGGTCTGTATAGTCAAAGCTATGGTTTTTCCAGTAGTCATGTATGGATGTGAGAGTTGGACCATAACGAAGACTGAGTGCCCAAAAACTGATGCTTTCAAAATGCGGTGCTGGAGAAGTCTCTTAAAAGTCCCTTGGACAAGGAGATCAAACCTGTCAATTCTAAAGGAAATTAACCCTGAATATTCATTGGAAGGACTGATACTAAAGCTGAAGCTCCAATACTTTGACTACCTGATGCAAAGAGCCAACTCATTGGAAAAGTCCCTGATGGTGGGAAAGATTGAGGGCAGGAGGAGAAGAGGGTGACCAAGAATGAGATGGTTGGATGGCATCACTGACTCAATGGACATGAGTCTGAGCAAACTTCAGGAGATACTGGAGGACAGAGGAGCCTGGAGTGCTACAATCCATAGGCTGCAAAGAGTAGGACACAACTTAGCAACTGAACAACAACAGCAAAAGTTTTCCCCAGGGCATTTATATATCTCTCTCAAACTGCAGCAGAAGAATGTTCATAATTATCTCTAAACAATCTGCTCTTTTCACAAGTGGGAATCTTTCAAGTTGCACAACACAGAGGCCTTCTCATTTACCTCAGGGTTTCCACTGCAGGGATACTTGGGAGGGCTGAAGAAGCAAAGGAAATGGTTTCCAGAACACATGGCAGGCCTCCTGAAGAGAACTATTGGGTTGGCAAAAAAGTTCATTCAGGTTTTTCTGTAACATCTTAGGGAAAAACCCAAATGAACCTTTTGGCCAACCCAATGAACATCACTCACAACAAAACAGCAGTTTCTCCAGCAGCCTTTTATTTCTGAAGCATCTCCTGCAGGCTCTGCCTTTCTCTACATGCTGCTTCTTGTTAATCCACTAACTAATGACCTTCTCCACCTTCTTTTGTAGCTGAAATGATCTCCTGCCTCACAGTTTCTGCTTATTGCCTTCTCTTTCCACATCTCTGGCTTTCTTTCTGACAATGGGCTACCTTGTTTGCTGGTTAGTCTCTTTCCTCTCTTTTCTTTCTGAGTCTCTCTCTCCCCCATCTCAAGTTCAAACTTCCCAAGAGAGAGGATTTGAATGGTTCAGACAGTCACAATCTGGTGCCACTTCAGCCCACCTCACAGGGGCTGTCTTTGGATCAGGTGTTGGTTCCTGACTCAACCAGTTGTGGCCAAGGTTGTAGGGGAGATGGACATGAGCATGGAGAATTCTCTGTCATCTCTTTTTCCAAACAGAGGCAGTGGACCCAGATGCGTCTTTGAGTCTTAATGACCTCTGGCATACAAATCCCTGAAAGAGTTAATGATAAAAATGGTTTGGTAAATGCATTACTATTTAGAGAAGAGTTTTGCACAGTGTAACTTCTCCCATGATTGATACTGTGTTAAATATTTGAACTTTATTCAGATTTTAGAAGGAATTTCTCAGGCAATCAGAGCTTTAAGTAAACAGTTGTTCTATTAATAAAACTTGGATTTTTAAAAAGCACTTTTAAATACAATCTTTATATTTAGAGTTTTTAAAAAATGGTTCAAAAACTTCCTCTTCTGTGTATAGATTTGTTCTATATGGGTTTTTCCCTTTACTATTAGCTCAGTTTAGCAGCAACTACCCGTAGTACTAAACCTCAAAGTAGCGCACGCTGGTGGCTTACAGATGAAAAACCCAAGGTAGTGATGTAAAATTCGAGCAAGAAAGCCTTTGATAAACTGAAAAGACCTAAGTTACTTCAGCAGACTCTGCTTAACCTTAGCCAGTTAGTTCCTGCTCTTTGTGCTTGTTCATTCATTGAGCACCACTACCCGCTAGGCATTTTCCTAGTCTGATAAGTTTATAAAGATGGTCAAGACAGAAACGCTGCCCTCAGGGAGCTGTCTCCCAAGAGGGGAGGAAGGGGCTGCCTCTTCCTTCTCATCTCTCTTTGGTCTGGTTTATGCTCTCTTTCCTCCCTTCCCCTTTATTTTGTGCATCTTTGGGAATCAGGTTTGTTGACATTCAGTTTCTTCTTTCTCTGTGTTTCTTTACAGCCCTTATCAAGAGTTCACAGAAACCCTGACTCTGGCTCCATGAACAGGTACAAACTGAATGCGACTGGAAGAAATGGGACTGGGGAGGAAGCATGTGTTTTCATTTATGTGCCTTAACGTTGTTCAAATTATTCTAAACTTTTATTATAAACTGCTTTGTATAATAGAAAAACAAATCAAAGAAGTTCAAAAAGAAGTTTTTATCTATAAAGAAGGAAAAGACATGAGAAGGGATGGGCAGCTGTGAACAAATGGAGTGGGTAAAATTTTCCATGACCCTACTGGCAAGATTTTCATTGTTTTGAAAAAGCCATCTCAAAGGAAGTATTGTGGAGTGAAGGAGGAACATACTATAATCTGCAAATGACTGAGAAAAAAATCTCTTTTGTCCTTTAGATTTGGTTGATTCTTGTAGATTGCTTTCTTATTCTTGAAATTCAGGAGACCTATTTCTCCTTCACTATAGAAAAGTAATTGGCGTGTTTAAATAAGCAAGCATTTGGGAAGCTGAGATTGTAGAGGCAGGGAATGGAAACTTTGGTGGTGAGGGACCAACAGGGCATGGTCTCTTAGATGTGTGAGCTTCCTGTAATGTGGAATGCGTACGTGTAAAATCACCAGTCACTACATTTGCAATAACTTAATAACATGACCGTTCCTCCACCCCATCCTCCTTCCCCACACCAAGTTCTAGTTTCACTCTGGGCTACTTACTGTAAAGCTTCACAAAGAAAGAAGGAAGTAAACCTACCAAGGAGGCAGCAACGTGTTCCTCAAACCACATTCTTAACCTGATGAAAGCTTCTTTTATCATCTTTATTAGTAATGCTACATGGTTCAGAGTGGATGGTCCAGATCTTACATTTAATCATCTCTTTGAGCCCTGAATCTTCCAAAGTTATTAATAATTATTCAGAATCTCACTGGGGTAGAGTTAGCAGGCAAAAACAACCCTAACCAGGGTCAGCTTCATTCTGCCCCAAGACTGTATCTGGTCCCTCACCTGAACTAAAAAGGAAGTAAAATATGTGATATTTCAGTCACCAGGTCCTTTCCAATGTCGGGGAAGCAATGAGAGCTCTTGTTTATGCTATTCCTGCTAAAAGGTCTCCGTGTGTGTAACACCTAGTGGAATCAGTTCCCAGCTCCCTAAAAACAACTACAGCTGCAGGGGAGAGGCAGCAGCTGGCCGGGGGTGGGGGTGGGGGATTGGGGAGGTTGGGGGGGCAGCGGAGAGACACCCGCAATCCCCAGCAGAGCACCAAGGGTAACAGGGGAGATAACTGTGTTTGAGGAAACTGATAGGATCTGGAGAAAAACCAAAGCTTAATACCTTGTCTGTCATTCCTCTGAAAAATTAGGAAATAGCAAAAGTAAGCAAATTGCTGTTTGAGTAGTGACTAAGAGAAGAAGGAAACTCGGGGCCTATAGCATTGTTCTAAGGCAGCCCTTGGATCCCAAACTGGGCTTGGAACCAAGCCAGTTAACGGCAGATAGGTCTGTGCCAATGGTTAAGTTAGTAATAATTCAGGATAATGTTACACCCTTAGACAGATTCAAAGTGGCATTTTAAACGCTATTCAGTTAGCAGAGCCCTAGGAGAAGGCAAACCATGAACATGTAAATATTTTAATTAAAGCTGAATATGAAACTCACTGTGCTTAATATTGAACCTGAGACTATTATCACCCACTGCTTTAATCTTAAACTCTGACAATGGTAAACATGAGTAGCTAGTGAGAATGTGATGGTCTGCTTAACCAAAAAAAAGCATTTTTGAAATCACCTGAGGCTAAGATTATTAACAATTCTAAGAGCAATAACAAAAGTTATGAATCTTGGTTTACAAATTCTAGAAAAATATTGTTTGTCTGTCCTTTGATTTTATGAGGCAATTTTGAAAAACATCAATCAAAGACCTGCACTGAATTGCCAGGTGTGAAGACAGGGTATGATGGGAAATCCAGATGGTCAAACCATCAGCAGAGTTTTTATATTTGTGATTGGTAGAGAGGAGGAGGCCTATGTTTGAAGTACAACAGATGGGAAATGCCAACTTCATCACTTAAAGTATTATCCTCACTCCCTCCCCACAATCTGGAAACGAATGATGATGTTGCTCTGTTTAAAGACAGCAGTCCTTTTATAGATGAGGGGCGACTTAACAGGCCCCTTTAAGTACCCTTACACACCTCTTTGGGTTAAGATGTCACCATCACTATCTCCATTAGTTAATAATAAGAGAAGTGACTGCCAGTCATTAAAAAATCTTAGTAGAAATTTGAAAATTATGTACACATTTTACAATTCTGAAAGGCAAAAATGAAAAAATATTTTTAATGATGAATGATCAGGTAACAAAATTTGTAAACTAACACACACGCATGTGTGAATGCAGCCATACTTGAGCAATATTTACATTTTTAAGTAGCAGGGGGAAATATGATACTTCGAAATGATTAGGCATCTTAATTTTGGAAAATACTACAAGCTGATGTGAGAGTTGGACTGTGAAGAAGGCTGAGCACCGAAGAATTGATGCTTTTGAACTGTGGTGTTGGAGAAGACTCTTGAGAGTCCCTTGGACTGCAAGGAGATCCAACCGGTCCATTCTGAAGGAGATCAGCCCTGGGATTTCTTTGGAAGGAATGATGCTAAAGCTGAAACTCCAGTACTTTGGCCACCTCATTCGAAGAGTTGACTCATTGGAAAAGACTCTGATGCTGGGAGGGATTGGGGGCAGGAGGAAAAGGGGATGACAGAGGATGAGATGGCTGGATGGCATCACGGACTCGATGGATGTGAGTCTGAGTGAACTCTGGGAGATGGTGATGGACAGGGACGCCTGGCGTGCTGCGATTCATGGGGTCGCAAAGAGTCGGACACGACTGAGTGACTGAACTAACTAACTAAAGAGATCTAATTGGTGTCTCAACCAGCTCCCCCCACCCTTTTGCCTTAGGCAGGTCATAGCAAAGAGAGTTATTTAAGGTCATGGAAGAAAAGTTATGACCAACCTAGATAGCCTATTGAAAAGCAGAGACGTTACTTTGCTGACTAAGGTCTGTCTAGTCAAGGCTATGGTTTTTCCAGTAGTCATGTATGGATGTGAGAGTTGGACTGTGAAGAAGGCTGAACACCGAAGAATTGATGTTTTGAACTGTGGCGTTGGAGAAGACTCTTGAGAGTCCCTTGGACTGAAAGGAGATCCAACCAGTCCATTCTGAAGGAGATCAACCCTGGGATTTCTTTGGAAGGAATGATGCTAAAGCTGAAACTCCAGTACTTTGGCCACCTCATGCGAAGAGTTGACTCACTGGAAAAGACTCTGATGCTGGGAGGGATTGAGGGCAGGAGGAGAAGGGGATGACAGAGGATGAGATGGCTGGATGGCCTCACTGACTCGATGGACGTGAGTCTGAGTGAACTCCGGGAGTTGGTGATGGACAGGAGGCCCGGCATGCTGAGATTCATGGGGTCGCAAAGAGTCAGACACGACTGAGCGACTGAACTGAACTGAACTGACCCAATAATGATCATAGCAAACACCCTCTTCTGACAACACAAGAAAAGACTACACGTGGACATGACCAGATAGATAGTCAATACCGAAATCAGATTGATTATATTCTTTGCAGCTAAAGATAGAGAAACTCTATATAGTCAGCAAAAACAAGACCGTGAGCTGACTATGGCTTAGATCATGAACTCTTTATTGCCAAATTCAGACTTAAATTAAAGAAAGTAGAGAAAACCACTAGACTATTCACATATGACATAAAACAAATCCCTTACAATCATACAGTGGAACTGACAGATTCAAGGGATTAGATCTGATAGACAGAGTGCCTGAAGAACTATAGATAGAGATTCGTGACATTGTACAGGAGGCAGCGATCAAGACCATCCCCAAGAAAAAGAAACGAAAAAAGGCAAAACAGTTGTCTGAGGAGGCCTTACAAACAGCTGAGAAAATAAGAGAAGAAAAGGCAAAGGAGAAAAGGAAAGATATACCTATTTGAATGCAGAGTTCCAAAGAATAGCAAAGAGAGATAAGAAAGCCTTCCTCAGTGATCAGTGCAAAGAAATAGAGGAAAACAATAAAATGGGAAAGACTAGAGATCTCTTTGAGAAAATCAGAGATACCAAGGGAACATTTCATGCAAAGACGGGCTCAATAAAGGACAGAAATGATGTGGACCTAACAGAAGCAGAAGATACTAAGAAGAGGTGGCAAGAATACACAGAAGAACTATCCAGAAAAGATCTTCATGACCCAGATAACCATGATGGTGTGTGATCACTCACTAGAGCCAGACATCCTGGAAGGAAAGTCAAGTGGGCCTTAGGAAGCATCACTACAAACAAAGCTAGAGGAGGTGATGGAATTGCAGTTGAGCTATTTCAAATCCTAAAAGATGATGCTGTGAAAGTGTTGCACTCAATATGCCAGCAAATCTGGGAAACTCAGCAGTGGCCACAGGACTGGAAAAGGTCAGTTTTCATTCCAATCCCAAACAAAGGCAATGCAAAGAATGCTCAAACTACTGCACAATTGCACTCATCTCACATGCTAGCAAAGTAATGCTCAAAATTCTCCAAGCCAGGCTTCAACAACACATGAACCATGAAATTCCAGATGTTCAAGCTGGATTTAGAAAAGGCAGAGGAATCAGAGATCAAATCACCAACATCTGTTGGATCATTGAGAAAGCAAGAGAGTTCTAGAAAAACATCTACTTCTGCTTCATTGACTACACCAAAGCCTTTGACTGTGGATTACAACAAACTGGAAAATTCTTCAAGGAATGGGAATACCAGACCACCTTACTGGTGAGAAATCTGTATGCCTCTTGAGAAATCTGTATGCAGGTCAGGAAGCAACAATTAGAACTGGACATGGAACAACAGACTGGTTCCAAATAGGAAAAGGAGTATATCAAGGCTGTATATTTTCACCCTGCTTGTTTAACTTATATGCAGAATATATCATGAGAAATGCTGGGCTGGATGGAGCACAAGCTGGAATCAAGATTGCTAGAAGATAACTTCAGACATGCAGATGACATCAGCCTTATGGCAGAAAGTGAAGAAGAACTAAAGAGCCTCTTGATGAAAGTGAAAGAGGAGAGTGAAAAAGCTGGCTTAAAACTCAACATTCAGAAAACTAAGATCATGGCATCTGATCCCATCACTTCATGGGAAATAGATGGGGAAACAACAGAAAAAGTGATTGACTTTATTTTTTTGGTCTCCAAAATCACTGCAGATGGTGACTGCAGCCATGAAATTAAAAGACACTTGCTCCTTGGAAGAAAAGTTATGACCAACCTAGACAGCATACTAAAAAGCAGAGACATTACTTGGCCAACAAAGGTCCATCTAGTCAAGGCTATGTTTTTTCCAATAGTCATGTATGTATGTGAGTTGTACTATAAAGAAAGCTGAGTGCCGAAGAATTGATGCTTTTGAACTATGGTGTTGGGGAAGACTCTTGAGAGTCCCTTGGACTGCAAGGAGATCCAACCAGTCCATCCTAAAGGAAATCAGTCCTGAATATCGATTGGAAGGACTGATGCTGAAGCTGAAGCTCCAATACTTTGGCCACCTGATGTGAAGAACTGACTCACTGAAAAAGACCCTGAGGCTGGGAAAGATTGAAGGCAGGAGGAAAAGGGGTCCACAGAGAATGAGATGGGTGGATGGCATCACCAACTCAATGGACACGAGTTTGAGTAAGCTCCAGAAGTTGGTGATGGACAGGAAAGCCTGGCATGCCGCAGTCCATGGGGTTACAAAGAGCCAGACAAGACTGAGCAACTGAACGAAACTGAACCAATAATGGAGAAAGAGAAAGGAACACAGTATCATCAAACATCAAATTCTTGGCAGTTCCTTTTGTCTGTCTTTAAGTTCTGACTCCACTTAGATTACTCCTAAAATAGAGGAACAGTATGTCCATGCAGTCCAAGGGGTCACAAAGAGTCAGACACGACTGAGCGACTGAACTGAACTTTTGAAGAAAATAGAGGAAAAAACTACCCCACCCATGAAGCAGCTGAATTAAAAGAAAATATAAATTGACCTTTAAAAATATTTTGAATTAAAATTCTTTGGAAATGGGTGATATAAATATAAGATTGGCTAATGTTCAAAACTGTTTATAATTTTTCTTTATTTTGCTAGAAGTAATTATTTATCTCAAAATGAAACCACAGTTATTTGTAATGATGCTTTCTGGCTCTCAACTTGGGAATATTTGCCAGAAAACAACTGAGGTATACACTCAGTTAACAAACACATCTACACACTGGGGGAAAGCAGCCAGAAGCAGGCTTTGTCTCTGTAACCAATCTCAGCTACACTGCTGTTCCTCTAAGGAAAAATCTGCCTCACTTTCATTTCAGTAGAGTCTTATCAGATTGTTTGAAAAATCTTACAAATTAACCAAAAGATAAACAACATATAACATAAATGATCAAAAAAATTATAAGTAATTTTTAAATGGATAATGATTATTTGAAAGAATGTTTAACTTCATTAAGAAGTTAACTCAAAGGAGTTAAAATAATAAGAAATATGAGATACTATTTTTCACTTGTCAAATTGGCAAAAATCTTTAAATAATATCTGATGATGGGAAATTATATAAAAATATGTACAATGGTGTATATACACTGCTAGTATAAATTGAGCCAACCTTTCTGAAGGAATATATGTATATGTATAGGTTTTAAAGCCTTTAAAAGAGTACATATTCTTAGAGCAACCAGATATCTAGAAATTAATCTAAGGAATCATCATAGATGTTGATACAGTTTCAAGTATGGTCATTACAGAGCTACATACATTGTCCAGAACTTGGAGGCAGCCTAGATGGCCAACAATAAAGAATTTGTTCAGTTTTTATAAAACAATCATATGATATAATATTATATAGAGGGAGAAGGATATGTAATGTTCACAATGCATGAGAAGATTTCAACACTACTTATTACACTATTTCAGTTTTGTATTCATGTACCCAAGATAATGGAAAACAAATCATGCTGCTGCTGCTGCTAAGTCGCTTCAGTCGTGTCTGACTCTGTGCGACCCCATAGACAGCAGCCCACCAGGCTCCCCCGTCCCTGGGATTCTCCAGGCAAGAACACTGGAGTGGGTTGCCATTTCCTTCTCCGGGTTATCTCTGGAAACTGGAATTATTGTTGGTTTTTATTTGTTTCTTATTGTTTATCTGTCTCTTCTATAATCCTCTTGCTACTATTCTCTAAAAACAATTGTTTGAGATATAATTCATATATCATACGATTATGATTTACTTCTACAATTAAAAAAATAAAATTATTCTTATCAATTGAGTTAAAGCTTTGAGAGGCAAACATTTCATTAATATTTCATTTCCCACTTTGTACAACATGTTGCATCTCAGAGCATCTTTACCTTACACAGGGTCTTCTAGCCAAGTGGACCTCACTACAGATGGACAACCAATGATGTGTTCCTGCCACAGTGCAAGCAATTAAATCTTGTTGGTGTCTTTGCTCCCTCTTACCAGAAACTACACTATGAATAAGACAGCAGAATAGCCTTATTTTAAAGTCCTAAATATACATCATGTCCCTCTTTCTGACACACTGTGGGTCTTCATAGAATGACTCATACCCAGCATGACTCATACCGAGAGAGATGGCATCCATTACATCAAGGATTTACAACCACAAAGAGGTGCAAAACTTGGGCAGCTACATACACAACTGAATAATGCAATTTCTAATGTTTACTTCATCTTCCATTAACACCAAAAAAAAACCTATCTTCTTAAATGTGAATAAAATTTGCATTCAGAGACATCTAAAATACTGGCCAATTCCTCACAGAAAAGACCAGAGCGATGCTGGCAACACTGAAGAGGGGAGTTGGGGGCAGTTTGCAAGCTTTTGGTTGCCAGGGGACACTTACCATCTGTGGGTTGAGGAAACTGAATGCCCTCGAACGGATGGCGGAAAGAGCCAAAGTGCTGAAAAACAAGGGTCAGTACAAGGGTTAAGTGAAAGCGAAATTACGCTGACCCAGAAATGCAAATCAATGTGCCTTAGCTCTCCGTAGAACTGGAGGTGCCCAAACACTCCATTGTTTCTTCGGATTACCTAGCATCCCAAGAGAGGCTCAGTGATTCAGAGAAAAGAGATGAAATGCAGAGGGAAACAGCAGGCAGTGGCAGAATCTAATTTTATTTAAGAAGCATCTCCACAGTTTATAGTGGCCATCTCATAGGGAAGAAAAATGCAGTTTTGAAGTTTTGTTCCCTTTCTTTGTACTGCTTTTACTACCGTTAGTAGGCCAAATTCAAAGCTCAAAATCAGAAGTGATTTTAAAACTGAAAGCTAGCCAATCATAAGAGTAAGAAGAGACACACGCTTAGACATTTATAATTCTCATCTCCATTTTGTTCTACCAAGTTGCCTAGTTTGCAGGACTTCTGGTTGCTGACAGCCTCCTGAAATATAAATTTCAGGTAAGTAACGTCATGGTTCTCATCTCTAATAGAATTAGGAGGGAGTGGGGGAAGGGAAGATGGAGGAATGGAGAAAAGGAGTCAGGGAAGGGAAGAGAGACAGGTGATAAGTTAAAGAAGAAATGAGTACAAATTTACAAGAAAAGGAACAGAACCGAAGGTCAGATAGGGACCCACAGTGAGGGGGTAAAACAAGGAACAAGGTAGGGACAGTTAGCAAAGGGTTATAAACATGGGTGGCAGGCCAAAGGGCCCAGGCTTGAATCTAGGCTTCCAGCTTGACTTCTGGGTGACTTGGCAGGTTACTTAACCTCCTGAGGGACCGTTAAGAGGGATTAAATTTGAGAATGAACAAAGTACCTGGAATGGGGCAGGAGCCCAGTGAATCTTCAGTGACCACAAGCTCAACTGTCAGCCCCTTCCTGTCCCAGAGGGAAGAGTGAGCCAGACTCCCAATCTCGACCCTCCTCTGTCCCCACACCTGACCATTTAGAGTTCTAGCCACACGCTAAAGACAGGAGACACTGAGCTTTTGAGTTGAAATCTCAGTTCTGTCACTTGCTGGCTGTTAGTGCATTAATTCATGCAACAAATACTCATCAACTGTTTGCTGTCTTCAGGTTCTGAACTAAGATTTGGTGAATGCAAACAGACATGGCCCCTGCCCTCATGCACCTTATAGGCTCATGAGACAACCAGGTATCAATCCAATAATAAAGCAAATAAATATAAGATGAACACTATGGAGGATAAGCACACAATGCCAAAAAAGTACACACAAGTCCCTTGAAGAAGATGCTATTGAGCTGAGCTTTGTCAGCTGAGTGGGTACCAACCTAGGCTCTGAAAGAGATGGTAAGAACATTCCAGGCTGAGGGAACAGCTGGCTGGCTCGAGGCCCAGAAAATGAGGAGACTGGGCTGCCACATGGGGCCAGGCAGGGAGGGCATGGTGAGCCTTGTTAAGGATCCTGGTCTCTAACAGTGAACAGAAGTAGCATTGGAGGATTTTTAATCAAAAAAATCACATGATAATATATGACTTTTGAGAAGACCACTTAAGCTTAGTATTGGGACTAGATTTGAGGAGGTCTACTTTAGACCACTGGGGAGGCTTCTGAGCTGTCCACAGAGGGCAGATGGTGGCTGGGCTGGAATGGAAGTCAACAGGAAGTCCACGGGTGGACACGATCTCCACAAGACCTGGAAGCTGGGTTATCGAGAGAGGATTTCTCACTGGAGGAACCGGATGCTAAAATTTTCACTCACCAAGACAGGGAGTGCTGGGAGAATGCCAACCTGGGGGAGGCTTGCTCATAGGTCTGGTTTTCGACATGTTTATCTATGGGTCCATGGGGAAGCCATTTAACCCCTCTAAGCCTTGGAATCCTTGTGAGGATTAAATGAGATCATATGCTTGAATTTTTGGCACAGGGAAGATGCCAAGGAGGAGAAGGCAATGGAAACCCATTCCAGTACTCTTGCCTGGAAAATCCCATGGACGAAGGAGCCTGGTAGGCTGCAGTCCATGGGGTCACTAAGAGTCGGGCACGACTGAGCGACTTCACTTTCACTTTCACATTCATGCATTGGAGAAGGAAATGGCAACCCACTCCAGTGTTCTTGCCTGGAGAATCCCAGGGAGGGTGGAGCCTGGTGGGCTGCTGTCTATGGGGTTGCAGAGTCGGACACGACTGAAGCGACTTAGCAGCAGCAGCAGATGCCAAGGAAATGGTAGCTAGTGTGTTACTGGGACCTCAGACAGGAAACATGAAGCAGGTTTGCCTCGGCCCTTCCACAGAGGGAAGCCTTCCACTTCACAGCTCACACGGCATCCTTCTTGATACGATATATGATCCACACATACATGACCCTAAAGCAGAAAGTCCCATTTGAGCACATAGTAAATCAGGATCCTTGGATCATGCCGGGGAGGTACTCACATTTATTTATCAGGAGATTCCTTTACCTGCCCCCCTTTTTAAGTTATTAGGAAAAGTGAAGTTCTGAGACATGTATACACAGTACTTTCTTTTTTACCTCTTGCCTACATGGGATGGTTCAATTGATGAACTTTTAGGATAAATATATCTGTTTGATAAATACTTCTTAAGCATCACTTTTATGTATGAACTATAGAATATAAAGATAAATGAAACCCCTTCCTGTTCTTAACTCATTGGAAAAAAACCCTGATGCTGGGAAAGATTGAGGGCAGGAGGAGAATGCGGCAACAGAGGATGAGATGGTTGGATGGCATCACTGACTCAATGGACATGTTGTTGTTCAGTCGCTCGGTCATGTCCAACTTTCTGCGATCCCATGGACTGCAACACGCCAGGCTTCCCTGTCCTTCACCATCTCCTGGAGCTTGCTCAAACTCATGTCCACTGAATCGGTGATGCCATCCAGCCATCTCATCCTCTGTCATCCCCTTCTCCACCTGCCCTCAATCTTTCCCAGCATCAGGGTCTTTTCTAATGAGTCAACTCTTCACATCAGGTGGCCAAAGTATTGGAGCTTCCATATCAGTCCTTCCAATGAATATTCAGGATTGATTTCCTTTAGGATTGACTGGTTTGATCTCCTTGCAACCCTAGGGACTCTCAAGAGTCTTCTCCAACGGACATGTTTGAGCAAACCCTGGGAGGTAGTAAAGGACAGGGAAGCCTGCTGTGCTGCAGACTTTTTGCATGGAATTGCAAAAGTCAGACACAACTGAGTGACTGAACAACAAGAACAAATTCCTTGTTCTTAAGGAGGTTGAGTTCCAGCAGGAGTCACAGGTACCCACTGAAATGCCAAGAGGAAGTGTATGATAACAAATAGTGGGAAGCAAGACTCAAGTCTAGAAATAGCACACCTTCAGTTTCGAATTAAAATCTGAAACATAAGTGCTGCTTTCAAATGCTAAGCCAGTCCCACGTGGTGAAGGGTACTATTTAAGTTTGGAGTCTGGAAAGCCAGCTGGATGAATATTGTCTCAACCTGTGGCAGAAGAGAAGACACAGATACTATCTGGTATAAATATAATAAACACAGACAGTCAAAATCCACAATTAGAATGAATTTTGGGAAGAGGGGCTTGGGGGACATCTTAAGGGCTAAATCTAAAGAAAAGGAGTATTTTTACAGTGAAACATTTTCTACAACATCTAATTAGAAAACTATTTGTATGGCCAGGGAAGGGATGGATATTATGTCACATGGTTGACACCCATGATTTTTCCTCATAAAGGTAACTTGAAAAAGATCCACAAAATTCTGCCCAGCACTGGATCTGCTGCTACCCACCTTCCAGCGTCAGTTATCTCCAGATCAGCAAACTCAAGGAGTGCGCTTACCTGTTAAGTTCATGTACTTTGTAAAATGTCCTCTGAAATTTAAATTAAAACCCATTCTTCAGTAGTGGTCTTTCTTTTCACCTACATAGCAATTTAAACATGCCATTTATTTTCTGTCTGCCATGAGACTGGGAAACTAGGCATTATTAAACATAAAGCAAAGTTAATTCCAGGTGTTCCACAAATCAAAACTATCCCTAGAACATTTCTACAACAGGAAACTTGAGAGTGAGTTCCAGAGAGTCTACTTTCCAGATGGTCTCTTCCTCCAATAACTGAAATGCTTAAAGCCTGAATATTCACTGAATTGCTTGAAGTCAGAGTCTAGACTTTGCCTAATAGGTTCAGTCAGCTAGTCTACTGAGTAAATCCAAAACAAGTTCTTAGTTTACACTTCCCCCTTTAGCAGGCTGGTTGCCATTACTCAGAAAAAGGAATTCCATTAGTGGCAAAATCAGTGTCCAACACATTTTCTAAGACCTGACTCACATGTCACCTCCATCACTTCCTCATTGGTCTTTATACACAACTCATTTGGAGTCTCTGTCACGTTGGATGAAAATTTTTTCCTGGTGCCATCTGCTCTTCAACACTACGAGTTCCTCAAGGGGAAGGATAAGGGGATATGTGTTATTGTGACATAATACCTGACACATAGTAGGCATAGTCAAACAGGAGAAAAACTCAGAAATACATTCAGAGGGACAAGTGGTCCAGAGAAATAATGAAATCACACCCTTCCGTAGGCATACACAGAGAGGAGGACAATGAAAGCTGCTGGAGTTATGGTGCCACATCCAGGAGCACGCTGCTCGAGAAAGCTGGATGCCAAGCTAAGACCCAGGGTTGAGGACCTATCCTTGCTGCCTGCAGTCCATCTCTTTGAAGGTGATTTTGCCTTGCTATTTCCCCTTGGGTCTGGCTCAGTGGTCAAGGGGATGGAACAATTCCAGAAGCTAGGTGTGTTGTCTAAGGCAAGTCTAGGCTCCCACCCAAGTAATACAAATATGGCAGGGGCTTGAGGACCTTGCTGTTGGCTTCTGTTTGTTGAGTTTTAACAGGGAGTGTGGAGGGGAAGGGTTTTAATGCCAAAAGTGCCTCGTAAACTAACAGCACAGTCTCTGAATGGGCTACGTGCTTCAGGAGTAAATCTAGTTGCACAACCCCCTGGAGATACACCGTGAAGCTGCATCAACCCCACTGGGAAAAAGCCTTTATCAAAGCAGGAAGCAGGTTATAAATTCTATACCCAAACAGGAGTTCAAATGGAAATCCTACATCTTTTGACTCAGAGGCTTTTCAAAGGAAATGTGTATCTTTGTAAACTCTCCTGGGAGCTGTTTTTATAAACATGATTTTTAAAGCAATCTTTTAGATTATACATGAATAAACAGCACCAGAAATGTTACATACACTATTTTGATTACTAATTTTAGTCCTCACGTTCATAAAGTTAAATTCTTAATTCTATGAGCAGATATTCTTGAGACACTTTTCTTCATTTTAAAAATCAAGAATTAACAAACCTTAGAGCTCAAAGGGACCTCAGCAGTCATGTGGTCCAATATACACAACTGGACTCTGCTTTGCAGAAGTAGAAAGAATCATGTTTTGCCCTGTCAAGAGACAACTCATGTACTTACATGAATCCAATAAACAGGGTTTGATTACAGATTACTGAAGACAGTATTCTCCCAAAAGTGTTTCCTATAAAATTAGAGACTTCTGAGGCAATTTTTTTTTAAGATTCTGTGATCAAATAAGTTTTATAACTATAGGACTAAACAAAGCTTTAAAAAGCTCTTTCTGTTTTGATTCTAAATTGTCAGACTTATAAGACTTGTCAGACTTATCAGAACTTATCAGATACCAATATATACATCATGAATATCCAAGAAGGAGATAAAGTATATGACACGAAGGACCCCAAAACTCCTCTTCCCTCCAGGAAATATCCACAGTGTCAGAGAATGTCAGTGAACAGTGGAATACTGCTTAGAAAAACTGTCTGCAAAGTTTTCAGCTATAATGAACATCTGTAATTTGTAGTAGCTACTGGTTCTATTCACAGAGATAGAATGTAAATTTGCTCCTGAGCATTCCTGCTGCTGCTGCTGCTAAGCCGCTTCAGTCATGTCCGACTCTGCGCGACCGCACAGTCGGCAGCCCACCAGGCTCCCCCGTTCCTGAGATTCTCCAGGCAAGAACCCTGGAGTGGGTTGCCATTTCCTTCTCCAATGCATGAAAGTGAAAACTGAAAGTGAAGTAGCTTAGTGGTGTCTGACTCAGCGACCCCATGGGCTGCAGCCTACCAGGCTCCTCAGTCCATGGGATTTTCCAGGCTAAAGTACTGGAGTGGGGTGCCATTGCCTTCTCCCTGAGCATTCCTAGTCAATGCAAAAAGCACTGATCACAAGATAACAATCACATAAAAACTTCTGGGCATTCATCAGATGAAAACAGTTGTCCCAGGAGCACCAGCTATTTCTGGTACTTGAAAGATATGGCCCCTCAGGTGTCTTCATAAACAGGATCAGGATGACATCCTCAGCGACACCCCTTTCAGTGCATAGAGTTTATAGGCAATCTGATAAGACCCTTTTCTGGACACGGATGGCATGCTGCCACCATGCAGTTCAGAAGAAGCAGCATTATAAGAAGTCACACCATGTTTCACATGTTCATAGTATTCAACTGACTAACTTGACCCGAGACTCTAACCACGCTCTGCCAATAACCAACCATGCCTGTCTCCAAGGGTGAATCATTTGCCTACTAGGGTCTTAAACTTGATGGCCCCTGCAGTCTAGCTTTAAAGTTCTAGAAGTCTATAGGGTTTATTACTTTATCTTTCAGAAAAGTGTCAAGTTTCCAGCCTACTTTGAAAGCATGAATTCATCCTAGTAGGTATGTGTACCTTCAGTAGCTTACACTCATGAAAGAAAGGAAGTGAAAGTGAAGTTGCTCAGTCGTGTCAGACTCTTTGCTACCCCATGGACTGTAGCCTGCCAGGCTCCTCCATCCATGGAATTTTCCAAGCAAGAACAGTGGAGTGGGTTCCCATTTACTTCTCCAAGGATCTTCCTGACCCAGGGATCAAACCCGGGTCTCCCACATTGCAGGCAGACTCTTTACCATCTGAGCCACCTGGGAAGCCCAGCTTACACTCATAGGGGATATATTTAACACATCACTAAAACCTTAAGCCATGATAATGCTCAGACACATGGCAATGTGTCAGAAATCTGGAAGAGCCAGAAGAAAAGAATAGAAGAGGGAGAATACCAAAAATAATTTAATCTACCCGAGCATTGTCCTTCAAATCCTTAGTTTCTTTTGGAGACTGTAATAATGATGGAAATAATACTCTCAATAATTTTCTCTAAACCAGCCTATAAATTCTCAGGAAATAATAATATTAGTAGTAGCAGTAGAAGCAGCAGCAGCAAACACTTATTTGGTGCTTCCTATCTACTAGGCCTATTATGGGCCATACATAACTATTCTTTAAATGCTCGCAATAACCCCAAAAGGTAGATCTTTCTTATTCTATTTCACAAATGAGGAAATTGTAACTCCGAGGGGTTGGATAACTTGTCTAAAATCCTGTGAATAGGGGCAGCAGATCCAGAACTGGAGCCCCTTCTGGAGCTGAGTTTTGACCAGACCATTCAGCTGCCTCTGGCACCTGTGGTCAGAGATGGCCCCTGTCAGCCAGGAGGCCTCACTCTAGCTAGATCCTGGATGGTAGACAAAGCACCTTCCTCTTAAGTCTTTGCTGAAGAAAAGAGGTTCTAAGAAAAGCAGATTTGTAAATGTAGAGAATAATAAAGGTTTCAATGACAGATGACTGTCACCCAAATATTAATGCAACAGAAAACAATGCTCTCTTGAAAAGCAAAAGGTGGTTTTCACTGTGACAAGACAGCAGATATTACATCATTTGGGAAAACTTGACCAAACAGACCACCCTAAAAGGCAACAGAGTTCAGACTGCAAGAAGGCAAACTGCCCTAGGGAATGAAGGCAGGCCCTGGTCCCTCCTGGGTCCCCAGGCTGTCTTCCTCTTGGTTAATATAAAATACTGCGGGTTTTGCCGAACGTCGCCTCTTCCTTCCAGCCCTGCTCCCTCCTCTCCCAATACCCATTTTCTTGTTTGTTGGAGAGGTAAGACAGGAACATATTCTGGATAGTCTAGCACCACTCCAGCATAAAATCACATGCTGTCATCACACTCCAAGACTGATGTCTCTGACTTCTCATTACCTTTCATCAGAGGATCTCAAATCACTTTCCAAACAGCTATGAATTTCTTATGTACTTTCCTAAGAGCTGAAAGTAGAAACACAACGATTCTGTCTCATTCCCTAAACAACCACCACGTCTCTTGAAATTCTCAATCCAAACACATACACACATATGCATGTGCAGAGAGAGACTTTTTCTAAATGGTGACAAAGCTATAGAATTATTCACATCCTGTCCTCTGCTCACAATAGGGTGGGCCCCTGTCATCTGTGTACTATAAGCGTTAATAATGACGTCAAGTTTTCTGCACATCATTAATCAAGGGAGAATTCATTTCCTTTTGTGAAGTTCCCTGTCTCCTTTTATTAATATGTCTCCTCCGAGTCACCCCATATCCTGACTTCACAAAATCCTGACTTCACTTCATCCTTTCTCATCTGCCAGCTGACTGTGTGGTCCTGAAGTGTGGTGCTGCCTCCATATAGAAAACTGTGCATTTCAGAATTGGGTGAATTGATTGTTCAAAGTTGGCTACTTTCAAAGTGAATGCAACTTGTTTGGCTCTTGAGAATGAATTACAAACTCATCATGGTCATTGTCCTAATGGATATGGACAACCAACAGCCTGAGTTTTAGCCTAACTTGCTTAGCTCCTGCTACTTCTCTGGTTTCTCCCCTATCTGATGTGTTAAGTTAAGGCCTGGGAATAACCTGAGACTGCTGCTGTCTCAATATTCACTGTGGGCTTCCTTTTAGAGCCCCACTCCCAAATCCAACATCCAGCCCCAGAAGCTCCACCTGGCCTAAGGGGCAGCTCCAGGCTATTCCAAGGTGGTCCCTGAAAGATGGAGCTGTACTTCTTGTGTGGCAGACCACAGGGCCAGGAAAGCCCCTCGAGGCCCACAACTTCACATCACCTTTCTTAAGAAGCATTATATAGCTTATTGTTCTCTACAGTGAGCAGAATAATCTAGAAAGCAGATTTTTATTTCTTCAGCTGTGATCTATAAGATTTAGGGTTTCATCACCTGTTATTTCTTAGTTCTCTTTCTAGCAAAGTCATGATTTAAAGTTATTCCCACCCTGCTTTAGGCATCATATTAGAATCCCTGCCCTCAGACTTCCCTGGTGGTGCAGTGGGTAAGAATCTGTCTGCCAATGCATGGGACATGGGTTCGATCCCTGGTCTGGGAAGATTCCACATCCTGTGGAGCAGCTAAGCCCATGCGCCACAACTGCTAAGCTTGTGCTCTAGAGCCCAGGAGCCACAGCCACTGAAGGCCCTGCGCGTTAGAGCCACACACTGCAACTACTGAGACTAAGTACTAACAACTAACTACTGCAACTATTGAAGCTCAAGTGCCTAGAGCCTATACTCTGCAACAAGAGAAGCCATGAGAAGTCAGCACACCCCAACAAAGAGTAGCCCCCACTCGCCACAACTAGAGAAAACCCTTTCAGCAATAAAGAGCCAGTGCAACCAAAAATAAAAATAATAAATAAACTTAAAAAAAAAAAAAAAAAAGAATCCCCGCCCTCCATCTTTCAAGGAAGGGGAGTGGGACTCTGATGAGACCTTGCCAGGCCTGACTTGAGTTCTTCTGGATGTCCCTCCACCCATCTGCATATGCATTATGTCTCATTGTTTTTCTTCCATTCATTCAACCTACTAACACACTGCTAACCTAGTGTGTACCAGGCTTCATGCTGGAGACAAAGTAATGAACAAAGTAAACAAGGGCCCTGCTCTCTTGAAGCTACAGTCTGGAAGGCAAATGAGAAACAATCAGGCAAAGAGCTGCATTATTACAGAGTTGAGATTTCTAGAAAAGCATAGGAAGTCACAAAGGAGCATAATAGGCAGATCTAGTGGAGACTATCATGAAGAGCATTTGTCAGCCCACCTGTCGTGAACAACAGCCCCCATAGGTGTGGGCCACAGTCAGGGTGTGCTTCTCCTTGCCTTCCCAGTCTGGTGAGGACTCCCTAAAAGAAAAGCAACATCATTCAGGGTTTGCATCAGAGAGAAATCTAACTCAGCATCCTTGTTTGTTTTGAGACCCAAAGGGCTTCAGGAGCCTGTAAGAAGCAGGATCACCTGTCACACAACTCCAGGGCTGTCCATGCAGCTATTTAATGACAGATCTCACATCTTCTAAGTAAGATCTTTAATTCAGTGGAAGACTATGTGAGCAACTGTGGATCTTCCAGAGCCTCTACACCACTTCTCTCCCATTTCTGCAATATAGGGGGAAGTGGGAGGTGCAGACTACTGGGTATAAGACATGTTCATGGGTGGATTATACAACATGGGCAATGGAGCCAAATTTTGTAATAACCGTAAATGGAGCATGACCCTTAACAACTATACAAAAATAGAATTTTTAAAAAGAAAAAAAAGACATCAGCAAACAGATTTCATCTCTTCTCAACAACTCTCCTCAGGAAGCATAAATTCCCCTAATTAATCCCAGATTTTCTAGCTTGGCCTTGTGATAGTGGGCACCAGCCTGGATCAGAACCCTGGGCCTGGGTGTGATGTCTGGGTGTGGCTCACAGAAGTTCATTAGAGGTTCCTTGAGACTTTCACAGGGACATGGGCCCTAAAGCAGAACAGTCACACTGTCCATGAGAAAGCTGTGCATGGACTTGACTCCCCCAAATGTGTACAGTGTGAGGCATAAGGGGCAGGATCTAGAGTCAGACAAGCCTGAGTATGTATTCCAGCCCTACTATTGGTTAGCTACAGGAATTAGAGCATGCCATTTAACCTCTTTGGGCCTCATTTTCCTCATTCAAAAACCTCATGTTCTCTGTGTACATCCATGTGTATAGGTTAAATTAGATAACATATACAAAATGATTAGCAAACTACCCAACACAAAATCCTCAAATATATATGGATGCAGGTCAAAATCCAACAGTTAGAACTGACCATGGAACAACCAACTGGTTCCCAATTGGGAAAGGAGTACATCAAAGCTGTATCTTGCCACCCTGCTAGTTCAATTTATATGTGGAGTACATCATGCAAAATACCAGGCTGGATGACTCACAAGCTGGAATCAAGATTGTCAGGAGAAATATCAACAACCTCAGATATGCAGATGACACCACTTCAGTGGCAGAAACTGAAGAGGAACTAAAGAGCCTCTTGATCAGGATGAAACAGAAGAGTGAAAAAGTTGGCTTAAAACTCAACATTCAGAAAACTAAGATCATGGCATCCAGTCCCATCACTTCATGGAAAATGAGGGGTGGAAATGGAAACAGTGATAGATTTTATTTTGGGGGGGCTCCAAAATCACTGTGGATGGTAACCGCAGCCACAAAATTAGAAGATGCTTGCTCCTTGGAAGGAAATCCATGATAAACCTAGACAATGTATTAAAAATCAGAGACATCACTTTGCTGAAAAAGGTCCAGTAGTCATGTATGGATGAGAGAGAAAGACCACAGTGAAGGCTGAGCACCAAAGAATTGATGATTTTGCACTGTGGTGCTGGAGAAGACTCTTGAGAGTCCCTTGTACAGTAAGGAGATCAAGCCAGTTCATCCTAAAGGAAATCAACCCTGAATGTTCAATGGAAAGACTTATGCTGAAGCTGAAACTCCAATACTTTGGCCATCTGATGTGAAGAGCCGACTCACTGGAAAAGACCCTGATGCTGGGAAAGATTGAGGACAAGAGGAGAAGGAAGTGGCAGAAGATGAGATGGTTGGATGGCATTACTGACTCAATAGACATGCGTTTGAGAAAACTCTGGGAGATGGTGAAGGACAGGGAAGCCTAGTATGCTGCAGTCCATGGGATCACAAAGAGCTGGCTACAACTTAGTGAATGAATAGCAACAAAAGTATGTATATATGCATGTGGGTGTATACATATATATTATATATACATATATCTTATATATACATATATATTCTATATTATTGGAGTAGGAAATACTAACCCACTCCAGTATTCTTGCCTGAAGAATCCCATGGACAAAGGAGCCTGCTGGGCTACAGTCCATGGGGTTGCAAAGAGCTGGACACGACTGAAGCAGCTTAGCATAGTATTCTATACTATATGCATATATATTCTATATTAGCCAAAAAAGTATACATATATAAAATAGCAAGTACTTATATGTCAGGTACTTGCTCAGAGTCACACGGCTATTAAGTGACACAGCAGTTTGCTACTTTGAACCTATATGATGTGACTCTGGCACACCATTCTGCTATGAAAGTGAAAAGTGAAAGTGAAGTTGCTCAGTCATGTCCAACTCTTTGCGACCTCCTGGGCTGTAGCCTACCAGACTCCTCCATCCATTGGATTCTCCAGGCAAGAATAATGGAGTGGGTTGTCATTTCCTTCTCTAATAAATAGCAAAAAAAAAAGAGAGAGAGAGAGAAAAGGGGGGGGGGGGTATGGAGCAGAGGAAAAAGAAAAGAGGAAGAACAAAAATACGAAGGAAGGGGGCAATAAAGATAAAATAAAATCTAATGCAGTATTTTTAAAAGTCAAAATGAATGAAAAAAAAATCCACAATGAACAAAATTTCAAAATGTTAAATGAAGACATGATTCTCCAAAATCACTTTAGTGGTATCTGACTCCTTGCAACCCTAAGACTGTAGCCCACCAGTCTCCTCTGTCCATGGGATTTTCTAGACAAGAATACTGCAGTGGATTGCCATTTTCTTCTACAAAGGAGAAGACATGATTGAGAAAAGTGATTTTTTCTTTTTGGTCTTCCCTGGTGGCTCAGAAAAGGACATCTTTTTTGGGTGTTAGTTCTAAAAGGTCTTCTGGGTCTTCATGAAAACAGTGGAAGTGAGAAATAGATTTAAAGGAGTGGATCTGATAGACGGAGTGCCTGATGAACTGTGGACGAAGGTTCGTGACATAGTAGAGGAGTCGGGGATCAAGACCATCCCCAAGAAAAAGAAATGCAAAAAGGCAAAATGGCTGTCTGAGGAGGCCTTACAAATAGCTGTGAAAAGAAGAGAAGCAAAAAGCAAAGGAGAAGAGGAAAGATATACCCATTTGAATGCAGAGTTCCAAAGAATAGCAAGGAGAGATAAGAAAGCTTTCCTCAGTGATCAGTGCAAAGAAATAGAGGAAAACAATTAAATGGGAAAGACTAGAGATCTCTTCAAGAAAATTAGAGATACCAAGGGAACATTTCATGCAAAGATGGGCACAATAAAGGACAGAAATGGTATGGACCTAACAGAAGCAGAAGATATTAAGAAGAGGTAGCAAGAATACACAGAAGAACTATCCAAAAAAGATCTTCACGACCCAGATAATCATGATGGTGTGATCACTCACCTAGAGCCAGACATTCTGGAATGTGAAGTCAAATAGGCCTTAGGAGGCATCACTACGAATAAAGCTAGTAGAGGTGATGGCATTCCAGTTGAGCTATTTCAAATCCTAGAAGATGATGCTGTGAAAGTGCTGCACTCAATACGCCAGCAAATTTGGAAAACTCAGCAGTGGCCACAGGACTGAAAAAGGTCAGTTTTCATTCCAATCCCAAAGAAAGGCCATGCCAAAGAATGCTCGAACTACCACACAATTGCACTCATCTCACACGTTAGTAAAGTAATGCTCAAAATTCTCCAAGCCAGGCTTCAGCAATACATGAACCATGCACTTCCAGATGTTCAAGCTGGATTTAGAAAAGGCAGAGGAACCAGAGATCAAACTGCCAACATCTGCTGTATCATAAAAAAAGCAAGAGTGTTTCAGAAAAACATCTATTTCTGCTTTATTGACTATGCCAAAGCCTTTGACTGTGGATCACAGTAAACTGTAGAAAATTCTGAAAGAGATGGGAATACCAAACCACCTGATCTGCTTCTTGAGAAACCTGTATGCAGGTCAGGAAGCAACAGTTAGAACTGGATATAGACCAACAGACTGGTTCCAAATAGGAAAAGGAGTACGTCAAGGCTGTATAATGTCACCCTGTTTATTTAACTTCTATGCAGAGTACATCATGAGAAATGCTGGGCTGGATGAAGCACAAGCTGGAATCAAGATTGCCAGGAGAAATATCAATAACCTCAGATATGCAGATGACACCACCCTTATGGCAGAAAGTGAAGAGGAGCTAAAAAGCCTCTTGATGAAAGTGAAAGAGGAGAGTGAAAAAGTTGGCTTAAAGTTCAACATTCAGAATACTAAAATCATAGTAATCCGGTCCCATCACTTCAAGTAGATTGGGAAACAGTGGCAGACTTTATTTTTTAGGGCTCCAAAATCACTGCAGATGGTGACTGCAGCCATGAAATTAAAAGACACTTACTCCTTGGAAGGAAAATTATGACCAACCTAGACAGCATATTCAAAAGCAGAGACATTACTTTGCCAATAAAGGTCCATCTAGTCAAGGCTATGGTTTTTCCAGTAGTCATGTATGGATGTGAGAGTTGGACTATAAAGAAAGCTGAGTGCCTAAGAATTGGTGCTTTTGAACTGTGGTGTTGAAGAAGACTCTTCAGAGACCCTTGGACTTCAAGGAAATCCAACTGGTCCATCCTAAAGATCAGTCCTGAGTGTTCATTGGAAGTTTTAGCTTCACTGATGTTGAAGCTGTAACTCCAATACTTTGGCCACCTGATGCAAAGAGTTGACTCATTTGAAAAGACTCTAATGCTGGGAAAGATTGAAGGCAGGAGGAGAAGGGGACAACAGAAAATGAGATGGTTGGTTGGCATCACCGACTCAACAGACATGAGTTTGAGTAAACTCCAGGAGTTGGTGATGGACAGCGAGGCCTGGTGTGCTGCAGTCCATGGGGTTGCAAAGAGTTGGACATGACTGAGCGACTGAACTGAACTGAACTGAACTGGTGGCTCAGATGGTAAAGAGTCTGCCTGCAATGTGGGAGACCCATGCTTGATTCCAGGGTTGGGACGATCCCCTGAAGAAGAAACTGGCAGCCCACTCCAGTATTCTTGCTGGCAGAATCCCATGGAAAGAGGAGCCTAGTGGACCGTGGGGTTGCAAAGAGCCGGACATGACTGAGCGACTAGATGATGATGAAGGCTCCAGTATGGTTCAGCATAACTCTGAAAGCAACACTCTCAGGGAAGAGTACTGGTTTGCTTGTTCTTCCTGAGGTTTGAGAATAAATGGACCTTAGTGAGTGAATGGAGCTGGCTTGCGGTGGCTGATAAGAGCCAGTTCTGTGCACCTCTTCCCAACTCCACGTTAAGGACATCACCACGGTAGCTTGATATCAAATATGGTGAGAATATTTATAGCAGGGAAATTGGCAAAGGAGATATTGGTTTACCAGCATCTACCTACTAGAAGGCTTGTTTGGAAACAAACATCACTGGGGAGGGCACAGTTTTAGAGCTGGCTATCCTGCAGGGCACAACTGAGACTTGGGGCCAGATGACCATTAGCTGTCACATGCATTGTGGGATGTTTAGCACCATCACTGACCTTAGATGCCATTAGCACCAACTCTCGGGTGGGGACAACCCAAAGTGACCAAACATTGTCCGATGTCCTGGGGGTGGGGAGGAGTTGCTTTTTAGAGAACCAACAGTGACCATAGGAGACAGCAGGAGGCTGAAGAAGCCCAGATACAAGAAAGAGTTCCTTCCAGCCCTTTCCCAGCAGGGAGAGGCAGCAGTTAGAAAGAGCCTACTTAGCCAGGGGTTTCCTGACTCATGGGTGGAGATTTGTCTTGCTCTCTGGGGCCTGAGGATTGGTCTCCTCAGACAAACATTTGGTTAGTATGTGGGGTAATCCAAATTATGATTAGAAACAGATATCCAGCTCAAGACTTTTGTTTGTCCCAGAACAAAACCACACACCCAAATCCCTAATCACTTTCCAGGAAAAGGCCTCTCTTCCACTGGGATTGGGGACATCAGCCTCCTCTTGAACTTTTAATCCATTCACGTATTTCCAGATTCCTGTGCTTCTCCCTGAGGCAGCAGCCTGGAGGCGGTTTCCAGCAGAGCCTAGACTCTCCCAACACCCTCCACTGCCACTGTGGCCACGGTGTGCCAGCAACTGGGTCACCCACAAGTGGGGGACCCTGAAAGTTCTAGTCACCAGGATTTGGACTAAAATAGGAAGTGAAGTCATCTTTGGTACAGCATTAAAACTTTTAAAAGAATATTTAATATTTAATTTACTTTAAAAAATTGGCCAGTGCTTCTTCTAGAAAACATCAAATGATGGATGATGCTGTGGGAGGGCCTGGAGGTCCTGGAGAAGCCCAGGCCCTTGAAAGGGGGGCCAGGGCAGCTGCCAGCTCCAAGACCCACAGCTGTCTCACCGCTGATCTCTGGAAAGAGATGGCGTTTGCCAAGTTTCCCTGTCCAGAGTTCACTGACCATCTTGTAAAGACTCACACTAGCGCTTCTGTGCAGACTCGAGTTTAACACAAGAAAAATACAGTGAATTATGTCTGTTTAAAAAAGAGAGAGAGACAGCCAGCAATTTTGACCCACACCCTGCTATGAGTTTCTCTCTCTCTCTCTCTCTCTCTCTCTCTCACACACACACACACACACGTGCACGCTCATCTCCGCAGCAGCTGTGGCCCGACAGTGTCTTCATCCTAGACGCCTGCTTGGTTTCCAGCACACAGCTGTTGAATTGACCCTTACTCACCCTCTCCAGCTGTTGTTTGCAGATTGAGAAGCTGGACAACTGAGGAAGAAGAGGCAAAACTAGGCTAAGTGGAGGAGGACAAGATTAGCCTACTCCTCTCTTGGAATCTCAGGGATCCAAGGACTGTGTTGTGTGGATCAGGATCAGCCATTCAGGCCCCAGAAAATACCCATCCACCTGTCTTCACCCACACAGCCGGAAACCCAAACCCTTGTTTAGGTAGCTGAGGAAGCTCAACAATGTGCCATTTCAACTATGACCACTGTGAGGACAACTCCCAAATCTTCCTCTTGGGCCCTGACTACAGTCTGGAGCTCCAGATCTGCCTTTCCAGTGTCAGGTCCCAAGGGACATCCTGCCAGCCCCTCAAATGCAGTGTGAGCTCGAGAAGATCCCTATTCCCAGCCTAGCAGACCCTCCTCCTGGGTTCTTCTCAGCAGCATCCTTCCCCCAGCCCCCTGCCTGCAGCATGCACAAGCTGGAAACCTCAGGTCACTTTCAAAGCCCTCTTCTCCACTCTACACACCTTCCATCTCCTAGATCTGCCCTTTACATTCATTTCTACAGAAACAATTCTGTCTCACCTAAATGACTACACCACTCTGGCAACCGCTCACCCTGTCTCATTTCTGTCCTTCCTTAGACACTGTTTCCTAACCAGCTCAAACTGTGTCCCCTGCTTATAAAACAACAATGGCTCTTCTTGACCTACGATGCTCCTGAACAAGGTTTTCAGGGAACACCATGGTTACCTACCACTCCACTTTTCTCATCTGTCCTTGTGTAATAGGCAATAACCTTTGTATTCAATTCAGTATTACAAGTTAATCACTAAAGGGATTTTGCCTATAAGCTTAAATGATACATAATGGGGGCCTTCCCTGGTGGCTCAGTGGTAAGGAATCTGCCTGCCAGTGCAGGAGACACAAGAGACACGTGTTTGATGCATGGGTCGGGTCACAGCAATCCTCTGGAGAAGGAAATGATAACCCATTCCAGTATTCTTGCCTGGACAATCCCATGGATAGAGAAACCTGGTGGGCTACAGTCCACTGGGGTCCCCAAAGAGTCAGACACAACTTAGTGACTAAACAATAGTACACAATGGCCCATCTCTGGGAACCCTGCTTCCCAGGTAATAAGCATTAAACTAAAATGCCTTTGTTTAGCTTCGAGGAAACATCCTGACCAGGCCCACCTCTGAATGCAGGGAGGAAGAAATTAACACATCCCTTCCAGAGGCTGACCTGAACGCGGAAGTATTTTAATTTACTCCCTCTTCCCACCCTTTTTTTGTCCTTTTTTGTCTGGATTCTTTCACTCAACCTAATTATTTTGAAGTTCATTCATCTTTTTGCATGATATCAATAGTATATAAACAGTATTCCATTGTTTATCCAGTCACCTGTTGATAGACATACAGGTTGTTTCCAGTTTTTCTTGCTTGTTCAAACTTTTAATTTTTTAAAAAAATTTTTAATTGGAGGATAATTGCTTTACAATATTCAAATTCTAACTCAGGCAAGATAGTTCTTTGGGGCACAAGCCCACTATCTCCTTGCTTTGCTGGCCTTCCAAATAAAGTCATTATTCCTTGTCCCCAAAACTGGTCTCTCAGTTACTGGCCTGTTGTGTGGTGAAATGTATGAGCATAGACTCAGTAATGCTTGGATCCCTCCTAATCTTCCAGCCATTACAAACTCCTTGTCTCTCTAAAACATGGCAAACACGCCCCATGTTGCTCATACTACTTCCTCAATATGGAATCTCTTTCATCCCTTTCTTTGATTAACCTTGAGTCTTGGATCAAAGGCTGCCTCCTCACCTCCTCCTTGGAAATCTGTTTCCTCTTCATTCCCATGATTCTTTGAGATAGAGATTATTTTTTAAGTGTAGTTTATGTTTCATGTCGTCTTATGCCTTAGCCAGTTCACCCCCTTCATTCTATACATTAAAATACTGAGACACAATATCCACATTTACTAGTAAATTATTTAGCGAATTGTGGTTGAATTAAAACCAATTCTTAGAAAGAACAGGCCAACTCACCAGGTAAAACTAGGATAAGATTAGCTTCACAAAGCAGCATGGGGTTGAGGGTATATTCAAAGAGTAATACCAGAGAAAAGAGTTGAGGGTGGAAGGCAAAGACAGATCACCCCCTTACTTTGGCAGTGAGGAAAAGGGAAGAGGCCCACCCCACTCCAAATCCCCAGTTCTCTCAGGGATTCACGATCTTTATCTACAGAAATAAAAAACCCTGACCAGTGTCCCAATACCTGTGCTGTAACACAGAGCAAGCCGAACATGGCCTTGGGGTTAACAGTTAAGAAGCCAACCCCAGCAGTGAGCTCACTGGGCCAAGCACACATCACTGAGCCTTTCCCCTGGGATTTCTTTAAATGTGGTAACTGGATAGTAAATCTTCCCTTGGTGCTGATCGTATATTTAAACTGTGGTTCTTTTTACTTGAAATATTTTTGAAGAACGAGCCTCAGGGGACTGGTGATGAGAGTAATTACAAGCGAAGCACACATCCTCAGCCAAAAGTTTCTTCGAAAACTTAAACATCAGCTCAACTTAAGTGACTAGGAAAGATGAAAAAGTGGGGAAGACACAAACCGTTACTTTTTAAGCTCATACTCAAATCTTACTGTTGAGCACCAACCCTGTTCACAGAAGCCACTGAGTCTGTTACATGTCACACAGATAGGAGGAGTTATTTTCATTTTAGAAATGATGGCACTGAGGTTCAAAAGAATGCATGTGAGTTTACCAATTTCTCAGCGAGCTGATAAGCATCTAGTGAAAGTCACTCAGTCGTGTCCGACTCTTTGCGACCCAGTCCTGTACAGTCCATGGGATTCTCTAGGCTAGAATACTGGAGTGGGTAGCCTTTCCCTTCTCCAGGGGATCTTCTCAACCCAGGGATCGAACCCAAGTGTCCCGCAGTGCAAGCGGATTCTTTACCAGCTGAGCCACAAGCATCTAGAGGAGAAGTCATGTACAGTTAACCCTAGTGTCTTCCATGGCACCAGAGAATAGTATGAGTTCAATAAATACTTGCTGAGCCTCAAAATTAAGATTTCCCACCCTTCTGAGGAAGTCCTACCTTTGGTAATTAATCTTCTGTTTGTAAGCTACCAACTGCACGCCGGCAGCTGCCCGGCCACGCCTCCATTGCTAGGCCACGCCTCCCATGGTGTTCCCAGCCAATGAGTCAGTGTGCACTGTCCTGAGAGCATGGGGCATGCCTCTGACCAATGATTCCCTCCATGGCCTCGCTGAACTTCCCCGGCACTGGAACATACAGTATGGTCCTCCCCATCCTCTTTACATCCCTCCTCTCTAGGTTCAGACTTGCATCACAGTCTGATGAGGTTCTAGACTCCCTCCCATTTTTTTTTTCCATATTCCTTCCCCCAGTAAAATCCTGGCACATTTAATCCTGTCTTGATGTCTGCTTCTGACAGGACTGGAGACTAACATGCCCCAATTTTTGCTTTAATAAACAATTGATAACCTTCATTCATTTCTGAATATTTGTGTGCTCAGTCGCTAAGTCGTGTTCAGCTCTTTGCGAGCCCATGGACTGTAGTCCGCCCAGGCTCCTCTATCCATGGGATTTCCCAGGCAAGAAAACTGGAGTGGGCTGCCATTTCCTTTTCCAGGGGATCTTCCCGACTGAGAGACCAAACCTGCGACTTCTGCATCTCCTCCATTAGCAGGCGGATGCTTTACTGCTGAGCCACTACTACCGCTACTCCTAAGTTGCTTCAGTCGTGTCCGACTCTGTGAGACCCCACAGACGGCAGCCCACCAGGCTCCCTTGTCCCTGGGATTCTCCAGGCAAGAGCACTGGAGTGGGTTGCCATTTCCTTCTCCAATGCATGAAAGTGAAAAGCGAAAGGGAAGTCGCTCAGTCGTGTCTGACTCTTAGCGACCTCAAGGACTGCAGCCTACCAGGCTCCTCCGTCCATGGGATTTTCCAGGCAAGAATACTGGAGTGGAGTGCCATTGCCTTCTCTCAGGGGCTAGGCAAAGCTGATTATACTACTCCATTGGAGCGCTGGTGGGGGGACTGAGAGAAATCACTATATAAAGCCCATAGAAGGCTACCTGGGGCATAGCATATGTTCAATTAATACATAGTACTGGAGTGGGGTGCCATTGCCTTCTCCCTGAGCCACTAGTGAGCATTTATTATATGTATGCCATGAATACAGTGGTGAGCAAGAACAGCATTATTGATGCCCTTAAGAAACTGGTGTGAATCAAATAATTACAAAAATTAAAAGCACAGGGAGCTATAATGAGATGTAACAGCAAGAACCTGACCTAATCTTTGGGCTTGAGAACTGCACTGTGTTTAGTCTCTCAGTCGTATCCGACTCTTTGCAAGCCCATGGACTGTAGCCCACCAGGCTGCTCTGTCCATGGGGATTCTTCAGGCAAGAATACTGGAATGGGTAGCCATGCTCTCCTCCAGGGAATCTTCCTAATCCAAGGATCAAACCCAGTTGTCCCCCATTGCAGGTGGATTCTTTACTGTCTGAACCACCAGGGAAGCCCAGGCTTGAAAGAGAATTCCCTAAAGACAAATGATTTGAGAGGAGACATGATGGATGAGGAAGAGTTAATTAGGTAAAGGTGTAGAGCATTTCAGGCTGATGGAATAGATCGGGCAAAGGCCCTGAGGTGGCAGGAAGCTCAACAAACCAAAGGCCACAGCGGCAGGGAATGGAGAACAATGATACTGAAGAGGAAGGCAGCGCCCATCTCAGAAGGTCTTGTGGGATATCTGGGAAATTTGAGATTATTTATCTTTCTAGAGTGAAAATTCTTTAAAAGCAAGTAGCTCATACGGGCCCTCTTTGCCAGATCTAGTATAACACCTGGCACAAAGTAAATTTCACTAAATGTTTATTGAAACAAAGTAGTAGAAATCAGTGAAGAAATATACTATTTGCATTATTATCCCTAACATCAAGGATGCAGCAAATTAGCCAAAAGCATCAACCAGGAGAAGTTTCTGTGCCCCAGGAGCTGGTAAGACTGATGATAACAATGGGGATGATCCTTCTCAGGCATTGGTCTCATCACTGTTGAGGCAGAAGCAGAGAGACACCAAAGCAGCAGCCACCAGAGTAGGTAGAAGATCAGGCTGCTTGACTGAAATACTGGCGTTACCACCTCCTCCCTGGGTGACTTTGAGCAACTTACCTAATGTCAGTGCATCTCAGGGGCTGCTATTGCTAAGTCGCTTCAGTCGTGTCCGACTCTGTGCAACCCCATAGATGGAAGCCCATCAGGCTCCCCCATCCCTGGGATTCTCCAGGCAAGAATACTGGAGTGGGTTGCCATTTCCTTCTCCAATGCATGAAAGTGAAAAGTGAAAGTGAAGTCGCTCAGTCGTGCTCGACTCTTAGTGACCTCATGGACTGCAGCCCACCAGGCTCCTCCGTCCATGGGATTTTCCAGGCAAGAGTACTGGAGTGGGGTGCCATTGCCTTCTCCTCTCAGGGGCTAGGCAAAGCTGATTATACTACTCCATTGGAGCGCTGGTGGGGGAACTGAGAGAAATCACTATGTAAAGCCCATAGAAGGCTACCTGGGGCATAGCATATGTTCAATTAATGATACCAATTGTTAAAAATCAAACGTGTTTCTCTCTGCTGAGATAAGAAAACATTAGCAGGGAGATTTCCCAAACAGGGGTGAGTTGTCATAAATCATCAGACATCAGAAGTGCGTGGGATCACTTCTGACGCAAGAGGCCAGCTTTGAGGACCAGCTGGGTGGGCTGAAGACCCTGGGGCCTGGCCAAGAAACAGGCCCAGACATGTGTTTTACTCAAACTCTGAATCCCACACTGATATCTGAATCAAGATCTGAACATCAGACCAGACAGTTCATCACTAACGTGGAGGTATATGCCATACACTCACAGGGCAGGCAGCACTGGAGAAAGGACACACTGCTTTCAGCAGCTTCCTGTTCTGGAGGGCAGAGGCTGTGCCTTTTGGCTTCATTTCAGAAGAGCAAAAGGCAGCACTAGAGCAGATGCAGCTCAGTTTCTGATTTTCGGGTTTGTTTTCCCACATTGGACACTGCAGTTAGAGCCCAAGCTTAGAAGAAAATACTGATGGAATCATCAGATGAATAGAGGAAAAATACCTGGCTCCTACCCCAAGTTCGGTGTCCCAGCTGGCTCTGGCTGCCTTGGAATGGGGCAGGGTGGTTGGGATGTAATTGCCTGGGCAGAGATATGAGGTATGCGGGCCTACGTGCTCTGTAGCACACAGCACCAGGCCAGGAGTGACTCTATTTAGTGAGTGTCCATCTGATAACAGCCTGGATCCTTAAGATGCCAGCTGCCTGCCAAGCTGGACATGTCCAAACAGTGGCACCCAGAGGTCCAGGAGACAGAACAAAGGACCTGTTATTGGCTAGACCTGTGTTAGCATGTTATCTCCACCAAAACAAGTCTTGAGCCAGGCTGGCAGAGAGGCTGTATCCAGGCATCCCTGAGTCCAGAAGGGAGACTATCAAATTCTATAAGGGCTCTCTGACGGCCGTTTCAATGTCAATGGTTGAACCTGGGCCATACCCCTGGGATTTAGCACTTGGGCCTATATCTTCCTAAGAGTATTCTTTTCTATGCTGCCCATTGTCACCAACCTCCTAGACTGCTGGCTCTCTTGGTACCCTCTTCTTTAGAGCACAGCATCCCTCAAGGTCTGAAACCTGCCCTCTCCCCACTTCACTAGGACATAATATCAATTATGACCAACATATATTTACTGCTTATACCTGCCACTTACTGCTTTACATACATTTTTAATTCATTTATTCATGGCAGCAATCCTATGTGTACAGCTGTTTCTCCATTTAACTTTCAAGAAAACTAAGGCACAGAGTGGTGAAATAATTTACCCAAAGTCACATAACTAGTAAAGCAGCAGAGCAGGGAAGCAAGTTCAGGTTGTTTGGATACCGAGTCCCTGCTCCTATCCATTAAGCTGTATTTTCTCTCTCTCCATAATTGATTTCTTACTGATATAAAAAATTTTAAAGGCCTCCCATTTCTAAACCTGTTTCTCCAGAATGAACTGCAGTCCAGTGCAGAGCTAGGATTTTATAACTTCCTATTTTGTGTATGGGCTTCTCTTGTAGCTCAGCTGGTAAAGAATCCACCTGCACTATGGGAGACCTGGGTTTGATCCTGGGTTGGGAAGATCCCACAGAGAAGGGAAAGGCTACCCACTCCAGTATTCTGGCCTGGAGAATTCCATGGACTGTATAGTCCATGGGCTTGCAAAGAGTCAGACACAACTGAGTGACTTTCACTTTCACTGTTTTGTGTATAGAAAACTTGGGAAAAGCTGACAAATTAGGAGAGACTAGGAAGGAAAGCTGAATGGCTCAAGAACTTGACAGCAGTACTCATACTGAGAACTCTGGTGTTTTAGCCAAGTAAGTACTTGGGCAAAGTATCTCTCTTGGTAGAAGCTATGTCTTGGAGCATCTGGTTTAAGAGAGACATAACTTAGCCCAGTCGAGGAAACTGGTTGCATAGTTAGGAAAAGCAGCTACTGACTCATGGTTTGTTTATAGCCCTGTCTCCCCACAGAGAGAAACAGGAGCCTTGCACAGCTAAGCTCCGCATTCATGTTGGTGAGCCATTCCCAGGAATTCACCCCAGAAGGAACTCCTTGCAGTCATGGAAATGCTGGAAAGGAACAACACCACTGAGCACTGACTCAGAGCTCCCAGGAACCCTAGACATGGGATCCTGGGGCCCAGAGACCTTACATACACGTCCATCACAAGTCCTAGGAAATCCATGGACTCAAACTATATCTGATTTCAAAGGAGGGAAGGACTCAGCACCAGTGCCAGCCCAGATTTCGCAGGAATCTTCCCTGATTCCTCACATCAGTCCCTCTTTCTGGAATACCTGTACTACTTGTGATCTTTGCCATCATCTAGTGCTAACCCTGTTTCATATTGGGCTAATTTTGCTAACCAACCAGGCTATAAATTTGTTGGGGTTGTTGGGGTGGGTACAATAACTGGGGGTTCAAGTTTATTTCAAGCTATTTCTGGGTATTTCAGGGCAGGAAAATTAGGAAAGGTAAAGATCTAGAACCACAGCCTGGTGTCCTGGGTAAGAAGAGTCAGTTACTTCATCCCCAGAAGGTGCACTTTATGAACAGTGTTAGTCGCTCAGTCATGTCTGACTCTTTGTAACCGCAGGCTCCTCTGTCCATGTGATTTCCCAGGCAAGAACACTGGAGTAGGTAACCATTCCCTTCCCGGGGGGGTCTTCCCAATCCAGGGATTGAACCTGGGTCTCCCACACTGCAAGATTCTTTACTGTCTGAGCTACCAGAGCACAGCTTTAAGAGTCTCTAAAGCATAAGCTAGGAATGACATTCATGATACTCTTGCCCTCCTTTGTCAGTCTCTCTAAAACTCCTAGAAATTGAGTCCAAACTTTGCAAAGCATCCCCCAAAGCAGGCGACTATGACTGCATTGTCACTAACTCAGGTTTGCTCCAAGGGGAAAGGAAGCCACACTTTTGTTAATAACCCTGCTTCTGCTTTACTCTAGCCCACCCTGCTGCAGCCCCACCTCCTGGGGTGGTGCCCACCAACAGAAGACCCAAGGTCTAACTGCAACCCTTCCTGAACCCCCAGCACATCAGATGAGAAATAATGCCACACGGCAGGCGTACTTGGATATGCATGCGTCATTATCAATCAAAGCCAAAAAGTATTTCAGGAGAATTTATAAGGCAGAAAACACCCTCTAATTTAACAACAACAAAAAAAAAAAAAAAAAACATGAGGGCTGGGTGTTTCTTTTTTTTTCCAAAGCCAAGATACAAAAGCTCTTCTCATATGAAAGAGGCTGAACCCACCCAACCTGATTCTCTCCTCATTCAACAAGTACTTCAATGTCAATGACGGTGACCAGGGCATACTGAGTCACATCAGAAAGAGGCCACAAGAGGAAGGTGTCATCCTGTCCTGAAATAAGAAAATGATGTCTTCCTGTCCTGCCACCTATCCAGAATATAGAACAGTGAGGGAGCTGACTGCTCCAAAGGCAAACAGGGCAGAAGGCTCTTCCATGTGCTCTGGGAACCACAAGATCACCTCATATCATGATTTACAACAAAAACAGGGCTGGGACAGCAGAGCTGGGTGTGAAATAGGGTAGTGAAGACCTCATTACAGGTCCTCCCTGATGCCTCTCAGCTATTTGATCGCCCTCTTTTAAAACAGATAATGAGGTTGCCTTATGTTCAGCCCTTTTCTCCCTGCTTTCTAGAAGGACAATTCCTCCAGTCAGTGGTTTCATAGAGATATGTAGTGTATTCTCGCATATTCCAGGGCAATGACTGCCAGCCTCTCCCCTCCTGGTCCTAGGTTAGATGAACATCTCGTGTATACGTGACTCTCTTCAGTGGGACTCACAGATCTGCCTTCACTCCAGCTGTGGCTCCCCTCAAAGCCTTATTTGTCACCTGCTTCTGCCACCTGCTCCTGAGGTCCACTGTGAAGAAGATCTGCAAGAGTCAGGAGTTCTGTGTGATAACCCAGGTCTCTTCTGCCACTCCTGCCCTTCTCGGCCTCTTTTCTTCTCTAACTGCATTCCTGTCCGATTTTGTCTCGACTCTGGTTACTCTTGGTGTTTGCTTCCCCAGGGATGTGTGTGTTCTTGGGTCAAAATGGGAAAAGGAACTACAGGCAAAGGGGAAGCCCCTTGTCCTCTCCCTCCCTGACTCTGTCCCCATCTCCCTACAGGTCACCTGCCATCTCTGTGGGAAGGAACATGACCCTTCAGAACTGCCCTTTGGAGGTCATGGAAAGAGCTCAGTGCTTCTCTAATTATCTGAGATGAAAAACTACTTTATTTTTTTTTTTTAACAATTTCCAATCCATTATGAATCAAACCACTTGTAAAATAAAAATAAATTACTAAAAAAGAATTTTAAGTGAAAAGAATATAAAATACAAGCCTAACTTTTCTTGTTATTAGATTCAACAGTCCTAACATGAGTCTAGCATTTTGTTACTAAAGTTTCTAAACGCTTGCTCTCAAATTCTTACTTGGTTTCCAGGCCAGCACAGGTTGGAGAAGCCTTGCTCTAACTTAGCTATTTACTTAATCACTTAGAGCCTGGATCTCTTATAAGATGGGAGACCTCTAGGTAGGTCAACCTCTAGGTAGGTCTCACATCTGCACATTCCAGCAACTCATTCCTGATGCTTCCTTAGGTTTTACAAATATTTCTGACATTAGAATAATGCTGACTTCCTGAGCAGGGGATTAGTCTGCACTTTGTACTGCTGATTGAGAGCTACCCAAGTTTAAAGCTCCTTGGAGAACAATGAAAGAAATGTCTGAGAGAGGACCAGGCAAACATTGGCAGCTCACTGTCTCGGCCTTTCCTGTGTGGAACCAATGGGTGTTTTGAAAAGCATCCTGAAAACATGTCAAAGGTCTAAGAACTGTAATCACTGGAGCTGGTGAGTCATGGCCCAGGCTGGCAGTAATGCAAATGCTAGCGACACAATGGGTGACTGTCTATTCAAAAACCTGCCCCTGGAACCATGAGGGGGCATCCCATAAATGACTACAGACAGGAAAAGAGGGAGAGCTTGTCAATTAACCGAGAGGGAATGGTGGCCCAGTTAAAATAATTTCTCTGCTTCCAGAAGAAGCAAAGAATTCTCAGGATCTACCCTAACAAAGGGCGGATTGTACTGCAGGAACAAGATTGGGTGTGATCGTCCTTTACTATGAGAAGCTGGTAAGGGAGGTAGGACCCAGAGCAGGGGCAGATAGGGCATCATTTCCTAGAGACAATTTCGAAAACAGCTTTATTGGCATCCAATCACTTCACCATACACTTCAAATACACACAATTCGACAAGCTCTGACACACATATAAACCTGTGAAACCACCACCAAATTCACAATAAGTAGCGTACCCATCATGGCCCAAAGTTTCTTGATGCCCTTTTTTAATCCCTGCCTCTCACTTCTTCCCACCCCACCAACCAGGTGACACTTTCTGTCACTAAAGACTAGTTTGCATTTTTCAAGAATTTTTTATAAATGAAAGCCTACAGGATATACTCATGTTTGATCTGACTTCATTCATGCAGCAAAATTATCTTGAAAAACAAATTTGAGATTCATTCATGTTTTTCTATCACTGTTGTTCATTACATTTACAGCTAAGTAGCCTTCTAGTTAAAAGTGATCTTACATCTCAAACAATGTTGTCTTGGGACTAAGATTCTGAGGTGTTAAAGAAAGTTTATCAAGATTTAGACCTTTCTTAGAGTGGAAGCATGCAGCTCCTATCCTAGGAGATAAACTGTTTTTATCTTACGAGGTAAACTGTTTTTGCTTCAAAGTTAAGGAGAGAACAGAAAAACATCAGCTGATCAAGATTCTTAAATGACAAAAAGGATTGTGCATTATGCAAGGTGTGGGGGCTGTGAGGAATAAGGAGAAAGAGACCCAAGAGACCCAAGGACATTGTTCTTACTCAAGATAATGCTCAGACTAACCTCACTCTCAATTTTCTATTTGGTGTGTTTCTTGTCTTGTGGTAGTAAATGCTCTGAATGGAATGTTCCCACCACAGTTATGATTTTGTGTTTGGAACTGCTATAAAGGAAGACTACTCTGCAACCACAATTAGAGATATTGGTTTATTTGTTCATTCACTTACTGGGTTACATGTGTGAGGTGTCATCTGTAGGGCATCATGCTGGGGGTATAGACACACACCAAAAATGTAGAGAAAGACTTGGTTCCTGCTTTCACAGAGTTATAGGGTGTGCAGGCTTCATGGCTGGTTAGTTTTACAATGAACTCCTTCTCAATAAATGAGTATCAGAGATGGCCAGGCTGACAGCATCATGGAGACTAGAAGCCAGGATTGAAGGTAGACATGATGGCAGAAGCAGAGCTCTGGTTCACAGACTATCATCAGAAAGCACGGTGGCCCACTGACAGTGACAGCGAGTGCAACCCCGACTCCCCAACATAGGGCAGTGGGTGAGACACGGCATGTCTGTCTCTAAAAATTAGCTCTGGAGGTGTACATTGTTGTTTGCACCAAAAAGCAGAGAAAACTATTTTTCTAACTAGATGACAGTGTTCTAACAGATTTCTGTAAAAAGCAGACCAGTACTTACTCATAATCCTTCTGTAATAAAGTTACACTGTAAGAGCACAAGTGGAAAATGGCAGGATACAAAACAGAATGAGTTGGATGATGATTATAATAAATCAAACAAGCAACCAAGTCCTTGGAAAGGAAGCACAGTAGAGAAATGTCGAGCTTGTATATACCCGTGGTGGATTCATGTCAATGTATGGCAAAACCAATACAGTATTGTAAAGTAAAATAAAGTAAAAATAAAAAAAATTAAAAAATAAAATGCCAAAAAATGTGAAAAGAAAATAAAAAAGCACTTGTTTGTGTCCTCATCAAATTTCCTTTAGTGAGTATTTTGCTATTCAGGTTTTGAAGGATTACTCTGAAACACATTCTTCATGAAAAGTCATAGATTCTCAGCCAAAGAAAACCAAAGGTAACAATGTGAGTTTGCCTGCAGTCTAGAGAGGAACCTGCAACCATGGAGGGACTTTGGGGAAACCAGTGACAGAAGAAGGGTGAAACCTTGCAAAGGGGCCTTGCCAACTTGATGAGTTCACCTGAGGTACAGACAATGACAGAGAGATGCGGATGGACGTGGGAACTGGAGTCCAGCTGCAGAGCAGTGCAGACCCAGGCCTAGACAGCCTTCGAAGGGCTAGGGCCTGGCTGAGGGACCACAAGAAACTCATTTTCTCTGGGCCTCTAGAATCCTTGTCTGTAAAGGGAGAAACAAGACTGGATGAGCTTTATTGTCCCCTATAACTCTAAATGTGTAGGAATCTGAATTGTCTGATTCATTTCAATGTCTACTGCTGAAGAACCACAAACATCTCTTCAATTTAACTCACATTAATGCTCACATCAGTCAAAAACAAGTTTTTTTTGATTGCACATTGATTGGACACCTACCAATAAATGTATGTGTGTGTGAAGTCGCTCAGTCGTGTCTGACTCTTTGTGACCCCGTGGACTGTAGCCCACCAGGCTCCTCTGTCCATGGGATTCTCCAGGCAAGAGTACTGGAGTGGGTTGCCATTTCCTTCTCCGGGGAATCTTCCCGACCCAGGGATCGAACCCAGGTCTCCTGCATTGCAGGCAGATGCTTTAACCTCTGAGCCACCAGGGAAGTAGAGTGTTGCATATTTTCTACAAAAAGAGGTTTGCAAAGCAGTCTCTGATTAGAGCAAAGGCTAAGAGAGCAAATCTACCTCTTCTATAACGTGATCATTAATTCTGATTGGAGATATGGGAAAAAGGATTTTGCAGAAGTCATGGAATAGAAATTGACACATATCTCAGTGGGAAGATGCCAAGGTATTGAGCAAAGGCCTGCTGCCCTCATAGGCATTGCTGTGGGAAGAGGTATCCTGTTCTCTCTCCCAGAACCATCTCTACTCCCAGCTGTCGACTGAAGTCAGAAGTAAGCTGCTGTCTGTTGATGAGGAATGTGAGAACATATGCACAGATGGGTGGAGCAGGAAGCTTGAGGGAAGGTCAGAGAGAAAACAAACGGGGTTTCCGGTGATGAGTCACGCCTTCTGAGAAATAATTTCAGAGGGCACCACAAAGTCACCAGCACCTGTATGTCCAAGGCTTGCACTTTGTACAGAAGAAAATGTAGCAAATGAAGTACCAAGCCACATCTGACAGCCCACAAGCCATGCACAGGGCAGAGGCCTGAGAAGGAGTCAGGCTAAGCCAGGGACATGTGACAGTTTGCACATTGTCTGCAGGTGTCTCCAGGGCACACTTATGGGTGAGCTGAAGATTCTGGGTTCAAGTTCTCCTTTTCTTTTGGCTGTTGTTTTCTTCAATAGTCATAGCTTGAATTTTCAGATAAAGGGTTTTTTTTTTCCTATTGTTCTATGATGAAGATCAATGTAAATCAGAAAAAGGTTTTAAGTGTAAAAAACTTACTGAATCTAGAAATAAAACAAATTTGACCATCCCTGGTTCCTCTGTTGGTTTCTAGAGTTTCCTCTTACTCTATTCCTACATGTTGCTTCCTCCACCATCTTTGTAGCTCTCAGTTTTATAACCAGTCTCCTGGGCACAGTATCAACATGCCCTTGAGCAAAAAGAAAGCCAAGCTCTCTCTGTCTCCTCAGCTCCCAGACGCCAAGGCTCTCCTCTTCCCTCACAAGGACCTCCAGGAGCGGTCCTCCAAGAGGACAAGGCCCTCCAAGCTACCTGGAGGTGCGAGTCACTGAACACCCAGAGGGACAAGAAGCCCAGGAGCTACCACAGGGCCCTTGATAGAGTAACGGGATTTTGGGTCATCTTAAGGACCCACTCTGTACAAAAATGATTATACAGGAAGTTTTGAGTTTTAAAACTCAGTCCTCAATCAGTCAAAGTTACAGACTTAAAAATCGAAGTCTTCCTTAAACTTTTAAGTTCAATGTAGAGAGATTATTCCTCTTTTTCAATATAGCAAATTTTAATCACCTTTAAGGAAGCTTTTAATCAATGCTTGATTCCAGTCACAAATTTAGCTTATGAAACTCAAACATTTTAAACCATGTTTATATAGTTAGCATTTTTAATCTCTCTTATATCAACTGGCTAAAAATAACCTATTATAGATGCAGTAAATTTAGGTTTAATGTATGAAAAATCTTTGATTCTCTCAAATATTTCAATATTGATTGATTGGAATTTTAGATTATCTTTTAATTTAAAATCACAAACCTAAATCAATTTCTTGATTGCATATTTCAAATTGGTATCAAATAGGTGATCATTACTCTAATAGGCCAATTTCTCTTAACTATTGCAAATGTGTACAAATTAACAAAAATATTATGAGTCTGGTATTTCTCTTAAACATTTCAACATGTATTTATAAATCTTTACAGGATTAAAAATGCTTACCCAATTCCAGAGTTTACATTACAACTCACTCTTGGTGCTGTACATTCTATAGGTTTGGATAAATGGATGGTGACACTATAACGTAAACTATGAACTTTGGGTGATTGTGATGTGTCAACGCAGGTTCATCAGCTGTAACAAATGTACCCCTGTAATGGGGGATATCGATAATGGGAGGCTATGAGGCTATGGGGACAGGAGGTAGATGGGAAATCTCCTCCCTCTTTGGTTTTGTTGCTCTAAAATTAAACCTAACACTGCTCTAAAAATATAAAGTCATAATTTTAAAAAATGTTACTCTCCATGGAGATAACATCTCCCAGGCCATTTCAAGGTGCCATCTCAGCTGGGTTAGGTTTGTTAACAACCCCTGGGCCTGGTAGCAACACCACAGACCCCTGCATCCACCCCGCTTGTTCATGCTGAGGTGCGGTTCTGAGTTGCCTTGTCTCACAGTTTGCCTCCACAAGATTCCAGACAGTCCTAACTTGAGACTTTTCTTTCCCAGTTCACCACTTGGTTAGTTTCAACCAATCTAACTGCTGCTCTATTCCAGTCTTAATTTTTTCTTTGTCATCCTTTGAGCACCACAGCTCTGACAGATATTTAGTTCTCACCATGGACTCCCTGACAGCCTTGTCCAACTCTGTTTCACAGTTCCAAGTTCATGCCACTGATAAGTAGAAGATGGTAGACAGAAAAGATGGAGAAGGTAAAGCATATTTAGGTTTCTAGCTGACTTCCTGTAGGGCACCCTCTTCTCTACGAGGACCAGGGAACAAGCAGGGGATATATCATTAAGGCTGCACTCTTTCTCCCTAGTGGGGTCATCTCAGTCAACGCTCACTTGCCTGACCTCAGGATCCTCCCTGAGGAGTCCAAAAGGTCTACCAGAGTCCAGGCATCTCAGGTCAGTGCACAGAGCCAAAGGGCTAATCAGATCGACAGGTGATTTTGCTCATCTCTCTCTCTCTGTCTCTATTTCTCTTTCTCTTCTCTCTCACACACACATACCTCTCTATGCAAGTGATCCTCTGGTGCTTGGATCTCAGACTCAAAAGCATTCTCTATTTAAATATCATAAGGTCAGATACTTTCAAACTGAAAACTCTAAGCAGGGATTACACTAATTCTATCATCTCCTTCAACTACTGACCATGGAGCTGCCTAACCTATTTCCTTTTTTGTCTTCTTTACAGCACTCTCACCTAAATATCAAATAGGTTTTTGTACTGAGGCAGACAAGTTGAATGACTAGTTGAAAACAGATCATTTTGGGGAGAGGGGAATAACTGAACAAAATAGACATGGCAGATCTCCCTTTTTACCCAGGCAGTGAAAGAGTGCTGGGCACAGCTTTGGAGGGCTTGGTCTCCATGCCAATTTCTCCTACAAAATGCATCTTGGACCCAGCCTCTGTGAGCTTTAATGAAAGTGATAAGGGTGTTTCCAAGATTACATGTAAAAGCATGGGAAACACTTTAAGTCTTTTCTTTAGTTGGGTACCAGGATCTGACATGTTCCTTGCTCTCCTCCTGCCTCACTGACAGGCCTTAGAATCTTTACTGGTTCCTCTTCATCTCCCAACCTCTATTGACTGGGTTCAATATTTGGACTTCTGCTTTCTATATCTTCTTACTTACTTGATGATATTATCCAGTCACATGGCCTTTAATATCATCCATTGGCTGATGATTTCGACACTCTGCTCTGCAGCCCAGAACTCTCCCCTGACATCCAGACTTGTATTTCCACTTGCCTACCCCTCATCTCACTTGGGTGACAAATAGGCATCTCAAATGATCCTTTCGAAGCCTACTTTCCTCCTGTCTTTCCTTGTTCAGTAGATGGCCATTCCATCCTTCTAGTTGATTGGATCCCAAATCGTGCATTCACCCATGACTCATCTCTTTCACGCTTCCTGTCTATTCCATCAGCAAATCCTTTGAGTCCTATCCAAAAGCTATCCTGACTCTGATGGTTTTTTACCACCTCCACTGCCACTATGATGCAACTGAACATTATATCCCACCTGGATTCTTGCTCTAGTTTCCTAAGTGGCCTTCCTAATTCTGTCCTTGCTCCCTTCCACCCTGCTTGGTCTGTTTTCAACATGGCTGATATCTTGATCTTACTAAAATATAAATTAGATCATGTCATTCCTCTCCAAGAAATCTTCCAGTTTCTCCCCCATCACATTCAGAGAAATTATCATTATATATTACTTACTATAAAATAGGGGTCATAACAGTATCTACTTCATAGCATCATTGTGGGGATTAAAAGAGTCAATATAGGATCTTCCCTAGTTACCCAGTAGTTAAGAATCTGCTTTCCAATGCAGGGGACTCAAGTTCAATCCCTGGTTGGAAAACTAAGATCCCACATCCCGCAGGGCAACTAAGCTTATGTGCTACAACTAGAGAAGCCCCCAAGTACCTCAACAAAGACTCAGCACAGCCAAAATAAAAAAAACAGTCATATGTATAAAACACTTAAGCTAATATTCACTTATTGTTTCCTGTGTATCAAGCAGTCTTATTTATATATATTACCTCATTATGCATTAACTCATTAATTCTCATAAGTATTCCAAGATATGTACTGTTATTATGCCCATTTTACAGTTGAGAAAACTGCATTACAGAAAGGTTCAATCACTCCTCCAAGGACACAGCTAATGAGTGACATCTGGCCTCCACAGCCTGTGCTTTCACTACCCTGCCTAGTCAGTAAGGCTTCTTTGTGACATACTCTGTAGATGCTGAATAACAGCCCATCATATGGAGGGGCCATTCCTTCACTTCACCAATTTCTCACTAAGCCATCTGATCATTCCAGAGGTTCTCACTTAAGCCAGAAAGTCCATTTATTCAATAAGTATTATTGAGTGACAATATCCTAGGCACTGGGGACACAGCAGTGAACAATCAAAAAATGGACACAAAACTCTGTCTTCACGGAGCTTACATTCTTTTAGAAGTATCACTAGAGGCTTGACTTGTATGTTGCCTAATGGTTCTTCTCTCAGGCAATCAGGTCAGCTTCATTCGGCACATCTCTTGGTCAAGGCACTTGGCTAACTTCTATGGGAGGAACATGAATGATTCAGATGTGAACCTTGCTCTCAGGGAAGTTGTATGTTAACATGGGCCTGGGTATCTCCAGGAAGCAGTTCTTGTTTAACTTGTTTCTGGGTCAGACCCATTCTTTTCCATTTGCATACTTCTCATCAAACATCAAAGGTGCCTAAGGGGGAAGAACATTCGTGTGGTTTCCTATTTTTCCTCCCACAGAGCCTAGAAGAGTGCTTTGAATACAGTGGCTTCTCACTTTTATGTTCTCTCTGAAGGATCAGTTCTAGGAGTCCCCAAAATACTATTTAGCCACAAATTTTATTCCCCATATTTCTGTCCTTATTAAGGCCACAGGAATTTAGTTCATCTGCAGATAGGAAGAGGAAAGAACTAAGGCTATGAGCTAATTTTATAATTATGAATATTTTAATAGTCCACTCCCTGATTATTTTTAACCATTTGACCACCAGGATTGAGGAACCCTGATAATCTAACAAATCTGCACTTAAAAATACATAAGACCAATTGTCTTACACACACACACACACACACACACACACACACACACACACACATCCTTCTTAAAGTCCCTCAATGATTTCCCATTTTAGGGAAAAAAAATAGCCAAGTCCTCAGCCATGTATCCAACTGCCACAGGCCATGAGTGTCCTGGCTGCTCCTGCCTCTCCAGTCTGGCCTCACAGAGCACCATGAGTCCCCTTGCTTTCTGCACTCCAATCACAGGGTTTGTTCTCCAAACAAGGCCACTCCATTCTGCCGCATGGCTTTTGGATGTGGAGTTCCCTCTTCCTAGACTGCATTTCTTTTCTCCAACCTTCAGATTCAACTCAGTCATCACTTCTTTGAGTCAGTCTTCACTAGCCCTGGGCCCCAGACCCTTCCACCCAATGCTGCACCTTCCTAAAACATCAGTACCTCTCCTCAGCCTTCTAGTCATCTGTGCACTCATACCAGCTGCAGTTTTACTTAAGTGAAAATATGTCATTAATATCTCTCTTTTCCACTAAATATGCATCTTGAGTCCAAGGGCCACTTCTCATTTTACTCACTGTTGTATATCCAGAGCTGAGCACAGCACTGGAAACAAACAAATAAAAAGTGCTTATTCATCCAGTGAATGTTTAATGAGTCCCTTCTTGGGCCCAGTCTTGTTCTATGTGCTAGGAATACAACAGTAAACAGGCCAAAGTCCCTGTCTTCCTGGAGGTTACATTCTAGTTTTGGAGAAGAGTTAATAAACAAATAAGCAAGATGATTTCAAGGAATGAGTCTTCTCAGGGGAAGGGGGTACTTTAGAAAATAGTCAGGGAAGGCCTCTCTCAGGAGGTGGCATGGGAGCCGTGTCTAGAGTCTTCTGAAAGAGAGACTGAATTTTCAGTGCAAAAATTGGGACAGTCCCAGGCAAGCCAGAACAGTTGATCATCCAAGCACCAAATGCTGCTGGGAGCCTGACAGCCTGCCTTCAGCCACTTACCCAGGAAAATGCTGCTCCTATACCTTCTAAATCTCTTTTCCAGAAATACTTACTTTGGGAGAAATTAATACAACTTAGGACTTAATAAATGCTTTGTAATGATGAGGAGGCTTCCTAGGTATCACACCCACTCAGCTCTGGAACAAAGCTGGCTTGGGGATTCCCACTCACACCAGGCCCCCTCTGTGACCCTCAGGCTCTTAGAGGTCCATATTTGGATTTCCATTTGGGTGGAATCCACCCACCAGGAAAAACTCATTTCCTCCCCTTCTCTGGCTCTCCCAGCCTGGAAGCTACCCGCATATTATCCCTTGGCAAACTCCCTCTGTGCTCCCTCCTGGCTGGTTATGTTCCCAGCAAGTTCCACCCAACAATAAACTGTCTGTAATCAACTACAGAGTGGTGGATCCCTGGCCCGTGGTATTCCCACTCTTTGGGGAACACGTTCAAGCAGACCCTGCCTGAACAAATGGGTGGAGGCCCCTTGGCACAAGTGCTAATTCTTCCCACTCTAATTGCTCTAAATTCCCTCTTTAATAAATTTCGAAACAGTTCAGTTTGAGGGCTAAACTTATTTTCTGTTTCATCTTCAGTCAAATTCTTAAGCCACTGTCAAATCTTTCTTTCAAGTAGATGTGTGTGTGTGTGTGTGTGTGTGTGTGTGTGTGTGTGTATAAATCACTTTGTTGTATACCTGAAACTAACACAACATTATAAATCAACTATACTTCAGTGAAAAAAAATAGTACAAGACAACCTCCAGACTGGGAGAAAACACTTGTAAATGATGAGAACAACAAGGGCCTAATTTCCAAAATATACAAACAGCTCATACCACTCAACAACAACAAAAAAACCCAATGAAAAAATGGGAAGAAGACCTAAACAGACATTTCTCCAAAGAAGACATACAGATGACCAATAGGCAAATGAAAAGATGCTCAACACCACTAATTATTAGAGAAATGCAAATCAAAAAAACAAGGAGATACCACCTCACGCCACTCAGAACAGCCATCATTAACAATAACAAATGCTGGAAATGGCGTGGAGAAAAGAGAACCCTCTTACACTGTTGGTGGGAATGTAAATTGGGGCAGCCACCATGAAGAACACAATGGAGGTTCCTCAGAAAACTAAAAATAGAGTTGCCATATGCTCCATCAATTTCATTCTTGGGCATATATAAGGACAAAACTACAATGCCAAAAGATACATGTGCCCCTATGTTCATAGCAGAACTATTCAAAATAGCCAAGACACAGAAACAACCTAAATGTCCATCAAAAGATGAATGGATCAGGGTGTGATACATGTATACAATGGAATACTACTCAGCTGTGAAAAAGAATGAAATAACGTCACCGGCAGCATATGGATGCACCTGGAGAGCATCATTCTAAATACAAAAGTCAGACGGAGCAAGACAAATATCATATGATTGCACATATACAAAGGAACTTATTTATAAAACAGAAACAGACTCACAGATTTAGAGAATGAACTTATGGTTAACAGGGGGAAATGGTGGGAGGGGGAGGATAAATTGGAGGTTTGAGATTGACCTATACACTCTGCTATATTTAAAGTAGAAACCAACAAGGACCTACTGTATAGCAAAGGGTAACCTGCTCAATATTGTGCAATAACCTAAATCAGAAAAGAATTTGAAGAATAGATACATGTGTAACTGAATCACTTTGCTGCACACATGAAGCTAGCACAACACTGGTAATCAACTGTACTCCAATATGAATTTTTTAGAAAGGGAAACAAGTATGAATACATAAAAATGAAATAAGATCTGATACAACCTATCTCCGAAACAGAAACAAACTCAGACACAGAGAATAGACTTGTGTTTGCCAAGAGGTAAGAGGGGTAGGAGAGGGATGGATTGAAATTGGAGGATTAGCAGACGAAAACTATTATATATGGGATGGGTAAATAACAAGGTCCTACTGTATAGCACAGAGAATTAAAGTCAATATGCTGTGATAAGCCATAATGGTAAAGAATCAAAAAAAAGAACATGTTTGTGTGTGTTTGTGTGTATGTGTGTGTATAACTGAATCACTTTGCCATACAGCAGAAATTAATACAATATTATAGATCAACTGTACTTCACTTTGAAAACCCTGGCCCACAATGCAGAAATTAATTAATGAAAAGCATACTAAATAGAAACAATATATGTTCTCTTTAAAAAAAAAAAAAAAAAAGCTTCTCTTTTTCTCTTACTCTCTCTCCCATCTTCCCCTCTCCTTTGCCTTCTCCCCCTTCCTCCCTACCTGCTCCTACTGCTCTGAGTGTCCTGGCGCACCAGAGTCAAACATGCAGAGTTCCACTCCCAACTCTCCTCTCACCAACTCTGTGGGCAATATTAGCACTTACCTCATTGAGATGTTAGGAGGATGAAGAGAGCTAATACATGTCAAGCGCCAAGAACAATAGTACACATAGGCCTTCACATGGATTTATCAAACAAATGTTAGTTCTTATTGTCTCTGAGATCTGAGAGCCCTTCGTGCCCTGCTCAGAGAGTAAGTGACTGCCACCCATGGTTTTACTTGAAGGGACAAAATATCCTTTTGTCCATATGCCTTCCTGCCAACTTTAATATCCCCACAACTAGCATCTGTATGTAACAGCACCTGAGGAGGAAGAGAAATCATGTAACAACTCTTCCCCATCCTTTTTCCAGAGGTGTTTAGCCCATTAAATGGATGGGAACTACTAGAGCTGGACAGGGAGAAAAGATGATGTGGCTTATTTACAAGAGATCAGAAGCTGGGGGTAGGCATCATGAAGGCACTGGGCTCTTGAGCAAGTGAGAGCTGGAGCAAAAGGCATGGAGAAATAGAAAGAAAGTGTGTGGAGAGGAGAGACTCAAAGAAAAAATTCATCTAGGATTCTGGAACCAAGTCCTTTCAAAATCAGCACACCTTCCCCCACCATGCCCCTACTCTACCCAGATTCAGCTAGGCTGCTTACTGCAGTCAGCCTGGTCAAGAGAAAAGAACCTGGGTTTTCAAGCCAGCATGAACTCGGAGCAAATTCCAGTTCCGCCATTTACTCATTGACAAAGTAAACCAACTTCTCTAAACCATAGAATCCTCCTTTGCAAAAATAAAAATCAAAACATTCTGGAAGAGTCGTTGCTGCTGCTGCTGCTAAGTCACTTCAGTCGTGTCCAACTCTGTGTATTGTGAGAATTAAATAAGGTAACACATGCAACAGGCCAGCTTAGTGCCCACTAACTCATAGGTGCACAAATCATTTCACTTCTTCCTAACCATGACCCCATGTATGCCCAGAGGTTTCCCAGCCAGCTTTCTCAACACACGCCAAATGCATAACCTCTTGCACATGTTCACACCTAGTTTTTACATGTAATTTATTACATGTAATGCAATTTAACAAATACACCAAAATTTTATAGATTTCATAGAATATAAACCAAGTATTAGGGATATAACAGGATCAAGTCCTACTTGCTCCTTTCCCCCTTCCCAAAATTTATAATCTATAAGGAAGACTGGCAACTGCAATATGCAGTTACAATGGTAATGAGCATTCCTGTAAGGGAAATAGAAGCGCTGTCAGAACACACAGTTTTCACATAATAAATGCATTTATGAGACCTATGTCATTTATGTTGTGTCAAGATTCAGCAATCAAGTACAACCACAATAGAAACCCACACAGACAACACAGTGAAGCTGATTTTTATGTTCACGGAAGTTCCAAAGTAGGCACATAACTGAAGACTACATAAGCAATCACCTTAAAAAAAAAAAATTCCCTAAATTACCTATCAAATACAGTATACATGGTTTTTATGCAAAATACAGTATACATGGTTTTTATGCAAAATCATGCATAGCTATGTGTATGCAAACATGCAATAGCATATAATACAGAAAATTTATTGAAGAATAAATATGTAAAATATAAGTTTATAGATTTTTTATTACATAGAAGAGAACAAAAGCTGAATTAGAAAAAGTTTGCAAAATCAATCTTCCTCATGTAAAAACTTTCTATAGAAATGCATGTTTATTTCTGATAAAGTCCTGAAAGGCCCAGGAAACAGCAGCAATGCAAAGCACATTCACATTCTTTTATCACTCCTACTTTTTCTCAAAAAATGGTAATAGACTAAGGAAATCATCCTTTGGTTCTTACAGGATCTAGTTAATCTAACGGAGTAATAGAAAGAAAACTGGCCCCCAAAACCATGCTAGCCTTGTATCCTTGAAGAAATCTCAAGGTTTTAAGAAAACTTAAAGGTCACTAGTCCAACCTCTCATTCAATGTTTCAGTCCTTCCCAAGGGACCAAACAGCCTTTACTTAGATCACCCCAGTGGTTGGAAGCCATCCACTCCACCTAAGAACACCTCCAGCAAGAAGTGATTTAAACAGTCAGTTACTTCAAAACCTTAATACATCAAAATCATGTGTTGTGGATAAAAAAGAGTGAAATAATGCTATTTGCAACAACATGGATGGACATAGAGATTATCATACTAAGTGAAGTAAATCAGACAGAGAAAGACAAGTCCTGTGCCCAAATAAGGTACATGTCTAAGCCTAAAATCCATATTATATGTGGAATCTTAAAAAATGATACAAATGAACTTATTTTCAAAACAGAAATATACTGACAGACATAGAAAACAAACTTATGGTTACCAAGGAAGATAGTAAGGGGCAAGGAGTAGGGAGAAAAATTAGGAGTTTGGGATTAACATATATATGTGCTCAGTCATGTCCATGGACTGTAGCCCTCAAGGATCCTCTGTCCATGGAATTTTCCAGGCAAGAATACTAGAGTGGGTTGCCATTTCCTACTCCAGGGAATCTTTCTGACTTAGGGATTGAACCCACATCTCCTACATCAACAGGTAGATTCTTTACCACTGAGCCACCTGGGAAGCCCTCAACATACACACACTGCTATATATAAACAACAAGGACCTATATGGCACAGGAACTATATGCAATATCTTGTATAACCTATAATGGAAAAAACCTGAAAAACAATATATGTATATGTATAACTGAATCACTTTGCTGTACAACTGAAACGAATACAACATTGTAAATTAACTATACTTCAATTTTAAAAAATAAAGGGAGAAAAATAATGTGTTGCATCAGGATCCTCCTGGCATTGCTTCACTTTAAAAATATTATGAAGAATTTACCCTGTAATATCCTTAGGTATATAAAAGATTCACACAAATTGAGTTTTTATTTTTTTACAAATTGAGTTTTTAAACCACTAAGCTCTCAAAAGATAAATAAGTAACAACGTAGATAATCACAACATCTGTATTAAAAAGTTCAGTCTAGCTCATTTAATAGGCAAAACAAATCTCGCATTGTACTCCATTAAATAACAAAGGTTATGAAAATGATAATATGTAACATTAGCAAAGGAGCAATGAAGCATGCTTAGGAACTGGTGGTAGAATGTAGATTGCTAAACACTTTATGTATTTCAGTTTGGCAGTACTCATCTGTCAAAGAATAAAGACTAAGATCACCAGCAGTTCATCTGTCTGTCTGCTTGCTTTCAATCACAGTTGAGTCAAGCGAACACATACCAGTGTTGGTGTTAGCAGAGTACTTAGTTTCCTGAGGAGGAAAAAGCTGAGAAGGGGGAAAACGGGGAGGAGGTTTGTTTCTCTTTTTGTTTTTGAAGTGCTAGGGAGGAATGCCTTGTGGTTATTTTAACTAAGCACTGAAAACTAGTGTTCTGGGTAGGCACTTGGTTTTAACAAGTCCCATTATTCACCAGTGAGAAAAGTCTTTTGTCAGCTCTGGGGGTTGGGGGTAGGGAGAGTCCCTTAAAGTTCACAGTCCTTTATTAGTCTGAGCACATTAGAACCAGTTGGGATGAAAGACACTCTTTAGCTTTGATATTTCCTAGGCAAGTTCTGCTGCAAGTGACAATTTTTCATTCACTGATTTGACAGTGAGTATTAAGAACCAATTCCATGCTGGATGCTGACAATGCAGTGGTAAGGAAGACAGATAAAGTCCCTACATTCATGGAAACTGCTACTTAGCAATGTGATCTTGTCACGAAAATGTTGATGTTACTTGACCTAAAAATTCCACTTCAGGAAGCCCGTGCTAAGGAGATAATAAATAAAGTGGTCAAATATTTATACACAAAGATATTCACTGAAGTATTGCTCGGTAAAAAAAAAAAAGAAAAAATGGAAACAACCTAAACTTCCAACAATAGGGAAACTGTTGAAAAAAATTCATAAAATCATAAAATTGACTACAAAAGGCTTAATAACATGGGAAAACATGCTACAACTTTAAACAAGGCAAACAATATAACAGACTGTGGTCTCAATTATATTAAATAAATTTTTAAATACCTAGACAAAAATATACCTGAAATGCTAACATTACTGGTATATGAATGTTGGATTATAAAAAGATTTTTCTCTTTATATTTTCATTTGCTTTTATGAAAGCATGTGTTAATTTTATAATCTAGAGTCTGGCAAGCCCCCTGCCCCTTTAAAAAAAAAAAAAAAAAGAAAAGAAATCATAACAACCCCCCCCCCCCCACCGAAAAAATAGGCAAAACTGAAAAGTTCTTCACAAATGGCTTAGCTATGTGTTTGTAGTGTAACCTAGGACTCGGTATCTAAAGACAGAATTTCCATGAGAATGAATCTCAATTTTGCTCCTACTGACTCTGTAGAAACTATGCTCTCCATGGTTTACCCCAAGAGGAGCAAACAAGACCGATACACACTTTGGGAGGTAGACAGTGTCTCTCACTCTCCATCTCTGGTATTGTATGACCAAGGAAAAATACCCATGTCTCATTTCTGTGGACCATGGTAGTTAAGGAGACCCCTCCACACACATTCTCATCTTGAGCCTCACAGCAACGCAAAGACGTGAAAATAAACTCAGAGGTGTCAGCGGCCCTGTGCCGAGTCTCTCAGTGGTGTAACCAGGGCGTCATGACCCAGATGCAGGCCTAGGGGCACCTGGCCCTGCCACATCCGTGGCAGACATCCAAGGACTCACTTGGTGGAGTTGAGAACTGGCCAGTTACTCCACAAACACTGGTTTTACTGTAAGCTCAGCTGTTTCTACTTAAATCTATCAAAAGACACCAGAGCTGTAGATAGTGAGATTTCACACCTACTAATACAAACTCTCCATCCTCCCCCACCCCTCCTTTTCCTACTTTCATTCGTCTTTCCATTGAACACAGGAGAATAGAAGATGTCGCAAAAACAGGCTGCGCCAACACAAACACTTATTATCCAAAGCTAAGTACTTCTATATATAAAAGTTATAGTAAATCGTTCTCCTGTCCACAGATAAAATACCTAAACACAAGCTCTGATTTCATCTGTCAACAGGATTGACATGTGCTTGCCCTTTCTATCATTTCCATGTCACAGGGTTGTTTAGGGATCAACTGAGATGAAAACGTACAAGAGAGCACGTGGATTAAGAGATGGCTCTTTCCTTAAGTAAAATGCAAACCCAGAGGCCTGGGCCCCGTGGAGTCCCCCAGGAGCAAGGAACGGCTAGCCCAAAGCGCCCCTGAGCCAGGGCAGACTAACGTGACCCTGGTTGCCCCTTCCTAGCAGAAATCCCCGGGTGCTATCACCGGGGATCAAAGATCACAGCCCCGGAGCAGCCATCAAGTCATAAAGATGCTCAAACTCCGCAGCAAGCGGGCCAGCGGGGGATGAAGTCCTCCGCAGGCAGGCGGCGGCCCGGACTGTCAGGGCGCACGGCGCATGCGCGCGCAGCTGCCCCCGAATAAATAAATAACCGCGCGGGCGGGCGGCGGCCCCAGCTTGGCGCCCTGCCGGGCCCCGGCCGGCTCGCAGCTCACGTAGCGAGAGCGTGAGTCAGCGCGTTCGACCGCAGCCCAAACCCGGGTGGGTGCCCTCGACAGCGCCGGCCGCCTGCACGTACCGCCGCGGCGCTTCTGGCTGAGGGCTCCCCGTGTGGCCCGGCGGGAGGGGCGCCTGCGCTTGAAAGCCACGTGGGGTGAGCTCGCCTTTCCCCTACCGGATCCTCCGCGGGAACTCGACCTTGCCCTCGTCCCTGTGTGCCTTCCCACTTGGAGCCGCAGTTTGGCCCGACCTGGTGACTCCCCCCTCCCACCCTCTTCGAGAGGTCGGGAGGTAGATGGAGAAGGGGGCTCGGCTCCAGCTGCAGGGGTCGAGTCCAGGGCAGACTGGGGAGACTGAAGCCAATAAATTAAGGGAGGAAAGTCCCTTATCAATTTAATCTCACACGCAGCCGGGACTTCACTCGAGTTGGCCTGCATTTCCTCAGATCTGCACCTGTTTAGTTGCTACAACCGACTTTATAAGAGGAAGTTGCCTACGTGCCTGCCGGCTGAAGGACGGAATTAGAAGTACTGTCCCCTGAACGTATGAGCAGAGCAGAGCCTCCTGTTCCGCTGTGGACCTACACAGTTGCAGGAATGGGTCTCCTGAGGCCCAGCAAAAATTCCAAGTCCTCCTTTGCCCTTTGATACAACAACCTTTCCCGCATTGGGGCGAGTTAAAAAAGCTTTCCTCTTCGTGCATCTGAGATGTGTCACTTTTCAAAGCGTGTGCAAGGGGGTAAGCTTGTTATGGGGAAGGAGACAGGAGAAGGATGCTTGTGAAGAGAGAGAGAGATGAGGAAAGGAAGAGGAAAAGTTAATTAGGAAAGGAGCGCTGAACAATGAGTAAAGTGATTCACGGAACATTACTGTGCCCCTAATGAAGGTCCGCTCAAAATCCCATGGACGGAGGAGCCTGGAAGGCTGCAGTCCATGGGGTCGCTGAGGGTTGGACACTACTGAGCGACTTCCCTTTCGCTTTTCACTTTCATGCATTGGAGAAGGAAATGGCAACCCACTCCAGTGTTCTTGCCTGGAGAATCCCAGGGACAAGAGAGCCTGGTGGGCTGCCATGTACGGGGTCGCACAGAGTCGGACACGACTGAAGTGACTTAGCAGCAGCAGCAGCAATGAAGGTCCGCACATCTGGGCACTGGCGATACTTATTTTGTAAGTAGCTCTCATGGCCCCTGCGGTCAAGGGTTCACAGTTGAGAGAGGGACACCCACGAAGCAGAGAGTTAAACATAAGGGAGACTTTAATGCAATGTTCAGCACCGAGGCTCAGGATTCAAGCTGTTCAAGTCACCATGCCAGTTTTGCAGCTTACATGTGACCTTAACTAACCCACTGACTGTCCCCAACTCCCCTCATTTTCCTCGTTTGAAAAATAAGAATGGTAAAAACACTACATTTTAGGACTTTTCAGAGAAATAAATACATTAATACGAGCAAAGTCCTTGAACAATGCCCTATATTCACTTGGCACTCAATAAATATTGTCAACAGAATGAATAAAGGAGACCCTGGCACAGCCAAGTTCAGCAAGGCAGGCTGTGTTCTGCACAGCTCTGGGAAGTCACATACACAGAGATGTAAATGGAACTTTCCAGAGCTGTGCAGCGTGGTATTCCTGAGAACAAGTATGTCTATTTTAAAATCATTCATAATAAAACATTGAAAATTCAAGTGCATTTATTCATAAATAAAATGTGGCCTATTCATAAAATAGAGTACTATTAAAGCCATGAAAAGGAATAAATTACATCTATGTCTGTCAAAATGAATGTATTCAAAATATATTGAATGAAGAACAGTAAGTTGCAAAATGATACAGACTATGCCATTTATAGAGAGAAAACATGCATGCAAAAAATTCTTTATATTTTATATATGTGTGTTTTTAATGCTGTGAGAATACACACAAACTTAAAAGTATCTCTAGATGGAGGAAGAGGAATTAGGATTTGAAATAATGGTCATTAGGAATTTAGCTTATTCCAGATTCTAATTGTTTCAAAGAACAACGCAGTTACCTATCCTGTAGTTTTGCGTATTTTTAAGGTATGGATATGTAAAATAAAACCAGAAGCAAATATGTCAACACTGGCTAATTTGGGGTTGCAGAAATGTGAGTGATTATTCGTTTTTCATTTGTACTTTTCTGCATATTCAAATTAAAAATAATTGCAACCTTGTAGTGGAAATGTTATGTAAGGGGTGGGCCTGAAAGTTAGGCTAGTTTACCCAGAACCTTTGGTAACAAGAGAGGACAGAGCTGGCTTCCCGAGCCCCCTCTGTTCTAATTGCACCCTATGGTAGAAGTGGGTGCCTCTGGCAAACCAGGGCTACCAGCAGTCTGGGCCAGGACTTCCCTGAGTATGGTGATGCTGGGGCCTACGCTTGGCAAATTCCTCTTTCAATCTTTAACATCCCTAAAATATGGCATGCCAGTGCCTGCTGGGGAAACACCATATGACAGCGGAATCCCGGAGAGAGGGTACCAGGCTCCACAAGCATGTCATCTATGATACTGAACATTTCAGTAAGCTATTGAATGTCACACAACAAGTGAATAGTACAGATGGCCATGGAAAGCATATCCAGCTCCCATCACTGAGGTCCGGCTCTCCTCAGCCTCTGCTGAGATCCCTTTTATGGATGTTGCCCTCTTTGGTAGCAGCTCAATGCAGTGGTGAAGATTCCAGGCTTTGCAATCACTCAGAGCTAGGCTCAAGTTGCCAAGGACTATGATTTGGGACAAGTTACTCAACTTCCCTGAGCCTCTGTTTCCCCTTTTATCAAGTGGGGATAACTGCCTGCTGGGAAGACAGGACAGGAGCCCTGGGTCAAGGTAGCTAAGTGTGGAAGAAAGTCTTCCACTCTTCCACTTCCATCAGGAAGAAAAATCTTTTGATAACTGAGCCTGTTTGAAAGAGGAGATTATTTCTTATCCTGTGGCTCTCCTTTACCCTAATAAAGGGTTAAATAGCTGTGTAGAAAGGATGAAAGCCCTTGCCTTCATGTGACACTGAACTTGATATTGACATTCTGAGAGAGTTTTGGGCCTAGGAACAGTTGTTTAAAGAATGCCATCCCTCCACTCCTTAAAGAAGCAATTGTGTTTTTGTTTCTTGTTAGCCAGAATGAGCCACTGAATGCCCTCATCTCCAAACAGGATGCTGTCACATGTGAAAAAAAAAAAAGAAAAAAAACACTGGGACACCAGTGACTTCTGAAGGAAGGAGATGGAACTTCTGATTTAAGTGAAACACACTAACACCCTTTTTCCTCCTTTAGTTGCTTGTTCTCCTTGGCACCCATAAACGAAAGTGTCTAAGGCATTTTTAACTTAGTCGTGCTGAAAATCCACAATTTAAACCTGATTCCCAGCTGTTCCTTTAGAACAAGTTGCACGAGATGTTGTTCAGTCCAACCAGCCCTGGGGAGGGTAAACACTTACAGCTGGATGGTGGGACGTGCAGAACATCAGGGGAACATAACCAAGCAGAGGGAAGCATGTGCTGTGACTAATAAAGAACAACCTGGGGTGTGGCTGTCATGAGAGAAATCACCTCCCCACAGGCCCTGGCACCTAAGAAAGCTGGGGAAAACAATGTCTGACTCCCAGGCAGTGTTTACCCAGGCAAGGTGAACAGGGCTTCAGTCATCACATTCGTGCTTTTCCAAGCTGCCCTCCTGTGTTTGTTCAGGAAGGGGATGCTGCTGCAGAGAGTGGAAATGATCGCCTTGGATAAGCCCCATGTCTCTGAAGACAGCAGCTCAGCCCACAGCAAAACAGAAAAGCCCCCACCCTTGGCCCAGCCTGAGCAGAGATGCCTAAACATTTTTCCTGAGCCTCCCTGGCCCGACACTCCACCCTATTCTCTCACCAGGGTTTGGCTGGGTATGCAGGGAGGCTCCTGGCACAAGGCACCACCATCAGCTCCTCCCTCTCCTTTTCCTTCTACTCCAACCGTCCTCCCAAAATCTACATAAATGTCAAGTTCTGAAAACCCTTCCTGTGTAACATTCATAAATCCATCCTCCTTCTCCAGCTACCCTAGCTGAGGCTCCAGCTCGAGGTCAACATCAGCAGTGATAAATGGATCTGATGTGATAAAAATGACAGTTAACCTCTGTGATCTTCTTCCTCAAAACCATAACCCCAGTCTACTTGTGAGGAAAACATCAGACAGATCCAAGTTGAGAGACATTCTACAAAATACCCAACCAGCACTCCTTGAAACTGTCAAGGTCATCAAAACCAAGAGAAGTCTGAGAAACTGTCATGGCCAAAGGGAGCCTAAGGAGATGTGATGACTAATTGCAACGTGGTATCCTGGATAGGATCCTGGAACAGGAGAAAGGACATTATATAAACACTCATGAAATCTAAATAAATATGGTCTTTGGTTAATAACAGTGTATAAATATTGGCTTATTAATTTTGACGAATGTGCCATGCAAATATAAGATGTTAATAATAGGGCAAACTGGGTGTGGTGGTATACATGCGAAATCTCTGTACTTTCTTTGCAGTCTTTCTGACACTTCTGCAACTACGCTGTCAATGATGAAATAAAATAATAAATTTAAAAATATCTTGAGGCAAATGACAATGAAACATACAACCACACAAAATCTATGGGATACAGCAAAAGCAGTTCTTACAGAGAAGTTTATACCAATAGGGGCCTTCTTTAAGAAACAATCTCAAATAAACAGCCTAGCCCACCACCTAAAAGAATCAGAAAAACAGACAAAACCTCAAGTCATTAGAAGGAAGGAGATAATAAATATCAGAGAGGAAATAAATAGTAATCAAAAACAATAGAAAAAAAAAATCAATAAAACCAAGAGCTGGTTCTTGGAAAGGGTAAACAAAATTGACAAACCTCCAGCCAGGCTCACCAAGAAGAAAAGAGAAAAGACCCAAATAAACAATATAAGAAATGAAAGAGGAGAAATCACAACTGATACTGCAGAAATTAAAAAAAAAAAAAAGAGAATATTATGAACAACTACATGCCAACAAATTTCACAACCTAGCCTAGAAGAAACGGACAACTTTCTAGAAACATACAACCCACCAAAACTGAACCAAGAAGAAATAGGTAACTTGAACAGGCCAATCACTAGAAGTGAAATAGATTCTATAATAGTAATTTTAAAAAAACTCCCTACAAACAAAACAGGTGGTTTCACAGGTGAATTCTACCAACCACACAAAGAAAAACTTATACCAATCCGTCTCAAACTCCTCCAAAATGTTGAAGAAGAAAGAATACTCCCAAAGACACTCTATGAAGCTTCCATCATCCTAATACCAAAACCAAAGTCACTACCAAGAAAAAAAATTATAGGCCAATATCCTTGGTCAAAATAGATGCAAAAATTCTCAACAAAATATTAGCAAGCTGAATTCAACAACACATAAAAAAAGATTATATACCACAACCAAAATGGATTCATCCCAGGGTCATAAGGATAGTTAAATATATACAAATAAAGGTAACATACCACATCAACAAAAGAAAAGGCAAAAACCACATGATCACCTCAGGAAATGCAGAAAAAGCATTTGATAAAGGTCAACATCCATTCATAATAACTTTTATCAAAGTGGATATGTGAAAGTGGTTCAGTTGTGTCCAACTCTTTGTGATTCCATGGACTATACCATCCATGGAATTCTCTAGGCCAGAATACTGGAGTAGGTAGCCTTTGCCTTCTCCAGGGGATCTTCCTGACCCAGGGATCAAACCCAGGTTTCCCACATTGCAAGTGGATTCTTGACTAGCTGAGCCACAAGGGTAGCCCCAAAGTGGGTATAGAGGGAACATATCTCAACATAATAGAAGCTATTTATGACAAACTCACAGCCAATATAATACTCAATGGTGAAAAATGAAAGCCTTCCTGCTAAAATCTGAAACATGACAAGGATGTCCACTCTCACTACTTCTCTTTAACATAGCAATGGAAGTCCTAGCCACAAAAATTAGACAGAGAAGAAGAGAAAGAAAAAATGCATTCAAATTGGTAAAAGGTATTCAAAGAGGTAAAATTTTCATTATTTGCAGTTGACATGATACTATAAATAGAAAACTCCAAAGACTTCCCACAAAAACTACTAGAACTAATAAATGAATTTAGCAAGGTAGCAGGAAACAAGAGTAACATAAAATTGGTTGCATTTTTTATACAAACAGTTAAATATCAGGAAGGGAATGTAAATAAGCAATCCCTTTATTGCAGCAAAAACAAAATAAAATATTTAGGAATAAACCTCACCAAGGTGAAAGACTTACATGTTGAGAATTATAAAACACTAATAAAGGAAACTGAAGATGATTCAAAGAAATGGAAAGATATCCCATGCTCTTATACTGGAAGAATTAACACTGTTAAAATGGTCATACTAACTAGAACCTTCTTATACTATTGGTGGGAAATACACACACACACACATACACACACACACACACACACACACACACACACACACACAGGAATGTTACTCAGCCATGAAAAAGAATGAATTAGTGCCATTTGCAGCCATGTGGCTGAACCTAGAGGTTACTATATGAAGTAAAGTAAGTCAAAAAGAAAAAGACAAATACCATATGATATCATTTATATGTGGAATCTAAAGTATGACACAAATGAAACTATCTACCAAACAGAAACAGACCCACAGACTTGTGAAGAGAACAGGCTTGTGGTTGCTATAGAGGAGAGGAGGGTGGGGAGGAAAGTACCAGAAATTTGGAATTAGCAGATGTAAACTAGTATATATATAGGATGGATAAACAACAAGGTCCTACTGTTTAGTACAGGGAACTATATTCAATATCCATATCCCATTATGGAAAAAAATATGACAAAGAAAAAAAATACATATATACACACACACATAACTGAATCACTTTGCTGTACAGCAGAAACTGACACAACCCTATAAATCAACTGTATTCAGTAAGATGTTTAAAAATTAAAACAATGCCAGAAAAACAAGATTATTAAAAATTATAATGGGAATTTCCTGGCAGTCTCGTGGTTAGAACTCGGAGCTTTCACTGCCATGACCTGGGTTTAATCCTTGGTTGGGGAACTAAGATCCTGTAAGCCATGAGGCACAGTCAAAACGAAAAATAAATAAATAAATAACTCTGTGTGTATAGGGCAAGGAGCTGGTTGTAGATGAGAGGAAGGATGTGAATAATCAGGAGTGTCCTTAGGGTAGCATATCCCCTCTTGGCCTGAAAAATCCTAATACCATTACCTCATCCCCTCCTACCTCCCAACCACCAACAAAGGTGTCTCTTCAAATGTCTCTTGACATTTTCTTTTTTTTCCTGATTACATTTCAGAGAAGTAAAAAGAAACTAAAAGCATACAGGTTACTCACTATGTTAAAATTTAGTATATTGCCCTAGCATGGCAATGTAGTCCTAAATTATTGTAAATCCCATGTTTTAGGTCAAATTGTTCCAGAGCAGTGGTTCTCAAGCTTTGTTGTACTTCAAAATCACCTAGCAGGTTTGGTAAACAGATTTCTGAGTTCTTCCCTCATTAGGTCTGGAGCGGGGCCTGAGTATTTGCATTTCTAACTAGCTCCCAGATGATGTTAATGCTGCTGGCCGGCAGGACTCTAATTTGAGAGTGACAGGTCTAGGACTTTCTTCCTTACCCACTCACTTTTTTGCCTTCCTATCCCTGTGCCTTTGCACATTTAGAGTTCCATCTGGAACGTATTCGATGTATTTCATACCAAACCTGCCAATACATTTTCAGCTTACAACAGTGAACAAAAGAAATAAGGTTCCAATCCTCATGGGACTTACATTCCACTAATTAGACAATAAATAAATATTGAAGGAAATAAACAGGATGATATAACAATAACTAAGAGTAGGACATTTGAATGTCTTCCCATTTATTTGTGCCTTCTTCAATTTCTTTCATCAACATTTTATAGTTATCAATGTGCAGATCTTTCTCCTTGTTGGCTACACTTATTCCTAAGTATTTTATTTTTATTTTTTGATACTATTATAAATAGGATTGCTTTCTTCTTTTTTTGGATAGCATATTGTTAGTGTATAAAAATGAAACTGATTTTTGTATGTTGATTTTGTACCCTGAAACTTTACTGAATTTGCTTATTATTTTATTAGTCTTTAGAGTGTTCTACATACAAGATTATGTCATCTGCAAAGAGATAATTTTACTTTTTCCTATCTGATTTGGATGCCTTTTACTTCTTTTTCTTGTCTAACTGCTCTGACCAGGACTTCTAGTACCGTGTTAAATAGAAGTGATGAGAGTGAGCATCCTTCTCTTCCTAATTTTAGAGGAAAAGCTTTCAGCATTTCACTGCTAAGTATGTTAGCTGTTGGCTTGTATATATGACAAGTCTATATGGCCTTTATTTTGTTCAGGTACACTTCTTTATACCTAATTTATTGAGATTTTTATCATGAAAAGATGTTGAATTTTATCAAATGCTTTGCCTGGCTCTATTGAGGTGATTATATGATTTTTTCCCTTCATTCTGTTAATGTGGTGCATCACCATTTATTGATTTGCATATGTTGAACCACTCTTGCATCTCAGGGATAAATCCCACTTGATCATGGTGTATGACCCCTTTAATGTGCTACCAATTAGGTTTGCTAGTATTTTGTTAAGGATTTTTACATTTATGGTCATCAGGGATAGTTGTCTGTAGTTTTCTTCTCTTATAGCATCCTTGTTTGGCTTTGATACCAGGGTAACACTGTCCTTGTAAAATATCTGGGAATACTTGCTGCTGTTGCTATCAGTTGCTCTGTTGTGTCTGACTCTTTTGCGACCTCATGGACTGTAGCCTGCTAGGCTCCTCTGCCCGTGGGATTTTCCAGGCAAGAATACTGGAGTGGGTTGCCATTTCCTTCTCCAGGGGATCTTCCTGACCCAGAGATCAAACCTGTGTCTCCTGCCTGGCAGGTGAATTCTTTATCACTGAGCCACCCTGGAAGCAGAAAAATTCCATTATTTCCTCTTGGAAATGTTTCCTCCTCTTCAGTTTTTTGGAAGAGTATGAGAAGGAGTGATATTAATTCCTCTTTAAATGTTTCGCAGAATTCATGAGTAAAGCCATGTGATCTACAGTTTTTCCTTGTTGGGGAATTTTTGATTACTGATTCAATCTTTTTCATGTTATTGGTCTGTTCAGATTTTCTGTTTCTTCATGAGTCAGTCCTGATAGGTTGTACGGTTTTAGGAATGTAAAACCACAGAAACCATCTTTACTAAGTTGTCCAATTTTTTGGTATATAATTGTCCATTGCCAACAAAGATTCATCTAGTCAAAGCTATGGTTTTTCCAGTACTCATGTATGAATGTTAGAGTTGGACCATAAAGAAAGCTGAGTGCTGAAAAATTGATGCATTTGAACTGTGGTGTTGGAGAAGACTCTTGAGAGTCCCTTGGACTGCAAGGAGATTCAACCAGTCAATCCTAAAGGAAACCAGTCCTGAATGTTCATTGGAAGGACTGATGCTGAAGCTCCAATACTTTGGTCATCTGATGCGAAGAACTGGCTCATTGGAAAAGACCCTGATGCTGGGAAAGATTGAGGGCAGGAGGAGAAGGGGATGACAGAGGATGAGATGGCTGGATGGCATCACCAACTCGACGGACATGAGTTTGAGCAAGCTCTGGGAGTGGTGATGGACAGGGAAGCCTGGCACGCTGCAGTCCATGGGATCGCAAAGAGTCTGGCATGACCAAGCTACTGAACTGAACTGAATTGTTCATAGTAGTCTCTAATGATCCTTTGTATTTCTGTGGCATCAGTTGTAATAATTTGGGTCTTTTCTGATTTTGAGTCTTTTTTTTTTTATTTTTTAGTCTACCTAAAGTTTTGTCAATTTATTTTTTGAGAAAAACAGCTCCAGTTTTGCCAGTTTTTCTAGTCACTATTTCATTTATTTCTATTCTGATCTTTGTTATTTCTTAGCTTCTGTTAACTTTGGGCTTAGTTTGTTCTTCTTCTCCTAGTTTCTTGAGGTATAAAGTTAGATTTTTTACTTAAGATCTTTTTTTTTTCTTAATGTAAGTTTTTATCACTATAAACTCACATCTTAGAATTTTGCTGCATCCCATAAGTTGTGGTATACTGTGTTTCCAATTTCCTTTGGTTCAAGATAGTTTAAAATTTTTTTCCTGTTGATTTCTCCTTTGACTCATTGGTTGTTTAATTTCCACACATTTTCCAGTGTTTCCTCTGTTACTGATTTCTAGTTTTATACTACTGTAGTTAGAAAAGTACTTGTTATCTCACAGGTATTTCTCAAAGAGCTCTTATCACCTGAATCACTAACTTGGATTCTGCTTCTGCAAAAATGACCTAAGATAAATAAGCACAAGACCCATATCAGAATTATTAGGCCAATGTGTATTTTTGACTCAATTTCCAGACTCTAGATGAGTTGTTGACAGGCTCTGGGAAGAAGAGAAGAACCATGCTGACTTTAAGGAAATAGAGTAAAAAATGGAAAACAGACCTTCATCATTTTGCTTGAATTGTGGCCAGATCTATGACACATCATTTAGTTATGTGAGACAATAAACCTCCTTTTTATAAGTCAATTCAAACTAAAATCTCTGTTACTCGCAGGGAAAATTGTCCTAACTGCAATATAGGAGGGTCATCAAAGAAGCTGACCTTGAAGTGACATTTAGATTGAAATTGAAAATATGAAGAAGAGCCATCCATTATATATCTGGGGAAAAAAAAACAAAAACACTAATGTGAAAAGATAAATGTACTTCATTCATAGCAGCATTTCATAGTAGCCTTATTTACAATCACCAATATATGAAAGCAAAGTAAGTGTCTATCAACAGATGAATGGATTAAAAAGATGTGGTACATAATATACAATGGAATACTACTCAGTCATTAAAAAGGATGGAATTTTGCCATTTGCAATAACATGGATGGACTTGGAGGGTTTTAAGTAAAGTGCTATAAGTCAGACAGAGAAAGACAAATATCACTTTTATGTGGAATCCAAAAAATTACAGCAAACTAGTGGATATAACAAAAAAGAAATAGGCTCTCAGATATAGAGAACAAACGAGTAGTTAGCAGTGGGGAGAGGGAAGTGGGGAAGCAAAATATAGGGTAGGGGATTAAGAGGTACAAATCATTATGTATAAAATAAATTATAAGGATATAGTGTACAACAAAATATATATTTTATAATATACTGTATATTAAAATAGTATATCTTATATTATAAAATGTAATCAATACTTTATAATAACTTTAAGAAGATTAATCTTTAAAAATTGTGAATCACTCTATTGTACACCTATAACATATAATATTACGCATCAACTCTACTTTAATAAAAAACAAACTAGTTAACTAATTAATTTTTAGAAAAAAACAGCCACGGATGCAAAGAGGCAGGAAAAGGAAAGGAGAGAGAATGACTAGTACAGAGGCTGTGCAGTGAGGAAAAAGTTTCCCTCCCGGAGCGACAGGGAAGAGGCCAGTTTAAGTGAGGTGGAAGGAGACACAGTTGGGCCAGTGAACAGAGACGTCATAAGCGTAGCTTATGCAAGCAAGGCGAACAGAACTCTGCTCAGCAAAAACCCATATTCACAGAAACCTTGTCTTAGCAAAAGATTAATGAACAATTCAAATTTAGATAGCTTCAGTGAAAATTTTGCTTAAGGTATGTATTTATCAGTTTTTATGATTTTTCCATTGAAAAAATTTCAGTTAGGCAAATAGCCATCACCGTTCACATCAGATCAGAGCATCCTATCATATGAATATACTATAATCTATTTAACCTTTTTGGCTTTTGCCAGCATTTCATATCGGAATTAATAGTTCTGCAGTGAATGGCCTTGTACACCTTTTCACAGTTATTTAAGTAAAACCTGTAATTTTATACACATAGATTTTCTGAATCACAGAAAATCCACATTTCCATTTTAAATGGATGTCGCCAAGCTGTTCCTGAAAGTATGTACCAATTTATACTCCATTTAGAGCAAGTCTTACTGGGCATTTTACCAATTAAAAAATACATTTTTCAACCACATAGGCAAAAACAAAGCTTTAGTTCGCACTTCTTTTACTATTGAACTATATTTTTTATTTGCCTATTGGCCATTTATAATTCTATTATGAATTCCTAATTAATGTCTCTTTTTAATTTGATGTAAGCAGTGAGGTAAGGATTCAGCTGAATTTATTTTCCAGAAGTCTTGACAGGTGTCCCACTATAATTTATTGATTAATCAATATTTTCCTCACCAATTTGAAATGAGATTATTATCAAATATTAACTATTTTTATATGCTTGGGACTATTTCTACACCCACTATTCAAGTTCATTAATATCTATTCCTACATCAGTACCAAACTGTGTTAATTTCTGCAACAAAAATGTTTGCTTTATACCTGCCTTTTCTTGGCTATTCACATTGCCAAGTTTTAAGGGTTATTTATTTGTCTTATCCCCCTAGTGAACTTAAGTTCCTTTAGAGCAGGAACTGTTGCTTAAGCATTTTTATAGCCTCGACAACTTGGCTGAGTAAGTATTTATTTTTCTTAGTAGATTTCCATCCTGCTCCACCACCTCACAGTGCCTTGCTCAGAGTAATCATTCACTTTAATAATCACGTTCGTTAAGTTTTAAGTATTAAAGAAGGAAAGGCAAGATGTTCCAAGATAAGAGATGGAAATCAAAAGAGTAAATTCATGAGAGGCTGAAGCAGACAGCCCTCATGGTAAGAATGGAAGGCAAACAGGATGATAAGCAGTCCCAACAAGAATGACAGTCTGTTCAGGGCAACACCGAACTACTGGTGTCATTGAATCAGCCTTGGTGTTTGATTAAGTGCTCTGGTCAACAAATCTTGATGACCAAAAGACTGACTGCCTTTGTCATCCAACTCTGGAATGGCAGCATGGAGAATTGACCACCCATTTCCTCCTGCATTTCATGAAGAATGAGTGTCACTATAAAGTACTGTGACTTGGCATACACATACCTAATCTTCTTGAGGAGCCCTCTCCCTTTCAGAGTAGACACCCGCATGTTGATGAATAGCCTATGTTAGGAAGCTGTATATTTATTCCAATGATTTGGCTGTAGACCAAGAAGTTGTGTTGGCATTGCTCTCAGAGCCTAGGGATAATCCACGTGTAAGAGGATTTGGGATGAAGATGCCAGCAGAGAGTTAAAACTCCCAAAACTAACACAGAATCATCATTTTCCAGAATTTGCATCCATGTTAAATTGTTAAAATTTTGGCTTTTCAGTCATGTGGAGAGTCTGGTTTTCGAGGCCAGGGTGTGTTTGAATATGTATCACAAGTGCCCTTGGTGATTATTTATCAGTTTGGGAAACAGTAACATAATAGATTGGATTAATCTGGGTAGAAATGGGTGCTCTAGGAGGCTTACAAAACATGGGAGTCCAATTAAGTTAATTAGAGTGCATCCTTCAAACTAAAACATAGCCAAAGAAAACCCAGCCTAATTATTTACACAGAAATCTATTTTTTTTTTAAAGGCAACCTGTGTTGATAAAAGAGTATGTGCAGGACTCAAGTCTGAAAAAAAAATCAGAAAACATGTATTATTAAAATGAATGAATGAATGACTACACAAACCAGCAAAAGCAAATTTTCAGCTCCCCTGTGATAAGAGAATTTCAGAAAAGTTCTAGCCATGGCACTTGCTAAAATTAGGTAGACAGCTGGCCAGGATGACACCCACCCAACCTGAATGCAGGAGTTTCAATATGGATTACTTCTGAACAGTTTTCTACTTTTAAGTCACATTATACAGAACTGATGGACACAAAGTTTGTGACCTTGGGCAAGCTACTTAACTCTGTGGGCCCATTTCCTGCCTATAAAATGAAGTTACACTCTTTCTTAGTCCAGGTAATCTGTAAGCACTCCCACAGGCCTTCAAGTCTTTGGTTGGTTCCAGGACGTAACCATCTCTCCTGTAAAGCACACACAGGAGATGTGTCCCTGATGCTGACAGTGGCCTGGAATTCCATGGCCTCACTTTCTCCAGTCCTTCCCTAAGACAAGACCTGTGACTCAACCTTAGGATGTAGACAGAGAAGGCAAGCCACTTCAGAGAACATAGCCTCCTCTACCCATTATTTCCTGCTCACTGAAGGAAGTCCTGAAAGTCTATAGATTAGATAAGAGCATTATGTCAGTTTCCAATTTTTCTGCTTTGATAATCAAACCATGGTAGAATGAAAAGAGAGAAAGAGGGAGGGAGGGAGAATGGAAAGGAGGAAGGTCGAAATCACCTGGGCAACCCCATAGCCAAATCAAAACTATCAGGTATTGTTCTTGGCTTTTGTATAGAGCTTGAGAATGACCAGCTTAACAGGAAAGCCCTGAGACTTCAAGACAACCTCAGACAAGAACTTGCCCTAAAGAATTCTAGTCTCCTACCTTGAAGCCCTCCAGCCTCTGGCTATGAGGTCACTAGCTGGCCCACTAACATTTGATCCTTACAGAAGGGAAGAGCAAGTCTCAAATCCCCAACTCATAGCCACAACCCCAAACTGTTCATGACTGCTTTGTTCCAAAAAGTAGGAAAAAAATACCTTTTTAAAAAGACAATGCCAAATTAAAAAAAAAAAAAACACCTAATCCAAAAAGATACATGCGCCTTAAGGTTTATCAGTCAGTTCAGTCGCTCAGTCGTGTTCGACTCTGCGTCCCCATGAATCGCAGCACGCCAGACATATATAGCAGCATTATTTACAATTGCCAAGACATGGAAACAAGCTAAATGTCCATCAAAAGATGAATGGATAAAGAAGATGTGGTATTTATGTGCAATGGACTACTACTCAGCTTTAAAAAAGAACAAAATGTTGCCATTTGCAGTAACATGGATGGACTTGGATGGCATTATGCTAAGTGAAGTAAGTCATACAAAGAAAGAAAAATATTGTATGATATCACTTATATGTGGAATCTAAAAAATAAAACAAAATAGTGAAATAACAGAAAAAGAAATAGACTCACAGATGTAGAGAACAAACCAGTGGTTATCAGCGGGGAGAGAGAGGTAGGAAGAAAATCAATACAGGGATAGGGGAGTGGAAGGTACAAACTATTAGGTATAAAATAGACTTGAGGATATATTGTACAACACAGAGAATATTTTGTAATAACTATAAATGAAAAGTAAACTTTAAAATTGTATAAAAATTTTTAATAATTTTTTTAAAGAACCCACCAAATAGGGAGCATTCCTAGATTAACTTCATTCCAAAATACCTTGATAATTCTTTCACTCTGTTTTCCATTAAAATTGGATGTTCCACTTATACCATGACAAAAAATAATAATAAAAAGACAACCCCAAGAGGCTTCTGCAAATGTGACCAAGATTTTCTAGTGAGAAATCTCAGGAGGCTTACACAAAATTCCCTAGAGAATATGGCCTGTGGGTTACAGAGTCACAACTCAGCTTGCATCCTTGTTCTGAAACTTAAAAATTACTCCCTAATTTTCTAAGCCTCAGTTTCCTTATCTGTCAAATGGACATCATTATACCTACATCATACAATTGTGAAGAAGAGTATATAGTTTTATATACATATAGACACATATATATACTGACGTGTATAGCACACAATTATGCTCAGTAATTTTTTTTCATCTTTCCCACAAATGATGAGAATGTGCCTGATAGTATGAATATCTTTAGGACTGTGGCCAATATTCAAACATGAGAGTAAATGGGAAAAAATTTCAAATTAACCAGTGGTAAACAGATTAATTAATTCCAATCAGGAGGTAAACTAGCCAGAGCTGCAGGCTTAAATCAGAAGAAAGAATTCAATAAAGGTCTAATTTGAAACCAGAAGGTCAGCTGTGAAAATAGCCCTGTTTGTAGAACATATATAAGGAGTCACTTGTTGTCACTGTGACTATTTAAGAGGTGCTCAGCATCTCTTTCAGGCAATGGCACCCCACTCCAGTGCTCTTGCCTGGAGAATCCCGTGGATGGAGGAGCCTGGTGGGCTATAGTCCATGGGGTCACTAAGAGCCGGACACGACTGAGCGACTTCCATTTACTTTTCACTTTCATGCATTGGAGAAGGAAATGGCAACCCACTCCAGTGTTCTTGCCTGGAGGATCCCAGGCACAAGGGAGCCTGATGGGCTGCCGTCTCTGGGGTTGCACAGAGTCAGACACAACTGAGGCAACTTAGTAGCAGCAGCATCTCTTTCGGTGCATGGGCAGGGCATCCTGGCATTCAGAACTTACAACTGTTTCCCAGCCAAAACTCTCAGTCAAAAGCAACCCAACCTTGCTTGAAACAGTAAAAATTGTCAACTCTGGAATGTTTAAAATTATAGAGAAGATGAAATAAACCAAACCATGTTGTTAATGGTTTTTTTCAGACAGTTAGGAATGATCTCTGTATATTTTATATTTTAAGTATTTGGCACTTTTAAGAAATTTTAGGAAATTTGATAGATTTGGACTTTCATTCTAACTTAAAATGTATTTGTTTTTCAGTGCTTAGTCGTGTCCAGCTCTTTACAATCCCATGGACTTAAAACATATAACTGAGTTAATTTTAGACTTAGATCTTCAATTGAGAAATAAAGAATATTATGCAGTTTGTAAACAAAATTGGAGTGTATATGATTCACTTGAGAGCACCACATTCATTAATTTAATTAGATTTATTAGAATGGGAAGGTTTGGATAGGTAGGTTAGGCAGTCAAAGTGCTTTAAAAAAAAGAGATTTAGTCAATTATAAATGCAGCCTAAAATGTTCAAGGGAATTTCATAAATTAAGATGTAAACAAGACAAACAGTTTAAGGCAATTTGGCCTGTTCAGCTACTCAATCAGGTAATCAAATAACCCCCCTGGATTTATTATGTTTATTAATAAAATACAAATTGTAATTTGAACTTGAATGTTTCAGGAAAAGTAGATTTATTTTTAACTTTTCTAAATTGAAGAGTAATTTTTAAATCTCAAGGTTTAAGTTCTATTTTGTATCCACAAAAATATATTGCACAAATACTAAACAATTCTTTCAACAGTACCAGTTTTTAGGTTGATGACCACTTAAGATTTCTATTGTGTTTGGAGAAACAAAATTGATACGAAAAATGGAATTTATTCAATTTTGAATGAAATACTTTTAAATTATTTTAACCCTCAGAAGAAGGGGGAAAGGAAATAGAAAAAAATTCAAGAGCTGATGATAATGAGGATGATATGATAGCTGAAACTTATTTTGTGCTTAATATGTTCCTTCAGTTCAGTTGCTCAGTCGTGTCGTGACTCTCTGCAACCCCATGAATTACAGCACGCCAGGCCTCCCTGTCCATCACCAACTCCCAGAGTTCACTCAAACTCACGTCCATCGAGTCGGTGATGCCACCCAGCCGTCTCATCCTCTGTTGTCCCCTTCTCCTCCTGCCTCCAATCCCTCCCAGCATCAGAGTCTTTTCCAATGAGTCAACTCTTTGCATAAGGTGGCCAAAGTACTGGAGTTTCAGCTTTAGCATCATTCCTTCCAAAAAACACCCAGGACTGATCTCCTTTAGAATGGATTGGTTAGATCTCCTTGCAGTCCAAGGGACTCTCAAGAGTCTTCTCCAACACCACACAGCACAGCTCAAAAATCTTCACATGTAGTTCCTAAGAACTCATGAAATCATGGAAGAATAGCTTAGAAGAAGAAAGGAAGCGTGTGGGCTATTACGAGCTAGGAAAAAACTCTTCTTAATATACATCAATGTTTTCTTTTCTAAGGTAGCCCAGTTACAATACGCAGCACCCTGTGATACACCTGTTCACTTATTCCTTCACTCTTACAACCAACATCTATTAAGTTCTTACTATGTGTCAGGCTATTGAGCAGTGCATAGCGTATAGGAAAGCATGCCTAGAGAACAATTAGGAGGCTGTTGTCATGATCCAGGTGGACTTCACAGTGCCTGATTTAGGGCAGTGGCAGTGGAGGTGTTGAAGAAAGGATAGACTGAAGAGTTACTTAGAAGTTAGAATTGATATAACCACTGGAAATAGGACATTAGGGGAAAGGTGGTATCTTTTCCCAGCTCCTCAAAATGCAAGGCCTGAGACCAGAGTTAAGGTCACAGCATTGATTTGCCAGATGCAAGCCCAAAGAATTGAGGATGAGGAAAGGGAAGCAAACCAGGACAGCTACGCAGTGACGGTGTGCTGCGTGGCCACCCTGGATCCTGGTTCATGACAGAACATAGAAAGGGAGACGGCGGGTCACTCAGTAGTACATTTTTTTTTTTTTTTTTTAGCACACAAGACTCCTTACAAGAGCTACAAAATACAAACATAACCCAAAGCAATCCACAGAAAGAAAAAGAGGGACTTTATCTCACAAGTTATCTCCTGTCTTCTGTTTACCAAAACAAACAACCCCTAAGGAAGGAGTGTGTGGAGAGGTAGGAGGTGAGAATTCCATTTTGAATAGTTTCACTGGCTCTTAAGAGATGTCCATATGGAAATCTCCAACAGGCAGTTGAACGTTGACAGAGTCTGGAGCTCAAGAGAGAGAAAGCCAGGTTAGAGAAGACCGGGTAGTGAGCACACAGTGTGTTCTAGGCTGTGCCCCCCAGAAGCCCTCCTGGGAATGAAGCACTGACTCCCCCAGCCATCAGAACTGTTGCCTGCTGGTGGCCATGGCCAAATCCCTCTCCAAGAATGACCCTCTATCAGAGGAAACTAACTTACCCAAGTCTGTGCACCTATCATGTGCATGCACTGACAGATTGATGTGGGATTGCAAAGGCCTGTCCTCTTTGCCTCAGTTCAGGTCATCCCAGCTTGAGTTCCCTAGAACTGAATGATGTCAATATTAAACCACACTGCCAGTCCTGTCTCCTTCATCCCACTCCCAGGGCAGTTTCTAAGAGTGGCCACCTGCATGCAAATCTGTGTGTCAAAGTCTCCCAGAGAACACTACACAACATAGAGTAGAAGCTGAAAAGCTTCTCTTTCAAGAAGCTTGTCTGTAAAAAGAAAGGAAGATACCTAACGAAGGGTACTGTCAAAGGAGAGTCTTTTGAAGTATAATTGATTTACAATATTGTGTTAGTTTCAGCTGTACAGCAAAATAATCAGTTGTTGTTCAATTGCTAAGTCATGTCTGACTCTTTGGGACCCCATGGACTTCAGCATGCCAGGCTTCCCTGTCCTTCACTATCTCCCAGAGTTTGCCCAGATTATATATATTCATATTTTAAAGATCATTTTCCATTATCGGTTATTACAAGATATTGAATATAGTCCCCTGTGCCTCCAGCAAATCCTTGTTTTTTTAATCTATTTTATGTATGGTAGTTTGTATCTGTTAATCCCATATTCCGACCGTATCCTTTCTCCCCTCCTTGCCCCTTTGGTAACTGTAAGTTTGTTTTCTATGAGTCTGTTGTTGTTTTGCATATAGATTCATTTGTACTATTTTTTATATTTTACATATAAGTGATATTTTATAATATTTTTCTGTGTGACTTACTTCACTAAGAATAATATTCCCTAGGTTTATCCATGTTGGTACAAATGACATTTCATTCTTCTTTCTGATAAATATTTTATTTCATACATCTTCTTAAGCCAATTGTCTATTGATGGGCACTTGGGCTGTTTCCATATCTTGGCTATTGTAAAATAGTGTGGCTATGAGCATTAGAGTGCATGTCTCCTTTCAAACTAGAGTTTTTGTCTTTTCTGGATATATAACCAGGAGTGGGATTGCTGGATAATAAGGTAGCTCTATTTTTAGCTTTTTAAGAAAATTCTATACTGCTTCACATAGTGGCTGCACAAATTTACATTCCTACCACACTGGAGGAGGGTTTCCTTTTCTCCACACCCTCTCTAGAATTTATTATTTGTAGACTTTTGACGATAGCTATTCTGACTAGTGTGAGGTGATACCTCATTGTGGGTTTTGAGTTGCATTTCTCTAATAATTAGTGATGTTGAGCATCTTTTCATATTACTGCTGGCCATCTGTATATCTTCTTTGGAAAAATATCTTTTCAGACCTTCTGTCCATTTGTTCATTGGGTTGTCTATTTTTCCAACATTGAATTGTATGAGCTCTTTGCATAATTGTCATATTAACCCCTTATTGGCCACACTGCTTGCAGATATTTTCTCTTATTCCATACCTTATCTTTTCACTTTGCTAATGGCTTCCTTTGCTGTGAAAAACCATTTACGCCCCATTTGTTTATTAATGCTTTTATTTCTATTGCCTTAGGAGATGTATCTAAGAAAATATTGCTATAATTAATGTCTAAGAATGTTTTGATTATCATGTCTTTTTGGTATCATGTCTCATTTTTGTTAATTTATTTTATTAAAGTATAATTGATTTACAATGTTGTATTGGCATGTCTTCTATTGAGGCCTTTAAACCATTTTGAACTTATTTTTGCATATGCTGTGAGGGAGTGTTCTATTTGATTTACATGTAGTTGTTTAGCTTTCCCAGCACTTGTTGAAAAGACTCTTTTCTCCATTATATATTCTTACCTCCTTTGTTAGAGATGAATTGACCATAAGCGTGGGTTTATTTCTGGGATCTCTATTCTGTTTCATGGATCTATATGTTTCTTTTTGTGTCAATAGCACACTGTTTTGATTCCTGTAGCTTCGTAGTATAATCTGAAGTCTGGGAGGGTTATGCCTCTGGCTTTGTTCTTTTAACTTGGGACTACCTTGGCAATTCTAGGTCTTTTGTTGTTCCAATCTGTAGACTGCTTTGAGTAATATAACCATTTTAACAATATGAATTCTTCCTATCAAGAGTATGGAATTATCTTTCCATTTCTTTGGATTATCTTCAATTTCTTTTATCAGTGTTTTACAGTTTTCAGTGTATAGGTCTTTAACATTCTTGGATAAGTTTATTCCTAGATATTTTCTTTTTTTGATGTGATTTTAAATCGGGCTGTTTTACTTTCTGATATTACATTATTAGTGTAAAGAAATGCAACATCTTTCTGTATATTAACCTTGTATCTTGCTACCTTGCTGAATTATTAGTTCAAATAGTTTTGGGGTAGAAACGTTAAAGTTTTTTACAGAGAGTATCATGTGACCTTCAAAAAGTGATAGTTTTACCTCTTCTCTTCCATTTTGTATACTTTTCTTTCTCTTATCTGATTGCTGTGACTAGGACTTCCATTACTATGTTGAATAGAAGGGGTGGGAGCAGGTATCCTTGTTTTGTTCCCAAATACAGCAGGAAGGCTTTCAGTTTTTCACCACTGAGTATTAAGCTGGTGACGGGGATGTCATAAATGGCTTTTATTATGTTGAGCTATTTTCTGGCTATACCCATTTTGGTGAGTTTTATCAAGAATGGATGTTGAATTTTGTCAGATACTTTTTCTGCATCTATTGAGATGATCATGTGTTTTTTGTCTTTCCTTTTGTTCATGTGGTGTATCACATGATTGATTTGCATATGTTGAACTATCCTTGTGACCCTAGATGAATCCAACTTTATCATGGTGTATGATCCTTTTTATGTGCTCTTGGACTGGGTTTCTGAATTTTTTTTTTTTTTTTGATGATTTTTGCACCTGTACTCATGAAAGATATTGGCCTATAATTTTTTTTTCTTAAATTTCGTAATGTCTGTGTTTGGTTTTAGTATCAGGGTAGGTGATGGTGGCTTCACAGAATAAATTTGGGAGTGTTCCCTCTTTTTTGATTGTTTGGAAGAATTTGAGTTCACTAGTAGAATTCCCCAGTGAACCTGTTCAGTTGGTCTGGGACTCTTGTCTGCAGGAGTATCTATTTCAATTATTCAGTTCAGTTGCGCAGTCGTGTCCGACTCTGTGATATCATGAATCACAGCACACCAGGCTTCCCTGTCCATCACCAACTCCCAGAGTTTACCCATACTCATGTCCATCAAATTGGTGAAGCCATCCAGCCATCTCATCCTCTGTTGTCCCCTTCTCCTCCTGCCCCCAATCGCTCCCAGCATCAGGGTCTTATCCAATGAGTCAACTCTTCTCATGAGGTAGCCAAAGTACTGGAGTTTCATCTTTAGCATCAGTCCTTCCAATGAACACTCAGGACTGGTCTCCTTCAGGATGGACTGGTTGGATCTCCTTGCAGTCCAAGGGACTCTCAGTCTTCTCCAACACCACAGTTCAAAAGCATCAATTCTTCAGCACTCAGCTTTCTTCACAGTCCAACTCTCACATCCATACATGACTACTGGAAAAACCAAAGGCTTGACTAGATGGACCTTTGTTGGCAAAGTAATGTCTCTCCTTTTTAATATGCTACTTAGGTTGGTCATAACTTTCCTTCCAAGGAGTAAGTGTCTTTTAATTTCATGGCTGCAGTCACCATCTGCAGTGATTTTGGAGACCAAAAAAATAAAGTTTGACACTGTTTCCACAGTTTCCCCATCTATTTCCCATGAAGTGATGGGACCAGATGCCATGATCTTCGTTTTCTGAATGTTGAGCTTTAAGCCAACTTTTTCACTCTCCTCTTTCATTTTCATCAAGAGGCTTTTTAGTTCCTCTTCACTTTCTGCCGTAAGGGTGGTGTCATCTGCATATCTGAGGTTATTGATATTTCTCCCAGCAATCTTGATTCCAGCTTGTGTTTCTTCCAGTCCAGCGTTTCTCATGATGTACTCTGCATAGAAGTTAAATAAGCAGGCTGCCAATATACAGCCTTGACGTACTCCTTTTCCTATTTGGAACCAGTCTGTTGTTTCATGTCCAGTTCTAACTGTTGCTTCCTGATCTGCATATAGGTTTCTCAAGAGGCAGGTCAGGTGGTCTGGTATTCCCATCTCTTTCAGAATTTTCCACAGTTTCTTGTGATCCACACAGTCAAAGGCTTTGGCATAGTCAATAAAGGAGAAATAGCTGTTTTTCTGGAACTCTCTTGCTTTTTCCATGATCCAGTGGATGTTGGCAATTTGATCTCTGCTTCCTCTGCCTTTTCTAAAACCAGCTTGAACATCTGGAAGTTCATGGTTTACATACTGCTGAAGCCTGGCTTGGAGAATTTTGAGCATTACTTTACTAGCGTGTGAGATGAGTGCAATTGTGCGGTAGTTTGAGCATTCTTTGGCATTGCCTTTCTTTGGGATTGGAATGAAAACTGACTTTTTCCAGTCCTGTGGCCACTGCTGAGTTAAAATTAAATACTTTCAATTATTACTACAGATTAAATTTCACTTCTAGTAGTTTGTCTATTCAAATGATTCAATTCTTGTATCTCAGTTTTGGCAGGCTGTATGTTTCCAGAAACTTGTCTGACTCTTCTAGGTTGTCCAATTTGTTGGCATACAACTGTTCAGAGTATTCTCTTATGATTTTTTGAAATTCTGCAGTGTCCGTTGTTATTTTGTCTCTTTCATTTTTTATTTTATGTATGTCCGCTCTCTTTTCTTCTTGGTGAGCCTGACTACAGGTTTGTCAAATTGTTTAACTTTTTAAAACACCAGTTCTTGGTTTTATTGATCTTTTAAATTATTTTTTCTGGTCTCTATATAATTTTTTTCCTCTCTGATCTTTATTATTTTTTCCTTCTGCTTAATTTGGGTTTTATTTGTTCTTCTATTTTGAATTCTTTTTGGTGGTAGACTAGGTAGCTTACTTGAGATTTCTCTTGTTTCCTGGGGAAGGCCTGTATCACTATGAACTTCCTTCTTAGATCTGCTTTTGCTGCATTCCACAGATTTTGTAAGATTGCATTTTCACTGTCATTTGTCTTGAGGTATTCTCTGATTTCTTCTTTCATTGTTGACCCACTGGTTTTTAAGTAGCATGTGACTTAGCCTCCATGTGTTTGTTCTCTTTCTGTTTTCTTTCTCTGGTTGACTTCTAATTTCATACTGTTGTGGTCTGGTCAGAAAAGATGCTTGAAATAATTTCTATCCTCTTAAATTTATTGAGACTTGTTTTTGTAACCTAGGATGTGGTCTATCCTAGAGAACATTCCAACCAGACTTGAAAAGAATGTGTATTCTGGGGGTTTTTTGTATATAGTATCTTATAGACATCAATTAAGTTTATAGTTTCTTGTTTTTTAATCCCATCTGCCACTCCATGGGCTTTTCCAGGTGGCCTAATGGTGAAGAACCTGCTTGCCCATTGCAGGAGACCCAGGAGATGCAAGTTCAATCCCTGGGTTGGGAAGATTCCCTGGAGGAGGGCATGGCAACTCACTCCAGTATTCTTGCCTAGACAGAAGAGCCTGGGGGGGCTACAGTTCACAGGGTCACAAAGAATCAGACACAATTGAAGCAACTTAGCACTCATGCACACCATTCTATGGCTTTTGATCACAAAATTTAGTCTATTGACATTTAAAGTAATTATTGATATATATGTACTTATTGCCATTTTAAACCTTGTTTTCTAGTTGGTTCTGTAATTCTTCAAAGGAGGATTTTCTAAATTTAGAAAGACTAAGCATTTTTATCTGCCGATGAGAAAGAGCTAGTTGAGAGGAAAGAATGGAAGATTCTGGATGGAGAAAAGACTGAAAAGAAATGGCATCCAAATCACAGGTACAACAACTGTCTAGGAGGAAAGACATTCCCTGTGTTGAGAATGAGGGAGAAGGAGAATATAAGTGTGAATGTAGGTAAAATTTATTTTCACTGTAGGAAAGGTTAGATCATCTACTGAGAGTAAGAGGAACTGGAAGCTGAGAGTCAGAAGCTTGATGAGAGTGGGGAATGTTAGAAATAGGTAGTGGGGACAGTGGCTAGGAGAACCACCCAGTACAAGGCTATAGAACTGCTGAGCAGTGATGAAGTCCAGGTTGAGCATGAGGTCACCAGGAATTTATGGTGGCAGTCATCATAGTACTAAACATGGAATGTTATAATTATTCACAGGCCTCTCTCAGCACATGTGCCTGACAAGCTGGTGTATCCACTCAATGCTGGACAAATGGATGGACCCAGTTTTCATCTCCTCCACAGAGTTTCATCAACTAAAACCATATGAAAGCTATCTTGGGTCAATCTCTTGCTGATATTTTTAGTCTAAAGACATGTTAAATCTAAAGACATATATATGTTTTATGTGTCTCTGTCTATATATATATGCTAAGTTGCTTCAGTCATGTCCGACTCTTTACAATCCCATGGACAGTATCCCTCTGTCCAAGGGATTCTCCAGGCGAGAGTACTAGACTGGGTTGCCATGCCCTCCTGCAGGGGATCTTCTCAACCCAGGGATCAAACCCACATCTCTCTATGTCTCCTGCATTGGCAAGTGGGTTGTGTATAGATACAAATATATATGTATATGTGTTATGCATGCATGCTTTGTAATTCATGTATGCTATGCAATATGTGTATGCATTAAGTAGTTTTCCAAAGATCACTGGGCAGAGCAGAGCTCAGGTCAACTTGGGTCACCTGACTTGCATTCCATATACTGGGATATATGATATGCTATGTGAAACTGCCAAGGAGTTCCAGATGATTTACTATGCTTCCAGTGTTTCCTTCCTTCCTTCCTCCCTCCCTCCCTTCCTCCCTCCATCTTTCGTCTCTGAGCATGGTACACCTCTTGGAATCCTTTCTGATCTCCCTACCAAGCTGTCCCCCAGCTTCATTATGTTCAGCCCTCATTTGCACATGCTCTTGACACCTGGTGTTTGGTGGCAGAAATGGCTGATAAAATTCCACACTGATTAATTTCATGTTTAATCTAACTGATACTTCTGTAGCCTTTGCAAATAACCTTTTTGAACAAAAACTGCAACAGCTCATTCCAAACCCGATCAAAGAGGTATGCATGACTCACAGCCACTAAATAAACATTGATGCCTGATGGCAGTAATATGGCTATTTATATTCAGAGCCTGATTTAACCAGTGGCATTCCTGTAATAAGATAATAAGCATGAGCTGTTTACTAGAAAAAAAGGAGAGACTGTGGTGCTGGTGTTCAATAAAATCTCTTAACAGGCAAATGAGTCTCTGAAATTGGTTGGCAAATACATCCAGAATGAGATGTGCTAATTAGTTGCTGTTACTGATTTTCTAAAATAAAGAGTTTAGACTTAAATTAGCCCTGAAATTTAGTACAATAAAAATATTGGATATATGATATCATGTTGAGAATCTTATAGATTATATCTAATATATGTCCAGCAATACAATTTAAAAAAAAGAACTCTGCATATAAATCATGGGATTTTAAACAGAAACTGTCTAAGAAGAGGTTTTAAATGTAAGGAATTAGATATTTGTATCTCAGGTTCAAGTTTTTTTCTATACAGAAAGCATTTGTAGGTGAACCTCTTGGCTATGCGAGCAAAGATGTCTATTACTATAAGCACTTTAATGTTTAAATAGGAAGAGCGAAAGAATATAAGAATTATCTTGATCACTTCTGGATACCCTTTAAAATAGATTAAGCCATTCAAAACCAAGATCACAGAGGTTCTAGGTGAACATATAAGAGATAATTGTCCGGATTCAGAAATACATGATGAAAGTATCAAGTTTATGAAGCCTCTCCCAGCACCATCCAGTGCTGTTTCTCCTCCATTGCGGTAAGAGCAGCAGGCATGCTGTGTTTGCTCCCTTTCTCCTTCTGCCATCACTCCAGGCAGCGCCTTCCAGCTGCTAAAGATGCATGTTCAAGCTTCCATTTTTCACTGCTTCTTTCACCAACCCAGAAGGAGCTGCCTCTAATAGGACTTGCAATTTCAAATAGTGAGATGATCTCAGAAGATATCCAAATATTATTTTTAATCAAATATTATATCTGAAAAGATGTGGCCAAGTCATAACAGGATTCAGCTTGTGTATCCATCATATTTTTTCCCCAAACCAACTGAATTCAAGAACTTGTTGTTTGAACTTAGCTGGTTGAGATGATGCCTGTTTTCCCAGAATAAATAGTCATTCTTCTTTTAAAGCCAGCTAGATGGCTGATGTCAGTGCTATAGCCCCAAAGTAGTAATGTTTCTAATGTTAGCAATGAGTCAGTTCATTCATTTAGGTTATATTTATCTATAGCTAAACTAACAAAGGTTGATTATTTATTTACTTTAATTCAGATGTTCCGTCTGTGTCAGAGTCTTTAGTTACCAAGGGTAATTGATGATGTATATCTTTGTTTCCATGTCACAGCCATGCCCCAGCTCAGGTAGCAACATTTTCAGCTAATACTGAAATCTAGAATTGTTAGGGACACTCTCATATAGTCTAGCAAATAACTGAAATTACAAACAGCATCCTAAGTCATGAACACGTCTTCCCTACATTTTTCAACAATATAACTTAAGGTTCTCTTGAAACTAATTCTATCTAGCTTAAGATGAAAGGTAATTTATTTGAAAGGATATTAGCAATCTTATAAAAGGTAAGGAAAACTTGACAAATTACACCTCAGAAGTGCAAGAACCACAGCCAGAGACATGAAAACACAAATTTCTAGGTTTATTCTCCTGGTTTTGGTAGCTCAAAGACTTAACATCTCTTGGTTCCTTTCTTTTTTAAGATTCCATACTCTTAGACAAAAAAAAAAAAAATCCAGTTGGTCTAACTGGGCTCCAACAAATGACCTGAACAAATCAGTTATGACTAACAAAGAGAGGGTCAGGATCACATGGCATAGACATGGCTTCTGTGCAAGTCCCAAGAGACTGGAGGATGGTTGTCCAGTGGGCAGCAAACCCAAGAGTCCTATACACCAGTGCTCCTCCAAGTGCTGGTCCCCAAAACAGTCCAAGGCCTATCCATGAGGGTGCTGTTTAAGGAGCAGGCATCAGAATCCAAATCAACACATTGCTTACTTCATTGAGAAAATCTTGCTATTAAAAATTGTCAGCTGAAATAAAGTGTGTGCTAGTGACACACTGGGTCACCTCCTGCTGCAGCACGTCTTACCTCCTCGAGGACCAGTAGGGTACAGTCTGCAGACCACCCTTGAGTAGCAGTCTCTTCTCTTCAGCCCTTCTCTGACGTTACAGGACTCATACCACAGCAACCGAGAACATAGACTTTGAGGCCACCTGGGATTCAGTTCTCACCATGCTGAGCTGCTGAATGACCTTGGGCTAATAAACACTCTGAGCCTCAATTTCCTCATCTACGCTGAAGGTAATGATACTACCATATTTGTCAGGATTCCTTCAATTGCAGGCAGCAGAAATTCAAGTCATTAAGGTAAATCAGATGAAATTGTTGATATCCAATCTGCAAAAATGGCAATTTTATGTGGTTCAAGCTAATAGCTTAAGCTAAAAACGATTTTATTTCCTTATGAAACTGGCAAGTATAACAGTGGTTCAAATGAATAAAGAGAACTAAGGCTCAAATCTGAATCTAAGGCTCAAATGAATAAAGAGAAGCTTTCTCTTTTCCAGCAACCAGAGTTGGATCATGTGGCACAGTATGAGGCTAACCAGCCCTACTTGGGTCATGCTCCCAAGTCCTTGGCCCAATCACTGTTAAATATATATATATATTATATACATATATATGTATATATATGTGTGTGTGTGTGTGTACATAATGCTTCTTGATGGGTCAGACTCGGGTCATGAGCTTGGGAGACGATCAGGCAGGTCTGTCAGATAAATCCTTTCTGTTTTGTTCAGTCATATCCCTAGTGCCTAGCACAAAATAGATGTCCTCAAAATTAGGTAAATAAATGATTGAGGAGGGGGTATTGTGCAGCCTCTCCAGCCAAAAGGAGACAGACAAAAGCAACAGAATCCCATGATAAATGCCTACATCATATGGTTGTTGTGAAGATCAAGAGAATGTGATGCACATGGGACAGAGACAGGCACACAAGAGCACTTTTATCAGCCACACTGATCAGGTCAGAGTGGAAGCCCATCTCTTCCATGCAGTGATTTGCACATAGCAGGCACCCAGGTTTTTTAATTGACTGGACTCATGGACAGACAATGAGCAATCTGGATCCCGTATCTTCCTTTGGAAAATGTTCTCTATTCTATGGCAATTCTGATTTTGTCTGAGTTTTTCCTATAAACAGCAGACACGAATCACATGATCAAATAAAGCAAGAGCAAACAGGCAAAAAATTACAGCTGGAGGCATTTTAGGTGAAGACCTACATTAGGACAACTTTCTAGGGTCTAGAAGACAAATCTTCAGTGACACTTAAAACAGGCTGGTTTATATTGTGATTCTTTTGGGTAGAAGAAAAGGGACAGATGACTTCTATGAGTTCTTGCCCAGCAACTGGCAGCACTGGTTGGTCTCATTCCAATCCAAGTGAGGACAGAGGAAAGGGGACAGGAGCAGCAGACACAGTATCAGCAGAATGTTGACTTGGAAGTGTTCACAGTGCTTGTCGGTCTAATTTCCTCTTTTTATCAAAGGGGAAACAGCCTGGACAATGAAGAGGCCTGTCTAAGGGGTGGAGCTGAATCCAGCTCTTCTTAGTCCATGTCAAGTATCTGTCCCACGTCACATCACAGGCAGTGATGGCTTCTCATCAAATTAGGTTATTTTATTTATTAGGTTTTTTCATTTCCTAAATTAAAAATGTGAACTTAACAAAGGATAGTTGAGCCTTTCTGAACAGGAAAAACACACATTTAGATGCTAAAATATTAACCTTGTCAGTAGACTGTCTGCAATCCGGATGAACCAGGATATGTGCTCACTTACAGGGTTTGGGCGTCATATTTGTGGCATACTATTAGTTCCCCACCCAGTATAGACTCTCCCCTTCATCACTGGCAGAGACCCTTCATTGCTGGGAATGACAGGATTCCCAGCCTAAAACTGTTTATGACTTGCTTGAAATGTAAGTAACAGTGACAGAGGCTTTCCAGAAAGCCATTACAGGGACTGTCTTTCCTCTTTCTACATCTTCCAGATGCTAATCAGATGGCTGGAGGTCCGGAAGCCATACTATAAACATGAGATGAGGGTCTATCCTAGGGATCGTGGATGGCGAGCTGCCAGGAGTTTGGGTCCCCCTAAACCTCATGGCACCACCACATCAGCCCTACACTGACTACTTCTTGTTAGATGAGAAGAAAAGAAAGCCTGTCTTATTTAGACCAGTCTTCAGATCAGCTGAGTATAGTTTCTGACTGATTCAAGCTTATAGCATGATCTTGGCAAAGTTCTTTAGTCCCTTCGTGCCTTAGTTTCTCTCCCCTTAAAACTGAGTAAGAGTAATAAACAGCTTTAAAAATACATAATACAGTGTTTTAAAATTCCAGAAAATTTTTTGATGTAATTCAACGGAGTGAGGGGGTGAATATATAAGTATCTGAACTTGACCACTTAGTCAATTCGAACAGTTCCTGTTCTATTTAATTTTTACATGGAATTTCCAAGCAAGATTTCATTTGGAGGAAAGAGAAAAAGAATGTAAAGGCTAAAATAATTTGAAAATCACTGGCGTAGAAAAATGTTTAATTCTTCACATGTGAAAAGGACAGATGGGACACACCGCTGCTCCTCAGATGATAGTTTTCTAACACTGCCAATGGATCTGCTGATGCTCTTTGGGTCTTTCTTGGAAGCAACAGCCCACACTTACAGACACTCACCTACCTATCAAGCAGTGAAAGTGCCCTGACCCCTGCAGGAAAAAAACCAGCCACCCATCTGGTTTAACCCCCTGGAAAATAACTAATGAAGACTTTCCCAGTGGCTCAGTGGTTAAAAATCTGCCTGCCAGTGCAGGGGACACAGGTTCCATCTCTGCTCCAGGGAGATTTCACAAGCTGCAGGGCAACTAAGTTTGTCTACCACAACTACTAAGACCACAGACCACGACTGCTGAGGAGGAGTTTGAGAGCCCATGCTTTACAATAAGAGAAGCCGCCACAATGAGAAGCTTGCACAACACAGCTGGAGAGTAGACCCCACATTCCACAACTAGAGAAACCCTGCGCATAGCATCAAAGACCCAGCACAGCCAAAAAAATTTTTAAATTATAAAAAACTTGAAAAGAAAAGAATAACTAATGAGCCTGAGAGCCCTGTGGTGGCTGCTCTCTGGGGTGTAGTAGAGACCGCAGGAAACTGAGGAGCTGTGTCCATTAAGAAGTGTCTTGTCACTCGGTGGCTCCTCCCAAAGCCCTGACCTCTCTGACCCGTCAGGCTCCGTGCACCACTGTACCCAAGGATTCAATAGCCTTCCACGTGGGAAAGAGAGCCCTTCCAAAGGGAGGAAGGAAGGAAGAAATGGAGAGGGAGGGAGGGAGGGCGGGAGACAATGGAGGCAGAGAGGAAGGCTGGAGCGGAGAGAGAATGAGAGGAAGGGAGAGAAAGGGAAAAAAACTCCTGAGCTGTTCCCACAACTTGGATTCCTAATCAAGCAGAACATCTCACCTGAGCCCTGGCGAAAGCGCTAAACCACAAGGTTCTTGAGACCTTGGAAATCAGCCTTTGTCTGACAAAATCCCGCACCTATACACAGAAGTAGCTTCAAAACCCCAGAAAATGATCCAAGCAGGGCCCTCTGATTATAGAAGGCTCCCCTCTACACTGCTGTTGCTGCTAAGTCAGTTCAGTCATGTCCAACTCTGTGGGACCCCATAGACGGCAGTCCACCAGGCTCCTCCATCCATGGGATTCTCCAGGCAAGAATACTGGAGTGGGTTGCCATTTCCTTCTCCTCTACACTAAGCCACCTCAAATCAGAACAGCGGAGGCTTACATGGTCAGAGTCCCTGGAGCAATCTTAGATGCTGACTCCAAGTTCTCTTTCCCAACAGACTTGATATCAACTTTGGCTTGACAATCGAGTTGCAGCTTGTTCCGCTCAAATTCTCCAGCTGTTTCTCTGAGTGTGATCACTGCCTGTCTTCCTCTCACTCTGTAGGGTCATGTCCCATCCCTGAGCCGCAGATCCCCTGTGAGCCCTTGTCTTTAACTCTTGCTCACTCTGTACCCAATCTCCAATCCACAGGTGCCAATCCAACCACTCCCAGCTGCCAAAATTCAGACTCTTCTGGAAATAGTCAGGCTCTATCTGCCTTCCTTTCTCACATTCTCAAATATCTCTACGCACAGCTCACTCAAATACATCACTCAACACAGCTCACTCAAATACATCACTGAAACAGAATATGTTTGATTTGCATTGCATCTTGTCTCTTTTTCCACTCTACTTTCCCACCCCAATTAGACTGCAAATACTTCCCTCTGAATGGGTTTTTGAGTGGTGATATGAGAAATAAAACAGAAAAGATGGCATTAAAAATTAAGAGACTTAAGGGAGAGTAATTGTGAAAAGACAATGGAAGGTCCCTGGTTTCTGTAAGATTCATCGAGGTAGAAAAGAGTGCTAGATACTACCCCTTGGTCCTCAGCTTCTATTTCCACCCTTTTCTATGCTCCCCTCTGGATCACAGGGTCTGGGAAGGCATAAAACCATATTTTCCCAACTTCCTTTCTGCTAGGAATCTAGATGAGATTTAGCTTCTGCTAATAAAATACACACATGTGCTATCTGGAATGCAGAAGAGAAGTGGAGTGATTCTGAGAAGTGATGACTGATGAGTGTGCGTCCATAAACACAAGTTTCACAGTGGCCACACTCCATGGTATACTGTCTGATGACCAGTCTCATGGGGATTAGGCAGTTGTCAAGCTAGCAGCATTTTCCTGACCTCTGGATGATAGTAGAAGTAGGCGGAAGGGAATAAAAAGGAACTGCATTCAATGAGATGGACTGAGCTGCATGCTCTTTGCTGGAAGAACTCTAGCTTCTTATCCCCACCTTCTCTCCCCACAAAATAGGGTCACATGATTAAGATACTACTCCTTATAAATGAACTTTAAAATGAGATAGGATCAGAATGCCTGCTGTTCACAAATCAACCAATGTAACCCATCACACTAATAAATTCAAGAGGAAAAGTCACAAGTGTGTATCAATTGATACAGAAAAAGCATTTGATCAAAATTCAACACCCATTCATGATAAAAACTCAGAAAAGTAGGGCAGCAGGAAATTTTCTAAATTTGATAAAAAAATATTTATGAAAAACTAACATCATATTTAACTCTAGAGGACTGAAAGCTTTCCCCTTAAGATCAGGTCCAAGGTAAGGATGCCTCCGAGGATGTCTGCTACCACCACTATTATTCAGCCATGATCTAGCCAGCTCAATACAGCAAGAAAATGAAATGAAAGGCATACAGATATGAAATGAAGAACTAAAACTGCCCCTATTTGCAGATGCCATTATGGTCTACATAGAAATCCCAAGGAATCTCAAAAAAAGAAAAAAAAATCCTTTGAACTAATAAGTGCATTCAGCAAGTTCACTGATAACAAGATCAACATACAAAAATCAACTGTAACAATGGAAAAATTAATTGTATTTCTATATCCTAACAGTGAATACATGGGAACAAATTAAAAATATAAAACCATTTATTATCAGTCAAAAATACAGCAACAGAGTGACTGCTGTCACAGGTCTCTTGGCTACTAGAGAGCCCCGTTCTGAGAGAAGACACCTCTCCACCCCGACTCTAGTAAAGAGGTCAGGAAACCTTGAGTAAGGTTGGAGGTATTAATTTCGGGCAGTTAATTACATTCTTTCAGCATCCATCTCCCTGAAGTTTTCACTGGGCAAATCCTTCAGGAGGACATTCGCATTAGCTATTCATTTCCTTCCGCACTGACTAGAGAATGAAGTGACTATTGGCTATGTCACACAACTCGTCGAAATTCACCCCTGGGTGAAGTGATCCTCAAATAATTACCAAATGTAGGTAACTGAATTAGTGAATTACCTTGGCTCCTTTGAGATGAAAGACTCTTTAGGAATGTGAAATACTTTGGCTCTTTGTTATTAATAACCTGAACAATGAAAGAACCCAAAGTAGTATTCGATATGCTCCAAGAATAGGATGACTAAAATTAAAGAATGCAATTGGTTTTCATTTTCCATCCTTTTCATTTTCTATCCTTTTCATTTCAATAGTCAGGACTGAATATGACAAGTCATCAAATCTCTGATGTTAATAAGGCATCAACTAAAGAGCTCTGGGAAGAGAAAAATTCAGCCCAAGTGTGACAAGTACGTGGTTCTCCTTCCTTCTGTGACATATTATTATACCACTTCTTCTCATCCACCCTATTAGAATAGTCGACAAGTGAAAACCTCCTACGTTGCTTTGTTTTCTTCTGTTCTAGTCTAATTTTCCAAAATTAAGAGTCTCAACTACTCTTTCACTCTTGAAACCATTGCTCCTATCAGCGATGCCCACCAGAGAAATACAGGATGCCCTCGGCCTAGTGCTCTCCCTGGGCTGTGGAGAATACAGAAGGCTAGAGGAGAATCTCAGGCAGACAGCTTGGCTTGGGGCTGGAGGAGTGCTAAGTGGTGGGGAGGGAGCTGAGGGCAGGCAAATCAAGGCCCAGTCCACCTGAGTTGGGGGACAGAGGGCTGAAAATGGTCCAAGAGATGCTAGGATTCACTCATGCTGGATATGGGATATGCTGCATTTACTGAATCCAAGTTATAGTCAAACATTTTTAGTTTTCACTTTTTGAAGCACTGAGGGTTTTCTACTTCTCTTCCTCTCTAAATATCTTTTTAAGTGTAATTTATTTATTTTGGAATTGGAATGGGTAATACCTTCAGATAGTTCACAATTCAAGCAGCATTCAGTGATATACAGTAAAGACTCCCTCCCAACTACATGCTCCAGAAACCCAGTTCTTCCTCCAGAGGCATCAGCATCATCACCTTCCTACTTTTTCTTGCAGAAATATATAAGCAAATTTGTATAAGGCATACATTCACCATATTTTATTTATACAAATGATAACTCACTATTCTGTTCTGTACCTCCCATTTCTCACCTAACATATCTTAAAAATATTTCCACACCAATAAACAAAGACCACCTCAATCTTTTCTTGATGATGAATAGTAATCCATTATATTAACATTTCTTCATTTGTCTACCCACTCTCCCATTGACATTATATTATATTTGGACATTATAATGGACATTTCCATTATATTCAATTTTTTGATACTACAAATAGTGTTGCAATGATTACCCTGTCAATAAGTGATCTCTGGTGAGCAGCCAAGAGGACAAACCACAACCTTGTCTAAGAAATTAAGCCATGTTGTGCAGGGCCACCCAAGATGGATGGGTCTTGGTGGAGAGTTCTGACAGAATGTGGTCCACTGGAGAAGGGAATGGCAAACCACTTCAGTATTCTTGCCTTGAGAACCCCATAACAGCATGAAAAGGCAAAATGTCAGGATACTGAAAGAGGAACTAACCAGGTCGGTAGGTGCTCAATATACTACTGGAGATCAGAGGAGAAATAACTCCAGAAAGAATGAAGAGACGGAGACAAAGCAAAAACAATACCCAGTTGTGGATGTGACTGGTGATAGAAGCAAGCTCCAATGCTGTAAAGAGCAATATTGCATAGGAACCTGGAATGTTAGGTCCATGAATCAAGGCAAATTGGAAGGGGCCAAACAAGAGATGGCAAGAGTGAACGTCAACGTTTTAGGAATCAGTGAACTAAAATAGACTGGAATGGGTGAATTTAACTCAGATGACCATTATATCTACTACTGTGGGCAGGAATACCTTAGAAGAAATGGAGTAGCCATCATGGTCAACAAAAGAGTCCAAAATGCAGTACTTGGATGCAATCTCAAAAACAACAGAATGATCTCTGTTCGTTTCCAAGGCAAACAACTCAATACCACGGTAATCCAAGTCTATGCCCCGACCAGTAATGCTGAAGAAGCTGAAGTTGAACAGTTCTATGAAGACCTACAAGACCTTTTAGAACTAACACCCAAAAAAGATGTCCTTTTCATTATAGAGGACAGGAATGCAAAAGTGTAAAGTCAAGAAACACCTGGAGTAACAGGCAAATTTGGCCTTTGAGTACAGAATGAAGCAGGGCAAAGACTAATAGACTTTTGCCAAGAGAATGCACTGGTCATAGCAAACACCCTCTTCCAACAACCCAAGAGAAGACTCTACACATGGACATCACCAGATGGTCAACACCGAAATCAGACTGATTGTATTCTTTACAGCCAAAGATGGAGAAGCTCTTTACAGTCAGTGAAAACAAGACTGGGAGCTGACTATGGCTCAGATCATGAACTCCTTATTGCAAAATTCAGACTTAAACTGAAAAAAGTGGGGAAAACCACTAGACCATTCAGGTATGACCTATATCAAATCCCTTACAATTATACAGTGGAAGTGAGAAATAGATTTAAGGGCCTAGATCTGATAGACAGAGTGCCTGATGAACTATGGATGGAGGTTCATGACACTGTACAGGAGACAGGAATCAAGACCATCCCCATGGAAAAGAAATGCAAAAAAGCAAAATGGCTGTTTGAGGAAGGCTTACAAATAGCTGTGAGAAGAAGAGAAGCAAAAAGCAAAGGAGAAAGGAAAGATATAAGCATCTGAATGCAGAGTTCCAAAGAATAGCAAGAAGAGATAAGAAAGCCTTCCTCAGCGATCAATGCAAAGAAATAGAGGAAGACAACAGAATGGGAAAGACTAGAGATCTCTTCAAGAAAATTAGAGATACCAAAGGAACATTTCATGCAAAGATGGGCTCGATAAAGGACAGAAATGGTATGGACCTCAGAGAAGCAGACGATATTAAGAAGAGGTGGCAAGAATACACAGAAGAATTGTACAGAAAAGATCTTCATGACCCAGATAATCATGATAGTGTGATCACTCACCTAGAGACATCTTGGAATGTGAAGTCAAGTGGGCCTTAGAAAGCATCACTACAAACAAAGCTAGTGGAGGTGATGGAATTCCAGTTGAGCTGTTTCAAATCCTGAAAGATGATGCTGTGAAAGTGCTGCACTCAATATGCCAGCAAATTTGGAAAACTCAGCAGTGGCCACAGGACTGGAAAAGGTCAGTTTTCATTCCAATCCCAAAGAAAGGCAATGCCAAAGAATGCTCAAACTACTGCACAATTGCACTCTCACACGCTAGTAAAGTAATGCTCAAAATTCTCCAAGCCAGGCTTCAGCAATACGTGAACTGTGAACTTCCAGATGTTCAAGCTGGATTTAGAAAAGGCAAAGGAACCAGAAATCAAATTGCCAACATCTGCTGGATCATCAAAACAGCAAGAGAGTTTCAGAAAAACGTCTATTTCTGCTTTGACTGTGTGGATCACAATAAACGGTAGAAAATTCTGAAAGAGATGGGAATACCAGGCCAACTGACCTGCCTCTTGAGAAATCTTTATGCAGGTCAGGAAAAAACAGTTAGAACTGGACGTGCAACAACAGACTGGTTCCAAAGAGGAAAAGGAGTACATCAAGGCTGTATATTGTCACCCTGATTATTTAACTTATATGCAGACTACATCATGAGAAGTGCTGGGCAGGAGGAAGCACAGGCTGGAATAAAGATTGCTGGGAGAAATATCAATAACCTCGGGTATGCAGATGACACCACCCTTATGGCAGAAAGTGAAGAAGAACTAAAGAGCCTCTTGATGAAAGTGAAAAAGAGAGAAAAGGTGGCTTAAAGCTCAACATTCAGAAAATCAAGATCATGGCATTCAGTCCCATCACTTCATGGCAAATAGATGGGGAAACAGTGGAAACAGTGGCAGACTTTATTTTGGGGGGCTCCAAAATCACTGCAGATGGTGACTGCAGCCATGAAATTAAAAGACGCTTGCTTCTTGGAAGGAAAGTTATGACCAACATAGATAGCATATTCAAAAGCAGAGACATGACTTTGCCAACACAGGTCCATCTAGTCAAGGCTATGGTTTTTCCAGTAGTCATGTATGGATGTGAGAGTTGGACTGTAAAGAAAGCTGAGTGCCAAAGAATTGATGCTTCTGAACTGCAGTGTTGGAGAAGACTCTTGAGAGTCCCTTGGACTGCAAGGAGATCCAATCAGTCCATTCCAAAGGAAATCAGTCCTGAGTGTTCATTGGAAGGACTGATTGAAGCTGAAACTCCAATACTTTGGCCACCTGATGTGAAGAACTGACTCATTTGAAAAGACCCTGATGCTGAGAAAGATTGATGTGGGAGGAGAAGGGGACAACAGAGGATGAGATGGTTCGATGTCATCACTGATTCAATGGAGATGAGTTTGAGTAGACTCCGGGAGTTGGTGATGGACAGGGAGGCCTGGCATGCTGTGGTCAATGCGAAGAGTTGGACATGACTGAGAGACTGAACTGAACTACTGAAGTGATCTCTATATATAGGAGTATGTCTGTAATTTTATAGAATTAGGGCTTCCCTTGTGGCTCAGCTGTTAAATAATTCATCTACAATGCAGGAGACCTGGGTTCGATCCCGGGGTTGGGAAGATCCCCTAAAGAAGGGACAGGCTACCCACTTCAGTATTCTGGCCTGGAGAATTCCATGGACTGTATAGTCCATGGGGTCGCAAGAGTCAGACAAGACTGAGCAACTTTCACTAATAGAATTATAAATAATTCCTGTAACTAGAATTCCTGAATCAAATATTCAGTATTTGTCATTTTGATATTGCCAAATTGCAAATTCATGTCACCTGACACAACATCCTTTGCCATCTTTTTATTGCATTTTTTAATTTTTTTCTTACTGATTGTGTAGTGATGATATAAAAATATTCCCTGATTTGTCCTTTGACTTTTGACCCAGCTATGATTGTTTTTGCATGGATACATTTTTTAAAACCTGGTTAATATTTTCAGTCTTTTACTTGATGACTGCTATAACTTGTCACATATTTAAAGGTTCTCTTCAGTTATAAATTACAAGAAAATTGGTTTTTTTCCTATTTGATGGTTTCAGATTTTTCTATTTAAAATCTGTAACCCATCTGGAATTTATTTGGTAACATTTGAGGTATGGCTCCAATTTTAATTATATATTTATTGTTATCGCTAACTACCCCATTGTCCAAACATATTGATAAAAACCCAGTGTTTCCAATGATTTAAAATGGGACCTTTTGTTTTGTGTGTCGTCTAGTCGCTAAGTCACATCCAATTCTCTGCTACCCCACGGACTGTAGCCTGCCAGGCTCCTCTATCCATGGAATTTCCCAAGCAAGAATATTAGAGTAGATTGTCATTTCCTTCTCCCAGGGTTTTTCCCAACAGGGATCAAACCCTCGTCTCCTGCATTGGCAGATGGATTTTTTACCACTGAGCCATCAAGGGAGCAAAATGGGACCTTTAGCATGTGCTAAATCTCTGTACATATTTGGATCTACTTCTTAATTTTCTATTCTATCTCTTCATTTATGTACCAGTGGCACCCTGGATTGATTTTTTTTAATGTAACTAAAAGCAGTTGTACCTTCAATTTTAAAAAATTTATTTATGTATCTCCTTAAATAACTCTTTCCTTGGGTCAGTGATCCATGAAAACAAGGTTTCCTGTCTGTGTCTTACAACTTTGTTTACTTTCCCTCGGATAGCTCAGGACTAGATTTTTCTTAGTCTTCCAGGAAAAGAAATTTAGCCTCTACAATCTGAGTACCATAGTCAAGTGAATGGCATAAACTTGGGCTTATGAGATGACCATAGGAATATCATATTTTACTTTTCTAAATCCTGGTGCATAACAGTCACAAGGAACAGGCTCTTTGATTTCTATAGCCTCTTTAAAATAAAAGTTGTATAATTAATGAATATTTACTATATAGCAAGTTGTTTCAGTTGGGATGCTTTTGGTTTCAAGTCATAGCAACAGATTCAAACCACCTTCCAGAATAAGGAAACGCATGAACTGCGATAGCTAGTTCTCAAAGAGCAGGGAGATGGATAGGCAGTGTCAGTACCCTGGCCGTGTCATTATAATGCCAGGCTCTTACCGTTTTATGTTCCTCCATCCTCAGTCATTGGCTCCATTCTCAGGCTGATGGAAAAATGTCTTCGGCATTTCCAAGTATCCTCTCCAGACATGACAACACCTTGAGAAAGAAGAGATAGCATCTCTTTTTGTTCTTTTAGGCAAGGAAACGTTTCCCAGAAGTCTCCCATGTACGACTGGTCAGAATTTGGTGACTTTCCCATTTCCAAATCAATTACTGACAATAGGAATGTGATCACCTTAAGGTCAATCAGACCCATCCCTAGGGTGGGTGAAGGTGAGTTCCCACCAAGGCACATGGCTGCTTGCAAGAAGGTGAACATCTGCACAAAACCTGGATTCTGGTAGTGACAGGAGTGGGCAATGGAAGCTGATAATGAGTCTGCCCCATGCCCCTCTCTTTTTCTCTCTCCTGACTCATTGGTCCCCCTTCACATATACTTCGTGTTTAGTCATGTATTAACTGCAAACTACAAAATTCAGTCAACACTCATGGAACTCATACTGCATGCCCAATACTATGTGAGGAGCTGAGGACTAGAAGAAGGAAAGACAGGGATCCCAATCTCAATGATTTAATGGGAGAGGCAGAAAATTAGTGAATTTCATAGTACAGTGATAAGTGCTCTATGTACATAATCTAAAGGTGCTATAGGAGTTCTAAGGAATGAATAACTTCATAAGGAACTTCACAGTAAAGCAAATGGAATATTCCAGCTGAGCTTTGAAAGATAAGTAGGTAATCAAGGAAGAAGGACATTCAGGCAGGGAAATTAGCTAGTACCAGGGACCAAGAGGGCACTGGCCTGGCATGCTCAGGTCACTACAAGTGTAAGATGGCAGTGAGGTGCTGCTTTAAACAAAGAATGAAGGCATCTGGGGAAGTTTTGGGTCCTGATTAACAACTGGTTTTATGCTATTTAAGAGACATCATCAGTGGATATCATCCCTAAGAAGCTCTGAGAGAGGTTAAAGCTAATCATAGTATTCAAACACAAAGAGTATATTATGAATCAACTATAGAGTGGCGCTAGTGGTAAAGAACCCATCTGCCAATGGAGGAGACATGAGAGATGCAGGTTCAATCCCTGGGTGGGGAAGATCCCCTGGAGGAGGGCATGGCTACCCACTCCAGTATTCTTGCCTGGAGAATCCCCATGGACAGAGGAGCATGGTGGGCTACAGTCCATGGGGTTGCAAAGAGTCAGACACGACTGAGGCGACTTAGCACACAGCACATCAGAGACGACAGACCACCCCTGAGACCCCCAAATCTTCCTCTCACTTCATAATCACACTTCTTGCAAGTGATATCCATACTAACAATCTTCTTACTTCCATTCAATCCTTAATCCCAACCCTCTGAGGTTAGCGATAAGATGGTTATTCCTGCAAAGGTCACCAGTGGCCTCAATAAATATAAAAATATAATAAAACCAACAACAACAAAATAACTCCTCTTACATCCCACCTTCCAATCACATGACTATTTATAATTCACAGATTACATTGATTAATACATTTAGAGACCATAGGCACTGAAAGTATGAATTCTTTCTCCCTTCAATATAAAATTAAAAGCATTCCTAAATCATAATCTTTTCCAGAGGGACTTCATTTTTTATCATATTCCATCCCAAAAAATTCCCTTTCTCTGTACCTCTGCTTTATTGCTTAAACACATGCCCACCAATTGAGTAATCCAGCAATAAACATACTCATACCTTGTTTGTAGTAGGTAAATGGTGTCCCCCCCAAAAGATATATTCACCCAGGACCTCAGAATACAATCTTATTTGGAAGAAGAGTTTTTGTAGATGTAATGATTCTTAGAGATGGAAATACCAGACCACCTTACCTGTATCCTGAGAAACCTGTACTCAGGACAAGAAGCAACAGTTAGAACAGGACATGGAACAATGGACTGGTTCTAACTTGGGAAAAGATTACATCAAGGCTGAATATTGTCACCCTGCTTATTTAACTTATTTGCAGAGTATGTCATGCAAAATCCTGGGCTGGATGAAGCACTATCTGGAATCAAGATTGCCTGGAGAAATATCAGTAACCTCAGATACACAAATGTTACCATCCTAGTAGCAGAAAGCAAAGAGGAACTAAAGGGCCTCTTGATGAAGGTGAAAGAGGAGAGTGGAAAAAACCTGGCTTAAAACTCAGCTTAAAAATCAAAGAGCCTGTTCCTTGTGACGGAGTTCTAAGTCAACTAAGATCATAGCAACCAGTCCCATCACTCCAGAATAGAATACAATAGAAGGGGCAAAAGTGGAAACAGTGACAGATTTTTCTTTTCTTGGGCTCCAAAATCACTGTGGCCGGTAACAGCAGCCACAAAATTAAAAGACACTTGCTCCTTGGAAGAAAAGCTATAACAAACCTAGACAGCATATTAAAAACCAGAGACATCACTTTCCCAACAAAGGTCCATATAGTTAAAGCTACGGCTTTTCCAGTAGTCATGTATAGATGTGAGTTGGACCATCAAAGGCTGAGAACTGAATAACTGATCCTTTAAACTATGGTGCTGGAGAAGACTCTTGAGAGTCCCTTGGACAGCAAGGAGATCAAGCCAGTGAACCCTAAAGGAAATCAACCCTGAATATTCATTGGAAGGACTGATGCTGAAGCTCCAATATTTTGGCCACATGATATGAAGAGCCAACTCAGTGGAAAAGACCCTGATGCTGGGAAAAATTGAGGACAGGAGGAGAAGGGGGTGACAGAGGATAAGATGGTTGGATGGCATCACCAACTCAGTGGACATGAGTTTGAGCAAACTCTGGGAGACAGTGAAGGACAGAGAAGCCTGGTGTGATGCAGTTCATGGGGTCTCAAAGAGTCAGACACAACTTAGCTACTGAATAACAACAAGATGTAATGAAGGTACAGATCTCTAGATGAGATGATTCTCAATTAGTGTAGGCCCTAAATCAAATTGATGAGCTTCCTTGTAAGAGATAAAAACAGAGAATCACAGAGACACGTGGGGAGAACACCAGATGAAAATTAAGACAGAGATTGGAGCAATGCTTCCACAGGTCAAGGAAGACCAAGAATTATTGAAACCCCCAAAGCTGGGGGAGAACATGGAAACAGATTCTTCCTCAGAGCCTCCAGAAGGAACCAACCCTGCTTGATGGGGACTTCTGGCCTCCAGAACTGTGAGTGAACACATCTCTGTTGCTTTAAGTCATCCAGTTACAATAATTTGCTATGGCAGTCCTAGGCAACCAATACATTATTGTGTAACATTTTGAATTAAAATCAGGTAATTTTTTATTATAAGAAGACAAAACTCACTTCAGTTAGCTCAGGAAGTGAGGAATTTATTTTTAAGAACTGCAATCTCACGGGACACAAAGATGAGAAATCAAGCCTTCTGCTTTTGGATGTGGAAACCAGGGCTGGAACAAAAAGTGATTCTCCATCTCCCAGAGACATCTAATAAGCTCTCTCATATTGCTCCCTTTGTGAGTCATCCCATGTTGTCCCCTGGCTGGCTTCCTTTGCTTCATCACTCTCTGGATATGTGTGGTTCATTAAGGTGTCTTCAGCCCCAAGTCTCTGTAAATTTCAGCTTTGTTCCCCATATCTGACTTTGTCTCTCCAGCAACCTAATCACAAATTGTCAAGTAAGGAACTGGGTTGGCTCAGCTTAGTTGTTAGTTGACCCTGACAAACCATCAGGTGCCCATCTCTGGCCTACTAGCAGCACATGAGGGATGGAGCACCATGGCATGAGGGCTGTGCCTCCCAGGCTCTGGGCAAGAACTCCCCCTGCAGAGGTCACAGGAGTGCCCTCTTGGTACAATCTTGCTTCTCTGTACCAGAGAAGCTTGGCCTCTCTGGTACAATCTGGTCATTTTTCTGCCTCCTTCAGAGGACTGAAAACCCCTCGAGGACAAGAATGTAGGTCTCAGTGCTTGAGACGTGGTAGATATTCAAGATGAGTTCAGGAAATACAAAGGAATTAGTTGAGCTTTGTAGAACTGTATCTATTCAGCAGACCAAAAAAAGTAAATGTTTATGCCACTCTCTCTGTTCACTGTTTATGTCACTTTCCTGACAAAGTGGTCATTTTAAAGCTGACTTCCTTCCCTTAGGTCATTCTTGGAACTAGTAGAGAGATTATCTCTGTTTATTTCATAAAATGACACTCACAAAGCCACACAACCTCATCAGGTCCCTGATGAGTGGATATAAGGTAAACAGTTGTCTGACCTCTTTCTCTCTTTATTGGTGTCCAAACTCCCTAGTCTTTTGGTCCGTGCTGTGATCCTTCTTAACAGAGAGCTCAGGCAAAGAGGTTGTTTGAGTTATTCTTTGCCTCTCTTTCCTTTTCTTTTCTTCCCTTTCAAAAAATGGATTTTCCCCTCCAGAGAAGATCTCTTTCCCCAACTTTTTTTTTTGAAGTATTGTTGATTTACAGTGTTGAATTCTGTTGCATACAGCAAAGTGATTCAGTTCTACGTGTATGTATATATATACGTGTAGAAACAGAGAGAGAGATCTTATTTTAACAAAACAATCTGATGGAACATTCTTTCAGGAGCCTGCTTAGCTTTCTAGAATTTTTTCCTTTGCTTTGGCTACCACTAGTTTGTTGAGACCCTTTCCTAATAGCCTCTCCCTTGGGTCTAACCTTCTCTAAGTATACAGTGCTGTGCCAGGGCCTGGTGAAGGTAAGAAATAACAAAAGGTCCAGAAGACATAAGCTCAGTCACTGCAGAGTTCATGCAGCGTGGAGCACCCAGCTAGGCCAACACTGAGAGGGCCCAGCAATCTTCAGGGCTTCATCTGCATGAGATTTGCAAATTTAAAGGATCCTGGTCAGGAACCCATTCTTCTCAGGCTGGTGGGGAAAATCTGATCATTGTTGTGCTAATCAGGTGGACAGACTCAGCTTAGGCGGGGAGGAGGGAGAAAGGTTAATTCCCAAAACCATTCCCTTTCTCCAAGCCCAGCAGCCAGCAGCCCTCCTGGCTCATCTGAAGGACCCCCCAAATTGTCATTAAAGCTGCCCCAAAGGAGAAATATTGGAAAGAGAACATATGTAGGAATCTTTTAAAACCCTGCAAGACCTTCACACCATCATTCTTTCTGTGATGAATTACAAGTACTGAAACCTAAGTAAAATAACTTGTCCTTAAATTTCTAACTTTAAATATCAATACATATTATCTCTTCTATGTATGTACCAGCAAAAGGTAGCCATGGGTAGTGTCAAAGAGCTGTGTAGACAGTAGACCCCACACACAAGGCATTATGGCAACACACACACACACCACACACAAGGCATATTATGGCAACACACACACACACCACACACACAAGGCATTATGGCAACACATACACACATCCCACACACAAGGCATATTATGGCAACACACACACACACCTTGTCCAGAGAGATAAATGGCCCAGTTGTCCTGCAACCGTCACCCAGTTCCCAGCTGGCCAGATTTCCAGACAGCCAAAGCTGAGGGAGGCTGGTGTCCCCAGCATGGGGATAACTGCCAGGGTCCCCATCAGGTAACCAGTAACTGTGAATGAGTGTTCCTTATGAATGAATGGGACCACTGGGCAGTTTGACCAACATTAAAACAAAGCATCGCATCTGGAGTCTTGAACATCCACGGAAAGGGCCTGAACCAGAGAAAGCTAACATCGAACACGGGACCTCTCCTCCCTGGAAAACTACCCTTCCACCCCAGCCATCCCTTTCCCAATTCTCCCCTCACCCTGGGGAAAGATCCCAGGCAGTGTCCTACCCACCCAGCTCACTTCCCATTCATTCATTCACTCATTCAACAAACATTAACAGGCACCTACTGTGTGTCAGCCAGTGTGCCAGGCCCTGGAAAGACAGGGAGGCCAGACACAGCCTGCTTGCCAGCCCTGGTGGGGATAGGGAGGCAGCCATTCCCCTGCTCCTCTCATCCCAGGCAGGCACCACGCCAGGCCAGCTCTTCAGAGAACCACGGCTTCTCCATTTCTTCTTCCTGACGCCTCACCTCGTGCAGGAGCAGTGGCTCAGAAAACCTTTCTTTTCACGCGCATTATAGGAATTTTTTTAAAGCAGCAGCAGCCTTACCTTCCAAGAAGCCTGTGGCTTAGGCTAATATTTACATGTATTTGCATTTCCTTTGTACACATGGATGGGGAAAGAAAGGGTGGGAGAGGGAATTTGGCTGGGAATGAAAATTCGCCCTGAGCCAATCCTCAAAGTGCTATTGCAATTGCCAATTTAAAATCAAGATGCAACTTGTTTAGCTAAAATTCAGATAATTTCCATCATTCCCACCCTGACTCTTCATCCCCTGCAAACTTGCAGCTCCCTAAGTGGCCTGTGCATCACTCCCAGACATATGTGAGGGAACTCGATTTGGTGTTACTCAGATCCACTGGAAATTTTCTAAGTCTGCAGGTTTGGGTCATTTTCAGAGAGCTCTGTGGGCACCCTCTGGTGGCTGACTGAAAATTTTATCTGCAAAGATTGCAGTGGAACTGAGATGGCTTTATTTGGCAGTCAGGCTTTGCGGTTGGACGGTAAACATTGTAAGTTTATTTGCTGTACTTTGTACCACCTCTTTTGTCACACGATGCACGGCTGGAACCATGGCTCTGTGGCCTGGCAAAAGGATTGGCACCTTATAGAAAGGGCAGAGCTAAGGCATGGGGCCTACCTGTGGGGCAGTTTTTTTTTCAGGACAGCCCGAGTGAGGAGGGTGAGGGTAGCCCTTCCTTGGGCTCTCAGAGGACTCACCCAGGAGGAGAAGCCGCTGCAGGCCAGGCTTGAAGGGCTTTCTTCCCAGACTTCCTGCTTCGCTGCTACTCCTAGGAGCAGCCATTCCTGAGAATCATCCTGATCTGCGGGAAAGAGCACCAATGGGAGAGCAGAGGAGAGGCAGGAAGAAAAAACTCTCTCCACCTGAGGATGCCTTCCAGGCCCTACAATCAGAGAATCTGAAGAGCACAGCTGCTCTGTCAACACAGTAAATACCCACACCTGATTTTCCTTGGCTCTTTCTCCAGGGATTTTATTAGTCTCAGGATACCCCTTAAAAGTCAGCTCAGGTGGCCTTTATTTTGCAAAGGGCGAAGAAATAATGTGATGTCACCCAACCTACTGAGGGCAGGGGAGATTCAAGACTGGAGTTTTCTCACCTGCCCATTGATGCTGGGGAATATTTACCTGCAGCCCCTGTGGTCTCAGTCACCCCCACCCTGCACTCTATCAGAGCAAACTACTCTTGACCAGCAAATCATGATGAGACTTCTAAAGGGCAAGGTCTTAAGGAAGGGTACGCTTGAGGGTCAGGAGAGTAGCCATGTCACAAGTGGGTTCCAGAAGCTGGCAAGAGAACCCAGTGCTCAGATACCAGGTTCCCTCCATAGGCTTCGTTTGGCCCAAACACTACCATTTACCTGGAAACAAAAAGGCCCTGTCTACTGGGAGCAGCCTTCTTTATTGCTACCATTTTTCATTTGCTTTCTTTCACAACCAGGCCCCAGGGCAGAAGGGAAGGCTGGTGAGCCATCAGTCACCCCACACTGACGGGGGCAGCCCCGCTCTGCCCCGCCAGGTCTGAGAGCACCACTGGAGCAGACAGTATCTTTGGTGGGCAGCCCAGAAGCTAAGATGTGACTGGAGCATAGCAAGAAAAAAAACTTTAAAAACGAGTGTGACCACACCTGTGGGAACAGACAGTTCAACTACGTTCAGAGCCATTAGCCTGGAGGCAGGGCAGTCTGGGAGCTCCTGTTGAATGTGAGCTGAGCTCATGGGTTTCTCCCTCTAGCCTGTGCTTCCAGCAGAATGCAAATACTATGGCAAGTTTGCTATGTGCCAAGCCCGCGGGATGGAGTGGACAGTGTGTTCCCCTCAGCTAAAGGTGCAGTGCAGCCACCACCTACCCTAAACCCTTCACGCAGAAGAACTCATCGGCCCTGGTGACAACCAAATGAAGGAGGTACTGCTATTCCTCCAGAAAACAGGACACTGAGACAGAGAAACTAAATAACTTGCCCGCGTCATGCGCATCATCCATGGAGTCAGGATTCAAGCCCTGGCCATGTGGTTCAGAGCTGGTGCTTTTAACCACTTCATCCTGTGGCTTCCTTCAGTACATGCTAAGAGCTCATTTATCCTCTACAAAAGCTGCACATAGTGTGTGATAGCAGTCCCATTTTACTGTTGAGGAAACAGAGTCACAAGTAAGTAAAGTGTTAGTCGCTCAGTCGTGCCCAACTCTTTGCAACCCCATGGACTGCAGCCCACCAGGCTCCTCTGTCCATGAGATTTGCCAGGCAAGGATAGTGGAGTGGGTTGCCATTTCCTTCTCCAGAGGATCTTCCCAACCCAGGGATAGAACCCGGGTCTCCTGCACTGCAGGCAGATTCTTTTACCAACTGAGCTACAAGGGAAGCCCTTGTAGAGTCATAGAGGAGTTAAATAAGGTTACACAGCTAGCAAGAGGCAGAACCTGAATTCGGATCCAGGCTGCTAGACTCCTGAATCCCAGCTCTACTTGTCACACTACCACCTGTCTCCCAGGACAGTGTTTCAGAGCTCCCACTCATTAGGTGTTGCAAAATTTCTGCTAGACATTGGTGAGCACCCCTCTGGCTTTGTGGCCAGCCGCAGAGCCCAGGGAGTGGCCCTCCTGCTCCCCAGAGCTGATGTGGAGAAGGCCCTGGCTCTGGGCACTGCTCCAGGGATCTCTTCCAGGAGCTTGGGGTTCACTGCCACTTCTGACTAGCAGAGTAATATGAGTCTTGACTCTGCCCAGGTAGCCTGGGTCTGTCTATCTGGGGCTTCAGACCTGGGCTGGTGTCCCTCTCTCCCTTGGCCGGATTATTCCGATTACCCTGGAAGCACAGATGTTTAGTTTATGGGACATAAAGACAGAGCCAGTTCCTTCACTGGGCATCAGGCTCCCCAAGGCTCTGTGTAGACAGTCACTCAGGAAACTGGGGAGGGGGGCTCAACCCCAGAGCTGCTCTGAGGGGGCAACATCCTTAGGGTGTTACTGCACTTTCCATTTTTCATTAATATTGATTAAATCAAACATTTAGCTATTTGATTAAGGAATGTCTCAGACAGATTTTCCTCCTTCCTCACTTACTGATCACATTCCTGGCCACCTTCCAAAAGAGATCTGGTCTTTGTCTTTTGAGATTTGTATTCTGGCGGGTTGAGTTTTATCGAATGGGATCAACACCATGACACCAACGTTAAATTGCCTGGTGCCTGTGCTGGCTGTTTCCCATCTGTCCCACCAGATCTCACTTCACACTTCTCCAACTGCTCTGTGTGCCCCAGGGAACTGACCCACAGGGGGCCATCAACAGGTTCCTGTTCTTCTGGCTTTTGTTGAGTCCACCCAGTGGTCACGGGCAGTAAATAAGTAGGCAGGAGATGAGAGGAGTCAGCGGGGTTGTCTCCCTGGCTCCCTTCCTGCCAGGCTACTGTGGGTAATCTGTGTCCCTCTACTGAGGCCACAACTCATATAGCCCAGTAACCACTGATAGTTATAAACTACCCCCTGACACTTAACAGCTTAGCTCTGTGGGCAACTCGTCTCTGTCCCACATGGCATAAGCCAGAGAAGCATGCCTAGGGTTGAATCCACTTCCAAGGTGGCTAACAAGTTGGTGCTGGTTATGGTCTGGGCGAGCTTAGTCAGGGCTGTTAGCAAAGTTAACAGTTTCCCAGGTGGGCCTCCACTTGGGGTTGTTAAACTCGCTCCGAGCAAGTGTCTGTGTTCCAAGAGCAAGTGTCCAAGGGAAAGGAAATGGAAGCTTCTAGTCTTTAAGACCTGGGCCTGGAAACAGCTATACAAACTTCTGCCAGGTTCTCTTGGTCAAAGCAGTTGCAGAGGCCCCTCTGATTCAAGGTGAAAGACCACAGACCCCACTCTTGATGAAAGGAGTATCAGAGAATTTTATCCGTCTTTAACCCACCACATTTTGTAAGTGCCCCTCCTGTGGCTACCCCCTCCCAGATCCACAGCCAGTTCCCTCCCTTTCTCCATGAGGGTGTGGAGCAGCTAGCTCCCCATTAGTGTTCATCCCAGGGTTCTACAGTATCCCTGGTTTGATTTCCCTAAACTCTGATCACACATTTCTAACAGTCTCCTAATGAAACTCCTCCTCAAAACATCCAGTTGCAGAGTACCCAGGTATTTGGTGGGACCCTGGCAACATTCCTCTGCAAAGTTCCTACTTGCCCCCCAGAGGAATATCCCCTGAAACCACCTCCTCAAGACCTTTCCTGCAAACTCCCACTAGACCCCAAACTCCCCACACTCCAGTCTGCTTCCTGCTTTACCCAGTGCTTTCCTTCTGCCCTGGGAGACCTCTGCTCAGTCATTAACTGCACAGACTTATCAAAATAATTACTGCCTTCCTGCTTGCAGGGTGTTCCTGGCTTCCTATCCACCTCACCCAGAAAAATGTTAGCACTTTTATAGAACTCTATAGTCAAATCTAAATCCAAAGAGAAATCACTACAGATAGAGAGTTGTGACCCTCCAGTTAAGCCAATAAAGGACTCCTTCTGGTCAAGCTAGGCTTTCAGATCCCCTCAGACCACACTGGCAACCTCCAAACCTTCCTGCTTTCAGCCTCCCCTAGACATTTACCTTGACCTAGGGTCTCCATGCAGAGCTTGAAGATCTATTTTCCTTTCTTTGATTTTTTCATGATGACTCTCATGCTTTCAGTGTGGGAACTATAACTGATAAATTCAGAGCCAGGGCAAAAGGGCATATTTATTGCTCCAATGCCTCATTTCATTCAAAGACAAGTATATTTCCAGCAATTGAGAAGGAACAAAGGTTATATTTCTATGACACTGTAAAAGATAGCATTTTCTGGATTCTTATCTGGAACTCTGATAGTTATGGTATCTGTCATGTACTTAATCAGCAGAGCCAAGAAAGATAGTGCTAAACTATTCCTAAAGCACTTGCTCATCTTCTATTACTTCTAGAATTTTTCAATAATTAATTCATTGACAAAATATATTTTGAATACTTGCTATATGTGGCAGTACTGGGAACAAGGATGAACAAAAAATGGACAAGATGACACATGACTCAAAGAATTCCACAAATAAATCTAAGATAACACATTGCAACACCAGTTTCCTTGTAATACGAGTGTGTAGAGCAGGGAGATAGTGATAATCAGTGAGGTCAGAGATAGGTATCTGTCAGCGTTAAGTTCCACCGATGCTCTTGCCCTCTACCAAACTCAGCACTGCCCAGGGGATAAGGTGAAACAGCTAAAACGAAAGTGCTAGCCCTGCTGCTCGTAGCCCTGAGCTGCTGAGAGCTTAAGACCTCCACCTACAGCAGCCCTGTCAGGCCCCTAGTCCAACACACCCACCCTTTGAGATATCAGGAACCCCGGGCACCACTCCCATCAGTGGCAGGCATAAGGAGTCCGTCTTGGTAAGAGGCTTCTTCTGAAGCACAGTGAAAGTTGCACCTTGTCCAGGTCTTCCTCTTGATGTCTACCTGTTGCCATGTTAAGCTGCCCAAGGTCTCTCATCCAAGCAGCCCCTGCCCCACTAACTGAGATGCCTCAGGGGAATATTGCCAGAGATGCCGGTGGCATATTGCCCAGGTCTTTTTTTTAAATTGAAGTATAACTGACTTATAATGTTATGTTAGTTTCAGGTATATAGCAAAGAGATTCATTTATACATGCATATATGTTCTTTTTCAGATTCTTTTCCCATATTGCTGTTGCTGTTTAGTCACTAAGTCATATCCAACTCTTTGTGACCCATAGACTGTAGCCTGCCAGGCTCCTCTGTCATGGAATGTCCCAGGAAAGAATACTGGAGTCTTTTCCCATACAGGTTATCATAAAAAATTGAATAGAATTTCCAATGCTATACAGTAGATCCTTATCTATCTTATATATAGTAATATGCATATGTCACTCCCAATCTCTCAACTTATCCCTCCCTGCCTCTTTCCACCCAGGTAATCATAAGTTTGTTGCCTACATCTATGACTCTATTTCTGTTTTGTAAGTAAGTCCATGTGTATCAACTTTTAGATGATATAAATGTGATATCATATGATATTTACTTCACTTAATAATATGACAATATCTAGGTTCATCTATGTTGCTATAAATGGCATTATTTCATTCTTTTTCATGGCTGAGCAATATGCCAGTGTGTGTATGTGTATACATATGCACACATATACACCACATCTACATCCATTCGTCTGTCAATGGACATTTAGGGTATTTCTAAGTCTTAGCTATTGTAAAAAATGCTGCCATGAACATTGGGGTGAATGTGTCTTCGAATCAGAGTTTTCTCTGGATATATGCACAAGTCCAAGTCTTTAAAGACGTGGGCTTTAACCTTCCCTTAGTTCATGTGCAAATGGAAGTCTTTCTGCCATGAGTCTGGGCACTACTATCCTGATATTTAGTTTTAGCTGCTCCTCTCCTTACAGCTAAATATGGGTAAAAGTATACATTTAGGCGGTACCCAAAGTTCTCTGGGCCCATGTTCCTGCGGTCTTCTAAGGAGAGCCAGGTGCAGTGGGCAGCCCGCAGGGATTCTGTGTTCCCCAGATACTGCTCATGTAACTACAGCAGATACTCCACCAGATCCCGCCCTTCCCTGCTCCTCCCTGCCTGTGTGTGCAGAATGTGTGTCTGCCTCACAGCTGAGGCCTACGTGTTAGGATGAATGTTCCCATCTGAGGATGCTAGTCTGGTGAGGCAACAAACAATCGCTGAGAGAAACATGAGTCAAAGTTGGACTTAAATGCTGGTGCTGCCACTTACCAGGTATGTGCTTGTGGGCACCATCCTGAAACAGCCTTGGTTACTTCATCAACCAAAAAAAATGAGATAATCATTTCCACCTTCCAAGAATAAATAAAATAACCACCACCCTAGGACACCGCTGGGAACCCAGAAGGTATTTGACAAATATCACTTCTGCTTCTGTTCTGACACATCTGCTACAGCCAAAGACCCTCCAGCTAAAGCAATACTCAGCCATCTGCCTCAAGACTAAAGCAAAGGTGCCGATCATGAAAAACACACTCTGTTTGCTGAAATAAAACACACTTCCCCAGAGTGAAGGACGGCATCCTGAACACTTTGGAGGCAGAGAAGTCAGATCCCAGGGTGTGAGCTGAGTTAGGATTTTTGGTGCAGTTGGATGGTGGAGTGGGAGGCCTGACAGATCTAAGTTGTTTTTGTTGTTTAGCCACTAAGCCGTCCGACTCTTTGTGACCCCATGGACTGTAGCATGCCAGGTTTGCCTGTCCTTCACCATCTCCCGGAGCTTGCTCAAACTCAAGTCCATTAAGTCAGTGATGCCATCCAACCATCTCGTCCTCTGCCGCCCCCTTCTCCTTCTGCCTTCAATCTTTCCCAGCAACAGGATCTTTTCCAATGCCAGATCTAAGAGATTCTGTTAATCCTGAGGGAGCAAGTGTGGATATGAGAAACGTTTCGAATAGAGTGGGCCCACCGCCCTAAAATGCTGCAGTGACCTTGACTCAAGCCAGCCAGTCCATGCCCGCCCCCATCCTGTGCGGAAAAGGATGGAGCGGCACAGACAAGGACCCGACACTCCTAAAATGAGTGAGCTAGTGCCACGCCACTTCTGGGGCCAGAACAGGATCTGTGAAAGCATCTGATGTCACTAACAACACTGACAAGTGGGCCTTGATGACTCTCCAAGCTGAGTCCAGAGAGAAAGAGCCTCCCTCTGCCTGGCTTGGAAACAGGCGGCGAGAGGCAGCATCCTCTGGGGCTCAGCACAGCGGGCTGGCCTCCGGAGCATCTGAATAAATGTGTGTTGTTCTCTGCGCCCAGACGACAAGACTGCCTCTCCTTGGGTGACCTTGCTGCCAGCAGCGTCTTTGTTAGCGCGTGGACTTTCATCATATTCAAAAGAGTCTACATTTGAAAGAAGTTAAGCTGGAGGAAGCTGGGAAAAAAGGATTCAGAGAAGACCTGCTGGGACAGCACAAACCTTCAGCCAAGTTGTCACCTGGGGCCCGAATGGATAGACACAGAGGAGGCTTTTTCTCTCACACACACTTTTCCAAAAGCAAGACTCACCCGAATCACCATGATCATTGTCACCATTTTGAAAGTTGACCATGTGCCCAGAACTCTCCAGAGCATATCACATCTCTCGTGGAATTTGACTCTCACAAACACTCTGTAAGTGTATTTCTATTATCACCAGCCCCAGGTCATCCTTGTTAATAACTGATAAAGCTGCAATTCTCAATTTATGAAGAGTAATGAAAAAAAGGGCTTCCCTGGTGGCTCAGTGAAAAAGAATCCACCTACCAGTGCAGGAGATGCTGGTTTGATCCCTAGATCAGGAAGATCTCCCGGAGGAGGAAACAGCAACCCACTCCAGTATTTTTGCCTGGGAAATTCCATGGACAGAGCCTAGCTGGTTATAGTCCATGCGGTTGCAAAGAGTGGGACAGAACTTAGCAACTAAACCAACCAACCAACAACAAAGAAAAGTATAGCATCTCCGAATTAGAGTCCCCTCAGGATAAGGACTTCGAAGTTATAGACTCTATAGGGATCTTCAAGCCACCCTAGTCACTCACTCCAGCTTCCTCTGTCTCCAAGGGCAGGAAGGATGGGTCCCTAGGCCCTCAGTGAAACATCACCTCTTTACTGTGCTCTTCCCTGTCGGCACACACTGTAAATTATATTCGGGAGGTTTTCAGTACTGCCTTCTTAACCTATCTTCTTCTATATATATATATAATTTAATTATTTACTTATTTTTGGTTGCACTAAGTCTTTGCTGCTGCCTGTGGACTTTTTCTAGCGAGTGGCAGCTACTCTTTGTTGAGGTACATAAGTTTCTCACTGTGGTGCCTTCTCTTGCTGCACAGTATGGGCTCTAGTCCCACAGGCTTCAACAGTTGCGGCATGCGGGCTTAGTTGCTCTGCGGCATGTGGAATCTTTCCAGACCAGGGACAAAACCCATATCCACTGCAGTGGCAGCCTAGATTCTTATCCACTGTACCAGGGAAGTTCCTTCATCTCGTCTTCTTACTTAGGAAGATCAGAGCAAGATCTAGCCCCTTGTGTGACCTGTGATTCACATGTGCCCCTTGCTCAGAAGAAAACCACACTGGATTTACTGCTTTGCTGTCACTGCCTTTAAATTCTTAATAAAATTTTTAACAAGGGAGCCTGTATTTTCATTTTACAATGAGCCCCACAAATGTCATAGCTGACCCTGGACAGAGCTTTAGGATTAGGGCAGGGAGAGGCAGCCATTCAAACCACAGTGAGGGTCTTGCCTGCACCCTCTTCTCATTAGTGGGCTTCCTGGTTAGAATACTGCATGTGATGAAGCGCACTGATGTGTCCCCTTCCAACAAATGCAGATGAAATAGTTACTTGAAATGTGTCACTATGACAGAAGTTCACCGGTAAATGTGTTTTTTCAAAAATTTAACTGTATAGTACCTGGTTCCAATTGCTAAAGACAGCCATCATCTCTCCCAGATTTTACTTGATTTCATAAAAACCACAAAGAGCTCGCCACCTTTTCCCCACCACTGCTGAGTTCAGGAATTTCAAGTGTACAATCATAGCAATTATCACAATTTTGCACAGATTTCCACAGCAAGTCAGAGGGTCATAAGGAAGAAAAGGAACATTGTTTGCTGTCCAATTATGAGGAGCATGTACGAACAGGACTAGAAGCCCTGATGTCAAAAACTCTTGTGTTGATCCTACCCTGCACTTCTGGACATGCTTTAACAGATAGAGACAATAAGCCTTAATTGTTTTCCCCCTGAGATAGCACCTGTTTTTACCCAAAAACAAAAAGGAAAATATGAATAGGGAATCTGTGTTTGTGGAGACTTAGGTTCCTCCAAATCTTAATTTCATGGCACTTAAAAATATGTCAGCAATATGAACCCAGGTAGATGTAAAAGATTAAGTCAAAAATTAAGCAGAGTTTCCAAGATTTTTAACATGAGGAACCACAGGACTTCCCTGGTGGTCCAGCGATTAAGAATTCATCTTCCAATGCAGGGGCCATGGGTTTGATCCCTGATTGGGGAACTAAGATCCCACATGCTGCGGAACAACTAAGCCTGCGTGCTGCAACTACTGAGCCCCCAAAAAAAATTAGAAAAAGAAGCCACTATTTTGACAGGTCTATTAACCCCTCCCACACACACATACAATTTTACCTCATTAATTCAAAGCCCAGACATTTGTCTTCGAGGTTTGGTGCTAGAATAGCTGACACTTAGTGATATTTATTCCAAGGCACCATTCATTCATTCATTCCTTCATTTACTTTCAAGGTCAAGTCAAAACATGTGGGTCTCCTGAATAGGCTAATAGTTTAGCATCCCTTCCACCAATGTGCTTTTTACTGTTTGTTCAGTGTCTGCTTAGTGGAGGTGGGGAAAGCTGATTTTACATTAATAAAAAATGAAAATATCTTTGTTTATAACCCACATGTCAGCTATTCTCTCATCCTCTGAGTATTTTCAAAGCAAAACTCCAATTGCAGAAGAGCATTGTAAGCGATGTAATTTACCAACACATTTGAAATGGTGACATAAAAAGGCATTTACATTGTACAGGAGACAGAATTGTGCTTGAAAAATCCCAATACCACAGGTATAGGATGATATATGTTCCAGGTGGACAAAAGAAAATGTGTTTAAAATAAACCTGCTCCTTTGTCCTCAACTTTTTATTCCAACTCTTGCCCTCACTCACCTTCCTGTCTTCAAAGAATCTGTGATATGTCAGTGGAATTAGTGGATCCTTGGTTAATCCAGCCAGTATGACCAGGAAGCTGAACAAAAGCAGGAAAGTCTTTCAGCTCTAGTGAGCAAAGACCAGCATCTCAAGGTGGTTACTGAGCCTGTATTCTCCCCTCTCCCAAACATCTCTACTCCCGTGCCCAGCTACACCTATGCTTCACACCTACCTTCAAGAAGACTTACCTCCCCAATGGCCCACATCCCCCAGAAAAGCCAGACACTGGCACACTCTCTTAGTGGTGGCTCAAATGGTAAAGCGTCTGCCTGCAATGCAGGAGACCTGGGTTTGATCCCTGGGTTGGGACGATCTCCTGGAGAAGGAAATGGCAACCCACTCCAGTACTCTTGCCTGGAGAATCCCACGGACGGTGGAGCCTGGTAGGCTACAGTTGCTACAGTCCATGGAGTCGCAAAGCGTCAGACACAACTGAGCAACTTCACTTTCACTTTCACTTTCTAAAGGGATGCTACCCATCTCATATTTGCCTGGATTTCCTCCATCGGGGTCCAAGGCCCCAGGGCCCACTCTGAAATTGCTTCTGTAAACTAGATGGATGATCCTCTCTGATGGGTCACCCTTATCTGGGATGTCTTCAGTAGAAGGCCTCCTGGCAAAAAAGATCATAAGTTCTGGAAACAGAAGATAGGAAGTTAGAAACCCTTAGGACTCTGGGTACCAGGGAGAAAAGGTCCCTTATGTGGCCTGCAGAGAGGCGAGGGGCATATAAAAAGCCAAGGGGAAAGCTTCCTGCTAATAGACCTGCAGCAGGAACTGTTAGAGTGCCTACTCCACCCTCCTCCTTTCCATTCCAGAGCTCTTCTGAAGGCCCTCCTGGCATGTGCAGAAGTGTATAGTGACAGCTTCTTGCTCCCCTTTACTCCTTGCACAGTCTTCTCTCCTATCCATAGAGAAGGCTACTCCTTGAGCAGATTTGATAGGGAACCAACAGTGATGACTTAAAAACAAAAATCATTAACTGAGCCTCAGAATGATGGAACATGTCCAGAATGAGACCCACAAAATCCTCCCCTCAGCTCATTTATATTAAATGGGTGTTACTCCCAGGCTTTCAATTATTTTAATATGCCTTTCAGGTCACTTTCCTCTCTGTATAAGCCTTGTATGGAACCATTCCTATCTGTCATTGTTACCACCATTGCTGGTGCCCTCAAACAGCACTTAGGGGCTGCCCCCTCTGCCCAATCTCACATTCTGGGTGGAGAAACAGGGATAATAGTAAAACAGCAACAACAAACCCAAACAGGATAAAGGGTGCAAGTGTCCAGAGAGTGTTGCAGAAAGAAAGTAATAGAAAAATCAAGAGGAGAGAGAGCTTTAACCAGAAGCCCACAGAACAGGAGAAGCATTAGAAGCAGAGGTTAGTGGTGCTGATTGTAGACAAAAGGCAGCTCTACTCAGGTTACAGTGAATTCCTCAGTCCCCACTTGTCTGTTCATTCCAAGTAAAAGGGCTCAAGACAGTGGTACTCCTAGACACGTTGGGCAACTAGCTCTGATTTGTAGACTTTTCCAATTTTCATGGTGCCAATACTCCTTCTGTGGCCTGTTTCATGCTACTAACTTATGACTTAACACAGAGTTGTAAAGATACACACAAAGTTGACTGTTGCCAAGCACATGTAAGTTGGTTCAATCACACCACTGGGACAAGACCTCTGATACCTACTGCTTAAATTTAATCAAGTTCCACCAGCCCCCAAACAGCACTTGTCAAGATGGAGATGTACTTACACAAAGCACCAAGCAGCTACATCAAAACCTGATGTGCCGCCTTCATACACAGAATAGAGAACATGGCCTATCGGTAGCTATGCCATTCCCTGAATATAGTTTGTAATTCTCTGGTCCGCCTCTAGTCTTAATAAGTATTCCCTTCTGTAAAGGACAGGACATATTATCAGCCTCTGCTCAACCTTTTGGGCTAGAGAGAATGCATACCAGCCCAATCTATACTGTTACCACCATTGCCATGCCCTCTGATAGCAGCTCCCCAACTACTGTTTGGATGTGCCTAACAGCAAGGTGGTCACATACTAACTATATCCATTCACTGCGCTAAAATGGTGACTTTGAGCCTCCAGTCTGGTAACCTATACTAATATAACTCGTAGAAGTAAATATACTTTAAGACCCTCTGAACTCAAAGCTGCTTTTTTGCTGCAAAGAGAAACTGGAAACATCAGAAAGCAAGAGTGAGGGCTCCTCCCAGACCTCTAATAGGAATCTCAGCTTTCCCTGGGGCCCTTCCAGCATTACCCCTCTACCCTTTTACAGCCACTCACCAAACAAACTCTACTATAGGGGTCAGGCCATAGCAATACTTTAGGACCTACTACCAGCGCAAGTACAGTAGGGTGGTGGGAAGCAATTGGCTGAGGGTAAGAGGGAGCCTGTGAGAGACAGGTGAGGCAGTGTCTAGTCTGAGTCTACACAAAGGACTTTTCTTCCATCCTATAAGTGTATCAAAGGCAGAGCAGTTTCAAATGTAAGAATAAAAAAAAACATTTCCCAAGTTCCCCCTTATCCTCTCTTCCAGTTGGAGATAAATGCTGGCTTTCTTAAAGAACAAGACAGAAATAAGAGACAAAAAAGATGTCTTGAAAAATAAAAGTAAATATATATGTGAGAGGCTTTTTTTCTTTTACATCCAAATACTCCTGCCAATTATTTCTTAAGAACTTGGTTATGGTTCATTTGGAAAGAACTATTCTAGGTAGCTGTTCTGAAAAGTAGTCAATAAGTCCATTTATCATTTCTTGGAGCCATCTGAGCTTTACAGCCATTCTTTCTTTCTCTTGGCCTCTACCCTTTTGCTTTCCAGGTGAATTGCGCTAAATTCATTATGAGAGATTTTATTGTCTCATATTCCCCCTTGCTAAATACCTGACTGATTTCATTGTTTTCATGAACCTAAAAACCTAATTGACAGAGGGATATGTGTTCCCTTCAAAGTGCACATTCACCCACTGGAGGGGAGTCTGAGTGTATAGAAGCATTCCAGAGTCCCTGGATATTGATCCTGATATTGCACAATTTTCCAATAAAGATCTGAATCACACAGACATAAGTTAGCATAAGTATTGAAAATCTTGGGCTTTCCAGGTGGCTCAGTGATTTTAAAAATTGCCTGCCAATGCAGGAGACGCAGGAGACACAGATTCGATCCCTGGGTCAGGAAGATCCCTTGGAGGAGGAAATGGTAACCCACTCCAGTATTCTTGCCTGGGAAATCCCATGGACAGAGGAGCCTGGCAGGCTGCATTCCATGGGGTCACAAAGAGTCAGACATGACTGAGCACACACATGCGCATGCACTGAAAATCTTAACGATGTACTGGATAAGAGATGCAGGTGGCTTCTTTGACTTAAAAAGCCTGCAGGCAATTGTGCACCACGTTGAGAAGGGGAAGAGAATGCCACTGGGAGAGTTTATCATTCCTTAAATGTTTATGTTTGTTTTCTCAGTTATAAAATTACCACATCCCTTTCAAGAACTCCACCAAATATGTCTATTGTCTGAAGAAACTGATTTTTTTCTTTTACTACAGGCTTCTAGATAGTCCGGGCTTCCCTTGTGTATCAGCTGGTAAAGAATCCACCTGCAGTGCGGGAGATCTGGGTTCGAGCCCTGGGTTGGGAAGATCCCCTGGAGAAGGGAAAGATTCAATTCCTGGGCCCAGAAGTTCTGCTGGAGAAGGAATAAGCTACCCACTCCAGTATTCTTTGGCTTCCCTGGTGGCTCAGCTGGTAAAGAATCCATGCAATGCGAGAGACCTGGGTTCGATCCCTGGGTTTGGAAGATCCGCTGAAGAAGGGAAAGGCTACCCACTCCAGTATTCTGGCATAGGAAATTCCATGGATGTCCCTGGGGGTGCAGAGTCAGACACAACTGAGTGAATTTCACGTTCAAGATAGTCCATGCACGACTTTTTAAAACACAGTTCAAGAAGTCTGAGGGCTCTCTTTTGTCACAGGAGAGATGTGTGGGCTCACCAATTTCTTTAACATTTCTTTTCCCTAACTGCAGTGAAACACCATTCAGAACATTTGCAATACTCTGTCAGGAAGCATTGTTCATGACAAGAGACAACCTAATATGGAACACACCTTGCACCTGACATTTTATATACCTTTTCCTTCCTGCAGCAAAATCTTAAAATTTCAGAGTTAGATGAATTTATCTGCAGTGACCTTTACATTTTAATTAACTTCACTTTTGCTATCAGCAAAATGGGGAGAAACATATCTGCTGCTACCCTACAATGAAAAAAGAATGGATAGCTTGACTTCCTGGGGAAAAGGGCATTCCAAAGAGCACAGGGTAAGTGCTGGTGGAGATAGAAGAAAAGCTTCCCAAGTAACTTACAATCCAAGAGACTAAGATGGGCCAAAGTCTACAACACAAGCCCAGAGACAACTCGATTGATTTATATTCCAGGATAAGACCTCTGTCTTCCTTTCCTAATTTCCCAAGGTGCTTAGCACATTTTTATGTCCAATAAATGTGACTATGTAACTAAATGAAAGATGAATAGTCAACTGAATTCGTGTCTTATCTTTGGTTAACAGGTATACAATATTTATTCTTTCAAAATTGGAAATGGACTCTTGCTTTGAACTATAAAAGGTCCAAATATCCAGATGAAAAATGTCTTTTTGTTATCATTAGTGTAATTTTGCTATCATATCTTAATTTTATCCCATTAATCAACTTTCTAAGGTACAGAGTAAAATGATAGAGTCTTATAGACATCTCCTCAAAAACCCAAGAGACTTCTCAGATTCCTTTGGCATTCTTCTGTTTAACACCAGTCAAAACATCATCAATATGTTTTCATGTGATTTGCTCATTTGCAGAGAGGACGGTATGAATTTTAGTCTGAATTCAATGGTCAGAGAATGTCTTAGCTGGATAAAGAGGAACTGGAGTGGTTTTAATGTGTAGTAAAGCTTATCTCTACTTGATTTCTCTGAAATATTACCTGGGAAGTTAACTGTTGAGAGTGAGCTTCTAGTGTAAATTATACTGTTATTCTTGAAATTTTTATTTTTACCCACTAAATGGACTGCCATCTTTAGAGGAAAGCCATCAGAGCTGATTAGCTTATTTTACAAGTGGGTCCTTAATAAGTATCTCTCGGTGATAATCAAGACAATGGTGGCACAGATAAGCTTTGGGGCAGGGAGATGTCAGGGAGGTTCAAGAGGGAAGGGAAATATGTACACCTATGGCTGATTCATGTTGATGTTTGACAGAAAACAACAAAATTCTGTAAAGCAATTATCCTTCAATTAAAAAATTAATATTTTTTTAAAAGATAAGCTTTTAATGGATGCAGAAAACCTTTAAGCATCATGGTGTCAGATTTCTTATCCTGCCATTTTCCTGAAAATTACTCTTTGATAATGCTTAAAGTATAAAATGTTCCCAATTCTTGAATGGCTATGATCAAAAAGAACACAAATAAGAAGAGCTGGCAAAGACAGAAAAAAGGTAACCCTCATGCACTGTTCCTGGGAATGTAAATTGGTGCAACTACTGTGGAAAATAGTATGGAGGCAACTCAAAAAACTAAAGAAGGAACTACAGTATGACCCCACAATTCCACTCCTGGGTATATGTTAAAAAAAACCCACAAACCCCCCAAAATACTAATTTGAAAAGATACATGCACCCCAATGTTCTGAACAGCAATATATACAGTCACTAAGATTTGGAAGCAACCTAAGTGTCCATCGACACATGAAAGGATAAAGAAGAGGTGACATAGATAGATAGATACATATACACAAACACACACACACACACACACACACACACACACACACATATACATACATGGTGGAATACTACTCAGCCAGAAAAAAGCAGGAAATTTTATCATTTACGGGGACATTAGTAGACTTGGAGGGCATTATTCTAAGTGAAATAAATCGGAGAAAGACAAGTACTGCATAACATCACTTACACATGGAATCTAAAAAATACCAAAACTAGTGAATATAACAAAAAGAAGGAGACTACTCACAGAGAGAACAAAGTAGTGGTTACATTAGGGAGACAGATGAGGGGAGGGACCATATAGGAGTACAGGAGATAGCTAACAGAAAACATTACAAGCTAGCGCATGGTGTTACTGCAAATCCATCAATGGTTGGTTTACTTTTAGTACCATTACTTTCTTTGTTTATACATTAATTTGAATAGTTTATTACATTATAATCTTACATTTTTTTAAGAAGAAAACTAAAGTACAGGTGCCAGGGATGTAATGAATAGATTTTATAAACTTATTCCAATTGAGTTCAGCAAAGAAATCATTAGTAGTGCCAAGAAACTCATTTAACATTAACCTAAAAGAGACTTCTGAGCACTTGAGAAAATCTTGTTTCTAATTCCCAGCATTCTAGACAGAAGCCATAGCCAGCCAAGTTCAGATCAATCAAATTCACCTCAGCAACATTCACAGCCTTTCTGAGGAAGGATCCTAACTCCAGAAATTGGAAGGATGGCAAAGGGACCCTGAGGCATCTGTGTAAACAGCCAAACAACTCCAATATTTTCTTTGAGCCAAAATTTTCTGGATTGTCCTCCTTCAAAACCCAAATTAACTGCAGGATTTGCCATACCTTCCCTCTGCAGACATAGGCTTTTTGAACTCTTTGGAGGCAGAGCATCTGATAAATAAACCACCGCGCAATAAATTAAATTTGTATCACTGCAGCTCTCTCCGAGTAGGAAAGAAGCTCTTGCTCTTATTCTTTCAAGGTTTATATTTCAAGGCAAAACTTCAGCATAATTTAGAAAGTTTCCTTTTCTATTGAGTCAATTTACTGTTTTTGAAATATTGCACAAATAACTCACATACACTGCGTTAGATGGGTGAATCATCTATCTTTTGATGAAAAGCATAAGTTCTCTTTAGAAGGAATCATTTATTTCTTAACATCCCCAAGGCAAAAACCTCCCAAGATAAAGCTAGGACTCTTACCCTCTCTGGCTTGACAACATATTTATAAAATAAATTCTCTAAATCAAATGATCTTCAACACATGACTTTGAAAGAAGAAGGCTATTCAGAAATGTTCATTTATTCATTCAATCCTTCATTCTCTAGACATTCATTGAGTGCATAGGGTTTGCAGAGCACTGGACTAGGTATTACCACTAAGGATGGGGGTGGATAAAAAGACTGAGAAGGAATCCCTGTACATTGGGAGCTCAAAACTTTACAATGAATGAGCCAGACATTAAATACAAGGAGAAATTAGGAGGAACCAGTATACTTCCTAAATCTGGTTGCAAGCCAAGACCACTTGAAAAATTAAAATTAAATTAAAAATAAAGATTCTTGGGCCCTAACTACTGGGCCCAGATCTACTGAAATTAGAGGGGCCTGAAAGAACCTGCTGCTGCTGCTGCTGCTAAGTTGCTTCAGTCGTGTCCGACTCTGTGTGACCCCATAGACGGCAGCCCACCAGGTTCCACCATCCCTGGGATTCTCCAGGCAAGAATACTGGAGTGGGTTGCCATTTCCTTCTCCAAGGCATGAAAGTGAAAAGTGAAAGTGAAGTCGCTCAGTCGTGTCTGACTTTGCAACCCCATGGACTGCAGCCCACCAGGCTCCTCCATCCATGGGATTTTCCAGGCAAGAGTACTGGAGTGGGTTGCCGTTGCCTTCTCCGAAAGAACCTGACAATTAGTATTTTTATAAATAGCCCAGGCAATTCCAAGATTTCAGCCAGATACTGGGAATGACTAAAACTTAGAAAATATTCTAGTGGCTAGAAAATCCCACACAGCCCCTACTACAGCCATTGAAAGTGTTTTGCCTTATGCCATGATCAAGATCAGAGTCATCAACATCCTCACTAACAAAGCCAGGAAGCTAGACTACGAAGAAATGGCCTGACTTGCTCAAAGAGAATTTTCAGGAAGAGATACATTTTTGACTAGGAAGTCAAAGCTTTCTGGATGCCATGGCATTATTAGGAATTTGAATACCCATTTCAGCAGTAGGCACAATGATTCACAGCAGTAGGCACAGAATCACAGCTCAGCAGAGCTGGGCAGAACCTCAGAGATCAGGGTTCACAAACTCAAATGATGACAGAGCTCTGTCAGTGACATAAATGACAGAAACAGGCAGGGGTGCACAGAGTTTAAAGGGGGCCTCTGCTACTCCGTTCCAGCTGAAACTTGCCATGAGGAGTGTGGGCCCAATGTGCCAGGTCCTCCAAATTTTCAAGAAAAGCCAGAAATCTGGATTTGAAAAACTAGCCATGCAAATAAAAGGCTTCTCAGATTTGACATGTGGGCCACCAGATATATGAGAAAATAGCCTTGTCCCATTCCTTGTGTCTTTTCATTTGGCCCACCACAGTGAGGAGAGACAGCTGTTGTTGAATTTAGTCTTGCTTTTTTTCCCTGGGTTTGAATTTTTCAATTCTCTCGATTGGTCCAGATGTTCAAAGGCAAGTATGCCAACAGCCACATGCAGCATCCACTGTGTTGCCCCACCCAGATCCCCACTAACCCAGTTGGCCAGCCTCAGCTCCAAGTCTTCTCTTGCCGTTGCCTTCAGCTGCCTCCCTCAAGTGTGTGTTCTCTCCCTGGGCATCCAGCATCCAGTGACAGAAGGATGCTCATGTATGAAGCCCCAGCCCCCAGCACCAACTCAGCACAGCTCTGCAGGGCCATCCCAGTTTCAGAGCTCCCATGGAGTCGGCTCAAGCTTTGCTGCAGCTACATCTCAGCTCGGCTTCTCCCTCTGCTCAGCCCTGCCTCCCCTACAGGTGTGGATTCCAGAGTAGTCTCCCGTCCACTGCCTGCATCGTATCTCTGCCTCTGAGCCTTCTTCCCAAGAATCTGGTCCGCAACACCAAGCACATCAGGATCTCAGTGAAAATAACCTCACCTAATGAAGTCCAAATTCACAAAGTCAAATCAGAGAACAATTTTTTGCTTCGTGAAAATGTCTTGTTTTTTTCTCGTGGTTTTATTGGTGTTGGAAAACCCATACCATAGCAGATGTCTCCTGTTTCATGTCCCCACCTCTGATCTGAGCTCAGATTTGGTAGGCAGTCTAGAAGCTCAGACTCACCTGGTGCTCACAGAGCCCACCTCAAGTGTGGGCCACGCCTCTTTCAGCCTTCAAACGCAGGGCCTTTTCTGATGTTGCAGAGGTTCACAGGGCCCTTGAAAGCAGAGTTTGCAAAGGAGGAGAACTTCTTGCCAATAAGGACTAGGAGACTACTGCTCCTGTTACCTGGCCTTCAAGCAAGTCCCCATGGCAAGGCGCTCCCACTGCTCACCTCCACATCCCTGACACACCTGGCATGAGTTCCCTTCCCCACTCCATCTCCTTGCTCCCTCATCCCTCATTTGGGAATCATGTCCCAGATCAACCCACCAAGTGCTCTCCATGAGGATCTGCTTCAAGTGGGACCCAGACTAAGACCAGTGAAGGCTCAATTTCTAAACTCTTAACAATAAAGAAAAGTACAAGAAGAAAATCAAAGTTCATTTTTTGAAACATCCCTCCAGTCTTATTTCTGTGCATTAATAGGCTTTGGGCTTCCCTGGTGTCTCAGTGGTAAAGAATCCATCTACCAGTGCAGGAGACATGAATTCAATCCCTGGGTCAGGAAGATACTCAGTAGAAGGAAAGGAAAACCCACTCCAGTATTCTTGCCTGGAGAATCCCATGGACAGAGGAGCCTGGTGGGCTACAGTCCATGGAGTTCCAAAAGAGTCGGGCACAACTTAGCAACTAAACAACAACAACATAGTGGGCTTTAGAAACTTTAATACGCCTGATCAATCTGTTCCGTAACCCTGCCGGTCCCTTCAAACTTGTCTTACTGAGTACACTTCATGCTTCATGCTCAGTCACTTTAGTCCTGACCAACTCTGTGCTACCCCCATGGACTGTAGCCCACCAGGCATCTCTGTCCATGGGATTCTCCAGGCAAGAATACTGGAGTGGGTTGCCATGCCCTCCTCCAGGGGATCTTCCCCACCCAGGGATGAAACCTGTGGCATCTCCGGAGTCTTCTGCATCGCAGATGGATTCTTTACTGCTGAGCCACCCAAGAAGCCCCACTAAGTACACTTACGTCAGTAAATTAAATTCTACAATTGTTTCATTCATTCACCTATTCATTTAACAAATGATCATTTTAGGTCTTATCTATGTAAGGCACAGGGCTAAATATTGTAGATGTTACAAAGACATGTCCCATGCCCTTAGGATGTTTTAATACTCTTCTATTTAATTTTTTAGGGGCATGTTGATTGAACAAATTAAGGCACATTCGTTTTCAAAAACCACATTAGGATTCCTTGAAATCTAATGCCATAAACTTTAATTACATGGAGTTTTCACCCAGATGGTATGTACAAGATAAATGGATTCATGGGTTCAAATCTTGGCTCTGCTACCAAGCAGAAGTGTGACTTGAGCCTCATTTTTCTTATTTGTAAAATGGGGGATAAAAAAATAACTACTGTAAGCAGTTGTGGGGAAAAAGAGAGAATCAATATAAAGAACTTGGCACGGTACCTGACACAGTGAAAACATTAGCTTACATTTTCTCTGGAATAACAATTATTATTTCCATCTAACTTCAGGCCCATTATGTGTGTAGTATGGATCCAGGCACCATGGGAACTGAGCAGAACAGACTGAACCTGAAAATACAGACACTGTCCAACACTGTTCCACCTGTCACAGTCTCACTGCTTTGGGAACCTGAAGCACCAGGAAAGTACTATGCTCATCTGGTCAGTCTCTGGAACCTCGGAGGGCTTGGACTCACCTGTCAAGGTGATGCCAGGGCACAGGTGCAGGTGGGGATTTGGCCACAACTGAGCTTACCTCAACCCCTCAGAGTCTTGTACATTGTGTTTACCAGTCCTACAGGGTAAATACAAACCAAACGGATGCAAAGGGGACGTAAATGCCAGATTTGCTCAGCTGTCTAGGCAAATATCTTGCTGGCTGGAGATTCACATCGTGTCTCTACTCCCCAAGAAGTGTTAGGTCAGGCAGTCACTGCCTAGGACCTGCTATCCCCGCAGCAGGAGGGGCATGTTCTCAAGGAGCTATTGTCTTCCATCACGTGTCATCCTCCTACTATCCCGCATAGCCTCTTTCTTCAAGATGCTCAGTAAATATTTGTCAACTAGTAGATCAAGTGCTTAGAGAGTTCCTTGAATATTGTCTCGGTATAGAAAATATGTATGAAGTGTGGGCAATGTCGTAGGCAGTGCATCATTTTTAAAAATCTGACTTTCCAAAGACTTCCAGCTTATGCTTTGTAAAGTGCTTTTTAAAAGAGAGAGAGCAGATGAAATTTCATCCTCCTCCTCACGCTATCATGAGTGTCGGGTGGAAGTAGAACAAGGGTGGACGTAAGTATAGAACATCTGCTCCTCTGTGCCCAAAAGACTGCAAAACCAGAGGAAAGAAAAACATGGATTGGGAAAAAATGTCTAAGATAGTGACAAGAACAGGTGAGAAATGACATTGCTGAGGACAACAAGCCACTGCCTGAAGACAGAGTTTGTCTAAATCGTTCGTTTAAGACAACCCCAAAAATTGTATCCAAGTTAAATCAGAAATGCTAGAAACATCAGATCCAAATTCTACAAGGTAACAATTGTCTTCAGTAGATTCACATTCAGTAGCTCATTCACTGTCTAATTACCCACCTGTCTCCACCGCCCTTCCCTATCCACCTGCTGTAAAGTTATGTTTGAACTGCCATTTATCATCATGCTTCTGCTCCTGTTTTTCTTACAGATAAAATTAATAGTAAAATTTATATTTTTTGTACCCTTGTCTCTATCAAAACTGGAAAAATGAAAGATTAGACTGAAAGAACCACATATTTCATTTAAATTTTTTATATTTTTACACATAGCCAACTTTATTCATTTGTGGTACATTCTGGACCTTATCGGCATTGTAATTTGCACCCTGTATTAGGTTTTCACTGTTATGAAAACAAATTACTACAAATTTAATGGCTTGAAAACAACACAAATTTATTATCTTGTAGTTCTTCTGTAGGTCAGAAGTCCAAATGGGTTTTACTGGGTGAAATACAAGGGGTCAGCAAGGCTTGCATTGCTTTTGGAGGGAAGAACAGGTTTCCTGGTCTTTCCAGCTCTCGAGGCTGTCCACATCCCTTGGCTCATGGCCCCCAGCCAGCAATAGCAACACTCCAAGCTCTACTTCGGTCATCACATGGTCATCACATCACATCTCTGATTCCCATTTACCTGCTCCCTCCTTCTCTTCTAAGAACCCTTGTGATACATCCGGCCCATCTGGATAATCCAGGACACTCTCTCCTCTCAAGACACTTAATAAAATCCCTTTGGCCATGCAAACTAATTCTCTGATTCCAAAGATTAGGATGTGGACATCTTTGAGAAGCCATTATTCTACCTACCACAACCCTGTTATAAGAGGCCAGGTATTACTATGCTTCTGCTTTGAACAGGAACTTCTAAAGAGAAATTTAAAAGACCAAATGCTTCAAAACTTTTGAAAATAATCCAATTAAAATTCAACTTACTCAAAAATAAACTTTTAATAAATTTAAATAAATAAATCAACTTGCTCAATAAGGAAATAGAATAGTGAAGAGTTGTGTCAACACAGAAATCTCTTTCCACATCTGGAGAATTCCCACCTCGTGAGTTTTGGGTACGTACAAGGACAGCTTCCCATCACAGGGGACAGATATGCTGGATACTGGCTTCTAAATCACCCTTTGCAGCTGGAGCCCAGGCCTGGGAACTGGCTGCACAATCAGACAGAGCCTCATGGGCCTGGAATAGAGAATTGGTGGCATAGAAAGTAAAGGTTAACCTCATGAAGGTTCAATGTAATAGCAATAGCACTGACCCTAACTCCTCAGCATGTGGGCGTTATTAAAGGATAACACACAGCAAGGCCTTAGCCCAGTATTTAGTAATAGTAATAACTCAGTCAATAGCAGCTATTATTAATTTTTAAAACTTTGAATTAACAATCAGCAGGGAATGCTATTGTCCTCCAATATTCATTCTCCTCTTTTTCTTTAGTAATAGAATTTCAGTTTTCAGCCAGGCACAGGCCACAGGGTATAAAGCCTATTATTTTAGGCTCCCCAAAGCTCAGTGTTCCTGGGTGACCACGTTCTGGCCAATGGTGTATAAACAGAACAAACAACATCCAGGAAGTATCCTTAAAGGGAACAGGCATGCTCTAATTTGTCTGTTCCTACTAACTGGAATACAAATGTGGTGGCCCTGGTGGCTCAGATGGTGAAGAGTCTCTCTGCAATGCAGGAGACCAGGGTTCAATCCCTGAGTTGGGAAGATCCCCTAGAGAAGGAAACGGCAACCCACCCCAGTATTCTTGCCTGGAAAATCCCATGGATGGGGGAGCCTGGCAGGCTACAGTCCAAATCGGACATGACTGAGCAACTAACACTAGACACTGGACTGCACTGAAAGCTTGAGCAGCTTCATTAGACCATGAGGTGGAAGCCAAGTGCTAAGTAAAGTGTAGGAACAAGACTGAAAAAAATCTGAGTATCATGATACACTCTCACACACTGTACTGGTTACTTTTACTTCAGAGAGAAATAAACTTCCATGTTGTCTCAAGTCTGCATTTTCGGGGGTTGCCATGATTCACAGCTGAATCTAATCCTAACTGATCCAGAAGGGAGCTTCTAGTTTACCATCCAATATAAGAATCCCTTACAGTATCCCTAATGTCAAATCACTCAACTTTGGTTCAAACACTTCCAGTTATGAAAGCTTCACTACCTAACAGGGAGCCCATTTCTAATTTTTAAAGGCTTTTTTTTTTGATGGGGGGGGGGTGTATTATGTAGCTAATACATGAAACCATTGTTATAGAAAATAAGTTAAAAGTAAATAATAAAACATTTTAAAGTATGAAACCCCCATGATTCACCTTCCCTGCCATGGATTTCCTTCCCAGAACTAACCATGGTCAACAGTCCACCGTGTGTCATTCTAGCCCCCAATTCCAGGCAATTACATACATAGTGTAAGAGTAGCGGGAATAAAGGGGGGACCAGCACCCAATAGTTGATTACATAAGGGAATGGTGGAAAAGAGAAGAGACAAAGGTCAAAAGCAAAGTCCAGGGGTCAAGCATGGGTGAAATTGGGCAGACAGAGGTGGCACAGAAGGAAGAGGAGTAAGGTTGATAATAAGTCCAGTTCTGGACAGTTTCATCTGCTAAAGTTGGCTAAAGCCCCAGGCAAGCATCGAGAGAAGCTGGAAACATTGGCCTGGAGTTGACATTGAGGAATGCCGTCTCACACAAATAGCTAGAGTGCGTATGAGAATATCAAGGGTATGAGGGAGATGTGGGGGTGGGAGAGGGTAGGAGGGGTAAGGCAAGGAGAAGTGGGCCAGAGGCAGATTGAGGAGGAGCAGGGAGCATCTGCCTTCAGAAGAATAAGAGACAAAGCAACCAGAACAGAAAATAGGAAACTGGAAGGTAAGGGGAGATTTCCCCAAATAAGAATGTATTACTTTTTTCATTTAAAATAACGACGCAAAATGGACTTCCCTGGAAGTCCAGTGGTTGAAAGTGTGCCTGCCAATGCAGAGGACACAAGTTCAATTCCCTTGTCCAAGAAGATCCCACAAGTCACAGGGCAACGAAGCCCCTGCACCATAACTACTCACGTCCATGCACCCTACAGCCAGTGCTCCACAAGAGAAGCCACCACAATGAGAAGCCTGTGCACGGCAGCTAGACAGTATCCCCACTCACTGCAGCTAGAGAAAGCCCAAGCACAGCCAAGACACAGCACAGCCAAAAATAAACAAATAAAAATAAAATAATAATGCAAACATTTAAGTGAGAAAGAACAGTTCCAAGCACATGAGGCAACTCAGCAGTATGTAGGTGATTAGTAATTACAGATGAGGTCATTGGTAAATCCTGAGAATGGCTGTTCCCCTGAGCAGTGAGTGGACACAGGATTACACAGAATCGAGGGGCAGGTTAGTGGAGAAGGAGCAAAGCAGCGAGCACATCCACTGTGCTGATTAGGATAGGCTGCCATCCAGACTAAACACCCACATCCCAGTGGTCAATAGAATAAAGGTGTGATTTCTTAGTTACATGAAGCCCAGTGAAGGTCAAACCCCCATCCTGAAGCTATAGTTGTGCCTTTCTTGACACAGAGCAGATGAGGGGAGAAATGGAAGCAAATACTAGCTCTTTTTTCCCCTCCAGTTTTTTTGAGTTAAAATTGACATATAAAATTCTATTTATTTAAAGTGTATGATGTGATCATTTTCAATATGTATATGTATGTATGTGTGTGTGTGCATGTGTGTATATATACACTTTGTGAAATGATTACCACAATCAGGTTAATTAATACATCTATCACTTCACACAATTAGCTTTTGTGTAATTATAGATATAGACCAAGACAGTGTCTTTATCTATTCATCTATTGACAAACACTTGGGTTATTTCCATGTCTTGGTTGTTATGAGTAATGCTGCAATGAACAAGGGAGGGCAGCTATCTCTTTGAGATACTGATTTGTTTCCTTCAGCTACATACCCAGAAGTAGCATTTCTGGATCATATGGGAACTCTATTGTTCACTTTTTGAAGACTTTCCAAACTGTTTTCCTGAGTAGGTACACCAATTTACATTCCTTCCATCAGACACTGGCTCTTTATTACCTCAGTTTGGAAGTCACCTGTGTCTCTTCCCTGGTGGCTCAGACAGTCAAGTATCTGCCTGCAGTGCAGAAGTCCTGGGTTCAATCCCTGGGTCAAGAAGATCCCCTGGGAGAAGGCAATGGCAACCCACTCCAGTGTTCTTGCCTGTAAAGTCCCATAGATGGAGGAGCCTGGTGGGCTACAGTCCATGGGCTCGCAAAGAGTCGGACACGACTGAGTGTCTTCACCAGCTGCTTCTGTGTCACTTCTGCTCAGACTGCCTTGGCCTCAATCCAACAAGACAACACGCAGGACATATAGTGAGCACTAACTGTCTGCCACAAGGCTTCGTTCAGGAGAAAAAGAAGGGCTGGAAAGGTAGCAAAAAGGAAGAGAGCCTGTGCTCACATGGGATTCAGAGGGAGAAGAGGACAAAGTTTCAGGGAAAAGAGGACAAAAGCGGGGAGGATTTCAGTTCTCAAGGCCCAAAGGAAACCTGAGCCCACCCCTGATGTAGTAGTTGGTCCTCACAGCATTTCATCTTCTGCCCCTTGAAAAACCTCAGTCCTGTGCCCACCTCCAAGCCTTGGATTTATGATTTGATTCATGTGCTGTACAAATCAACACCAGAAACCTGCTAATCCAGCAAAGGCTATTAGAATAGATAAGACCTTCCTGCAAAGTGAGACGACCATGCCTCACACCTGCACTTTGCAGAAGGCCTTAAATTGCACAATTTCAGTTGATTTTTATTATAATATTTGTGAGAGCGATGTGACCTGCAGAACTAGCATTCTCATCTGTATCCTTACTGATCAGAGGAGGGAACTAAAGTGCAGAGAATGAAAAAGACCTACCCAGGTCACCTGCTAGGGCTTAAGTCTGGGTCTCCGGGTTCCTGGTCAGTCTCTCTTTTCCATGAGATGTCATCCTCTTCTTTCTGTACCTTTTGGGGAAGATGTAAAATGGCTGATCCTCCCTGCAAACAGAGTGGACCATTACCTTGTCAGGTCTTTGGAATAGTTTGTTAAGTTCATTTTATTTATAATACTTGGCATAAACACAGAAATTATTTCAGCAACTTCCACTCCAACTTTGGACTCTAGCAATCCCAGTTCTGTCTGGGAGCAGATTTCAACTGGCCTAAGAAATAAATGTCACCACATCCCAGCTCCCTCCTCTGTGTACCTTGCTGCAAAGACACTTTGCTAGTCATCCAAGGTCAAATTGGTGGGGCACCACGTGCTGCTAGTATGTGCTGTGCTTCGGCGAGTCCTTCCTCTGCACCTCCACAGCGTCTGTTTTTTGTCAGGAGTCTCAAAAACACTGCATGACCGCTCAGTGAACGCAATCACCATTCACTGGGTGCTAATAGCTTCCTGGGGCTTTGAATAGACTGTTCTACTGAATGCTCACAGAAGCCCTACAAAGTATTAACAGGTATTATTCTCAGTTTGTAGAGACCAGAGAATTATCCAAGGAACATTATCCAAGGTTCCACAGCTGCAAATAGTAGGACTGGGATTCAAAGCTAAGACCATCTCTCTCCAGGGCACTTTCTACTGGTTCACTAAGCCTCCTGGCTGAGAGACATGATGGGAACAAAGCAAAATAGATAAACAACAATCTAAGAGCATTGCACAGTGACCTTTCTAGTAGAGTATATTTTCTCAAGGAAAGAAAATAAGAAGGAAGGAAGAGAAAGAAGAGACTATAGATGCTGTCTAGAATACTCTATACATAGCTTGGGTATCTGAGGATATGTTGTCCTTGGTTTTAAGAGCTCCCGGTGAGTACCTAGGCTGAGCAGGGGACAGGGCCCTGGGAAACAGCAGCTGAAAATGAGAGGAAAACTGGAAGCAAGGGTCCATGGGCACCATGGGCAGAGAGAAGACCCCATACCTTTCTATGCCAACATAACCAGTCCAGTTAAGAGACTGCTTTAAGCTTTTTCTTTTCCTATAATGCCAAGCGAGGCTTCAACAGTATGTGAACCAAGAGCTTCCAGATGTTCAAGCTGGACTTAGAAAAGGCAGAGGAACCAGAGATCAAATTGCCAACATCCACTGGGTCATAGAGAAAGCAAAAGAATTCCAGAAAATCATCTACTTTTGGGGAAACAATGAAAATAGTGAGACTTTATTTTCTTGGGCTCCAAAATCACTGCAGATGGTGACTGCAGAAATTAAAAGATGCTTGCTCCTTGGAAGAAAAGCTATGACCAAACTAGACACATATTAAAAGGCAGAGACATTACTTTGCCAACAAAGGTCCATCTAGTCAAAGCTATAGTTTTTCCAGTAGTCATGTATGGATGTGAGAGTTGGACCATAAAGAAAGCTGAACACCAAAGAATTGATGCTCTTGAACCATGATGTTGGAGAAGACTCTTAATAGTCTCTGGGACTGCAAGGAGATCAAATCAGTCAATCCTAAAGGAAATCAGTCCTGAATATTCATTGGAAGGACTGATGCTGAAGCTGAAGCTCCAATACTTTGGCCACCAGATGTGAAGAACTGGCTCATTGGAAAAGACCCTGATGCTGGGAAAGTTTGAAGGCAGGAGGAGAAGGAGATGACAGAGGATAAGATGGTTGGATGGCATCACCGACTTCAGGAACATGAGTTTAAGTGAGCTCCAGGAGCTGGTGATGGACAGGGAAGCCTGGCTTGCTGCAGTCCATGGAGTGGCAAAGAGTCAGACCAGTGACTGAACTGAAGTGAACTGATATTTTAAACACTTTAAAGGTTAGCATTTGAAGTTAAACGGAGAACACTAAATGTTGTGCTGAAAACAAAAAACAATACATGCTTTTTCCTCTTCCTCCTAAAGCTGCTCCCAGGCTGCAAGCGCAGAGATGCTTGATCACTGAGACTCAGGCAGCTCCTTTCACCCACCACTTGCAGGAAGGAAGTGACAGCCCCACATCAGAGTTCTATCTGATGTGTTCCACCTCACAGTCACTTGCAAATTCAGCCCTGATTCCCGGAACTGCCTCTGAGCCCACATTTGCACATCACAGTGTGTGTACGTGAGTCCCTTCTCGTGCTGTGATTAAAACCTGAAGCAACTACTATTTTCAGCCCAAGCATCTGCCCCATCTTCACAGCCAGGTTGGGGGAAACAGCTCTTCACACCTAAGCTGCCCAGTTGTGCAACATGAAGAAAGCATCTGAGGAGGCCAAAACCCTCCAGCTTTCTGGAAATGTGAGTTTCAGACACTCATTTCAGCAATATCCCTATATAAACAGACAATTTTCCTTATTGCCAAAGCCCACTAGAAGGAGCCACAATGGCAGGTTGCATCATGCATAGGTTTTCTGAAGTACCAGTGCGATGGAGGGGCAGGGGTTTGGGTGTCCCCATCCGAGGACCCCAAAGTATACAGGATGATAAGGATTCTAATATTTCAGCATGCAGAACAGGGCGGGCAGGAGCCCAGAGCCCCAGTCTAGACAACAACTGTGACTCCCAGAGCAGGACTCAAGAGAGAGGAGAGCTCTGATTTTTAAGATACACCTCAAATACTGAAGGACTAGGCCTTATTTTCCCCTTTGCCCTAAAATAACCACAAAGTAAAGAGTGAAGGTCATCAAGTTCAGAGATTCCTCAGAAACAAATATGGGCTCAACTATAAGACACAGGCCAATGGGTTCCAAACTGACCCTATGAATATGGTCAACTGCCTCAAATGCTTCTCCTGGGCCAGGCTGATCCAGTCCACACTTAGAGTAGATGGAACGTTGTGTGTGTCCAATCAAAAGGCGTGAAGTACAGCACTTCAGGGATAGGATGGCCTAAGCCAAGCCATAATGTACCCACAGAAGCCACTCAAGTTCCACCCAAAAACCAAAGATGAATTTATGATACTCCCAGGGGTGTTCCTGGTGGCTCAGATGGTAAAGCACCTGCCTGCAATGCAGGAGACCCCAGTTCAATCCCTGGGTCACGAAGATCCTCTGGAGAAGGAAATGGCAACCCAACTCCAGTATTCTTTCCTGGAAAATTCCATGGATGGAGGAGCCTGATAGGCTACAGTCCATGTGGTCGCAAAGAGTCAGACACGACTGAGTGACTTCACTTCACTTAGGGGTGTTCTCCTCCCAGCAGACACCTGGAGTTATTCTGACAAAACAGAAACCCAATCTGGACCAAGGCCAAGCTGGTCCAGGAAGGCAAGCCATGGGTGTGGAGAGGCAGGAGAGGGGAAGGAGGGTTTATTTGGGGCTCCCACAGAAGAGAAATCTGTCTCCTTGTGTCTTGGCCATGCTCTCCATGCTGCCCCTAGTACATTCTGTTACCCCAGCCTGGCCCCTGTGGTTGCCCAGTGTCCTTTCCTGGGCTACAGGCCTTAGTCTTGCTCAACTGAGGGAAATCATGAGAGGTTCAGAAACAAAAGCAACCTGCCAGCACTGGCACAGAGCCCAGTTGCCTGACTTCTAGTTCAGTGGTCATTCCCACCAGAACAGGGATGACGCACCCTGTCTCTTCAGCCACAAATAGCAGTCTTCACAAAACTATCCCCAAGGCCTCTGCAGTTACATTCAGTCACATGGTTATTCTTTGAGTAGCTTGGGATCCAACTCCCAGGACACTTGGTGAGGGATAGCCATCTGACTCCTTTCCTTTTCTGAAGTGAAATCCAGGGGAAAGAGCACTTTCCCACTCTGACAAAGAAGGCTAGAATAAGAGGTCTGAAGTGACAGAGCCAAAGGTCACACAGGCAGTCGGTGCTGGACGTGAAAGCAGACAGACAACAACTGCACCACCCAGATCACAAGGCTCCCCTCTTATCCAGCCTCTGCACACAATGGACCCATATCTGCAGCCCCTCTTCCCTGATGCTCTGAGCCCCCAGCCAAATGGTCTTTCCTCCCATGCACCCAGTATACAAAAATACCATCCCACCTGCACAAGGGGACTAGGATTCTAAGGGAGGGAGCCAGATTTTTATCTTCTTGTCTCGGGTAACACTGCCAACTTCAGTGCCATTGTGCTGTTATGTCTGATTCTTTGCAACCCTGTGGACGATAGTCCACCAGGGTCCTCTGCCCATGGAATGTTCCAGGCAAGAATACTAGTGTGGGTTGCTATTTCCTTTTCCAGGGGATTTTCCCAACCCAGGGATCAAACCCGCGTTTCCTGTGTCTCCTGCATTGCAGGCGAATTCTTGATCCACTGATCCACTGGGGATTATGTAACCTCAAAGTTTTAACCCAAATAAATATCTCCAGGGCTGAGGAATTTCAGGGTAGGTAGGATATTCATATAGGAGGGTTTAGCCCCAGGGACTCACGGCTGCCCAGGGGACTCTGTCCACAGCCCCAGGTTTCCCCTGGGAGCTTCTGAGCAGTAGTGAGCCCCTCTGAGCCTAACTGTGGGAGGTCACTGGAAGCCTCTTGAAATGCAGAGTGAAATCTGCCGCCTGACACGTTCACCCTAGCTGTTTAGCTGCTTTGCATGCCTATGGGGCAAGCAGGCTATTTTGAGCAGATTTCATAACCCTCTTTGTAGCTGCTGATTGCACATGTGTTTCCAGCTCTGTTCTTGTGGCAAGAATGTTTACAGAGATGGTGCATTGTCAGAGAATGAAGAGAAAGCAAGATTGGGAGATTAGGAGGACAATTTCCATGTCTAGACAGAGTTCGCACAGCCGGCGTCTGCTCCAATCAGGGTCCCTGGAATTCGGCACCCTGTGCGGAACACCCTCTGAACCCTTTGTCCCATCGGAGAACTTTACTCTGAAATCTCCCAGGTGGTGACAAGGGAAGAAGAGAGCTCTTGGGCATCCTTTCTGAGAATAAATCCAGAGTGGATTTCTGAGTGTTATCATAGGAAATCAAAATATTGGAAAAATCTGTGAAAGCCTGCATACAATTTTCTTAAAAATCTCAAATCTCAAGCCTGATTCTAGCGTTGGTGCACGCTGCCTTTCAATGTCTTGGCCAGCAGGATTGTCTTCATCATTGTGTTGCTTGCTTATTTATTTATCCCAGTCTGTTTACCTCTTGTCAGCCTGATGGCGCACCTGCTCACCTGTCTTGTTTTTAATTTATCCCTTTGCTTCTGTTTGCCACCTTGGCCCACTGCGTTCACGCTGTCCAAAAGTACTGCTACTCAGTTGTATTCAGCTTTCATTTTTGAGCCCCACCATGTGTGAACAACTGGCTCCATTGATCCCCTTCTTGAACCTTTGATTCCATTTATTATGTGTCCCTTTTGCCCTATTCTTTCCTCCTGACTCCTGTCACATCCTGTGTCATGATTGCCCATCATAAGCTACCTCAGGGCAGGATCTGTGCCAATTTACTCTTATTACCACCATCACAGCCGTCTGAGATGATATTTACAAGAAAAGTAATACCAGCCCACATTGACACCACAGAACAGGCACTACACTGGTGCTTCACATGCATTCTTTCATTTTCACTTAAGCCTCATAACAATCTTCCAAAGAGGTTGCTGTTATTTTCTCATCTTTACACATTAAAGAATCTGGGGCTTTGAGAGGTAAAGCCATTTGCCCAAGCACATGAAGTTAACTAGCAGCAGAAACAAGCTTCAAATGTACATCTGTTGAATTCTGGAGCCAGAATGCCTAAGACTCTTGAAGAATTTAGGGATGAACAAATGTATACTCAAAATGTAAAACTTTCTGGTCGTCTTACTTCTCATATTTGCTTCTGACTCCTTTCTGACTCTAAAGACACTATAACAGTCTGCAGAGAGTTCTATGGCTGACGCCCAGAAAGTAACCCTCATTCTCCTAACAGCTTCTAGGAACTATGCACCTTTGCTTATGCAGCCTGGCAGAGTGAGGACAGTGGCCTCGCCCTTCTTGTGGCCCCGGGATCCACACTGCCGCCTTCTGCATGTACCTCCTGGCCCAGCGAGCGCCCAGGGTGGGCCAGCCTTCACTTCAGAGAACATGCAAGTCAGGCCACAGCTGACTGGATAAGCCATAGCAAGACCATGATTTCCCTCCAAAATCAGAAGGGAGAACAAGGAAACCACCAAAGCAAGAAATAAACAAAGTCCTGCTGCTGCTGCTGCTACTGAGTCGCTTCAGTCGTGTCCGACTCTGTGCGACCCCATAGATGGCAGCCCACCAGGTTCCACCATCCCTGGGATTCTCCAGGCAAGAACACTGGAGTGGGTTGCCATTTTCTTCTCCAATGCATGAAAGTGAAAGTGAAGATGCTCAGTCATGTCTGACTCATAGCGACCCCATGGACTGCAGCCTACCAGGCCTCTCTGTCCATGGGATTTTCCAAGCAAGAGTACCGAACAGAGCCAAAATAAGCCAATTTTCTGGCAAAGTGACAGCAGAAATTTAAGTTTCTCTGAAACTCTCTCAAACATCTGACTTCCTGAGGTAAAAGAGCCAAAGGAAAGCAGCTTCTTAAGGTCAAGGTACTAGCCTGAGAGGATAAGAGCTTAAGTCCTAACCTTACCGCAAGGTCTCCTTCGGATCCATATTCCTGGAACCGATTACCCAAGATGGCAGAGTTTTCATGTTTGACAGGGAAGTGTCATGTTACTCCTTCTTTGGAGGCCATCATTGGAGAGAGGTTGGTGTGAAAAGCCATCAACGACAACACAGGGTGCGTCACTACTATATCCTTCCACCCCTCCTGCCGGCTAGAGCCAGAACCTGTGTGTGAAACATGCCTTGCTGGCCCTGACTCTACTTGGTGCCTGGTTCCTCAGAGTCAACTCTACTCAGCAAGAGTTACACCAGCTTCTCCCAGGTACTGGTACCAGTCACGATAGTGGACTGAGAGGTAGGACACTGGAAGGGCTCAAAAGATCAAGCAGCCAGTGCTCCCCTGCTGTTTAAAGAGAATCCTGAAGTCCTGTGGGTTTCCCACCCTTCCTCCTCTTAAAGAGGAAGGAGTCTTACTTTCCAGAAAAGAGATTAAGTTATCAACAAAAGGAAGGAGAGAGAGGGAAGGAAGACAAAGACAAGTACGGGGTTGATGCGTGAGATGGTCCAGAGCGCCCTCTAGAGGCCAGAGAACTGGAACGAGGCAATGATTAAGTTAGATCCATGGTTTATGACCTGGATCTTGTTTAGACTCTTAAGAGTTGTTATTCTTGTCCAATCCCTAAGTCCTGTCTGGCTCTGTGACCCCTCGGACTGCTGCACGCCAGGCTTCCCTGTCCTTCACTATCTCCCAGAGTTTGCTCAAATTCATATCTGTTGAGTCACTAATGCTATCTTACCATCTCATACTCTGCTGCCCCCTTCGCCTTTGGCCTTCAATCTTTCCCAGCATCCAGTTCTTTCCTAATACCTCAGTTCTTCACATCAGGCAGCCAAAGTGTTGATGCTTCAGCTTCAGCATCAGTTCTTCCAATGAATATTGAGGGCTGATGTCCTTTAGGATTGACAGGTTTGATCTCCTTGCAATCCAAGGAACTTTCAAGAGTCTTCTCCAGCACCACAATTTTAAAGCATCAACTCTTCAGCTCTCAGCCTTCTTTATTGCCCAACTCTCACATCCATACTTGACTACTGGAAAAGTCATAGCTTTGACTGTATGGACCTTTGTTGGCAAAGTGATATCTCTGCTTTTTAATATGCTGTCTAGTTCTGTCACAGACTCTTAGAGAGATCCTGTAAAATAATGAAGTCTTTAAAATGTATATATTTTTTTCCAGTGGCATTTCTGCAGAATTGTGTTAATTTAGATGCGATTCCATGTAAAAACTAAGCAATGTGCTTCTACTTTTAAAAACTGTGAAAGGAAGCATTTTGAATCCCTTAATATCTTTAATATAGAAAGATGATATTAGTTTTAAGTCTTTGTGCCCAGGATTGCTCTCTTGATTCTTTGATTCCTGGTTTCTTCCATTTCCTCCCTGCTAAATAGATGAAAAGTGGAGAAGGAAAGATGACTCCTTGAGGAGAGGGAAGTTTTCTAATCTACAATAGAAAGCCCAAAATGGGTGCACAATAAATGCTTATTAAATTAAGAATTCAAATGCCAACAATTTCATGTCATGAAAAGATATCCATAAGATTATATCATGTGATCAAATAATTTATATCATATAATCTCAATATATATCATATTGATATAATCTCAATTTATAGCTCATATCATGAAAGTGAAAGTCACTCAGTAGTGTCTGACTGTTTGTGACCTCATGGACTATACAGTCCATGGAATTCTCCAGGCCAGAATACTGGAGTGGGTAGCCTTTTCCCCTTCTCCAGCGGATCTTCCCAACCCAGGGATTGAACCCAGGTCTCCCACATTACAGGCAGGTTCTTTACCAGCTCAGCCACAAGGGAAGGCCAAGAACACTGGAGTGGGTACCTATTCCTTTTCCAGTGGATCTTCCTGACCCAGGAATCAAACCGAGTCTTCTGCATTGCAGGTGGATTCTTTGTCAACTGAGCTATCAGGGAAGCCCAGGAAGCTCATATCATATTTATATCATATAATTTCAATTTTCAAACAAATGTATATGCTTATACATACATATAAAAAATAAAATTACCAAAATATTAACAGTAGAGCTCTAAGTGGGGTTTTTTGGTTGTGTGTTGTCAGGGGGGAGGAGTCTGTGTATTATCCAAATTTTCTGTAATAAAATGCAGTTCTCCCCATCTCCAAAATATATACTTTTTTAAAAGGCAATAAAATTAAGATTGGTGCATTTGGCTGGTGGGATAGGTCTTTTGAGGAGAGGGAAATAGTCCAAACAGACATGAGATTCCTAGAAGGTCTCAGCCAGGAAGAAAATGAAGAAACCATTCCCCAGTTTACCATGGCAACCTTCCTGGCAACAATTCTGTGCTCATGGGCTGGCTTACAAGCTTGACTCTTAAAAGAGAAGAGATGCAATTGTCATTCAGTTAGGAAAATGTATTTGTTGTCAATCCCATGGACCTATAAACTTCTGGAAACAGAGAGAAATATTTCCTTTCAGAGCAGCCATACCATTTTTATTTACCTTTCTTGATGTTTATCCCTCTCCACTTTGTTGTTGTTTAGTCACTAAGTCATGCCTGAGTTTTTGCGACCCCACGGACTATGGTCCACCAGTCTCCTCTTTCCAAGGGATTTCCCAGGCAAGAATACTGGAGTGGGTTGCCATTTCCTTCTCCAGGGCAACTTCCCAACCCAGGGATAGAACTCAGCGCTCCTGCATTGGCAGGTGGATTTTTTATCACTGAGCCACAAGGGAAGCCCCTACTCTCCACTTTGCATGGCATCAATTTATGGGAAAGACAAGAGGGTAGAAACTTAAATCAAAAGTTACAAATTCAGGACCTGACTGTATCACTTACTAGCTCAGGGACATCGAGCAAGTCATTTATCCTTTTCAAATCTCACTTCACTTGACGTTCAAGGAATATTGTACCATAAGAATAATAAAAGGGAAAAGAAGGACACAAAAGTCAGAACCAAGAAAAGACAAGGAATACAAGTTAGCTCCCTATAAGGGTTGATAGTGCTTCTGTTTTGGTCTGTTTTTCCTGACATCCGTTTTTGTGGCTATCCAGAAGGCACCATCCTATCTATCAGTCTGCTAACCTTCCTTTTGGAGACTACTTCATTAATCTTTTTTTAAAATTGAAGTATAGTTGATTCACAATATCGTGTTAGTTTTAAGTGTACAGCATGATTCAATTATATATAGAGATAATTTTATATATACACATATGTACTTTTCTCAGATTCTTTTCCCTTATAGGTTATTACAAAATATTGAATATAGTTCCATGTGCTATACAGTAGGTATGTGTTGGTTATCTATTCTATATATGGTAGTAGGTATATGTTAATCCCAACCTCCTAATTTATCCCTGCCCCACTTTCCCCTTTGATAGCTAGAAGTTTGTTTTCTATGACTGTGCTTCTCTGTTTTGTAATAAGTTCATTTGTACCATTTTCTTAGATTAAACATGTAAGTGATATCATATGATATTTGTCTTTGTCTGGCTTACTTCACTTAATATGATAATCTCTTGGTCTGTCCAAATGGCATTATTTCATTCTTTTTAATGGCTGAGTAATATTCTGTGTGTTCTTTATCCATTCATCTGTTAATGGACATTTAGGTTGCTTCCATGTCTTGGTTACTGTAAATAGCCTCCTATGAACATTGGAGTGCCTGTGTCTTTTTAAATTAGAGTTTTCTCCAGATATATGCCCAGGGATGGGAATGCTGGATCATATGGCAACTTTATTTTTGGTTTTTACGGAACTATATTCTCCATGCTGCTGCTGCTAAGTCACTTCAGTCGTGTCTGACTCTGCGACCCCACAGACGGCAGCCCACCAGGCTCCCCCATCCCTGGGATTCTCCAGGCAAGAATACTGGAGTGGGTTACCATTTCCTTCTCCAATGCATGAAAGTGAAAAGTGAAAGTGAAGTCGCTCAATCGTGTACAACTCCTAGCAACACCATGGACTGCAGCCTACCAGGCTCCTCCATCCATGGGATTTTCCAGGTAAGAGTACTGGAGTGGGGTGCCATTGCCTTCTCCATATTCTCCACAGTGACTACCAATTTACATTCCTATCAACAGTGTAGGAGCATTCCTTTTCTCCACACCCTCTCCAGTGTTTAATATCTGTAGACTTCCTTGATGACAGTTCTGACTAGAGTGAAGTGATACCTCATTGTTGTTTTGATTTGCATTTCTCTAATAATTAGTGATGCTGGGCATCTTTTCATGTGCCTTTTGGCCATCTGTATGCCTTCTTTGGAGACTACTTCATTAATCATGAGAGTAGGTGTTCCTCCCACTGTTGACATCAAAGGGACTAGCTCCCCAAACTGAAGCTGAGCCAGTCAGAAGGTTCTCTCAGGACTTGATACTGAGTGAGTGACCCAGTCACGGAGAGAGTTGGGTGTCTTCCTCACTTTGACCCAGCAGCATGACAATCGGCTTCTGTGGCCTCACTTTCCATAACTCCTTTGGTTCATATCTGTTTTCCAAACTTGGTCTTGGAGTATCCCATCTATTTTGGGAGCTCCACTCTGATCATACAACATTCTTTCAATGGCAAGTCAAGTGAAATCTGTAAAGGATAAACGATTTGCCTGGTACCCCTGAGTGAATCAATGGGATAGCCAGGTCCTGAATGTATACGTTTTGATTTAAATATCCTTTCAACAAATTCCTTTTTTTTGCCTAAGTCAGCTAGAAATAATTTCTGTGGCTTGCAATCTAGAATCCTAGCTTATTCACAGAACAGAAATAGAAACGTATTAAGTTACAAAATTCTCCTATCTAAAAAGAAGATGTAGACCATTTCCTCATTTAGTTCCAGAAACTACATTCAAATAGTAATTTCCCAAGGGGCAATACAATTGGAGAGGGTGACGTCATTAACTAACATAAAAAAAATCATGTCCCTATGAGACTAGATACTCTGTGAGAGCCAAGAACTCTGTGTCTTATATCTTGTTCACCTACATGTACCCACAGCATTAGTTGGTCCTACGTGACTGCCTATAGGATGGGTATTTTCCATATCGCCTGACTCTTCACGCTCCCTCTTTACCAGCAAGAATACAACCTGTCAAAATGTATTCTTTGTGCTTCTGTTCTTTCTGTCTATCAAATCCAAAGCCACAGGTGGAAGGCAACCTGGGATAGCAGAAGATCATGGACCTCACCCCTGAAGACTGCGCAGACTGCATGTTAGGGACATGGAGCAAAAGAGACAGTGGGCCAGGCCCTCTGTTCCTGCAAGCCCACAGCCCTTCCTCTACATCTCTGGCTGGCTTAATAAGATGATAAAACAGGATTTTAAATGCCACTCATGCAACTTCACATGGTTAGAACAAGCCAGATCTCAGGTACAGAAACTACTACTCAGGGGGACCTGCTGGCTCCATCTGCAGGAGGCACGCACCCAGGATACCATTCTGCTAAGAACTTGCGTTTTCCAACCCCATTGTTTAAGGACATTTTCTGCTTCTGTATCGAGTCATGTTGATAATAAGATACTCATTTTCTTGAACTTCTCACTTAAACTATAGACATGTGAATATTAAAAAGTGGACCAAGAATCCAGTAATGTTTTCCAGAAGAGTATTTTCCTCTGGAGGGTTGGGAAGGTCCATGAATAGTAGCTTCCATTCACCCAAGAGAAGCGTTTGCCTGGAGTCCCCCTGACATAAGTTGTGTTTCCTCAGATACCAGGAAACATCAGAGTGTGGAATAGGACTCTAGAAGACAGACGCTTTTCTACCATCTTCCCTCTTGCTCTCAGTTTCCTGGGTAAGATGTGTGCAAGCCAGAATAACTTCCTCCAATACAGAACCAGAGTAAGGAACATGGTATCCTAAGAGGGCTGCAACTTGCAACACCACAGTGCCTGTTTTGAGTTGAAAATGGGCAAAGCAGCAACTCCTACTTTGTCCTGAAGTCAGTTCTCATAATAGAGTCAAGCTGTTTCCATCATCCTTGATGAAAAACATTGTAATTCCTGCAGAGTGCCTAGAGAAGCAGTGGAAGCTATTCAGCTTGGTGGGATCGACTTTTCACTGTCTCCCTAGAATGGAGTCATGTAAAATTATGTTCCAACACCATCAGGAAAGCAAAGTATTACAGATCTGAATTAAAAAGCCCAGGGCCACCTCAACTCATCAGCATTTCCATGGATGGCTGGGTAGCTTCCTTCCCAGCTCTCATTGCAAAGAGACTCCTTGCCAGTGCTTGAGCCTTGTCCACCAAGTGAAGGCAATTCTCCAGGAAAACAGGTCAGCTGATACAAAAAGGGAGGCAGCAAACCAGAGCTGAGGCCACAGTGGCCTTTAGTGGAGCCTCAAGGGTTACCCCCTTTGCTTTTCCTATTAAGCACTTATTTAAACTGAAATTTACATGTTTGACTTCAGTCCAAGGATTAGTATTTTGAGCCTATACTATTTTAAGCATATAATAATGAAAATCAGACCTGGTTTTTGTCTAGCATCTCTCGATTTCCCAAGAAGGGAGAAAACATATTCAACCTATTTGTGATTTGTAGCCTGAGGATGCAAACTTATCTGCTTGACCCCCTAAATTATTACTTTGACAGATTTCCAGGCATCCCTCTCAGTAACATTTTTCAGAAAGCAAAGCTTTGAACAAGGGGAAAAAACTTGTCTGGACACGTGGCAATTTTATAAATGTGGAGTTCTGTTAAGCTCTCAGGCGTCTGGGAAGTTGTGTAAACATGGACCGATGCTTGACAGTCTTGTAGCTGTGGTTTTCTGTTTGAGCCAGAAGATGACAGATGTCTCTGGGCAGCGTTTATGTGGTCACTCTGATTGCTTCTCACAAAGCAATCAATGAAGCAGCAAAATGGCATTTTAAGTGCAGTGTTGGGCAGGGTTGGGGAGACGGAGTGGGAGTAGGAGGGTGGGGAAGAGGAAGAAAGAGAATGGTACACCTGAACACAAAGTCAAGAAGCACTTGTCACTGAGGCCACAGTTTCACATGCCCACATGTGTCGCTATAATAACCACTCAGTGAGTCAGGACTAAAGACAAACAAGAAAGTGGTGTCCAAAGGAAATTTTGGTCTGAAATACTTCACATACAAATCTACTTTTTTAAAAGCTTTATCAGGTTGCTGCCATCTTCAAAGAACATCAGTATTATTGTCACAATCCTAAAATCAATTCACAACAGGCACTTGAAGCTTTCCCAGGGATAAGAAGTGCATGGTTTGCTTGTCCATTTCTATTAACCAGGTCTTGACTTTCTAAAATACCCTCTTACCTTGAAGGTGGATTTCAAAAAGTGCTCACCTACAATTCTTTTCAATTCTGATCCTCTCCCAGATATATAAATGAATATACAGCATCCTGTTCAAATAGTAAAATGGTGGGGGGTGCGGTGACTGGGATGGCCAACAGGATTATGGCCTGGAAATTATGGGCAGGGAGGGGGAGTCTCTCTTTGGGGACCTCTTTGCGATCCCCTAACCTGTGTCATGACATCCTCAAAGTCACATCAGACTCACTGCTGCTTTTCCCCCAAACTGACACTTTAATACAAAGATTTCAAATCATTTTGAGGAATATCCTGTAGAACTAATGCTCTGTACATTTATTTCTCAGATTGAGTACATACTTTCAAAATTAAACATTAATAATACAGGTGGTAAACATCTATTGACAGATGAATGGATTAAGAAGATGTGCATATATACAATGGAATACTACTCAGCTATAAAAAAGAATGAAATAAGGCTATTTGCAGCAACTAGATGGACCCACAGATTATCATACTAAGTGTATTAAGTCAGATAGAGAAAGATAAATATCATATGATATCACTTATGTGTGGAATCTTAAAAAAATGATACAAATGAACTATTTACGAAACAGACACAGACTCACAGACATAGAAAGCAAACTTATGGTCACCAAAGAAGAAAGGCAGGGGGAGGGATAAATTAGGAGTTTGAGATTAACATATATACATTACTATGTGTGAAATGGATCACCAGCAAGGACCTACTATATGGCACAGGGAACTCTATATTCTCTAACAAATGGGAAAAGAATTTGAAACAGAAAAGCTATATATATGTTTGAATCACTTTGCTGTACACCTAAAACTAACACAACACTGTAAATCAACTATAATATAAAGTAAGAATTTAAAAAGAATACAGTTGGCACTTGCCCTTTTATTAACTCACAAATTCTCACACCCACACTGCAAGTGGGTATCATAATACTCAAGCAAAAGATCATGAAACTAAAGCTGGGAGAGATCAACTGTCTTAAGTGAGGTCCCACAACTAATGCATAGCAGAGCTGGGCTTGAATCCAGGCCTTCTGCCCTTTCCCACAGCATCATAATTGTCTCTCCAGTTAGTAATAGAACACTCAAATCTTAGAACTGGTGAAATGCAAGTCCTCAAAAACAGAGATTATTCGCAACATTTCCCAGTGTTGATGTTAGCATTTGCCCAGTGTGATCCTCACCAAGAATATGCTGACTAAATTAAGAAGACAATTTGCAGATTCTTAGATGGGCTGCATTCACATTTTGCCCCTTTCCAGTTCCAGTTTGTTAACAGTAGAATGGGGGTTGGGGGTGACTGACAGGGAAACTGAGGCAAGTTTGATGCAGAGAAAACAACAAAAGAAAAGAAGTTCTCTGGGAAGTGACCTCAAGAGACTAGCAAAAGGTGATGGAGACAGAGAGATGAATAGGGAATTCTGGATCCAAATAAGCACAGGAAGGAATGAATGGCTTGTGTTTCTTCCCAGTCCTGCCCTCCCATCCCACCATTTCCTCTCATAAAGCAAGAGAACAAAAACAAACCCACACTAAACCCAACCCAAAAACACAAACAAGAAGATTAAACAGGGAATTCTAGCCAGAAGAAAACTCAGGATAAAGGGAGGAGAAAAGGAAGGATCTTGACCTTCCTAGGTATCCAGGTGGCTGGCAATCCTTTTATCTTCATTTTCAAAACCTGGGTTTTTCTAGTGTGCAGATGAGACAACCCTGGTATGTTAATATGATAGCCAGAGTGACATGGTAAAGAGAATGTGAGCAACACATGGTAACCATGACAGGCTTGGACCAGCATCAGTTCAAAGCATCTTCACACAAGTACAGTGACTACAACTTCAGATTACATGTCAGATAGGATTGGTACTGCTTCCTGTTCTAACTTTATGATCTGGATAATTACCAGAGCTCATTAAGTTCTTCCTTGTTGGCTGGAATCTAGGGCTTTCACAACTGAATCTTAGTTTTACTGACAGTATTTAAAAAAAAAAAAAAAAAACCCTAATGAAGCTAAAAGTTTCAGGAGCTCAATCATTCTTTCCCAACCTCAGGTTTGAGACCTGCTGAGTCTAACACTGTACCATGTACACCTCTTCCCCATCATCCTCTTAGGCAGCAGCTTGGTTCCCTGTATACTTTAACTTTCATGCTTATCTCTCCTCCCATGTCTAACAGAGGAGATGTTGATCTGGGAATCTACAGTAGAAAATGTGGTATCTCGCTTGTCTGTGGCATAATATGGATAGGAAAACGTTATTGTAAGGCTCCCCTTTTACAGCTTAAATAAATAAAATACAAGGTCCAGGGAGAGTAATCGTTTCTTCAGGTTACATTAGCTTGGATCCTGGAATTAAACTCATGTCTTCCAAATTTCAAGCCACTGAGCTTTCCCCTACTCCACACTGGACTCCTATAAAGTACCATCCAGTTCCAGTTCCAGTTCAGTCACTCAGTCATGTCTGACTCTCTGTGACCCCATGAACGGCAGCACGCCAGGCCTCCCTGTCCATCACCAACTCCCAGAGTTTACCCAAACTCGTGTCTATTGAGTCAGTGATGCCATCCAACCATCTCATCCTCTGTCATCCCCTTCTCCTCCTGCCTTCAATCTTTCCCAACATCACGGTCTTTTCATAAGAGTCAGCTCTTTGCATGGCCGAAATATTGGAGTTTCAGCTTCAATATCAGTCCTTTCAATGAACACCCAGGACTGATTTCCTTTAGGATGGACTGGTTGGATCTCCCCACAGTCCAAGGGACTCTCAAGAGTCTTCTCCAACACCACAGTTCAAAAGCATCAATTCTTCTGCGCTCAACTTTCTTTATAGTCCAACTCTCACATTCATAGATGACCACTGGAAAAACCATAGCCTTGACTAGAATGACCTTTGTTGGCAAAGTAATGTCTTTGCTTTTTAATATGCTGTCTAGGTTGGTCGTAACTTTCCTTCCAAGGAGTAAGCGTCTTTTAATTTCATGGCTGCAGTCACCATCTGCAGTGATTTTGGAGCCCAAAAAAATAGCCACTGCTTCCACTGTTTCCCCATCTATTTGCCATGAAGTGATGGGACTGGATGCCATGATGTTCATTTTCTGAATGTTGAGCTTTAAGCCAACTTTTTCACTCTCCTCTTTCACTTTCATCAAGAGGCTCTTTAGTTCTTCTTCACTTTCAGCTTTTTGTTTTGATTTTAAGTATATTCTCTCTATTTTTATGTTACTGTTTTCATATTTTTAATGTTTACCTTTTTATTTCATATTTCCTATTTTTAATCTTTAATCTCTATATTTTACCTTTCTAGTTCATGGAACATTTGTATTTTCTCTTAGATCTTATCTTCTTTATTTTTTATGTTTTAATCTTTTACCTCACTGGTTTATAACCTGTCTTCTATTTTAAATCTCATCTACTTTATCTTCTTATTTAAAAAACCTTAACTCTTTCCCTTTATTGGACTTGTGAGCTTATTTTTACCCTGTGCTCTTTTTTTCTCTTACTTTATATTCTTTTTTACCTTAATGGCTTCCTAAGTTTCTACTCTATCTTCATTTAAAGGTTTTCATTGATTTTTACTTATTTATTTAAAGTTTTAAAGCAAGTCAAATTAAGTTATCATGAAAAAAATAAGAATAGTTGTTGCCACTGATGAGTGAGGCATAAGGATATATCAGAAAGAGTATAATGGTTATTTTTTTAGGGTAATGGCTATGTTCTGTATCCTAATGGTCATGTTCTGTATCCTGATAAGGATTTGGATTATATGGGAGAATTGCACTTATTATAACTCATCAATGGTACACTTAGTACTTATGTATTTCATTATACACTTTATATCAAAAGAAAAAAGAAATGCAGACATGCAGCAAAAAGAAAAAAATATCCAGGAATAAACTTACCTAAGGAGACAAAAGAATTGTACACAAAAAATTATAAGACACTAATGAAAGAAATCAAAGATGACATAAACAAATGGAGAGATATTCCATGTTCTTGGATAGGAAGAATCAATATTGTGAAAATGACTATACTACCAAACACAATCTACAGATTCAATGCGATCCCTATCAAATTACCAACGGCATTTTTCACAGAACTAGAACATAAACTTTCACAATTCATATGGAAACACAAAAGGCCCCAAATAGCCAGAGCAGTCTTGAGAAAGAAGAATGGAGCTGGAGGAATCAACCTTCCTAGCTTCGGATTATACTACAAAGCTACAGTCATCAGGACAGTATGGTACTGGCACAAAAACAGAAATATAGACCAATGGAACAAGATAGAAAGCCCAGAAAGAAACCCATGCACCTATGGGTACCTAATTTTTGACAAAGGACACAAGAATATCCAATGGGGCAAAGACAGCCTCTTCAATAAGTGGTACTGGGAAAACTGGACAGCTACATATAAAAGAATGAAATTAGAACACTTCCTAACACTGTACATAAAGATAAACTCAAAATGGATTAAAGACCTAGATGTAAGACCAGAAACCATAAAACTCTTAGAAGAAAACATAGGTAGAACACTTGATGACATAAATCAAAACAAGATCCTATGTGACCCACCTCCTAGAGTAATGGAAATAAAAACAAAAGTAAACAAGTGGGACCTGATTAAACTTAAAAGTTTTCCACAGCAAAGGAAACTATAAGCAAGGTGAAAAGACAACCCTAAGAATGGAAGAAAATAATAGTAAATGAAACAACTGACAAAGGATTAATTTCCAAAATATACAAGCAGCTCATGCAACTCAATACCAGAAAAACAAACAACCCAATCAAAAAGTGGGGAAAAGACCTAAACAGACATTTCTCCAAAGACGACATACAGATGGCTAACAAACACATGAAAAGATGCTCAACATTGCTCATTACTAGAGAAATGCAAGTCAAAATTACAATGCGATATCACCTCACACCAGTCAGAATGGCCAACATCAAAAAGTCTTCAAACAATAAATTCTGGAGAGGATGTGGAGAAAAGGGAATGCTCTTGTACTGTTGGTGGGAATGTAAATTGATACAGCCACTATGGAAGATGGTATAGAGATTCCTTAAAAAACTAGGAATAAGACCGCCATATGACCCAGCAATCCCACTCCTAGGCATATACCTTGAGGAAACCAAAACTGAAAAAGACACATGTACCCCACTGTTCACTGCAGCACTATTTATAGTAGCTAGAACATGGAAGCAACCTAGATGTCCATCAACAAATGAATGGATAAAGTTGTGGTACATATACACAATGGAGTATTACTCAGCCATAAAAAGGAACACATTTGAGTCAGTTCTGATGAGGAGGATGAACCTAGAACCTATTATACAGAGTGAAATGAGTCACAAAGAGAAAGATAAATATTGTATTCTAACACATATATATGGACTCTAGAAAAATGGTACTGAAAAATGTATTTACAGAGCAACAGTGAAGAAACAGACATAGAGAATAGACTTATGGACATGGGGAGGGTGGAGGAGAGGGTGAGATGGAGAGGGAAAGAGTAACATGGAAACTTACAATACCATATGGAAAATAGATAGCCAACAGGAATTTGCTGTACGGCTCAGGAAACTCAAACAGCGGCTCTGTATCAACCTACAGGGGTGGTATGGGGAGGGAGATGAGAGAGAGGTTCAAAAGGGAGGGGATATATGCATCATATTGAGGTTTGACAGAAAACAAAATTCTGTAAAGCAATTATGCATCAATTAAAAAATACATTAATTTTTTAAAAAAGAAATGCAAACAACCTAAGTTTTCATTGATTTTATTATTAGGAAGAAATGTGGTAGGGAGAACTCAAACAATAAATACATTTTGAAGGCCCACCTTTCCTTTGGCTTCCTACCACCACCCCTGATTTTCCCTTAAAATTATCCTAATTTTAGGAATGGCTTTTAAAACACAGCTCACAGAAAGAAATCCTCCTACATTGCTGGTGGAGATATAAGTTGGCACAGTCACTATGGCAAACAGTATGGAGGTTCCTTTAGAAATTGAAAATAGAGTTACTATATGATCCTGCAATCCCACTCCTGAGTATATTCCCAGAGAAAATTATAATTTGAAAGATACATGCATCCCAATGTTCATTGCAGCACTATTTACAATAGCCAAGACATGGAAGCAACATAAATGCCCATCAACAGATACCTGGATAAAGATGGAATGGGGGAGGAGAGGGGCGGTAAAGGAGCTATACAGAATGCTATTAGGAAAATATACACATTTTAGCATAGATTGTGAATTAGATAATAATAATAATAATGTATGAACATTAAATGTTCTGATTTTGACTACTATGCTGAGATTATAGGGCTTCCCAGGTGACTCAGTGGTAAAGAATTTGCCTACCAATGCAGGAGACTCATGTTCCATCCCTGGGTCAGGAAGAGGAAATGGCAATCCACTTCAGTATTCAGGCCGGGATAATCCCATGTACAGAGGGGCCTGGTGGGCTACAGGGGGTCGCAAAAAGTCAATGCAACTGAGTGACTGAGCACACATGCATGGTGAAATTATGTAAAGGAATAACTTTGTTCCTCAGAAGTCACACTAAAGTATTTGGGGATAAAAGTCTATGATGTCTCACTAGCCAAATCTGGGTCGTTTGGGGCATCAAAATAGATAATGATAGTAATGAATTATAACCCAAGGGAACAGAAAGAGGAATTTATGAATCCATATCGATATAAATACATATGTGAAATGAAATGGAAAGCTCTTTCTTACAGAATTATTCCCAAATTAAGAGCGTATGTGTGAGAGAAAGCGTATAAAACAAGTAGGGAAAATTATAACAACTGGTGAAACTCAGAGTTTGAACGCAGTAGGCTACACAGGCGCTCAGATGAGAAGGAAGGTAGACTGATTGTCGGAAGGTGCTGGATGAATTAGGTCTTGATTTCACTTAACTCCTGTGGGAGAAAGACAGTGGAGGATTCTTTTTTGGGCTCCATACTCCAGCCACCCTCTAATATATTTCTCTCCAGACTGTTTTATGTCCCTCCTCAGTAAGGTCAAAGGAGCAAAAGTCAAACTCTTGGAGAGTTCACTGCCTTCTTCATGACAGTTATGCTGGCCAGACTGTGGACTATTTCAACTGCTTGAAAAGATATCAACACATACGGACAATTAATCTTCGTCAAAGGAGGCAAGAATATACAATTGAGGAAAGACAGTCTCTCTAACAAGTAGTACTGGAAAATTTAGACAATCACATGTAAATCAGTGAAGTTAGAACATACCCTCACATCATGCACACAAAAAAATTCAAAATGGCTTAAAGACTTAAATATAAAACAAGATATCATAAATACCTAAAAGAGAACACAGGCACAACATTCTCTGATATAAATCATGTAAATGTTTTCTTAGGTTTTCTATTCCCAAGGCAATAGAAATAAAAGCAAAAGTAAACAAATGGGACATAATCAAGCTTGTAAGATTTTTGTACAGCAAAGGAAACCATAAACAAAATGAAAAGACAACCTATGAATGGGGAGAAAATATTTAAGTGATGCAATCATAGGGTTTAATTTCCAAACTATACGAATAATTCATCCAATTCAATAACAAAAAAAATCAGCAACCCAATCAAAAAATGGGCATAAGATCTAAACAGACATTTCTCCAAAGAAGACACACAGATGGCCAACAGGCACATGAAAAGATACATGAGTATCTTTCGCATTACTAGTTTTGCATTACTAGAGAAATGCAAATTAAAACTATAACGAGGTACCACCTCACAATGGTTAGAATGGCCATCTTTAAAAAGTCTACAAATAATGAATGCTGGAGAGTGTATGGAGAAAAGGAACCCTCTTACACTGTGGTGGGAATGTAAGTTGGTGCAGCCACTATGGAAAACAGTAAACTAAAGGTAGAGTTGCCATATGATCCAGCAATTCCACCCCTGGGCATATACCCAGGCAAAACTATAGATATATGCACCTCTGTGTTTATAGTAGCATTATTTATATTAGCCAAGGCATGGAAACAACCTAAATATCCATCAACAGATGAATGGGTAAAGAAGATGTGAGATAGATATATATATATGACTTAATATTACTCAGTCATTAAAAAGAATGAAATAATACTATTTGCAGCAACATGGATGGACCTAGAGATTACCATACTAAGCAAAATAAGTCAGACAGAGGACAAATACCATGATATCACTTATATGTGAAATCTAAAGTATGATGCAAATGAAACAGAAACAGACTCACAGGTATAGAGATGTAGTGTTGCCAAGGAAATGGCAACCCACTCTAGTACTCTTGCCTGGAAAATCCCATGGATGGAGGAGTCACAAAGTCCATGGGGTCGCAAAGAGTCGGACACAACTGAGCGACTTCAGTTTCACTTTTTTAAAGGGGAAGGGGCTGGGGGAGAAGTTTTAAGAGTTGGGGATTAGCATATGCAAACGACTATATACAGAATGGATAAATAAAGTCCTACTGTATAGCACAGGAAGCTATATTCAATATTCTGTGATAAACCATAATGGAAAAGAATATATATATATATATATATATATATATATGTATAACTTACTTTGCTGTACAGCAGAAATTAACACAACATTGTAAATCAACTATATTTTAATAAAAATTTTTTTAAATTACCAATCCTGCCTTTTCTGGTCAGTTGCATTAGGCAACACAGTACACAGGAAATAAGGAAAGCCTGTTTTAATCCAGGTCACAGGCCAATGTAATCCCTTGGAATGTGTCTCAGTGTGTAAGACAGTGGCTGACACAGGCTATCTCAGATCCACTGTCTGGCTTCTTCAAGGAGAAGATGTTATGGAATGAATGGTCCTGAACAACAAGTAAAAGTTGAGAATCTTAGTTTTAGTGACAGTGTACATTTCTGCCCCACATCTCTTGTTGGATCCTCTTGTAGAATTCCACTGAGGGTCTTTGTACCTGTTTCAGGAAGTAATTTTCCCTGTAGAATGAAAAATGGAATCCTCAGGCCACTCAAGCCCACTGCTGTCAGACATCACCCACACTCTCTGGGGAAATTCTTGACTCCTTGTATAAATGAACCCACACTGAGCCCCACCCTAGTACCAGTGCCCTGACCCAGAAAATTCCAAGTGTTCCCTAATTCTAGGAATTGGTTGATGTTCCACCTTGGACTGGACAAACTTGACTTGCCAGATATGGGAAAAATCAGGTTACCTGAGAAAAGAGTTTAACTGGGTGATAGGCATTAAGTCTTAAGTTGCTTACCTTTGGGCTTAGTAAGTGTTTGCCCCTTAATGAATAAGTTATAGTAGTGTGGCAAAAATATTAATTGAGTGTGTTGGTTTTTTAAATGGGTTCTAATATCTGTTTATAAGAAATCTCAATTTTGAGATATTAATCTCTCCAAATTAGTAATGAAAAGTTGAATAGCTGTGAGAGGAGAAAAGAGGAACAAGATATATGTAGCCTCAAAATATTGCTCCACACATAATGCTCATTGATTACAAAGGGGGAAATAGTAAATTTACAATAAGACATCTGAATAACACCAACTCAAACCAAGTGCCTCCAGACATGATACACTAAGAATAAAATAACAATTATTGAGAATGACTGAGAGACTCCTTCCTCTTACCTCTGGACTTCTCCTAAGCTCCATCACTCATACGGCTGGAACCTCTTCTACCCAGCCCCCATTAATGCCCTTGGAAGCCGGACATGATTTGTTTTAGCACCTTTCCTACACTCACCCTACCAACCTCCAAAGTTCACATTGTTTGCTCTCCATGTGGTCTTTTTATGATGCTGTTTAAATCTCAAGTTACTAAGTGTCTTCCATGGCAGAGTAGCTCATCTCTAAGACTCTGAACACTAGACCTTAAGACCAATGAGACTGCCAAGAATAATTTAGGAAAGGAAGGGTTAATTTCCTATGTGGTGAGAATGTTCCTTTAGGGACTGACCAAAATTCATTACAAATAGAATCTAATGGTACTAAAAGCTAGTTCATGGCTGCCGGGAGCCAGCATGGGAGATCCCACTCATGACAAGGTCACGCGGAGAGGCCTGATGGGCAAGGCGAGTCAGGCCTCAGGGGTTCCCCCTGGATTTTCCTGAACATCTACCCCCAAAAACCAGAGTCTGCCTGCTTTAGTGTGTTATGCTTTCCACCTATTCTTCTGACATTAACAGGGGGCTGTCCCCCCACCACCTTTTTCTGGAAAAAGTTAATTTAGAGCTTTTAGATAATAAATCTCCTGGGCATAATAAGAGTGTTTCAATCCAAAAACCCCTCTGATGGCTTTCTAGCCTGCCTGCTGGACTCTTACAGCTGCGCATGTGATTGTTTGCGGCCTCCTGACCGCGAGAGGCACAGGAAGCTTAAAACATCCTAGGAATGTAGGGGCTTCCAAGGAGTCAAAATCATTAGAATAGGACTGATTAAAGGTTTCATTTGTTGAGCCAATAATTGCTGCCAAATTTTCATATCTTTTATTTGTAGATATAGTTGGTATATAAAAAAAACAGGTAGTAGACCCGGTATTAGCAACATTAGATCTTTGAGTTAAGTACTTTCTTTGTTATAACCCACTGCACCTTTGTTCTACAGGAATGTACTTTGAGGGTGATGCAGAGCAAAGAAAAAACTCTTCTAGGAAAAAGAGTTTTCTGGTTGATAGACATTTATCTAGGAAGAGAGCCATAAAAATGTTAACAGGCCTTTTGGCCAGAAGGTAATGTAAACCACCTGAGACCTTTTGTATACGGGAAGATATGCAAAAAGAAAGCCTGGTCTCAATGAGGGTCAGGACTGCTGCCCCTACACAACTCTGCATATTCCATTATTTCTTTATGTACAAGTTGGGGTATATAAGATGATTTTGAAAATAAAGTTGTGAGTCTTGCACTGATGCTGGGCTCCCCCATGTCATTCTTTTCTCCCCTTTTCCGGCTGAATTCCCATCTGGAGTACGGAGGCTCTCCAAGTCTACTTACTTGCCCTGGCTTCTAAGATCCATGTGAGAGGGAGCCCAAGGCGGGGCACTCTCTGCTATTCAAGTGGGCGCCAGTGGCCTAACGTAGATGGTGCAAACCTCTTGTCTCGAGGTTTTATTAGTTTTCCACGTAAACCAAGTTATTCAGCCTCTTTTCTCCACTAATTTTCCTACTACACTATTCTTTCCTAATCTCTTTATATTTCTAATTAAATAGTCCTTTCCCAGACTCCGACTCCATCCCCGCTTCGAATTCCCTGGATCCACCGGGGCTGGACCCCGGCACATGGCAAAAATTAAAGATAAATTTTATTATCTGTCTGCCCCCAAAGTTACTATATTAGAAGCTAGGTCTTGTCTCATTACTATCTTTGGAGTTAATATTTAGGACCAAGTAGAAAGAGACAGGTTTCCCTAAGTTTTAAGTCTATGTATCTCCAAGAAGGCAAAGTGGTTGTCTGAGGAGGCCTTACACATAGCCGGGAAAAGAAGAAAAGCAAAAGGCAAAGAAGAAGGGGAAAGATACACCCAACTGAATACAGAATTCCAGAGAATAGCAAGGAGAGATAAGAAAGCCTTCTTAGGTGAACAAAGCAAAGAACTAGAGGAAAACAACAGGATAGGAAAGACTAGAGATCACTTCAAGAAAATTGGAGATACCAAGGGAACATTTCAGGTAACGATGGGCACAATAAAGGACAGAAATGGCAATGACCTAACAGAAGCAGAAGAGATTATAAAGAGGTGGCAATAATACACAGAAGAACTATACAAGAAAGGACTTAATGACCTAGATAACCACAACGTTGTGGTCACTCACGTAGAGCCAGACATCCTGGAGTATGAAGTCAAGTGGGCCTTATGAAGCATTACTATAAGCAAAGCTAGTGGAGATGATGGAATTCCAACTAAGCTATTTAAAATGCTCAAAGATGATGCTGCGAAAGTGCTGCACTAAATATGTGAAATTGGAAAAAGTTAGAGTGGCCACAGGACTGGAAAAGATCAGTTTTCATTTCAATTCCTAAGAAAGGCAATGTCAAAGACTGTTCAGACTAGTGTACGATTGCACTCATTTCACATTCTAGCAAGGTAATGCTCAAAATCCTTCCAGCTAGGCCTCAGCAGTATGTGATCCAAAAACTTCCAGATGTTCAAGCTGGATTTAGAAAAGGCAAAGGAATCAGAGATCAAATTGCCAACATCTATTGGATCATAGGAAAAACAAGGGAATTCAAGAAAAATATCTACATCTGCTTCATTGATTACGTTAAAACCTTTGACTGTGGGTCACAATAAACTGTGGAAAATTTTTCAAGAGATGAGAATACCAGACCACCTTACCTGCCTCCTAAGAAGCCTGTACACAGATCAAGAAGCAACAGTTAGAACTGGATATAGAACAATGGACTGGTTCAAAATTGGGAAAGGAGTACATCAAGGCTGTATATTGTCACCCTGCTTATTTAACTCATATGCAGAGTACATCATGCAAAATGCCAGGCTGGATGAAGCAAAAGCCAGAATCAAGATGTCCAGGAGAAATATCAATAACCTCAGATATGCAGATGACACCACCCTTATGGCAGAAAGTGAAGAAGAACTAAAGAGCCTCTTGATGAGGGTGAAAGAGGAGTGAAAAAGCTGGTTTAAAATTCAACATTCAAAAACTAAGATCATGGCATTTGGTTCCATCGTTTCATGATAAATAGATGGGAAAAAAGTGGAAACAGTACCAGACTTTCTTTTCTTGGGCTTCAAAATCACTGTGGATGGTGACTGCAGCCACAAAATTAAAGGATGCTTGCTTCTTGGAAGAAAAGCTATGACCAACCTAGGTAGCATTTTAAAAAGCAGAGACATCACTACCAACAAAGGTCCACATAATCAATGCTATGGTTTTTCCAGTATTCATGTATGAATGTGAAAGTTGGACCATAAAGAAGGCTGAGCACTAAAGAACTGATGCCTTTGAACTGTGGTGCTGGAGAAGATTCTTGAGAGTCTCTTAGACAGCAAAGAGATCGAACTAGTCAATCCTAAAGGAAATCAACCCTGAATATTCATTGGAAGGACTGATGCTGAAGCTAAATCTCCAATACTTTGGCCACCTGATCCAAAGAACTGACTCACTGGAAAAGACCCTGATGCTGGGAAAGATTGAGGGCAGGAGAAGGGGAAAACAGAGAATGAGATGATTGGATGGCATATGAGTTAGAGCAAATTTTGAGAGATAGTGAAGGACAAGGAAGCCTGGTGTACTGCAGTCCACAGGGTCCCACAGAATCAGACACAACTTACTGACTGAACAGCATGTCCATTCTGGAGTCAGAGTACACTCATATTTTTCTGGGCTGGCTAGGAAATCTGGGGATGAAGAATAAGTTAATGGACTTTCAATTTCTATTGGTGGAGTGTTACCATCTTATGACCTTTCAGAATTTTACTTCTAAGCCTGAAGGAAGACATTTCTTTGTTCCCCTCATTCCAGTTAGTTGCTAATCACTTGAAACCTGCTTTACTCACACCAAGGCTTAGCTGCATAGGACTTTCCCTCCAAGTGCCTATTAGATATAAACTAAAGAGAATTAGGGATTGCAAGACAGGAAAACCAAAACAAGAGGAAACAAACAAAACTGTAAAACTTACATCATGATAATCAGAAGAATTTTCTGGGAGTTTCAGTTCAGTCAGTTCAGTCGCTCAGTCATGTCTGACTCCTTGCAACCCCATGAACTGCAGCACGCCAGGCCTCCCTGTCCATCACCGACTCCCGGAGTTCACTCAAACTCATGTCCATCAAGTTGGTGATGCCATCCAGCCATCTCATCCTCTGTCGTCCCCTTCTCCTCCTGCCCCCAATCTCTCCCAGCATCAGTCTTTTCCAATGAGTCAACTCTTCGCATGAGGTGGCCAAAGTACTGGAGTTTCAGCTTTAACATCGTTCATTCCAAAGAACACCCAGGACTGATCTCCTTTAGAATGGACTGGTTGGATCTCTTTGCAGTCCAAGGGACTCTCAAGAGTCTTCTCCAGCACCACAGTTCAAAAGCATCAAATTTTTGGCGCTCAGCTTTCTTCACAGTCCAACTCTCATATCCACATATGACTACAAAACCTAAATATTACCATGAACTTATCACATTAAAAAATACTTTATAATCAGTCTATATTGTAAGATCTGTTTGACCATTAGATATGGCAATGGGGACAGATTCTGAGACATTGTTATCAGAGCTATGAATTAGATGAATGAGGATGTAGAAGTCCAGGTCTTGGTTAACTGCTGAGAAGCTCAGCTCTATGAACCCAAGTATCTTTATGTACAGGCTGCTTTCTTGCTGAGTCCAGGTAGTGTTCCCTTGTATTGAACAACTGATTTGTGAAAATAAATATAACCAAATAAATTACCTGGGGAGACTTCCCAACACCAGAACCATTAGTGAATTGCTTGGAAGTGTGTCCCTCAGTCCCTATTTGTATATATTTTTATTATTTCTACTACTATACTACCAAATAAAACCATTTTGAACTCCATCACAGTTTTTAAAAGGTAACTTTATTGTTCCCAAATTATAGAATCAGAGTGTTAGCAAAGTTAGTCCCCAAGAGCAGTCACCCAAAGGTGGTGGTATCCTCTAGGTCCACATGTCCCAGGACCAACCATTTTCTTGAGCATCATTGCTGAGACCCTGGAAAGCTTTATTGGCAATTACCACGGAAGGGTGCCACTTTGCAGCAAGTCTACCCCAACCCCGACAGACAAGAAACTGAAGAAAGGCTTCTTCCCACCCAATCAAACTCTGTAAGCTTCCTATTAGATAGTTGCAGCTAAATGTTATGCTTCTGCAGTATCAAAAACTAATGTCACAGGGAACTTGCATGCTGAAAGAACGCAGCTAAAGAGAGATGCAGCTTGTGATCACAGAAAAGGATGCTACTGATAGCAGTATGCTTATTTCCTTCCTGGTAAATTCCAGCAAGCCAATACCTCATGCAGAAGAAGGTGACCTTTGGACATAGTTAATCCACTACTGATCACTGACAAACTCTGTGTTAACGTGTATGGAAACGTCTTCAGAGTTACACAGGATTACATATGTTCCTTTTAGATTTTTTCTTTATATTTCAGTAGAGAAGAATTGATTATAGATGGAGATCACAAGATAGATACACTATGGACCCTCGTTTGATGCGTCATGAGAACCTGATCCTTAACCCACTGTCAGAGTTATGATCTATAACTGATCAGGAGGAAATTGCATCAAAGGTGCCACCACTCCTTTTATCTTGTATATTCATACCACTCTCCACTGGGCTAGATCTGTACCTTGTCATGGAATAGAGAAGAAAAAACATTCTCACATACAGAACCTATTCTTTCATCATTTGTAATATAGTGGCCTGCTATATAATTCCTGCCACAGAGGAGGGCTACATACAGGTCAACAAGTCAGAAGTAAAGTCATTGTTTTGGGTAGGCAGCTCCATAACATTTGGACTTAGGAGCCAGTTTATCTGGGTTTGAATCTCAGCTCTGCCACCAGTTGCAGTACCAGTTGCATGATTCATCTGTAACATGGCAGTAACAGCATCTGCCTCATGTGATTGTTCTGAAGGTTAAATAAGTTCACTTATGTGAAGTGCTTATGTAAGGTACATACAGCATACAGTAAACTCTATGTAAGTGTTAGTTGTGAATGTTGTTACTTGACTGGAATACAGTACACTCATTTATTCAGTACAGTAAGTTAACTCATTTAGGTAACTATACGTAGGTATCTTTTAATAACCAATTTATGGCCAAGGTGAAAAGTTACAATATCTGATTTAATTTTTCCCAAACTAAAATTCATGCAGCCATTGGGGCTTCACCACCCTTTTGATTAGGCACTGATACACACCTAAGACTACTGAAGGAGAGATACTTAGCCACGCCCTGTAGTACTTCTTGGCCCATGTGGAGGCAAAGTGCTCTTCTATTTATGCTTTAGTTTTAAAAATACTTAACTATGAGGCTGTATTCCAGTTACTGCTCATAGAGCATCATTTCATATTCACTGCTCTCAAAATTTATCAAAAACTCAACTGTAAAAGCGTTACTTATAAAAGTTTGCCTGAGAGACTTTCCTGGTGGTCCAGTAGTTAAGAATCCACCTTGCAATGCAGGGGACATGGGTTCGAGCCCTGGCTGGGGAACTAAGATCCTACATGGCATGAAGCAACTAAGCCTGAGTGCCACACTACTGAGTCCAGGCACCACAACTAGAGAGTCTGTGTACACAAAAGATCTCTCATGATGCAATGAAGATCCTGTGTGCCACAAATAAGACCTGATGCAGCCAAATAAATAAATAAATAAATTTTTTAAAGTTTTCCTGAAAGATACACATTCCTCAAAACAATTAAATCATCATCATCCTAAAAGAACTGTATTAGGGTTATTGTTCTTTTCATTAAAGAGTATCCTCTCAAGAGGCATTCAAGGAGAAATTTCTTTCTGGTCTCACTATCAGAAATTATAATAGAAGTCAATGTTTATTGAGCATTACCAAGAATCTATTACTTGTCAAAGCACTTTGTGTATATTAACTCCTTTAATCTGTGAAACATTTCTGTGAGTAGATACATAATAATCTTTGTTTTACAAGTGAGAACACTGAAAAACAGAGGTTAAGTAACTTATCCATATTTACTTAGCTAGTAAACTGTAGAGATTAGAGCACAAGTAGTCTATCTCCAAGGAATAGTTTCCAAACCACCGTCCTATACTGACTCTTGGAAAATATATACTGATTCCTGAACAGCTTTTTGATCTTGTCTCATTGACTTTTATGAATCAAAAACTGATTTGAATTCATTACTAGGAAGTTCAGAGCCAAGTTCCTAACCACATAAGAGATCTTATGGCATAAATTTTATATCACAATCTAAATTCTAACTTTCATCTTTTCTTATTTACATTTTCCCCTTGTCCCATCATCCTTATTCACTTACGAAAATTATGTGTGCCTGATATCAAAACCTGTCCAGAACAGTAAGGAAAAAAACATTATAAGCCAGTCTTACGAACATAGATGCAAAAATATTAAAAACATTAGCAAGCTGATTTAAGCAATATACTTAAGAAAAAAAATCATAACCAGATTAGATTTATCTAAGGAATGCAAGAGTAATTTATCATTTAAAAAACATGTGAATAATAAAATTTATCATACCAGCAAATTAATGAGAAAAATCACATGATTACCTGAATCTATGCAGGAAAAAATATATAATAAAATACAATATCCACTCATAATTTCCCAAAAATCTTAACAAGCTTGGATTAGAAGGGACCTTCTTTCCCTTCTATTAATGAAGGAATTTTAAAGATAAACCTATGGTACACAACACATTAATGCTGAAATACTGAAAATATTTCCTTTAAGATGAGGAATAAGACAAGGGCTCTCATTATCTTACCATTCAACACTGTACTGTACCTAGTCAACAGAGAAATGCAGGATAGAGAAGAAGCAAAACAATTACTATCTGGTGATGATATAACTGTGTATATAGAAAATAAAACTCTATGGGTAAATCACTGGAATTAATAAGAATCAATATGCAAAAGTCAACTGCATTATACATACAACAAAAATAAATAAGGATCAAAATTTTTAATAGTTACCATTCTCAATAGCATTTTTTTTTAATTTATGGAGAAAAATTATAATCTATACTTAAACTCATTTTTAAAAGCCTAAATAAGGTCTTCCCTGGTGGTCTAATTGTTAAGAATCCACCTGGCAATGAAGGAGACACAGGCTCAGTCCATAATCCAGGAAGATTCCACGTACTGAGGAACAGCGGAGCCCGGGCTCCATGTCTACTGAAGCCCATGCACTTAGAGCCCGTGCTCTGCAACAGGAGAGGCCACTGCAATGCGAAGCCACTCACCGCAGCTGGAGCGTAGGCCCTGCTCAGCGCAGCTAGAGAGCAGGCCCTGCTCAGCGCAGCTAGAGCGTAGGCCCTGCTCACCTCAGAGAGAGAGTAGGCCCTGCTCACCGCAGAGAGAGAGTAGGCCCTGCTCACCGCAGCTAGAGAGTAGGCCCTGCTCAGCACAGCTAAAGCAAGCACATGCACAGCACAGCTAGAGAGCAGGCCCTGCTCACCGCAGCTAGAGAGTGTAGGCCCTGCTCAGCGCAGCTGGAGCGAGCACATGCACAGCGACAAGGACCCAGTGCAGCCAAAACTAAGTAAGTGAACATTTTTTAAACCTAAATAAAAGTAGAGATACACCGTGTTCATGGGTCGAAAAACTCAATAATTTAAAGATGTCAATTTTTCCCAAATTGAGGTCATCTCAATCAAAATCCCAGTGTTCTGTGTATTTTTTTGTGAAACTTTACAGGACGATTCTAAAATTTATATGGAAAAACAAAAGGTCTAGAAGAGATAAACTTCTACTAACAAAAGACATAGTAAGATAACCTGTTCTACCAGATATTAAGATGTTTTACAAACTATAGACTTGAAACAGTACAGTATTTGTGCAGAAACAGATCAATCAAATTAAGTAAGGATTCCAAAAACAGTCCAATAGACATATGGATGCTTGATGTCTGACAGAAGTGGTTCTGTAAACCAAATAAGAAAAAAGACTTTCTAGTAACAGTTCTCAGACAATTATCCACATGGAAAAATGTAAAACTGGACTCTTACTATACACAAATATGAACTGTAGAATTAAAGTCCCAAAAGGAAATGGTAAAATAGAAAACTTTTAGATGAAAATATAGGAGAATATTTTAATTACCCATGGATAGAGAAAACATTTACAAATAAGGCCAAACACATAAACCATAAAGTTAAAGCTCAATAAATTTGATGCAATTAACATTAAGGACTTCTATTTATAAAAAATCCTATAATAAAGGAGAAAAGATGTCACAAAATTGATGAAAATATGACCAATTCACATAAGCCACAAAGGAATCATAACCAGAACATATAAATAACTCATATGAATCAATTTTTTAAAGGCAAAGACTCAGAAAAGAATTTGAATAGGTCCCTTAACAAAAGAGGAAATCTGATGACCCACAAACATATGAAAGAATACACAATTTCATTAGCGATCAAGAAAACACAAACTAAAATACAATGAATTATAATTTTATACCTATAAGACTGACAAAAATGTAAAAGTCTTTCAATTTAAATTTTCAAATAGCATGCATTGATGGGGACATGGAGCCAAAGGACTCATCACCCACTTTAGGTGAGAGGGAAACTGGAGAAGTCACCTCAGTAAATGGTTTAACATAATCTAGTATGGAAAGATGATGAAGTCATACCACAAGATTATATATAGGCACAGAACTGGCTTTGTTGGAGAAAATTAAAGCAGACAATCAGCAAAGCAAGGATGGTTCATTGCTGGCTCAGTCTCCCACAAAGAAGTATGATGGGCCACTAGATGCACCAGGGAGCTCTGCTCCAGGGGCAAGACCCCATGATAATGGCCTTGCTAATGTGTGGAACAAGGGGTGGGCATGGGGTCTGGTCAGTGTCAAGCAAAATATAAATTATTTTATATTTTTCTTTAAATTTTTATATAATTTTTAAACATTACTTTCCATTTACAGTTACTACAAAATATTGGCTATATTTCCTTGAACCTGTCTTACACCTGATAATTTGTATCTCCCACTCCTCTACCCCCAGAAAACAACAAAATTCTGTAAAGTAATTATCCTTCAATGAAAAAATAAATCAAAAAAAAAAAATCAACAACAGAATTCAAAAAAGGCAAAACAAAAGGATATATTTTTTGCATGTGTGCTCAGTCATTTCTGACTCTTTACAACCCCATGAACTGTAGCCCTCCAGGCTCCTCTGTCCATGGAATTATTCAGGCAAGAATACCAGAGTGGATAGCCATTCCTTTCTCCAGGGGATCTTCCCAATCCAGGGACTAAAGGTGAGTCTGCTGCATTGCAGACATTCTTTACAACTGAGTCACCTGGGAAGTCCATATATTTTTTAGGGATATACTTATAAATGGTAAAACTATAGAGAGAAGCAATGGAATAATCATCACAAAGTGATAATTTTAATTGCAAATGTATAAAAGATTTGGTAGTGGGGGGTGGGGCGTCAGTCCTTCCCCGGTGGTTCAGTGGCTAAGACTCCAAGCTCGCAATGCAGAAGGCCCAGGTATCATCCCTGGTCAGAGAACTAGATCCCACATGCAACAACTAAAACCCAACATGGCTAAGTTAATTAACTTTTTTAAAGCAATTTAGTTAGGAAACAGGGGTAGGGATGTAGATGCAGAAGGACCCAAAGGGTGTTTCTAAAGCACTGTCAGTGCTCTTTATCTTAACCTGAGTGGTTGATGCCCAAGTGTTTGCTTTATTATTATTCTTTTAATAGTACATATACATGTTTATCGGAGAGGGCGCTGGCGACCCATTCCAGTACTCTTGCCTGGAAACTCCCATGGACGGAGGAGCCTGGTAGGCTGCAGTCCATGGGGTCGCTAAGGATCGGACATCACTGAGCGACTTCCCTTTCACTTTCCACTTTCATGCATTGGAGAAGGAAATGGCAACCCACTCCAGTGTTCTTGCCTGGAGAATCCCAGGGACAGGGGAGCCTGATGGGCTGCCGTCTATGGGGTTGCACAGAGTCAGACACGACTGATGTGACTTAGCAGCAGCGGCAGCATACATATTTATACTCTTAAGATAGTTCAATTTAAAAACCAAAGTTACAAGTATATGATAAGCAAAGATAAACCTTTGAGCAGATTTTAAGTGTTATCCTTGGGATAAATTTCTCAGGACATTATTGCTAAATCAAAAGGCATGAACACTTTGGAAGTGTCAGCATGTATACACACTCCAGTGGTATCCCTTATTTTAAGCTTTGTTTTATTATATATGCATATATGTAAATTGCCTTCACTCTTCTGGATCAAGATGAAGCCTAAATAAACCAACAATAAGATGAGGATGTGGGAGTATATGAAAGGAAGAGTCCTGTTGCCTGTGTGGCAATTTTCCCCAAGATTTCTGAGAAGGAGACAAGCAAACATGATGGTGGTGTTATCCCAGGATCACATATCTGGAACCTTCCTCATGACCCAATGTAAGGGACCAGAAACTCTTCTCACCTTCAGCCTATGAATATGCTTCTGGGCTTTTCTACCTGTCCGTAGCTGGAGGCCCTCTCTGACCATCTAATATCAGCTTTCCTATCCATCTGGAACTCATTGCAGCCTGTTCCTATTTGTGCATGAGATTCTTTTTCAGCTCATCTTGATAGAAGTGACCAGTGACTTCAAACCCAACAGTAGCTCTTAGCAAAAAGCACAATGTAAACATCCTAAGAAAGACTTCCTTTCTTCTGAGGCTTTGTAGTTTGTGAAAATAAATATTGTTGACTGGTCCTGGGGAGAAATAAATCTCCCCCTGCTACAAAGACTGCAAGAAAAGTAGAAGCCTCTGCAGCTCCCATGTCCTTGGCCTAGCATTGTCCCAGGGACCACCCTGCTGATGCCCCATTGCCCTCTCCTACATCGCCAACAGAGCCCTTCCCAGGCAGAGGGAAATACTTGTCTCCACGCCTGTCTCCCTCTTTCCCCATCTGGCTCTATCTCGTGCACCTTTTATCCTCCACACCAGCATGGTGCTGATACTCTACTCCTGAACGAAGTCACACTCAAAGACCAGTAACACTGCCATCTTTTTACCCAAGGGAAAATGTGGGTACAGACTGGCAAAGAAATATGCTACAGCTACTGAGAAGGTGGTAAGAGGCAGAATTGTTAGTCTTCTGAATCCCATTCCCGTTTACTGCCAGGGCATGAAGTTTTCAGTAACAACTGTATTGTATACAGTTCTTGGACTCCTCAAGTCTGTATCTCTGCCCTGGCAGAAACAAAATGAGCTAATTAAATGCTTGCCACTGGCTTATTTTGGAAACTTTATGGAGTGTGTGAAAGCCTGAATGAATTTCAGGGCACTATTGATTACTTCAAATGCAGAGGAAATCATCCAAGCATGGGAAGAAGGTGAGGAAGCTAAACCCGTGGCCGAGGGTTATTAATATTGTAATGCTTTTGCTTATTGGCGCAGAAAAGCAACTCTTGGTTATATAAGGGACTAAAGCTTTAAGGCTATCATGGAGGAAAGTAAATAGAGTCCTTCAAGGTTGAAGAAGAGTCCAACCAAATACTCTTATCTAATTGCTTTGGAATAACCAAAATCACCCTGCTTACTGTCGGGGAAAGAAAATCAATGGATTGTATTTAGAGGAAACTAAAGGCACAATTGGGTCATTCTCTGTGGGGCTAGTAGCGAGTGTTACCTTGGCATAGACCCCTAGATGGGCAGCGATTAAGTGAAAAGTAGTTCATGCTGCTTAAAATGATCTAACAACTTTTAAATATAAAATAGGCCATTGCAAAACGTAAAGGCTTCCAGAGGATCTGCACAACTGCCCATGATTAAGAGCTTTCAAGAGGTGTGTGAATCTTCCCCGACCTCTCCCTCCAGCATATACACCAGGAAGGTGTGACTGAATCAGTGGTAACACTGATAAGGTTTGGGGATCACAGCATTAGTCACCATCACAAAGATTTCTGGGAACCAAATTAAATCTCTCCTACTTCTCCTGAAGAAGGTTTTCTTATAGGCTTCTGCTCCAGTTTGGCATGTCCAACTTTTGAACTTTCCTATCCAAAATAACCTGACATGGTAATTTCCATCACATGGTGAAATCACTTCAGAGAACAAAGCATGCTTTGAAGAAATATGCACCATCCTTCAATAGTTGGCACAGGACTGACCCAGACCAAACAGCCTTGGAAACACCTGGCCCTGAGCTCTGGCTCTTCCAACTCATCACCTCTCTGTATGGACATTTTAGTGGTAATATTTAGGAAACCACTAATGTATGTGAGAGCCTTAAGTTGGAATTCGGATGGATATTTAAGCAAGGAAGATTATTTGTTTCCAAATAAATTATGGATCAAGTGATTTCCAATACAGTGTCAAACTAAATGATTCTAAAAACACTTTAAAAATTAAGAAGAGCTTTTTTCAATATGGATTTTCAGGAGGCATTATTTATTCTCTGTTAGCAAAAAAATGGGGGGAAGGGGGAAAGTGTAATTCATTCTCTGCTAGCAAAAGAAAGTGTAACTTAATTTGCAGATTATTCTACAAGTCTGCCAGAATATGGCTCATGCGTCCCCTGGATCTTTTCATTCAGTCCATTGGCCATCAGACCCAGAAACCCCTGCTCTATAATCTGTTGGGTCCTCTCCCTCCTCATGTTCCTCCAGCTGCTGGCACAGCCTCTGTCTGAAGCCTTTGCTCCACCTCAGGCCTCCTCACATCTCCTGCCTTTTACATCTTCTCAAGCTCTCCATTGCCTAGAGACAAAGTTCAGCCCCATGACCACTCACGAGACCCTTAGTCTACACTCCAGCCTCACCTTTGTCTGCCTTCCAGCACCCTATGCTCCAGCAGAGATAGAGTCTCCCCCTGCCTCGCTCCCACCCCAACTGGTCTGGCAATTCATGTCTCTGTCTTTTAATACAGTACTCTGCCTAAAATAACTTATCCTTGGCTCCTTTATCAGAAAAAATTCTACTTATTCGATACCCAGCTCCTCACAACTTCTTGATATTTCCTCCTCTCCCCTCTCTTCTGCACTTCCACTTCTTTCTGGAACAGTATCAGTTATGCATTTATCATCCCAGGTACAGGACCTTGCGGGCAGGGCCCTTGCTAGCCTTACTTGCGTATCTTTGCTGCTCTCAGTGTCCAGCACACAGAAGCCACAGTACATCTTTGCTGAAAGACTATATTCTATTCCATTTCCAGAGAAATGATATTGTCCCCAAGAGTTGAAATTGGAGAGATATCATACACTTTACAAGGAGCAACCACTCAGTGAGATAACACCCACACCCATTGAGTTCACAAAAGCACTTATTATATCACCAGGTTTGGATACATAGTGCTGATACTGCTGTGTTGACAACATTGCCTCTCTCCGTAGTCACATATTTTCCCAGGAAGATGCTCCTTTTTTCATCTCTGTCCAAGAAAGGCATTCTTAAAAATGTCCTCTAACTTAAAGATTGGAGCTGCTTCGGTCTCAGGAACCAAAATATTGCTTGTATATCTCCTTTGGTTTTAACTTTGTCATAAAAAGCAGCGCTCACCATGAGGATTCATCTATTCAGTAGAGCTCTGGGACATAGGGACAATACGGGCACGCCAGTTCACCCACTGGCACTCAGGAAGTGATCACTGAATTATAATTGTTGGCCTGATTTTTAAAATATATATTTAAAGGATTCTTCTCCTCAGTCTTAAAAATGTCCCTCTCCACTCTTGGGTCTAGTTGATCATTGAGTTCTACACTCCACTTTCAACTCCAAAACAGAACATATTCACCTTTACGGACATGGCTTTTAATATGGTTCTGGTTTGTCTCAAATGGGTTTTTTTTTTTTAATTTCTGTACTATTAACTTACATATAATTGCATGGCACAAAATTTGAAAGGAATTATACGTATATTGAATATAACAGATCACGTGGTACAACATTCTAAAGGAACCAAGATTAAAAGGAAAACTTCTTCCCCCTTCCCTTGTCTCCTTCTACCCTTCTTTGAAGGTAATCAATGTTGCCATTTTCCATCCTTCCAGGGACAGTCTATTCATATACAAGCAATCCATTTTTTTCCTTTTATCAGGATTGCCAATGTTTCATATACAGTGTTCCACACTTGCTCTTTTCACATAACATACCTTGAGAGTTTTTTTGTATCTGTTCATAAAAGCATTCTCACTTTTTTTTTTTACAGAGGCTGGTCTTCCACTGTGGCTCTAAATTACTCCTCCAAATATGGCAGGTGGAGTGCCCCGTCCCTAAGACATTCAGGCCACCACTCAGTGGCTGCTGTAGGACAAATGCCATGGATCCACCACCAGGCAGCATAGATCTCTTGAAAATGAATATTGGCTTATATGTATCTGGCACTTATATAGACTGATGCCATATTCTGGCCTCTGTTGTACCATATCTAGCAAAGCCAACTGACAAAAAAAAAATGATGAAAATAGAAAAATATACTTGTGGCCTTCAGTGTATCCACAGGGCTTTAAACTCTGAACACAGTCTTTGGTTGATGACTCATGATGAACATTTGGTTCCCTTAGATATTAGTCAGCAAGTTTCTTTGGAACTTGTAGTAAATCCAATGAAACTAGTATTGGTGAGATATCCCTGTTCAGCTTTATGTTCTGTGTACCACTTACACTTTATTTATATTACATATAATTATTATAGCTACAAGTTTATCTTCATCATCATCATTATATGACTGGAATAAGAATCAATACAACTTTGGAAGATACATTTAAGGCACTTTCTCTCTTCCTCCTTCTTCTCCTTCTTCCCTTCTTCTCTGCCATGTTCTCTCTCTCTCTCTCTCTCTCTCTCATTCTCTGCATTGTATAATACATGAGTCATCAGGCACACATGACTTGAGTTCTTAAAATGTGACTAGTGCTATAAGCACAAATTATAATCAGATTTTGAAGATTTAATATGAGTAGATATATGTACTATCTCCATGGGGTCGCAAAGAGTCAGACACGACTGAGCAACTTCACTTCACTTCACATGTGCTATCTCGGTAATAATTTTATATTGGTTATATATTGAAATGATATTTAAATGTGCTGTGTGTGCTCTGTCACTCAGTCATATCTGACTGCTTGTGACCTTATGGACTGTAGCCCACCAGGCTCCTTTGTCCATGGCATTCTCCAGGCAAGAATACTGGAGTGTGTTGCCATTTCCTTCTCCAGGGGATCTTCCTAACTCAGGAATAGAACCCACGTTTCTTGTGCCTCCTGCCTTGCAGGTGATTCTTTACCGCTGAGCCACTGGAGAAGTCTGGTATTTTGAATATATTGGATTAAATAAAATACATCATTAAAATTAATTTCACCTGTTACTTTTTCATGTGTCTTCCAGAAAATTTTAAATTGCAAATGTAGCTCACATTTATATTGGACAGTCTTGGTCTACGGCATACATTCATTTCCTACTTTATATGAAGGCAGACTAGTGGGATAAAATTATATTCTATTTTAGCTCTTAGAATCCAGGTTTTGCCTTTCCTCTTGTTTAATACATGTAAAGAATTTAAAATTCAGAACCTAACACATGGTTTATCAGAAGGTAACAAAGAGAAGAACCAAAAAATGAGTTATTGAAAGTACAATTGGTACTGAGAGCTAGGAATTTCAGAAGCATCAAGGAAGATGTCATTTTCACCAGCAGGTAACGTTTGGAAAGGCTTGGAGAGACTCCTAACTCAGTGGGAACAGGTAAATGGAGCAGGGCTAGAAGGAACAGCAACTGAAAAGTCAATTCTGCCTTAACCAAGTCTAAACTCCTCTCCAAACATCCTCTGATGCTCGCTTCATCCAGTTTCTTTCTTTCTCTAGCTATTTACACTTGAAAACCCAAAAGCAGAGTGTTAATCACACTCAACTTAAAAAAAAATCCAGGACCTCATACTGCCAAAATAAAAATATCACAATTTCAGGATGTCTTTTATAAAGAATATGAATGATCAGACCTAAATTTTCATTATCAAATCTTTTCCAAGTTTTAATCATAAGAAGAACATTTTGCCAGGCACCAAGAATGCAAAGTTGTTCAATCATTCAGTCATGTCCGACTCTTTGTGACCCCATGAACTGCAGCACACCGGGCTTCCCTGTCCTTTACCATCTCCTGGAGCTTGCTCAAACTCATGTCCATTGTGTTGGTGATACCATCCAACCATATCACCCTCTGTCGTTTCCTTCTCCTTCTGCCTTCAATCTTTCCTGGCATCAGGGTCTTTTCCAATTAGTTGGCTCTTTGCATTATGTGGCCAAAGTACTGGAGCTTCAGCATCAGTCCTTCCAATGAATATTCAGGACTGATTTCCTTTAGGATTGACTGGTTTGATCTCCTTGTATTTTGCCAGGCACCAGGAATGCAAAGTACACAGTCCCTGTTCTTAGGAGGCATAAAGTCTACTGAGGACAGATAGCAATCTGTTCATCCACAGTAAGCAAAGCCCTCTCCGTTCTCTTTCCTCAATGTCCCCTTCTCCCTCTGCTCTTTTCATCCTCATTCCTTCCCCATCAGGAAAGATATATTTTTGTGTTTAGCCTCCTTGGAGTGACTTGGGGGAACTCATTCGCCACCATTAAGTAGCTAGGGCTTCCCTAGTAGCTCAGCTGGTAAAGAATCCACCTGCAATGAAAGAGACCCTGGTTTGATTCCTGGGTTGGGAAGATCCCCTGGAGAAGCGATGAGCTACCCACTCCAGTATTCTTGCCTGGAGAATTCCCATGGACAAAGGAGTGTTGGACGTGACTAAGCACACAAGCACAAGTAGCTAATCTCCTGCAGGGCTGATATAGAACATGCTGTGTAGTTGTCCATCGGAGACACAGCTCAGTCCCAAACTGCCTGCAGTTCTGAGCATGGGCCCCTGTGACACTAGGTTTGTGGCTCACATGTGAATCACCCCGGATGTCTTCTGTCCTCAGTCTCTGTAAGTATGGCCAGCGACTCCTAAACAGAAGGGACACAGGCCTGGAAACTTCCCCCTGCTGAAGTATATCTTATTCACACAATATTTTGAGTCAGAACATTCCACCTACAGCCTCCAAATCTCAGGAAAACCCAGCTACCCAATCCTAATGGTGTAGAAACAGTAGAGAAAAACTTCATGACATTTGTATAGACTGCTGAAGGATTTTTTCTTTTTTTTTTTTTTTTGCCCCAACACAGATGGACAGTCAAGGGGAGAAAGACTGTTGGATGTTATCTGTGTCCTTTTGAAGTCATATTCCAGCATTTGGCATTTTATTCTATTTCTTCTCCTTGGCTAGATCCAGGCTGTTAGTTCCGTGGCTCCCACCCCTCCTTGACTTCCATTTACTCCACGTTCTTTTCTCCGTGTTAATGGGTAACGGAGCATGTACTGTAAATTAGCATTTATAAAAATCAATTACTCTGCTTCATAAGACAGAGCAGAAACTCAGATTGTCTTCATCAGATCATTTGTATTTATCTGTTAATTATAAACCCTAATTGTCTCTTTTTATCATATTAATTTGCACAAATTGTACAACTTCAGAGTTAGGCAGTTTTCAAGTCCTTGAAATACAATTATTCTCTCAACATTCTTTTCAGAAACATGGTATTCATTAATGATTAGGTTGGTAAAAATTAGCAGTTCTGATAATTGGCCTTGGCTTCTCCTTGGCTTTTTTTTTTCTTCCTTTCCCCACTAAAATCCTCATTCTCACAATTATGCATGCCTGTTAGCCTCTGACTGTGCCCAGCTCTGATTTAATTGGACTTTGTAGCCCATGAGACTTCACAGGGTTTGGTCTCTTGTCAAAGTAGCATATAGTTCTATGCCAGTGAATTTCTTCCAAGTAGGTCTGACTCCCGCCCCTCTCCCCAGCAGAGCCTGGACTTCTGTCCCCACGGATTAGTCTACTTGCCCATCCCTTGCTATCAAAAGACTTATACAGGAAGGGAGGAAGAAGGCTTCCCAAACTCCAGTCCCAACTGTGAAACCATTGCAGACTCTTACCCTTCGCAAGTTGGCAAGTAAGCAGGAGAAAGAAGGGCTTCTCCAGGCTCTCCCAGCCTCCTCTCTACCAGGGCTCTGTTTCCACTCAGTGTGGCAGCCACTTAGGCGGAGTCACATGTCATGGAGCACTTATCAAAAGGCCAGAACAAGCTTTCCTCTTTTGAGAAGCTGCATGAATCTGGATTATGTGAAGGAAATGATCCAGACTGAAGGTAAGATACCCTGACTGCTCTGAAACCAAGTGGCTTCCTGCCTAAGGGACTGTGGGCACATTCCAGAGGCCTTGCATCCAACTCTGATGACACAAGCCGACAAACTGCAGTGTCCCAAAGGAGCAGTGAGGAAGGAGACCCCCTGCTTCTGCTGCTCCCCATAAGGGAACAAAGATGAGGATTCTGTCCTATCCCATTTGGGAAACCCAGTCACATTCTCTTGAATAGTGGGCTTCACCAAGCATGGGATGGCTGTCTAAGATTATAGAACCTAGCATCTGATACTGTTAGAATTCTGTGAATTCTCTTACTGGGTGTCTGTAAATGATTAACTCATGATGATTCTTGCCCCTTCAGAAGCAACAGTTCAGAAGTTAGGCCAAATTTCCTGATCTACATGCTCTGAGCTAAAACCCTAGCCAGGTACAAATTTGCAAGTCAATACCTTAAGTCTGTGAGCTGTGGTTTTCCAGGAATTTTGTTCATTTTGTTGATTGAGGGGGTGGTTCTGTGGGAAGGCTGGCTGACTGGAAGAGACACACTAGATGGAGTATGGGGTTATTTGCTCCATCAAATAGGAAAGACTTCTCTGTACGTTCCAGAATCAGAAACTCTCTATGATATTCTTCAGATCAGGTTACTTTTAAGAAAAGACATGTTTTCCCACATAAAACCACTCACCAGCCAGACCTGTCAACAGTCTCTCTGCAGCCTAATTTCCCCTCACGCTAGCTGGCACCAGCTTGTGTCATGAAAATGTGGTCAGAGTGCCTCTCAACAATCTCTCCCCAGCCCACAGTTTCCACCAAATGGGGTGGTTCATCGTCTTATGCCAGCTCCTTACCTCAGGTAAGGTAGGAAGTGACAAGGTAGGAAGTTATTCCTGAAAATGTACAAAAAATTTTTGGCTGAAAAAATCCTGAAAAATGTACAAAAAAATTTCGGCTGGGTCCACTGACTCAGCCATGTGGGAATAAACTGTCACTTCTGTGAACTAGAAGACAAAACAGCTACCATTCCCCCAGCTGAGTTGATAAGCAATTGTCAGAGGGTGAGAATACATCTGCCTGGTTAGCACCATGGGGAAAGGGTGGGAGGGGGAAGTAGGACTTTCCAGACCAAAGAGCCCCTTTATGGCATCTGGGTACTTTTAGTCATCTTATGCTAACTGCAAGTGTCTTTGCCAGTTATTTTCCACCTCAAGGCCTACTGTGAATCAACAACAGTGTGCCAGGCACACAGACCCACCCTTGTCTCTCACACATCCTCCTTGATAGGTATCTCCATACTCCCTTCTGCAGCTCAGGCCTTACCCTCCTTAGACCTTGGCACAGCACAGATTCCCAGATGGCTCAGCTAGCAGGTCATCTGACAATCCCAAACTAAGGAGAAGCCATGGGGTTGATGAAACTTCAGCCACTGGTTGTCACTGAGTTCCCATAGGTAAAGAGAAAGGTGATAGCCACTTGTTCCAAGTGTAACCACATAGTCAAGACTATGCTGGGAACCACAATTTCAAACTGAGGCAACAAAAGAAGCCATTTGAACTCCGCCTCAGGCAGGCTGCTGCTAACACATACCACACCTTTGTGAGAATGAGGAAAAGATCCTCCTTCCCCAAGATATTTGATTTATTTGCATTTGTCAAAATATCATTATAATACATACATAAATCTACCCCTTAGATATGGACCCTGGTACAGTGTATAACCTGTAACTACCTGTAGTATCTCTATCAAAGATGCAAATCAAGTAATGGTAAGTAGCTAATGAGCTGTTTGTATGAGTCAAGAGCTGGGCTGAGCATTCCACATGAATTATTCTCATCTAATCCTCACATCAATCCTAAGTACTAATATTATTCCATTTAGATTTTTTAAATTATGATACTAAAATTTAACCATGTGCCCAGACCAGAAGCTACTAGGTGACAGAGCCAAGATTCGAATGTAGCTGGATCTTACTACAGAATCCAAGCTCTTGGCCACTGTGCTCTATGGAAGTGGAAACACAGCAACCTATGTAACTTTGAATGTCTATTGATATAAATGGCACTATCTCAGAAAAGATTTCTTTAAATTAGAGCCTTGAAAGGAATTTGGGGCCTGTGATCTGCTGAGGGCAATCTCCATATGCTAACAAGGTAATCAGGGTAGGGAAAGAGAAAATGCTAAGCAGGATATGGACTCAGGTAACATGCAGCCTGGCCCGATCCACGAGGCTCTGGAGCATAAATCATACAGCAAAACTGCCCCAGCTTGAGACACAAGGACCAACCTGTTGTACATCCATATTTCATCCAGTCATTGGCCATGGGGATCAAGAAGTAGAAACTTCCATATATCTCCAAGTGAGGTGACTCCCAGATGTAAGCCCATGGCTGTAGCACTTAACAGCAGCTGAAGAACACATGTACCAACAAGCAAAGGGGACCTGGGTGGGGCACTATGAGTTATGCATACATGCTCAGTTGTGTCCAACTCTTTGCGACTCCTTGAACTGTATGTAGCCCGCCAGGCTCCTCTGTCCCTAGGGTTTTCCCGGCAAGAATAGTGGAATGGATTGTCATTCCCTTCTCCAGGAGATCTTCTCAACCCAGGAATCAAACCCATATCTCCTGCATTTCTGGCATTGGTGGGTGGAATCTTTACTACTGAGCCACCTGGGAAGCACTATAGTACATACTAAAGACACCCAGTACATTTTGGCAGAGTCAGCAAATGAGGCCTTGGGATGTTTTTACAGTACAACTTCACTTGAGTTAAAAGTGGAGTTTTATCATCATGTAATGCTGACGTTATAAGACAACCACCACCAAGCTTATGGCACACACAAGCTGCTTGTCACTGTCTATGAAGACAGTCATGACACACTGGTCAGACTCTATCATTCTGCAATTCAAATGCCAGCTAGATGAGATCAGGCACATTCGGGATGGTATGGCCATAGGTAACTATTAACAAATATATGTAGAATCTAGAAAAATGGTGTAGATGATCTTATTTACAAAACAGAAATAGCGACACAGACATAGAGAACAAATATATGGACACCAAGGGGAGAAAGGGAGGAGGTAGGATTATGGCATCTGGTCCCATCACTTCATAGGAAATAGATGGGGAAACAGTGGAAACAGTGTCAGACTTTACTTTTGGGGGCTCCAAAATCACTGCAGATGTTGATTGCAGCCATGAAATTAAAAGACGCTTACTCCTTGGAAGGAAAGTTATGACCAACCTAGACAGCATATTCAAAAGCAGAGACATTGCTGACTAACGTCCGTCAAGTCAAGGCTATGGTTTTTCCAGTGGTCATGTATGGACGTGAGAGTTGGACTGTGAAGAAAGCTGAGTGCTGAAGAATTGATGCTTTTGAACTGTGGTTTTGGTGAAGACTCTTGAGAGTCCCTTGGACTGCAAGGAGATCCAACCAGTCCATTCTAAAGGAGATCAGTCCTAGGTGTTCGTTGGAAGGACTGATGCTAAAGCTGAAACTCCAATACTTTGGCCACCTCATGCGAAGAGTTGACTCATTGGAAAAGACTCCGATACTGGGAGGGATTAGAGGGCAGGAGAAGAAGGGGACGACAGAGGATGATAGTTGGATGGCATCACCAACTCGATGGACATGAGTTTGACTAAACTCCCGGAGTTGGTGATGGACAGGGAGGCCTGGCGTGCATGGGGTCACAAAGAGTCGGACACAACTGAGCGACTGAACTGAACTGAGGATGAATTGAGAGATTGGCATTGACATATATATACTATTGATACTATGTATAAATAGATAACTAATGAGAACCTACTGCATAGCTCAGGGAACTCTACTCAGTGTTCTCTGGTGACCTAAATGGGAAAGAAATCCAAAAAATGGGGGTATATGTATATGCAACAGATTCACCGTGCTATACAGTAGAAACTAGAACAACACTGTAAAGCAATTATACTCCAATAATTTTTTTTTTAATGCAGCCAGACTCCAACTGCCTACTCCAAACTAAGAAGGGAATTTCTAAGGTTAATACCAGCTTCCAAACCATCTTTCTAGCCTCATTTTTCCATGCCATCCCTTCAGATACCCTATGCTGCAATGCCTATTTGTAGAACCCTTCCTAATTAACCCTGAACTTTCTCATTCTCATGCTTTTATAAATGCTGCTGCCTGAACTTTAAGTGCCACTTTCATCCCTTCTCTGCCTGTTAAAATCTTAGTTAAGACTCTTCTATTCCAAGAAATAAAAGCCCACTCACGTTAGCTTAAGCAAAGTGGGATTTATATAAGGAATCCATATCTCTTAAGAATAATGGAAAGGGCTTCACAAATGAAATGCTAGCAAAGCTGGACAGTCAGCTCTCTCCCTGACCTGTAGTGCTCTTTTTATAGCACAAACCTTTGACAATAGCTTCTCCATTAAGGCGGACTGCTTTGTTTCTCCCTCCACACAGGAGTGGGCCTCCTATAGCCACATCCAGGCCCCATAATCTGCTCCCACTCTGCAGCCACAGCAATTAAACCAGGAAGAGACACTTGGTATCCTCTGGAGCAATTAGAATTTGGAAGTAAGACTAAAAGTTGGATTCGAATTCAGTCTGGCTGGTGTCTTGATCAAGAAAAATAGAAATGAAGAAGGTAGGGGATGGCTGTCCTGCACCCACAAGATAAACCAATTAGCAGAGAAGGCCAGTTTGCACACAAGAAAGGACAAAGCCACAATGTGGTGAGAAATGGCCAGGTTTTGACACCTTTTCAGTTTCTGGATCCCATCTCAGCCCTGCTCATCCCTGTGTGTCTGTTTCAGTCATCTCTTACCCCTTCCCTCCCCTCCCCATCTCTTCTCTTCCCTTTTATTCCTCTTCCTCCGTCTCTCCTCCTCCCTTTCCCCTTGTCCTCTCCCTGCCCCACCACCTTCTTCTCTCCTCCTCCTCTTCCTCTCTCTCTTCCTTCTTCCCTCCATCCTCTCTGCCCCCATCCCCTTGCTTTACTGATCTGCTGTCCAAATCCACATGTAGCTGTAGCAGCCTCCCTAATGTCCTCTCAGCAACAAAGCCACCATTCAACTCTTCTCAATTCCAGATTCCCCCCAAAAATTTATTAACCCAGCCCTGTGCCATCTCCCCTAAGACTTGGTCTGGCCAAGGAAATCCAGAGTCCTTTGCAAACTCAGGTGCAGAGCCCATAGCCCCTACAGGCAGGCATGGACTGAATCACACCAAATATCAATGCGCCTGGAAAGGGCTTCCATGTCCCCGAGTCAAGACTTAACTGCTGCTCCCTCCATTTCCCATCATATGGTGCTTGCATCTCTAATGACTCTACCATTTTCCATTCTATTAAATCTTATTTGTGTATATAACCCGACAGCAAAACCTTCTTGTGTGCATTGTGGGCACATCATAGGCACTAAAAACAGTAACTTTAATCTAATTGGTGTACATCAATAGAGAGAAGTAATACCTGCAGTTTGATGTTTGATGGCTGGTTCGAGAGATGATATTCATTGAGGAATGGAGAACTCTCCCAAATATGCTTTCTTCTATTTTTCTAATTATTTTGTCTTCTCTGATCCAGAGTACTTTATATGCATTTATTAAATACTCATCACATTGAGTGATGAGTATTTATCCTTATTTATCTAAATATCTAATGCCTCAACTGGACTATCAGCTGTCTGAGGGCAGGGGTCGTATCTTTTTTATCTTTCTATCCCTAACTTAGTACCAGCCTGACACAAAGAAAATGTCTACCAAGACTGTTGGAGTGAACTGAATCCAAATCCACGTGAGATTTGGGCTGAGGACATTTCACCTGCTGGCCCTCATTTACCTGCTTTCCTGAGTGCTCTTTGAGGCCAGTTGTGCTAAAACTTTTCTTGGAAACCACAGTTCTGGCAAGACTAGCAACCTTCCTTCTCTGAAAGGGCTTGCTTTGTTTGTTACAATAGAAGAGCATGATAAATAATTTTTCCCATAAGAAACATGCTTCCGCATTTTGACAGTTTTGACAGCCTATTGTTTAAGTTTGAAAAAGGAACTCAGAAATAATTTACAGCGGAAACATGGCTCAGGTGTCTTCCCCTGATGCTATTGGTATCTTGAGACTATCCAGAAATGTAATTTATACACACAAATGCATACATAACAGAATTTAAGTGCGCTCTGTGTTCCCACAGGGTGTCCAAATACTAACATTTGCCATCTGGCCTGCTCAGTTGGCTGATTCTGATGTCTTTCCCAAAGCCTGGATGTGCCTTTGTTTACTAGTCAAACATCTATGGAATCTGAGCCCCATGCTAGGCACAAAGGAGGCAAAGATGGAAAGCTGCACCATACAGAGTGAAGTAAGAGAAAACAAAATACTGTATATTAATACATATATATGGAATCTAGAAAAATGGTACAGATGAACCTATTTCCAGGGCAGGAATAGAGACACAGGTGTAGAGAATGGACACATGGGTGGGCAGGGGAAGAACTGGGAGATTGGGATTGACATATACACACTGTGTGTGTGTGTGTGTGTGTGTGTGTGTTCTTAGTCACTCAGTTGTGTCCGACTCTTTGCAACCCCATGAACTACAGCCCACCAGGCTCCTCTGTCCACGGGGACTCTCCAGGTAAGAATATTGGAGTGGGTTGCCATGCCCTTCTCCAGGGGATCTTCCCAACCCAGGGATCAAACCCACTTCTCCCGCATTGCACGTGGATTCTTTTACTGTCTGAGCCACCAGGAAAGCCCCATATGCACACTACCATGTGTAAAAATAGATAGCTAGTGGGAACCTGTTATAAAGCACAGTGAGCTCAGCTCAGTGCTCTGTGATGACTTAGAGGGATGGGATATGCAGGATGGTGGGGGGAAGATCCAAGATGCAAGGAATATATGCATACATATAGCTGATTCATTTCATTGTACAGTAGAAATTAATACAATACTGTAAAGCAATTATATTCCAATTTTTCAATGTGAGTTTGCTGTTGCTACTGCTGCTGCTAAGTTGCTTCAGTCGTGTCCGACTCTGTGCAACCGCATAGACGGCAGCCCACTAGGCTCCTGTCTCTGGGATTCTCCAGGCAAGAATACTGGAGTGGGTTGCCATTTCCTTCTGCAATGCATAAAAGTGAAACGTAAAAGTGAAGTCGCTCAGTCGTGCCAGACTCTTAGTGACCCCATGGACTGCAGCCCACCAGGCTCCTCCGTCCATGGGATTTTCCAGGCAAGAGTACTGGAGTGGGGTGCCATTGCCTTCTCTCTTAGACCACGAAAAATCATTGCACAATAATCACATTAGGAGAAAAAAAAAAAAAACTATCATATGCTAAAGTAAATCTTAAAACCAGATGCTGTGTGAGTGTAGGAGATGGATAAATTAAGTCTGCCTAGGCAAGACAAGGCAAGATCGCACAGGAGTCAGCTCTTGAAAGCATGAGTGGAGAGTAAAATTATCAGAAGGCAGAGGATGGAACCTGAGGAGACACCAACATTAAAGGATAAATCAGGACTCTGAGAATTCAGAGAGAGTAAATCCATGGAAAGGAAAGGAAAGAGAAAGCATGGATGTTCAACGTAGGATAAGAACACAAAGTGACCTTAGGATTTGGGTTTTTAGAAGTCACACTGAACTTTAAATGCATGGTCTCTGGAGCACCTGCATAGAAACCTGCCAGAAATATGTAAAATCTTCTTTAAAGTTTGGTCAGCAGCATCTACATCTCTTGAACACTTGTCAGAAACGCAGAAACCCAGGCCCGCCTAGGAGATTCATGCGCACATTCAAGTTTGTGAAGCAACCACATCTTTTCCCAGAAAAGACACAGTTTGGGAAGGATGATGAGATAGGTGACCTACAAGGAACTGGTTTCACAAGGTTTCAAATTAAAATATCAACTTGACAGCTCAACATAACAAAAATACATATAAAGTATTCCTTTCCATAACCTTGATTTAAGCATTATGAATTATATAGAAGATATTACTACTCCCATTTACTGACCATAAAACAAAAGCCTGAAGAGGTTAAATGCCTTGTCAATGACCACAGTGATAATAAATAACAGAGTCTGCACTTGAACCCAGATCTTCAGACTCACTGGTGGGGGGAGAATTCTGTTCACTGAAAAGAAGAGGAAGTTAGAAATGGGTCTGAATAAAATGTCATTTATGACAATTCGGTTTTCTTTGCTCTAATGATGGGCTTGTCAAGCAACCTTCTGGTGACTGCTCCGACTTCCTTTGAGTTCTAATTCAGAGATGGGGTGTCCCAGAACAAAGAGAAATGACAAGGAAACAGATAAAACTGTATATGAATAAGCTGACATTATTGTTGATCTTTTTTTTTTCCTGAGGTGGTTAGAGCAGACTAGATTTTCCAAAAACGACTCACCTCAAGTGAACTTAACTGAGTTTATGAATCATCAAACCTCAGAGTCTGTCATAACCCATGTGGCCTTCACAGTAAGATATGCTCCAGCAAAGGGTCCAGGAGAGAGGACATGGGGAATGAACAGGGCTGAGAACCCACCAGGCTTGGTGTTGGTTTCCTCAAGAGAATCAACTCTTCAAAACACAATGTCTAAAGAAGCTGGGTCTGATCTGGGCCAGCAACATTACCCAAGAGGTTTAATCTAGTGGGTGAGATGTGGCATCAGATGTTTCTGGTTTGATGTAATCATTTTTCTAACTAATTGGTAGACAAATTATGGTTCTGTGAAAGTCAGTCTAGTTTGAAAGAGTGTTGACCAATAATGATATCCTCTCCTTGGGAAAGGAGTTGGGAAGAGTTAAGCTGGGCTCTAACCAAATGGTCTTGGGTTCAGGGCAAAGAGCCAGCCTCTAGTGGGAAGTAAAGTTAAGAAAGCAACACCCAACAATATATCATGCTATTTACAAGCATGGATTTGGGGATTAGGTAAGTCTGGTTTCAGATCCCAACACTTCTACTTACAGTATAACCTTGTCACTTAACCTCTCTAAGCCTCACCTCTAAGACTTGATTAATAATAACTGCCTCAGAAAGTTGTTAAAAGGATTAAAGGGCAACAAATTATATAACACACTTAACATAGTGTTATAACTCAGAGAAGACATTCAAAAACTAGAAGTTATTAACATCATCTTTATCATCTGGTCTGGGCATTCCCAATGGAGCTGAGGGTCAAAGCTTCAGTGGGTAGACCCCTGGGTGGGATAGGCCCCAAGAACATCAGAAATGAAGCAGAAGACCTCAGCTATAAGTGGATATGTGGCTTTGGAAATATTACCAGTTCTGGGCTGGGCTGGCTTCATCCTTGGTCTGGGCAGAGCCCCTTGGTGGAAGGATTTAAGTACTGCACCTAGTAGGGCCTAAGGGACTGAACAAAAAATAAACAAGTCTCTGGACAGGAATTTATTCCTGAGGCCTAGCTCTAGCTGCTAGTGAACTATCTCTTTTCTCTCTATAACAATGATAAAAGCTTTGATAAAGAAATGCCTTATAACTGTTGACTATAAAAAATGATCTATATCTTTCCAGTCAGCCTTGTCTTTCTCAATCTTCATCCCACCCTACCTCTCCACCAATCTGAAAAAGTACTAAAAAGTGTATTGTAAATGTCCTGCTATTTATTCTATGATGGAATGATTTCCCTGTAATATAAACAAAGGGAAAGGCCTTTAGGTGGCATTCACTCAAGCTGGTAGAAGATAGAAATATTCCCTCTAGCACTTGGGCAAATTGGAGATCACTCCCAGGATTTCTTGATAAGACTAATACCCCAAATTTCCTGGTGAGCTTTGTTATACTTTTGGAGGTAAGGAAAACTGTTTCCAGGGCTCCTAAGAGAGACCCAATATGATCCAAGATAGCTAGTTAACATCTGATCCCAGGCAAATAAAACTTCCATATTATACTATTTCATCGACACTAATTCAGCAACCAAGGCCGAATTCCCACAGGTCTACTGTCCGTTCACTAGGCCTGGATCTTTCTAAAGACCACAGAACTGCAAATCATTCTTAGTCAGTAGAGAAATGATGAAGGTTTTTACCTTCTGTTTTTTATCCTCCTGGATTTTATCTTCACTCTGTAATGTACAGATGATCCTGCCCCAGCAGGATTAGTCTCCCCTCTCTCTCTTTGTGTTCTGGGCCATAATTTGGACTCAGGCACCAGCCTTCCAGTCCCTTCCATCTTGGCTTAGAGTCTTTTTGGTGAAATGCTAGAACTGAGAGTTCAAAACCATGAACACGGTCAAGGCTACCATTTCTAGCCTGAGAGCTGAGGCCAGAGCTGCTCAAAGGGTTCATCAAAGGCTGGCAAGGGAGCCTGCTGTTACTTTGACCTCTGTTTCTCCAGCTCACAACATGAATAGGTCTTATTTAAGCATAAATAATACAAAAAGGTTTGCTAAAGTTAAAGACAAACATTAACAGACTATGACTGGTAGAAGGGGTGGGTAAAGATGGCAGCCAGGCAGATCAGAGAAAGTCTTTCAGCTACAACCCTCAGATGAGATCATGACAATAATCTACCCCATCCCACCCCCAAAATAGTCACCCTGTCTTTTTCTTAAAGGAATTGCTGGAAATGTGAGCCTATTTTAATTATGCCAACTCAGAATGCTTCTTTTTACTCTTTTCACATTTGTCATTAGAAAAATAAAAATCTTCAATTTAGACCACTTCATATAGCTTCCTTCTATAAGTTTTCAGTCTTTTTTGAAGTTGAACTATGTTTTCCTTTAGGGGGTTCTTGCTTAAAAAAAAAAGCAACAGGCTGGTTTGAGGCTTGGAAGCTGCCCAGACCATCAGAAAATCCTGGGGGCCTGCATATCAGTCTCTTTGAAATTTGATTTCCCTAAAATAAAGAGATATAATGGTCATCTGAGTTAAATTCACCCATTCCAGTCCATTTTAGTTCGCTGATTCCTAGAATGTCGACGTTCACTCTTGCCATCTCTTCTTTGACCACTTCCAATTTGCCTTGATTCATGGACCTGACATTGCAGGTTCCTATGCAATACTGCTCTTTACAGCATCGGATCTTGCTTCTATCACCAGTCACATCCACAACTGGGTATTGTTTTTGCTTTAGCTCCATCCCTTCATTCTTTCTGGAGTTATTTCTCCACTGATCTCCAGTAGCGTATTGGGCACCTAATGACCTGGGGAGTTCCTCTTTTGGTATCCTATCATTTTGCCTTTTCATACTGTTCATGGGGTTCTCAAGGCAAGAATACTGAAGTGGTTTGCCATTCCCTTCTCCAGTGGACCACATTCTGTCAGACCTCTCCACCCCGACCCGCCCGTCTTGGGTTGCCCCGCAGGCGTGGCTTGGTTTCATTGAGTTAGACAAGGCTGTGGTCCTAGTGTGATTAGATTGACTAGTTTTCTTTGAGTATGGTTTCAGTGTGTCTGCCCTCTGATGCCCTCTTGCAACACCGCCCATCTTACTTGGGTTTCTCTTACCTTGGGCGTGGGGTATCTCTCCATGGCTGCTCCAGCAAAGCGCAGCCGCTGCTCCATACCTTAGATGAGAAGTTACCTCCTCACCGCTGCCGTTCCTGACCTTCAACGTCGGATAGCTCCTCTAGGCCCTCCTGCGCCCGTGCAGCCACCAATCCTCCCGGCCGCCGCCCCTGGCCTCGGGCGCGGGCGCGGGCGCGGGCACGGGGTGGCTCCACCCTGCCGCCGCCCTGACCTCAGATGCGGGGTAGCTCCTCTCGGCAGTTCCTCGGCAGTTCCTGCGCCTTCGCAGCCTGGCACTCTGGGCCGCTGCCCTTGACCTCGGACGCAGGGTAACTCCCCTTGGCCCCCGCCCTTCGGGCGTGGGGTCCTCCCAGCTTCTGCCCCTGACCTCGGACGTGAGGTAGCTCCTCTCCGCTGCGCTTAGTGCGCCGGTCTAAATTTGCACTTGGTAATGCCTGTTACCACAATTTCTGGAACCATGAAAACAGTTCTCTGCAGTTACACTTGCTAAATTTTTCTGGTCCAAGAAGGATGTGGAAAGGAATAAGCTGAAGGATAAGTAAATTTAGAGGTGTTGTTGTTGTTGTTGTTGTTGTTTTTTAGAAGAGCCCTAGAAAAGCTCTGGGGAACAGGCTTTCAGCATCCTGAAGCTCCTCGCCACTACAAGACCTTTTAGAACTAATGCCAAAAAAGATGTCCTTTTCATTATAGGGGACTGGAATGCAAAAGTAGGAAGTCAAGAAACACCTGGAGTAACAGGTAAATTTGGCCTTGGAATGTGGAATGAAGCAGGGCAAAGACTAATAGAGTTTTGCCTAGAAAATGCACCGGTCACAGCAAACACCCTCTTCCAACAACACAAGAGAAGACTCTACACATGGACATCACCAGATGGTCAACACTGAAATCAGACTGATTATATTCTTTGCAGCCAAAGATGGAGAAGCTCTATAGAGTCAACAAAAACAAGACTAGGAGCTGACTGTGGCTCAGATCATGAACTCCTTATTACCAAATTCAGAATCAAATTGAAGAAAGTAGGGAAAACCACTAGACCATTCAGGTATGACCTAAATCAAATCCCTTATGATTATACAGTGGAAGTGAGAAATAGATTTAAGGGACTAGATCTGATAGATAGAGTGCCTGATGAACTATGGAATGAGGTTCGTGACATTGTACAGGAGACAGGGATCAAGACCATCCCCATGGAAAAGAAATGCAAAAAAGAAAAATGGCTGCCTGGGGAGGCCTTACAAATAGCTGTGAAAAGAAGAGAGGAGAAAAGCCAAGGAGAAAAGGAAAGATATATGCATCTGAATGCAGAGTTCTAGAGAATAGCAAGAAGAGATAAGAAAGCCTTCTTCAGCGATCAATGCAAAGAAATTGAGGAAAACAACAGAATGGGAAAGACTAGAGATCTCGTCAAGAAAATTAGAGATACCAAAGGAACATTTCATGCAAAGATGGGCTTGATAAAGGACAGAAATGGTATGGACATAACAGAAGCAGAAGATTATAAGAAGAGGTGGCAAGAATATATGGAAGAACTGTACAAAAAATATCTTCATGACCCAGATAATCATGATGATATGATCACTAATCTAGAGCCAGACATCCTGGAATGTGAAGTCAAGTGGGCCTTAGAAAGCATCACTATGAACAAAGCTAGTGGAGGTGATGGAATTCCAGTGGAGCTGTTTCAAATCCTGAAAGATGATGCTGTGAAAGTGCTGCACTCAATATGCCAGAAAATTTGGAAAACTCAGCAGTGGCCACAGGACTGGAAAAGGTCAGTTTTCATTCCAATTCCAAAGAAAGGCAATGCCAAAGAATGCTCAAACTACCGCACAATTGCACTCATCTCACATGCTAGTAAAGTAAGGCTCAAAATTCTCCAAGCCAGGATTCAGCAATACATGAACCATGAACTCCGTGATGTTCAAGCTGGTTTTAGAAAAGGCAGAGGAACCAGAGATCAAATTGCCAACATCTGCTGGATCATGGAAAAAGCAAGAGAGTTCCAGAAAAACATCTATTTCTGCTTTATTGACTATGCCAAAGCCTTTGACTCTGTGGATCACAATAAACTGTGGAAAATTCTGAGAGAGATGGGAATACCAGACCACCTGACCTGCCTCTTGAGAAACCTATATGCAGGTCAGGAACCAACAGTTAAAACTGGACATGGAACAACAGACTGGTTCCAAATAGGAAAAGGAGTACGTCAAGGCTGTATACTGTCACCCTGCTTATTGAACTTCTATGCAGAGTACATCATGAGAAACGCTGGACTGGAAGAAACACAAGCTGGAATCAAGATTGCCGGAAGAAATATCAATAACCTCAGATATGCAGATGACACCACCCTTATGGCAGAAAGTGAAGAGGAACTAAAAAGCCTCTTGAGGAAAGAGAAAGAGGAGAGTGAAAAAGTTGGCTTAAAGCTCAACATTCAGAAAACGAAGATCATGGCATCTGGTCCCATCACTTCATGGGAAATAGATGGGGAAACAGTGGAAACAGTGTCAGACTTAATTTTGGGGGGGCTCCAAACTCACTGCAGATGGTGACTGCAGCCGTAAAATTAAAAGACGCTTACTCCTTGGAAGAAAAGTGATGACCAACCTAGATAGCATATTAAAAGCAGAGACATTACTTTGCTGACTAAGATCCTGTGGTCATGTATGGATGTGAGAGTTGGACTGTGAAGAAGGCTGAGCACCGAAGAATTAATGCTTTTGAACTATGGTGTTGGAGAAGACTCTTGAGAGTCCCTTGGACTGCAAGGAGATCTAACCAGTCCATTCTGAAGGAGATCAGCCCGGGGATTTCTTTGGAAGGAATGATGCTAAAGCTGAAGCTCCAGGATTTTGGCCACCTCATGAGAAGAGTTGACTCACTGGAAAAGACTTTGATGCTGGGAGGGATTGGGGGCAGGAGGAGAAGGGAACGACAGAGGATGAGATGGCTTGATGGCATCACTGACTCAATGGACGTGAGTCTGAATGAACTCTGGGAGTTGGTGATGGACAGGGAGGCCTGGTGTGCTGCGATTCATGGGGTCACAAAGAGTCAGACATGACTGAGCAACTGAACTGAACTGAAAATAAAAAGAAAGCTGCAAGGAACCTCTCTAAGCCCCAGCCCTCCAGGGCCAGCTCTCTAGGGCCAGTGATTTGTAGCCATCAACAGGGCTAAGCCTCTTCCTTATGGAGCCCTTTGTCCTCTAAAATGTCAAATGGTTGTAAGGGCAAGAAAACCAAGGTCAACTTCCACTTGGAGAAATCCTAGGAACTGGGGTACTCTGCTGGGGAGCAGCAAGGAAGTGTATTTTCATTTACATTCGACCTGACCTTCTATTCCAATGGATTTTCCTTATTCTCTTTCCCCTCTACTACCTCAAAGTGAGACTGCTCAAGGTTTCAATAGTCCAGCACCTTAAAAAAAAAAGAAAGAAAGAGCAAACTCACACGGCCAGACCCTTGGCATCCCTCCAGTTGCTACAGCTTGAGGTAATCATGGTCAGTATCAGGGCATGATGTTTATTTGCAAAATATCAATCTGTCACCAGGCACAAAGTTTTAACTGCCTGTTAAACGGCAAACAGACCCATGCAGAGACTGTGTGAAACAAGTTCCAAGTTCTAACAGCAAAGCCTTATGTATGCAAGGTTATGCTTTTTCAAATAAAAATAATAAATAATCTGGCAATGTTTACCAACAAGATCTTGAAAACAATGGTACTCTCTAGGTTTCTTGATTTAAGTTTCATCCCTCTAATCTTTTTAACTGAAGGCCTACTCTGTGCAAAAACTGATGGGCAGTGACAGTTCCTCTATCAGCCCTAAAACCTTGGCTTAATGGGTTCAGGGGGTGAATGAGAGCATTTGACCCAGTGGAGATGTATGTTCAAGATGACTACTTAGAATGGTAGAATTTCAGAGCTTGTTGGGGACTTCAGAAAATACCAAAGTCTAGAGAGATGAAGTGACTTATTCAAGGTCAGTCACACTACTCCAAAGCCAGGACGAAAGACCAGGTCCCTGAAGGTCCACTCCAGAGTTCCTTGTCTTGTAGTTACCTCTTGAGTTTAGCAGAGGCTCATCAACATGAGCAACAAGGAGAAAGGCCGACCCTTTGGCAGCAGAGTGGGTGGTACAGATAGCTTTGGGAAATTCATGTCTGGGGTTTGCTACTAGGGAAAACTACTGTAGCTACTGCTCATGTCACACGGAAAGGTCGGGAAAAAATCAGCATCAAAAGGGCCTGCCTGACTCTGAAACATGGAACAATGTGAAGAACAGAACTATTCACTCCTGTGGCAGCCAGTCTCCCCAGTGAAGCACAGTTTGCAGAATTGGCTCACTTGTGAAGCCTGCTCACATCAGTCAAGTGCAACAGAAATCATGCAAACCTTTCATCTCTCATCTTGGAATGCTCATTCTTAGGATGCACCTTCTCAGAACCTGGCCACCAAGCTTCGAAAAGCCCTAGTTGTCACTTGTAGAGACTAAGTGTAGCTGGAGCTGTTCAACGGGACAACTCCAACTGAGCCCTCAACCAACAACTGCCAACCACACGAGTGAGCCTGATGGTTAGCCAGCCCCTTCAGGTCTCCTAAAGGCCATGGCCATACCCAAAATCTAACCAGAAGTGCAGGAGAAGCCTCTGGTGAGAACTGTCCAACTATGCCCAGCCAACCCAAAGACCCATTAGAAATAATGACAGTGTTCAAAAGCACTCAGATTTTAGCGGTTAGTTACACAGCAATAGATACTTCGAGTTTTTTTACACAGAAGGAAATCCTAAAGATCCCTGGAAGCACGTCATTTTTAACTGAGGTCTTCCATGTGGTTAAAAAAAAAAAAATCATACAACCTGAAAGAGAGGTATGAATTTTTGTGGAGTGAACTCTGGCAAACTGTGAGGTTTATGTGAGCAAATAACCAAAAGCATCACACATCAAGGACACTGAGGGGAAATAGAAACTGTTCAAATTTAACCTTAATGAATGCCCAAGGACATTCATTATGCACATCACCCTAGCAATAAATAACTCCAGAAGTAAATCAAATGGAGGACAATGCAGAAGAGTCAAAGACTGCAAAGAGTAATCAAGGGAAGAAGGAGGCATATGCTCTGCATGGTACAAAACCATCTGAAATGCTCCAGAGGAGGGTGAAGCCACGTGGGATGAACAGAATATCATGCTTTGGAGACTACAAGAGATCTCCCAAGTCATTCAGAAGAGTAACAAGCAATGTTAAGAGGGATAATGAGAAATGTTCCAAATGTGCATGGAGAGAAATGTCAGGGAAGGAGACAAGAGGTCTGGGAGTGACAAGGAAGAGCATTTATGAACAGCAGCAGCAACACAAGCTAATGGAGCGATTATCACACAATAATCAGGCTCCATTGCTAGATGTTCACAGTCACTGCCCAGGGTGGGCCTTGGAGTAATTCAGCCAGTTGCACAATCTTAGCAGAAACGTCAAAATCTCTCCCTAGGTCCCAAAGTTCACAAAGGTCGCTGCTGGAGTCTTGGTTAAAAAGAAGCTTTGGATCTTATTCCTTCCTTCAGTGATCACAAAGATTAAGAGCAAGTGCCTGAGTCAGACTCACTTGTTCCAGGAGGAAACATTTGATGGAAACCAAGACTGGCTGAGAATGGAGTTCTAATGACCTCAGGGAGCACGGACCTCATTTAGAGCAGCGACAATGCTTTGGAGACAATTTCAGTTCTATGTTTCCCATCACTGTCATAGGCAGCCTGGTATTACCTATACATTTACATCTCCTTCCCTGGTGGCTTAGAGGGTAAAGCGTCCGCCTGCAGTGCGAGAGACCTGGGTTCAATCCCTGAGTTGGGAAGATCCCCTGGAGAAGGAAATGGCAACCCACTCCAGTACTCTTGCCTGGAAAATCCCATGGATAGAGGAGCCTGGGAGGCTGCAGTCCATGGGGTCGCAAAGAGTCGGACACGACTGAGCAACTTCACTTCCACTTACATCTCCTTCAGGGCCTCAAACATAGCAAGGTAAATCAAGCTGAAGTTACTAATCATATATTAAAATCAAATATCCTTAAAAGAGCTTCTACTATATACCAGAAATTGGGCTGGAAATTTTGCATGTACTCTATGTCCAATGGCCATGTTACTCACCCTTGCTAAAGGCCAATTGTTAGAATCTGGAGTTGCTGTTGGGGTTATTCCCTACGAAAATCAGAACTGAGAATGGCTCATTAAACTCTGGGTGAAAGAAACAGGGAACAGCTCACTGAGAAAGTCAGTATTCTGATACTATGTATACCTTCAAGACTAGAAAGGCAAATAATATTATTTTATTGCAAAATGAGAAAGCACAGAGAAAGGGGAGATAGGACTAAGTGGCAAAAACAGGAAGAAATGATCAGCTACTAAAAGAACAGAGAGACTCAGGTCGCAAACAGAAACCCATCTTCTTGGTTCTCACACAGAGGAAAAGACAGGAGAAATGAGGCCACAGGCACAGTGTGAGATGTGCCTGTCCTGCCCAGGAAGTCTTCTCTCCCTTCAACAGTACATGCTATCTGAAAGCTAGCACCTTCAAATTGTTATTAAAAATTCCTTTTATCTTAAGTTAATCTTCAGGCAATAAGAATCACACAATTTAGGGTTGTTGCTGAGGTTGTTTTCAAACAACAGAAATGGCTTAGATCCTGAGTTATTGGAGGCAAACACCCTAACACCTAAAGTAAATTTCATGGCCCAGAGAGCCCAGCAACTGTAAGTTTTATATAACCGACTTCACCATGGGATCCCTATACCAATAGCCAGGTCCAAGGGAGGCAGGAGAGTTTACAATGAGAATCCTAAGTAAGTATCATTTAGTTGCTCCCTACATTTGTTTCTCCACAGGCTTGGAGCCCATTTCCCATTCAGCTCTTGCTTGCTACCCGCCAAGGAATGTGCTTTCAATACACACAGCCCAGAAGGCTCAGCACGAAAACAAACACAATTTCAGAGTTCTCCAAACACTGTTTCAGAGTCAGAACAAGCCTTTGTAGAATATATAAAGACAGGAATATCTCTGAGAAGCAACCAGAAGAAGGCATGAAAAACTGAAGAGGTTTCACAACTAAAGTAGGTTTAAAGTCACCCTGGGGGCAGAGGGCACAGCAAAAAAGCCCTTTTGTCCCTCAGGGAGGGCACAAGAGAACAATACTGATTCACATACCTATGTACATACAACTCACATCTGTACACACACACATACACACCAATCTTAAATTGCCCCATCCCTCCCCAGCTGTACTCTCCGAGGACCTACAAGGTGAAGGCCAATCATACCCTAAAGTTGATTAAAATGAACATCTGAGCAGGAATCCTATCCTCACCTACAAATGGTCCAGAGTAGCTATCAAGGCCTTCTGTAGTGTGAGGGGTGAGACTCAGGATACATAGATAGGCCTTTGTATCAGTGATTCATGCAACAAGTAATCCCAAAATTTAACTGCCCAAAATAAGCATTTATTATTTCCTATGGTTTCTGATCATATATATGGTTATCCTGAAACAACTGGGTGCTTCTGCCTCAGGGGGTGTCACCAAGGTTGCAGACAAGACATTGGCAGTTGTCTGAAGGCTTGACTAGGGCTGAGATCCACTTCCAAGATGACACACTTAATAGCTGTTGACTGGAGACCTTGGTTCTTTGCCACATGCAGCTCCTCATGAGGCTGCTTGTACTTACAATATGGCGGCTGGCTTGCCCCAGGTTATGTGATCAAAAAAGAGCAAGACAGAAGTCATAATGTCCTTTATGATCTAGCCCCAGATGTCACAAATAATTTCTACAGTATCCTATTGGTTTATCCAAGTCTGCCCTAGTCATTGTGGGAGGGAAATTCACTAGGATGTGAATTCCAGGAGGACTGTGTCACTGGAGGCCTTCATGGACACTGAAGTCCCCACAGCTTTAGAACTGTGCTCTGCCTGGTTCCTAGTGTCTCATCAGTTCTTGCTGGTTCCTTGGCCAGCAACCTAGTTCTTCTATTTGGTAAACCTCAAACTGCCAACTGAACTGTGATCACTGGTGACTTCAAATACTTTTCTGTTGTTTGGAACATTTACAGTAAGAATATGTTTTATAATTTAAAATGTTTTCAAACTAACATACTGCCAAGTTGATCGTTTGCTGCAATTCATGGGGTCGCAAAGAGTCAGACATGACAGCGACTAAACTGAACTGAACTGATTGTTTATCATTACTATGAAATTTAAGGCTATAATTTTCTGGATTTCTTACCAGCTAAAAACAGATTTGTGGTATATATGCAATTATTCAGATTCACTAAATTTCTCCATTGTAATTGAATTTAACTATTTGGTGACCACAGTTGTAGTTATGCTCACATGAGTATATCTTAAGAACATGGTTACAATTTCTTAGTTGGACCAACCTATCATTATAAAAAGGTCATATTTCATCAAATACTTAAGAGTATTAGTTGGTTACAAGTACTAGAAGATCCAATGAAAAGTGACTTAAACAATAAGGAGATATTATTCTCTCACAGCTCATGAAGCTCCCACATCTGTTACACATCTGTGTGAATCACTAGCTCTACAGTGCCACCAACAGCTCACATCCTTTCCATATTCTGCTCTATCACTCTTAGCATGTTGGTAACACCCTCTCATAGTTGCAAAATGGATTATTTGATATCACATCCCCTCACAGCTACATCCAAAGCAGGAAAATGACCTCTTTATCTTTTTCTCCCTTTTAAGAATGAAGAAACCTTTCCACACATGTGATCCAGAAAACTTCCCTTTGTCTCTCATTGGCCAGAATTATATCACATGTCCATTTTTTTTTTAATCAGCAACAGGAATGGAATTACCATGATGGACTTATTCACCCCTAATCCTGGGGTCTGGGAGTAGGGTAGGTGGGATACAGCCTCCCCTGAAGATGGTCACTCAATATTTGAACTAATGGTAGTGCTGTTAACAAGGAAAAGGAGTGTTGAGTCAATGGTTTGAGCATTCATCAACCAGTTGATAGTGCCAGACATCAACCTCTTCTTCCTAGCCCCCATAGGGACTCAGCTATTTCTGAGAGGTCCCACAGGATGCTGTCTCAAGAAAGCCTGGAAAGAAAAAAATGATGACAAAATCATCTCCGCAAAAGAAGTACTCTTGTGCCTTCCAGTTCTCCCCAGAACTCATACCTAACCTCCACAATGAAGTGAAATTGCAGAAGGTTCCTCTTCTCAATCTAAGGTGTGCTTCTTAAGTCTCCTCTTCCTAGCTCAGAGTTGCCTTCTTCCCAGGATGACTGATAGTGAGGAAATATCACTTGCACACACCCACATGGCGTGACATGAAGCCTGATCCTATGGCTCTCATTATAAATACATCAGGAAATGATAAATCAATACTAGTAAACTCAGGGTTATTCAGCTTGGAATAACATCAGGTGCAGGACAGCAATAGTACAGCAGGTATGACTGAGGCCAAGACCAAGTTCAGGTAATTTTTGAAGTCTATTCACAAGTATGACATCAAGTTCAGGGCTGCATATCTTGCCTGTCATTTTGTGATCTCTGGCTCCAAAATGTGTGAGCAATTGTTTAAGAACACACACTTAAGAATAAGCAATAATAGATTGCAGAGGGTAGCAAACTTTTAGATAGTTAATATCTATTCTTTGAGAGCCATACACTGTCACACTACTTGCTGTTATAGCAGGAAGGCAGCTATAGGCAATATGCAAACAAAAGAGTGTGACTGTGTTCCAATAAAACTTTATTCACAAAACAGGTAGCAGGCCAGATTTGTACCATAGCCCATAGTTTGCCAACTCTTGGTACAAGGCATAGGGCAACTTAAATCTACATTGAGAATAGTTTTACCACAAAGAAATAAAGATGTCTAGAAATCTCTGCTTTGATCAAATATACACATAATTTACATTAATAGTATTTAGATATTTCCTCTCAGAAAAATCTTGAGTTCACAGTTTCCCCCTCCAAACAATGCATAAGTACTCAAGATATTTTTACAAACAAAAGTTCCAAAGCTAAATTTAAGTTTTTATCTCTTAGGAGATAGACACTGCTTTGAGATTTATTTATTTAATTGAAGTATAGTTGATTTACAATGTTGTGTTACTTACTGCTTTACAGTAAAGTGATTAAGATACAGATATAGATAAAGATAAAGATATATACATTCTTTTAATTTTCCTTTTCATTATGGTTTATCACAGGATATTAATACAGTTCCCTGCGTTATCCAGTAGGAACTTCTTGTTTACTGTTTTAAGTGACAGTCTTTCTAGCTTCTGGTAATAAATGAAGTTTAGAAGGTTATGTTTCAACTTTCAGCCAAGACACCTATTGCATCAATGCAGTTCACTACTGCAAAGAATAAAGCTTACTCCAGAGTCATCAGCAGGTTCAAAGTCTCAGCACCAACCTCCACCACTTAAGGGGATCATGCATAATATTTCATAAAATGTAGAAGCTGTGACAATATCCAAAAATGTTACAGGAAGAGATAAAGCTGTATCGCTTGCAGTCTGTAGATATATGCTGCCCAGACTCACCTTCTCCTTCTTCATAACCCACAAACACATATTTTATCAGAGAATTGAGTTCCAAACTGAACAGATTTCTGTTTTTTTCAAACTGGATAGACTTCTAAACTGCTTCTTTTACTACATGCTTTTACTCAAAAGGCACAGATGCTCTTCTGCCTACCTCCCTAGAGAAAACAGTAACTCATCCCCTGCCACCAGTGCCACTCTAGCAGGAGGATTAAGTCTAGGAAATTTTAATCTCCTTTAAAATAATGCCCATTGATTGTACATAGTAAGCACTTACTGTCCTGATCCACTCTTGTGTGTACTTACTGAAATTTATTTACTCTCTCCCATCATCAATCACAGAATCCCTGCTTAGAAAGGCACTGGGGCAGGGTAGGCAAGCTTGTTGTTACAAAGCTTGGACAAGCCCTGACTTCACACATAGGGCCAGGACATCTGCAGGTGTGTTCTAGGTGGGAAGCAGGTGCCAAACACCCTAAAATGTGTAGAGAAAACACAAACTAGCAAACAACAGGAACTAACTAAGGCTAAATGCTGGGAAGATCAGTGAGTGGGTAGATGGGTTTTTATACTTAGATCACTGAACTATGTAAAAGGGAAAAAATATTAAATTTAATAACTGCTTCTTATTGTTATAAGAATAAGACAAGTCATGACTTTTAGTTTCAAGCTACATCCTCGCATATACCTTCTGAAAAGTGCGGTGATTCCCACTATTTTATCATAAGGGCATGTCAAGGGGAGATGAGGTATATTGTAACCAAAAGAGATTTGGAATATTTAAACCAAAATATCCGTGTGCTCACCTCTGTAGTTTTTAAGAACACTGATAACGTAGTCTTTCCTATCTGCCCCTCACATACGACTCTTGTTTTCTTTGGAGCTTTTTCATTACAGCCACCCACATCAGTTTCTTCGCAGCTCCATGGTACAGGGTCGGGGCTGAACCGCCTGATGTTCTCGTGTTTTCCCCTTCCATTTTCTTTTCCCAGTGAGACAGCCATGGTGGAGCAACTCACTAGTTGGGTGGCATGGCAACCCACGAAAGAACCACACCTTCCTGTCCTTTTTTTCCTGAACATTTCTAATTTAAGCACATTCAGCAATAGCCCAAGCAAAGACTTGAACCTATCAGACTCTCTCTGACCATGACCCTACGGCAGCGTTCTCAAATTTTAGCATCATCAAAATCACCTCCAGGGCTTGTTAAAACTCAGATTGCTGAATTCTACTCCCAGGGATTCTAGTCTGAAATTCTGCATTTTTAACCGTTTCCCAGGTGATGCTGATATTGCCAGTCCACGGACTTTACTTTGAGAACCACTGCCCTGGGGCGTTAGACCAGGATGTGGACTGATAGAATCACTTGGGTTAATAATAAAATAATAAATAATTCTGTGAAGACTACCAGATACCTCAGCCTTCACCTCTCTGGCTACCAGATCCAAGATTTGGAAGCAAAGGCAAGTTCAGTCAGGGAAGGCCAGGCCTAGGAATCCAAGTAGATCCTGAAGCTCAAACACAGACTACAGGAGATGGCGAGCCTTGTAATCAGAGCCCAGGACTGGAACCAGATGAGTGGTTTGAATTCCTACCTGCTCTCATGGTCATCCCTGGTGACTCAGATGGTAAAGAATCTGCCTGCAATGCAAGAGATTTGGGTTTGATCCCTTGGTCAAGGAAGATCCCCTGGAGAAGGGAATGGCAACCCACTCCAATATTTTTGCCTGGAGAATTCTATGGACATGCTCTCCTACTGCAACCATGGACGAGTCCCTTTCTATCATTAAAATGATTTCTTCATCTATGAAATGGTGTTGATAATTATAGCTACAACCACAGGGAGTGGAGATAATCCATGTAAACCATGCAAAGTACAGTGTTTGGAGAATTCCAAATAAGTTAATTGTAAATGCTCAGTAAATTCCTAGCATGAGAATAAGGCCAAGACTAGGGCCTTATTGGACTAAGGGGACTAACAGACAAAGCCTAGCCTGACGCTGGATGACCAGTCTACATGGGGAAAAGAAAGGTAAGATATAAATAATACATTGGCCAGAGGTGGAAGTAAGGTCTTTAATACAGATTTTTCTGCCCAGCAAGGCTTTGGATTCAATATGCTCAGATCGCTAGCACTAATATAGCAGATCCCTCTGGTACTGAGCCCTCCCCTGCTTAGACCTGAAGTCTGCTCCTTTGCTAGAATGACAATCTCTTGCCCTGTGACCTGTCCCGTCACCTTGCTGCCCACAATGAAAAAACCAAACTATGCTAAAGCTTGTACCCCAAACACCTCGCTGTAAAACTGATTAACTCTACAAGACTTTTTAAAATAAGCAATGCTCTAATCATACTCATAAAAATGATTTTCCTACCCTCACAGTTTTCATGTTGCCCAAAGAAGCACAACTGTGCTGTTTGCCAATTCCAATTACTTAGCAATGACTGCCTGGATTTATGCATATTTTTAATTATTAATTAAGTTTCTTTTTATTGTTTTTTTTAATTTTTGAATCATATAAGTATGCATGTTTAAAGTTAATAGTCAAATAATTCTACAAGCTTTACTACAAAAATGTGGTAGCTTCTTCTCTCCCACAGCCCCATTTCCCCTTTACATGCAGTCATTACTTTCACATCTTTTCACCAATTAAATGAAATTGGTCTCTGGGTCTTTAAAGAACACTTTTGTACTCTGCTACTTGATTGGTGTTTTTTTTTTTTCTCCCAGGTTTACACATTATTTCTTAACCTTCTGCTATAAATTTTAAAGTTTTTATTCTTTTCCTTTTATCCATCATGTACTCAAGTACCTTTCCCATTTTTTCATCTTCCCATCATAATTAAAATTCCATGATTTTAGATAGATCAGTATTTGGAATTTATAATATTATCACTATATGAATGCTATTCACAGATGAGTCATGTAATAATTATAATTACTTTTCTTTTTCTGCACAACTTTTTATTCTCCCTGGAATTAATAATTGTCTTACTGTCTTCATTTACCTAGTTTTCTATGTGAAAGTGAAAATCGCTCAGTCATGTCCGACTCTTTGCAACCCCATGGACTGTAGAGTCCATGGAATTCTCCAGGCCAGAATACTGGAGTGGGTAGCCTTTCCCATCTCCAGGGATCTTCCCAACCCAGGGATCGAACCCAGGTCTCCCACACTGTGAGAGGATTCTTTACCAGATGAGCCACCGGGGAAGCATTAAAGCCTTTGACAGTCTTTTCTCAAGACATTCAACACATGGGATATTCTGTGAATCACATCTTCCTGGATGTGTTCTGGAGATTTCTGATCTGCTCTAATATGTCTGTGCCTGGTACTCTCACTATTTTGCTGGTGTCTCCCTTCACTGGCTGATGATTCCTTTTGCTCCCAGTGAAGATGTCTTTATTCCTCCTTTACATTCAACTGATACTCTGAGTGGGTATCAAATTCAAGACTAGCAATCATTCCCTTTAGAATTTGAAAGCATATTTTCTATCGTTACTAGATTCTAATTCTGCTTTTGAGAAGTCCTAAGCCATTCTGATATTGACCCTTTATGTGGTGTACTTTTTTTCCTTTTTAAAAATTTGTAGGATCTTCTTTGTCCTCAATATTCTGCAATCTTACGAGGAACTTTGGTGTGAGTCTACTTTTACCCATTTTAAGGGGGTATAATGAATGAACCCTTTCAGTCTGGAAATGTATGTCTTTCTCTAGAAAATTGTCTTGAATTGTTTAATTGATGAGTTTCTCTCCCCCTGTTTCTCTATTTTCTTCTTCAGGAACTTTTGTTATTTAGATGTCTTGAACTGGTCTGTAAAATTCATTAACATCGCATCCTTATTTTCTTTCTTGTTTTGTGTTTGCTTTATTTTAGGGATACTCAACTTTATCCTTAAATTTTCTATTGAGTTTTTCAAATTTGCTATTATATTTTTAAAATCTAAGAGTTTATTTTTCAATCCACTTAATGTTCCTTAATATTGCTTTTTAAATATTCATCTCCTGGCTTAGTCTCTGATTCTTCAAAATTGCTTTGTTTCTGATAGTGCTCCCTCTCTCTCCCCATCACCCTCCTTCCCCGTCTCTGTCCCCATTTTCCCCCTCATTAGACACCTCCTCTGATGTTCTATAATCTTTGGTTATATGCTAATAGTTGAGTGAGGACTGAAAAGCTGATTGTAATACAGGCACACCCCAAATATAATTGCATGTTTATCCTAAAGAATGATCAGGGTTGTTTCTGTATCTTATTAATTGCTTTTCGCCATGGTCACCAAAAAGGATCCTGTGAATGTCACCTTGAAAAGTGGATTGGGTTACTATTAAAGGCAGAAAAGAAGAAATAAATGAGCAACATCCATAGCATGCTATATATAGGAGAAATCGTCAGATCTCTCTTCCAAGTTTCTGGAATTACTAAATGTCTTTCCACTGAAATGTTTAAAGAATGAAGCAGATAAACTGGCTTTCCAAATGACTTAAGGACAAGTCCCTCTCACCTAGCATTTGAATCAGATGTTTTTTTCACAAGACTGACTTGCTGTACTATGTAGAGATGCTAACAACTGCCCCCCAACCACATGCCTTTCTTGGATGACTTGTTTACATCCCTGGGAAGGACGTTCTTGTGTTCCCTTCTCCTCCGTCACAACTTAGTGGGCCATAAATGGGCTTAACTCAAACTAGGCCACTCAGATTTTCTCTGGCAGGGAACTGGAAATAGGACACTGAGAGACATGGTTAAACAGTGGGGATTCCTTGAACTTAAAGTTTAAATAGGGTTGACGCCAGAGTTTGTGCCAAGATCAAACTAAGTCAGAAAATCCATGAGAAAGACAGACAGATAATGCCAATACACAGAGAGAAGCAGGAGAAAGCAGATGTAAAAGAGCGGAGACAAGAGAAGACAGGATGCCGCCAGAGACTGAAGAAGTGGTTTAGTATACTGACTGACCTTCCAGATAACCGGGTGTATGTTCCATACCTGCCCTGTGTCCTTTCAGTAAATTCACTTTGTACTTGAGCTAGTATGTGTGAGCTCCTATTCTTTGTCATCAAATGAGAAAATATTCACCAAGTACAATAGTCCGAATCCAGCAGGAAAAGATGCCATACTTAAAATGGTAACAGAGGAAGGTCTAATAAAAAGAGATTATTTAAAAAGAGGGGCTGAATGTAAGCCCCTCTACAAGCTTGGGTGTAGGCAAAGAAAAGCCAAAGAAAAAAGTGTGAAGTGAAAGTGTTAGTTGCTCAGTCATGTCCGACTCTTTGTGACCCCGTGAACTGTAGCCTGCCACGCTCCTCTGTCCTTGGAATTCTCCAGGCAAGAATACTGGAATGGGTACCCATTCCCTTCTCAAGGATACCTTTTCCATCCAGGCATCTAGCCCAGGTCTCCTGCATTGCAGGCGGATTCTTTACCATCTGAGCCATCAGGGAAGTCCCAGGTAAACAGTAAATGGTGTCTACTGCTACAGTCTCCCATGTTCTTTTTAAGGCACACAATACATCACAGTTGTCATAAGATCCTCTTAATACACATTTATTTGCTACTAAAAATTAAAACAGCATATCAAAAAATGTATTACAATTCAAGTTTTTGAAAACCAGAAAATCTACTTAATGCACTTTGCTCTAATTAAGCTCTAGCCAAACCACTAATGTTTTCTTTACATTTCTTCTCCACAAGTTACTTTGCTTCAAATTCTTGATATTGGGTTTCACCTCACTGACTTCAGGCTTCTAAAAGACACGGGCAATGCTTTTTATTAGTGCTTCTTTGGTTCAAAGACACTGAAAGGGCAAGAAGAGAGACCATCTGTCTTAGCCTCTCATAGACAGTATGAACTTCCTGGCAACACTTGTGATCACAGATAGATGGACACAGGCAACTCACAGCAACCTAGCAAGAGTAGATCTGATAGAATAAATATTCTGACCCTGCTCCCCTCCTGACCTCCAGTATACAGTAGATATTCCTACTATCAAACCTACCAGGAGACAGAGGGCAAGGGAACCACTGATGCCATCAACAGGTGAAGAGTTGACAGGGAGGCAAATGGAAAATGTCAAGGGCACAAAGTCACTTTTGTCCACATCTTCAGGAAAAAGCTAGCCTGGATTCCCAGGTGGCTCAGTGGTAAAGAACCTGCCTGCCAATGCAGGAGACATGGGTATGATCCCTGGGTCAGGAAGATCCCCTGGAGAAGGGAATGGCCACCCACTCAGTATTCTTGCTGGGAAAATCCCATGGACAGAGGAGACTGGCAGGCTACAGTCTGTGGGGTCACAATGAGTTGGACACAACTGAGCATGCACACACTTCTCCTGATCCCCAGGACGCCTCTCTTTAGCCCATCTGTTAAACCAGGAGTGGAAGAAGCAAAATCGAAATTCAAACCAGTCCCAAATTCAGCTTTCTCACGGATGAGTACATTTAATTACAAAATAGCACCAACCTGTCATTCACAGGTAAGACATGTTCATCACAGATTTCCTTACAATTTTTTTAATTTCTTTAATTGGAGTATAATTGCTTTATAGTATTGTGTTAGTTTCTGCTGTACAGCAACACAAATCAGCCATAAGTATACATATATCCTCTCCCTCTTGAGCCTCCCTGCACTGCACACCTGCCCCGTCCCACTTCTAAGTCCCTTTCAAATTTAGAAATATGAGTTGTAAGGTGTCCACTTTTGAGTGCAAAAGGAATACAAAAGTATGAAAGCCCATTTACTTTCCTGCAGAATTTCCAAGGCAGGAGTCTACGCCTTCTCTTTCCCTTCTGGCTCCCCCAGAGCTCCTTATGTAGTCATTCTCAATGTGTGGGGATGAAGCATAAAATAATCAGTGAATGAGAAACCTCATACACACATGTACATGACCTCCTCGGAGAACAGCGGCTACATAAATTAGAGGTTGACCCTCAGAAGAAGAGCTCAGAAAAGTAAAACTCCTACTTAAGAATATTACATTTCCTTTAAATTTACCAACATTCCTATTAAGAATATATCTGAATAATCTTCAGTTATGACAGAAAGCTGGCATGAGAAGGTCAGAATTTCCAGAACCTCCCCTGTGGCTGCAGAATGTCTTCATCTCCCCAGGAGGGCTTGGCAGAGCCTTCTCAGGGCAGCCAGTGAGCCTTGATTGCATGTCACCACCACTGTCTGGTTTTTGATAAGCAGATAAAATTGGTGATGGGCCTTTCATCTTCAGATAGTGGTTAGAAGCCCTGCGTCACTAAGTCATAGTTAAAAGCTGCTCCTTCTGGAGATGGTGGGAAATGAGTAGGTGTGCTCAGCCCACCTCTTCCTAGATGAAAGCTGCCTCATGAAACTACCTCAGTACATCTGGCACAAATTAACCAGTGCAGATTCCTGTGGTGAGGGAAGGGGAGACTGAGAAGAAACTCTGAACTCAGACTCTGACAGTGAGGGGGCCCAATTATGACAAAACAGAAAACACCTTGGAAAGACTATTATTAAATTACTAGCTCTAATCACAGGATCTCAGAGGATAAGAAAGGTCACCTCTATCTTATGCTGGGGAGCTGGGACCACATAAACAGCATCCTCCCTTCATTAGTGAGAACCTTTCCAAAAGTGTGAAATCCCTATACAAGGTGGTTAAAGTAGGAGCCAAATTTTCCAATCCTCAAAGATTTTCCCTGATCTCTATTTTCTACCAATGTACTGACATGAATGGGCAGAGAGCAGTATCGGATTATAACTCGGCAGAATCAGTCCTCATGCCTTCCTAATGCTTGGTGCGAAATCATCACTCAGACCACTACAATTGCAGGCCCAAAGAGACTGGGAATATGGGTTAAGGTGGGAGGCAGGTGAAAGGCAGAGCATGAGTAATGTCAATTTGTCTCTCTGACAAGGGCAAGCCACTGGCCCACCAAGGAGATCAGTCTAAACAAAAACAATGGTTAAAAGGAACAAAATCAGGTCATTTGCAGTAACATGGACAGATATAGAGATTGTCATACAGAGTGAAGTAAGTCAGACAGAAAAATAAATATCATATATGAATGCATATATGTGGAACCTAGAAGAATGGTATAGATGATCTTATTTGCAAAACAGAAATAGAGACACAAATGTGGAGAACAAATGTATGGACACTAAAGGAGGAAAGGGAGGGGTGGGAAGAATTGGGAGATTGGGAATGATATATACTCTACTGATACTATGTATAAAATAGATTCCTCTGTCCATGATCTCCAGGCAAGAATACTGGAGTGGATTGCCATTTCCTTCTCCAGGGGATCTTCCCAGCCCAGGGATCAAACCCAGGTCTCCCACATTGCAGGCAGACGCTTTAACCTCTGAGCCACCAGGGAAGCCCACAAAATAGATAACTAATGAGAACAAACCGGCTCTGAGGCGCAGTGGATAACACATTGGACTTCTAGCCGGCCTGGGTGTGGTTATTCAAAGGTTGTGGATTCAAGTCCCACCAGAGTTGAATTTTGAAAGCTTCTCCTTCACTCCTATTTGGACATTTTTGGACTTCCCTGGTGGCTCAGACAGTAAAGTGTCTGCCTGCAATGAGGGAGACCCAGGTTCAATCTCTGGCTTAGGAAGTTCCCCTGGTGAAGGAAATGGCAACCCACTCCAGTATTCTTGCCTGGAAAATCCCATGGACAGAGGAGCCTGGTAGGCTACAGTCTATGGGGCTGCAAAGAGTTGGACATGACTGAGAGACTTCACTTTCTATGTGAAGAACATTCTATGTACATGAGAACATGCTATGTATCTCAGTGAACTCTACTCATGCTCTATGGTGATCTAAATGGGAAGGAAATCCAAAAAAAGGGATATATGTATATATGTGTGTGTGTGTATATATATATATATATAGAGAGAGAGAGAGAGAGAGAGAGAGGACATTAGCTTTTCTGTATATATGTGTGTGTGTGTGTGCGCACGCACGCCAATGCAGGAGATATAAGAGATGCAGGTTCAATCTCTGAGTCGGGAAGATCCCCTGGAGGAGGGCGTGGCAACCCACTCCAGCATTCTTGCCTGGAGAATCCCATGGACAGAGGAACCTGGTGGGCTCCAAGTCCATAGGATTGCAAAGAGTTGGACACGACTGAAGCAATTTAGCACACATAGCTGATTCACTTTGTCATACAGTAGAAACTAACACAACATTGTGAAGCAACTATACTCCAATAAAAGTTAATTAAAAAGAAAAAACAATGGTTGCCCATGGTTACAGATCAGCAAGACCCAATGGGTTAAAGTACACAGCAATCTGTGCCCTCTTGTGGGTCTCTTCTATGGAAAATGGGAGGAGGGTCAAAAGGAGGGGCTTCAGGGAACTACACAGGTGACGATAGCAGTAGACACACTTATTTACCCTGGCTTTTGTTAAGGTAAATAAAACAGATTGCCCTGTTTAACTCCAGAAAGTACATTGTATAGGCTCAGTGATGTACTCTCTCTATTGAGTAGAGGAAAAGGAAACATGGTGGAGAATGCCAAACAAGTTTCACAAAATTTCAATCTATGAGATAAGACTGTGTCATCCATCGTGTCCTAAATTTGGGAATAAAGATGCTCGCAGATCTGGCACGAAACACCCATTAGCATTTTCTGTGAACTGACACTTTGTTGAGTAAATTGCAAAAGAGCATTTATATTATGATTTCATTTTACATAAAATCATAAATGCAAACATAGACATATGTCTGTATGCACATAGATGCATAGAGAGATGACTAGAAGAATGTTGTAAAAGTATAAAGAATAAAAAAAGTAGAATAACTATTCTAAAAAGATGCAGAATAATTATTCCTGGATTGTAGACATTCAGAGAACTTCATAATTTTCAAAACTGCTTGATTTTCTACAACAAAAATATATTATCTTCATAAACAGAAAAAAAAATTGAAATCATTGTTTTAAACTATTCAGAAAACAACATATTCAGAAATTTTATTATAAAAGGCAAGAGAAAGAGCAAACCTTTATTAACTGCTTCCCTGGCACTCAGGACTACATTTGGCACAGACTCTGTGAACTGTCATTTTTATTCTACATATAAGAGCTGACTTCTCATTAGAAATCATATAAGTAAGGAGAGTGTTGAAAGAACAAAACCATCAATGTTTAATTCTATCTATTCAAATTATCCATCAAAAGTGAAAGAGAAACAACAATTTCACAGACACACACACAAGACAAACTTGATAAGATTCATTATAAGCCATTTTGCCCTACAGGAAAAGTTTAAAAATCTTCAGGCAGAAGGAAAATTTTGTAGGTCAGAAAGTTGGAGATACATAAAGAATCAGAGAAGAAATAGATGAAGATGAAATAAAATACTTTATTTTCTATTTTTTAAAACTGGGAGTGCTTAGTTTGACCAAGACTTCTGTAAGTCTTATCAATCTTTCAGCAAAGCAGAGAATCCTAGGGCTGAATGCTTTCCCCTTCAGCTTAGGAGAGAATCCTAGGGAAAGAGGATGTTTCATGTAGAAAACACCAGCCTGGGAACTGGCTCTCAAATGACCCTCTGAGCCTCCCTCAGCTAATGGCAGAGTTGAGCTCTGTGTCCAAAGAATACTGCCTACCTCGCAGAGATGTGGCCAAAAGTGAGAACAAGATGCCTCATGATCTTTGAGTAGCAGATATAGCTGTGTGGAGGCATGTGCTACCTGTGTACATGTTCCGGGGTACATCCACAATGAAAGCAGCAGACCATTTTCTGAGGCCTGGTTGACCCTGCATTAAAACACAGTGCTAAGCAATCAGGAAACCCAGGTTCTAGCCCCATGATAATCATTCAAAATAGCCTAGCTTCTCTGAGCCTCCCTTTCCTCACTGTAAGCCAAAGGCTTTACCTAGAAAATCTCTTAAGTCCTTTCCAGTTCTAGAAATCTATAATCTGATGTGTAATTCCAACCATTGCTTCTGGATTCATTAAACAATTGCCCTAGCACATTCAACTGGTCTACCAGACATCACTTCAGGGCCCAAAATTATGTGTACTAATGCAGAGATGTAAAACACCTTTTGTAATCTGCGTAGGATTTTCTACCTACTTAGCGTTATTTCATAACCCACAATTATCTTTGAAAAACAGACAAGTCTATTTACTCTCTATTATCTGTATTCCAAATGGGGCCAAACCCTTCCTCCCCCTTCTTTATGGAAAATCCCAAAATCTCAGGTGAGAATCAGGATAACTCAGGAGATTTGTCACTATGAGCTTGGAATCTTTCCCACTAGGTCTCAAATGCTTTATTTCCTAAGAGCAGCTTTTGTAAGGCAGGCAAAAAAGGCTGAGTTAATAGTTAGAATTTATAAGTGGTTTTTGCAAATTAAACAGAATTCTAGAACTAAAAAGCAACCAGTAGAGTGGATCTGTTCTTCTATATAATTTCCTCACAAGCAAAAATTTAAAAAGCCAATTAAAGCCCCCAGGAATAGCAGGTAGACACTTTCTTATCAAAATGGGCCAGAAGAGTGAATCAAACCACCCAGGAAATCATATATCCACCCCTTAATAATATTAACTGGAAAAATCTCAGAAACAATGATACCATGCACAATTATAAACATGGACAGCAGATGGCTGAATCACAATAGTCAAACTCAATTGCTTTTGGAAAGAATTAAGGCAGAAATGAATTTAAATATGTGGTTCAGAGGTCACCTTCTAATATTTTATCTGGTGCAATCCACATCCTATTTGCCAGGATAGGTGGGCAAAGACACCAAGTCTTTCAGATAGAGGGCAGCCTTCTCTGATTTGGAAATTCTTCATAAATAATATCAAGCCACTATTCATCCCCTCCTCCAAAAGGCTTATTCTTTTGTTCACTGTGGAGAAACCATGGGCTAGAGATGCACTAACACCTTCCTCTCTTCACATCCTTTGCAGGACAATATTAGCCCAGGGGATCTATCAGAAATTCCCCTCTTCGTGGCCTCTAAACAGTCATTTGCAGCAATCACTCCTAGAAATCAATTTTCTGAAATCTATTTCCTAGACTTTAATAGGTTCTCTATTTTAAAAACAACCTTTGAAACTACTCAAGTATATTTCATGCATCTCTATTGAGTCATTCATTTGACAAGTCTGTTGTTATCTGCTTATTCTTTAAAATATACTTTAATTGAGCCAAGTATGTGTGTGGATTTTTTTTTTCATTTCTAGAGAAATGTTATATCTAAGGGTACATCTTAATCCAAGTTAGTAAAAGAGTCTATTTACTTTCTCTGCCTTGGCATGTTCTACCTTTTAAAGAGGCTAATGAGGTGACTCATATATTTGGCTGACTTCTTGAACATCAGGTCTTCTCTGAGCAAGTAACTCATCTTTTACACAGATACTGGACACCGGCCCGCCCATCCCAGCTTAAATATTGTTTGTCCTGCTTCCTCTGATAGGAAAAAATATTCAGGCTCTGTCTTCCCACTAAGAGACTGGGGAGGGGATGGTTTGAAAAATTTGATGACACCGGCTCTGAGATTTGCCCTTATTGTCTCTACTTTCGAACATGTCACCACTAGGCACCAGGTGACCCTAATTCCATTTACAATTTTCTTCTCGCATCCATGGATGCTTTAAAACCCGGTTCTAAATACCAGCATAATGCAAGGAACTGAACATACTCAGTAAATGGGAAGGAAAGTCAGAGACCTGTTTATAGTTTCATATATTTACCAAGCACTGTTCCTTCCCTGCCTTTGCCAAAAATGCTCATCTTCCCACTCACCCAACTCACCCCCCATCCTCACATCCTTAAGGTGTCCTCTGTTCCAGGAAGCTTTTCCTGGCCCCAAAAGTACATATCTTGGTTATCTATCACTTCCCTCCGGCTGCTCACATCTCTATCATTGCATTTAACTTCACTACATTATAATTACCTGTTTGTAGGTCTATTTCCCCAATGAAAACAGGAACTAAGTGTTTTTCATTTTTGACTGCCTAAGCTTGATCCAGTCTGGCACATTAAAAAGCATCCAGTTGGAGTGAGAATGAGTGGGCATTAATGTTGTTCAACGGTTCTGAGTCATTAAGAAAATAAGTACCTGAGACTCAAAGGCAAAAATATATGCAAATAGTAAAAAAAAAAAAAATTGAAAAGGGATTTAAATTCCCTTTTTTAAAGTAATACACATAGCTGCTTGTTCCTCTATGCACCAGTGCACATACCTCACTCTGCCTGGTATTAAGATTGGATATTTACGTAACCCACCACTCTACCAGCTCTATCATCTTGGCTACTACCACATATATCTCCATCATCACACTACCACCTCCTGCACTAGTCTTTCCATTGCCTCCATCACCTCTAATACATGGCACACTTCCACCTCCATCTACACCAGCGTCCTCACCCTAATCTCTACTGCCTCCTCCACTTCCTCAACCACCTCCTTCACCTTCTGGCCACCATCTCCACTGTCTCCACTGCCTCCAAAACTCCATCACCTTCCCCAACTCTTCCACCACCACTTCCACCTTCACTCCTTTCATTCCCATCTCCATAACCTCCACCAGCTCAACCAAAACCTTCACCACCTCTGTTATAACCATGACCTCCTCCATCATCACTTCCATCCCCTCTATCTCCAATTCTAGGTCAATCCTGAATATTCATTGGAAGGACTGATGCTGAAGCAGAAGCTGCAATACTTTGGCCATCTGAGGTAAAAAGCTGATTCATTGGAAAAGACCCTGATGCTGGGAAAGATTGAGGGCAAGAGGAAAAGGGGGAGGCAGAGGACGAGATGGTTGGATGCATCACTGACTCAATGGACATAAGTTTGAGCAAACTCTGGGAGACAGCAAAGGGCAGGGGAGCCTGGCATGTGCTCCCATATGCCAGGCTTCCATGTGACCCATAAACAGGTCACAACGAGTCAGACATGACTTAGCAACTGGACAACAACAAAGTGATTTTACAGAATTAATTCACCAATTCTCAACAACAAATCCAAAGGTATTATTATCAACTCTACTTTACTGACAGAAAAACTAAGGACCGGAGAGGTTAAACCCTATGCTCAAGACCACACAGAGCAGCAAGTGAAGCTGGTCTTCAAGTCCAGACAGTGTAGCCCTTGAACCCGGGCACTAAGTCCCTCCCCTCGAGGGAGCTGAAGCTGCCCTGCTGGGTGTGCAGGCTCTAACTGCAATAGTCTGTGTCCACAGTCTACTACACATCTTAGCTATACAAGAGGGGGTAAATAAAAATTTCACCTAGAAAGCAGTCCATCAAGGATCAAGGATGTGGATAATATCTACCATCTACTTCGAAGAATATCATTATTGTCCTCTCCTTCTCCTGCTAACACTAGACTGCTGGTGTTAACTAGTGACCTTCCTCTCCCTTCCCATTTCCCGAGTTCTCTGGGTTTAAGACGGGAAGAGAAAGTAGGTTGATAAGATAGAGGTACAATCTATCTGTCTCACCTTCAAATCATCTGTGATTAGCCTCGGGTGAAAAACAACTCCAAGAGTATTCACTGGAATGTTTAAATTATTTTCAAAATGAATACATAAGGTATTAAAGAAAAACACAGTACCTCAAACATTTATGAAACATTTTATGTTTTTCAACCCTTACATACAGAAAAAGAATAAAAACTAGGAAGGATACTCCCACTCTGAGTATCATATTCAGGTAAGAGTCCTTGGATAAAATGCAGAAATCCCTGTTCCATAGCTATAAAAAACTTAGTTCTTTCAATTCATGGGCTTTTAAAATTTTTATTGAAATATAGTTGATATACAAAATTATATGTTACAGGTGTACAATATAGTTATGAACAATTTTTAGAGACTCCATTTATAGTTATCATGAAATATTGGCTATATTCCCCATGTTGTACAGTATATGCTTGTAGCTTATTTTACACCTAATATTTTATACCTCTTACTGCCCTTCTCCTGTATTGCCCCTTCTCCTTCCCTCTCTTCACTGGTAACCACTAGCTTGTTCCCTTTATGTGTGAGTCTGCTTCTTTTTTGTTGTATTCACTAGTTGGTTGTATTTTTTAGATTCCATGTATAAATGATATCATATAGTATTTGTCTTTCTCTGTCTAATTTATTTCCCTTTTTATAATACCCTCTATATCCATCCATGTTGTTGCATATGGCAAAATTTCATTCCTTGCTTACAGTTGAGTGGTATTACAAAAATAAACAAATGAGTCCTAATTAAACTTAAAAGTTTCTACATAGAAAATGAAATCATCAACAAAATGAAAAAACAATTTACTGAATGGGAGAAAACATTTCCAAATGATATGACCAATAAACAGTTAATCAGTTCTGTTCAGTTGCTCAGTCATGTCCTACTCTTTGTGACCCCATGGACTGTAGCACACCAGGCTTCCCTATTCATCACCAACTCCCTGAGCTTGCTCAAACTCATGTCCATCGAGTTGGTGATGCCCTTCAACAATCTTATCCCTCTGTCATCCCCTTCTTTTCCTGCCTTCAATCTTTCCCAGCATCAGGGTCTTTTCAAATGAGTCAGTTCTTTGCATCAGGTGGCCGAAGTATTGGAGTTTCAGCTTCAATATCAGTCCTTCCAATGAATATTCAGGACTGATTTCCTTTAGGATTGACTGGTTGGATCTCCTTGTGGTCCAAGGGACTCTCAAGGGTCTTCTCCAACATCACAGTTCAAAAGCATCAATTTTTTGGTGCTCAGCTTTCTTTATAGTCCAACTCTCACATCCAGAGCCAACATATAAACAGCTCATGTAACTCCACATCAAAAAATAGCAGTCTGATTTTAAATGGGCAGAAGAACTGAATAGATGCTTTCCTAAAGAAGACATGCACATGGCCAACAGACACATGAAAAGATGCCCAACATCTCTAATCATCAGGGAGATGCAAATCAAAACCACAAAGAGACAACACCTCACACCTGGCAAAATAGCTGTCATCAAAATAGAAGAAAAAACCCACAAATGACAAATGTTGGCAAGAATGTAAAGAAAAGGAAGCCCTCTACACTGTTGGTGGGAATGTAAACTGGTGCAGCCCCTGTGGAAAAACAGTAAGGAGATTCCTCAAAAAACTAAGAATAGAACTGCCTTGTGACCCAGCAATTCCACTCCTGGATATATATCAAAAAAACAAAAACATTAATTCAAAAAGATAGATGCACCCCCAATGTTCATAGCAGCATTATTTACAGTTGCCAAGATATCAAAGTATCTATCAAAAGATGAATGGATAAAGAAGATGTGGTGTGTGTATGTATATATATATATATATATATATATAGTGTGTGTGTATATGTGTGTGTGTGTGTGTGTGTGTGTGTGTGTAGTGGAATACTAACTCAGCCATAGAAAAGAATGAAATTTTGCATCTGCAGCAACATGAATGGACTTGGAGGGCATTGTGCTAAGTAAAATAAGTCAGACAGAGAAAGAGAAATACTGTAATGATACCAATTCATGTTTATAGAGCCCTAAAGCATGTCCATAATAAGAGCAAGTATTAGGTTAGGGATGATTTCACCCTCCACAGCAAATGAGACCAGAATTTTCTTCCAACCCTTTGCTTTCTTAAACAAACAAACCAAAAAAAAAAAAAAGCTTCAAACAAAATTACACCATTAAGGTGAAAGATATTGTGATGTGGCATTCATCCTCCTTCAGAACTGAAGGGTTTATTACTTCTTGCTGTCCCCATGGGAGCTGCCCAACTGAAAACAGCCACCTAACCCAGGCTGACGCACTCATTCAGCCCAGACTTATTTGATGACTGGTAGTAGTGAGATATAAAGTTTAACTCAACCCGAAAGTGTTACCCCAGCTTCAGAACTTTGCTTTATCGCATCTCCTCTTCTGAGGCTTCATTACAACCCAGCTTCTGCCTCTGCCTGATCTTGCTTCCTTCTCTTCCCCTCTCTAAGCATTATTCCAACAGCACTCTCTAAGAAACCTCTCACAGGCGAATCTCCATCTCAGAGTTGGCTTTCCAAGAAACCCAACCCACTACAACTATCATGCCAACAATTATAATTACCCCAGATTTCCTAGGTAAAAAAGTTTCAGTTTATAAGTAACACATGTTTACTCTAACAACACAAGCCTAGAGGCAAATACAGATGACATGTGGTTCTTTGAGAAGAGCCACATATATCTATGAATTACCATTCTTGATGTCCAATCATCATGCCAAAGTAAAAAGAAATCACCTTCAGCTAAGGATACGCTTTATGTTCTCTATTTTCTATTTCCCCCAGTTTTTCTATCTAACAATATAAATTGTATCTAAAGAAGAGAGAAGATTTTTTCAACTGCTATAATTTCATTATAGAGCCTCCCACCACTACATCAGGTAAAAAAAATCCACCAAATACTGAATGAAAAGATACATAGACACAAGCTTAATATAGAAAAAAAAATTTTGTTGAATTTGGTTTTTACACACAAAAATTTTAAGCAAACTTTACGTTTAATTTTTAATTTCCACCATTCAGGTTAGTTAGCTCATTATTTAGTTAATTAACTTTCATTTTATTATTAATTTTCAGTTTTATCACATCATAGTCAAAGAATAAAGTCTTAGGAAGTTGAGCCTTTGGAATCTATTTAACTTCCTTTTTTACTTATATCACACAGGCCAGAAAAGAATGCATTATATGTGTTTTTCCTGTATCTCTTTTTATTTATTTTACCTGTTTGCCCTATTAGTTTCCAACAAGATTATATTAAGTTCCAAATATATTTGCTGATCTGTCTTTTTCTTCTCTTAGGTCAGTCAGTTGTTGCTTTTAATATCAGTTCAGTTCAGTTGCTCAGTCATGTCCAACTCTTTGCAACCCCATGGACTGCAGCACGCCAGGCTTCACTGTCCATCACCAACTCCCGGAGCCTACTCAAACTCATGTCCATCGCATCAGTGATGCCATCCAACCATCTCATCCTCTGTCGTCCCCTTCTCCTCCCGCCTTCAATCTTTCCCAACATGAGGGTCTTTTCCAATCAGTCAGTTCTTCGCATCAGGTGGACAAAGTACTGGAACTTCAGCTTCAGCATCAGTCCTTCCAATGAACATTCAGGACTGATCTCCTTTAGGATGGACTGGTTGGATCTCCTTGCAGTCCAAGGGAGTCTCAAGAGTCTTCTCCAACACCACAGTTCAAAAGCATCAATTCTTCGGTGCTCAGCTTTCTTCACAGTCCAACTCTCACATCCATACATGACTACTGGAAAAAACCATAGCTTCAACTAGACAGATCTTTGTTGGTAACGTAATGTCTCTCCTTTTTAATATGCTGTCTAGGTTGGTCATAGCTTTTCTTCCAAGGAAGAGGCATCTTTTAATTTCATGGCTGTAGTCACCATCTGCAGGGATTTTGGAGCCCCCCAAAATAAAGTCTGTCACTGTTTCCATTGCTTCCCCATCTATTTGCCATGAAGTGATGGGACCAGATGCCATGATCTTAGTTTTCTGAATGTTGAGTTTTAAGCCAACTTCTTCATCAAGAGACTCTTTAGTTCTTGACTTTCTGCCATAAGGGTAGTATCATCTGCATATCTGAAGTTATTGATATTTCTCCCAGCAATCTTGATTCCAGTTTGTGCTTCATCTAGCCCAGCGTTTCTCATGATGTACTCTGCATAGAAGTTAAATAAGCAGGGTGACAATATACAGCCTTGACATACTCCTTTCCCAATTTGGAACCAGTCTAGTGTTCCATGTCCAGTTCTAACTGTTGCTTCTTGATCTACATACAGATTTCTCAGGAGACAGGTCAGGTGGTCTGGTATTCCCATCTCTTGAAGAATTTTCCACAGTTCGTTGTGATCCACACAGTCAAAGGCTTTGGTGTAGTCAATAAAGCAAAAGTAGATGTTTTTCTGGAACTCTCTTGCTTTTTCAATGATCCTGCGGATGTTGGCAATTCATATACTGAGATCTTATTGTTAGCATCAAAAATGTTCATGATTGTTATATCATTTTTACAAATATACAATGTCCTTTATTTTCACTTACTAAGTTTTTCATTTTAAATTATATTTTGTCTTATATTACAAGTGCTGTAATATAAGTGCTGAAATTACCTGTAATTTCTTTGGTTCATAAACGCCTGATGTATCTTTTTCCATTCCTTAATTTTCCATTTTCTGTATCATTTCGTACTTGAGACTTAGATTATTTTACATATCACACATCTAAATCTTTATTTTTTTTAAAGTCTGACTTTTAATTGGTCACTTTAGTATAATGTGCAATTAATTTAATTAAGGCACAATTCATTTGATTGCTCACTTATATATATTGTGGTTGTTTTACACGTTTGTTGTCTTATTTGGTGCTATCAAATGCTTTCTTTTTACTCCTTTTTCTTTTTTCTTATTCCTTGATCTCCTTTAAATAGTTTCCATTTTATACCACTGGTTTAAATGTCATAATCCCATAATTATCATTGTGGGTAATTGCCCTAACTTATTAAGATTCATACTTACACTCAGTTTTCCTAACAGTATCTAATATTTATTTCCTCTCAATGAGCCAAAATTTAAGTGCCTTCTTATTTTTTGATCTCTTCCTACACCATTCCACAAATGTCTAATGAGTTTAATGTCCACATGTGACTCATAAAATTTGTCTTCTTACTTAAAAGTCACTATTCATACACACTTTGAGTTTTAATTTCCACAAATACAGACTTCAAGGAAATTAGACATATCAAGTCATCTACCTAATCATTTCTCTCCTTCCTGGAAATATGTCTCTGATAAATATGCATTTTAAATCATCATATTAAGTTTTGAATTTCCCTAAATCCTGCTTAAGCCCAGCCACCTCTCCAGCCCTGAGGTTTCCCAGGGAGATGTATACAGAGGGAAGTAAAGTAATTATTTCTGAACACTGTGTGAGTTCCTTTTCATAAGTTCTTCAGACTTACTTAGGAAAGTTCCAAAGCAACTTCTTTGCCCTTCTCTGACTATAGCTGACCTAGCCCATGTCCTGAATTTTATTATGGAGGAGAAAGGAAATGGTCAAATAAGGGACACGTGCCAGCTCAAGTCACAGATGTCCGACAGAGGCAAATGGCAAAGAGTCTGCCAAGTGCTGAGCTGGCAGGGGCTGGGAGACAGCTGCCCTAGGCTCTGAGCCCCAGAATGAAGAGGGTCAGCCCCAAGAAGCTAGAGAAACAGACAAAATGAGGCTAAGGCCACCCCAGTACACTCCAGGCATAAACTCAAACAGCACCCTGAATCTAACTTCGTATCTCAAAGGCTGAAATATTTAAAGGTGCAAAGTTGAGGGTAACTGTGATGCCTGTGGTGTGCAGATCAAAAACTGTGTACTGAATACCATCAGTGTAAAAACAAGTGAAAAGACACTGTGTCTGTCCCCATAGTGCTCATAGACAATTAGAAAAGGCAAATGTATATAAGACTGTGAGCTGTACACCATTATGAAAATTTTTTCAAAACTCAACAATTCCCAAGAACAGTCACTAGCACTCATCATCCTGGGGTACAAGAACAACTGGGGAACTGAGAGAGAAAAATACTTTCTCTTATGGACCAATCGCCTAGCATAAAAATCCTTAAAATGGCTTCCCTTCCCCCAAATGGTATCTTTCACTTATTACTAACACTGAAAATTTCTTTCAGAGACAAAGCCTGTCTTTCTCCAATTAGAGAAAACAGGCTTAAAATAGAAGTGCTGTGGGATGGTAAGCATAAGTAGAAATTAGGTCAAACCCATGTGTGAATGACTAATGTCAGATCATTGCCAGTTTTGCTAGCAGACAGAGGTTAGTACTTCAGAAATGCTGGGACCCTGGAGGGCCCAAGCATCATCCCACTAAAAGAAAACTGGAACATCAAAGAATATGTAGGCATGTGTCAAAATATTGTTCAGAGTTTGTTCTGTTGACTTTTTATGGAAAACCAAATAGAACCCAGAAACTGACTCTTATCTCTCTCTTTGTCACCTCCGAAGAGACCGTGTCTTGAAATCCTCCTCTCTGTCTTCGTTTCCTGGCATCTGGCCTTCTCAATTCATATTCTGAATCCTACAAATCATGAATACCTCTAACCTAGCTATTTCCAGACCTCTGCCCAGATCCCTCCATCCTCCAGGTCTTTCCTTAGGAGGGTAACTTGATCATGTTTCAACTGACTCCCAGAATGGCCCTTAAATTTCCTCCAAGGTGTTGCCAGATCCTTTGAGGACAACGATCATCTCTCATGCCTCCCCATGCCCTTGATTATCTGATCATTCATCCCTCATATTAACGTCATTCACAACGGCTCTTATTGCTCCTTTCAGGTATTCCACTCTCCAAACAATTAGGTCTCCACATGGGTAGACAGTCAGGACAGAGGGTTTTCTAGGGGGAGAAATGAATCTGATGCCTTTTATGTGCCTGCAGAGCTCCAACTTGGTTTAATAATCCCTGAGCACCACTTTGCGTGCGGCAAGGTATAAATATATGCTAATAGGAGGTCTGGCTCCTTGTCACAACACATTGCAGGCTGCATTCGTGCAAGATAGAATAAAAAGATTAGATGCAATCTTGAAGTCAATCAGAAAGCAAGAGGAAACCAAAAAAAAAAAAAAAATGGAGCTCAGATTGTCAACAGGAGAGGCAGGAAAATGACTTGAATCGAATTGCAGTTTATCTCGTTAAGCGTTAAAGGAAACCAATTTCTTTCAGAAATTGGAAGGCAATTTAAACATTTCTACAGTTTTACTAAAGTTTGAAATTTTCCAGTGAAAGAATAAGGTTTTCTTTATTTCTGCATATCTGACATTTTCCCTGTACTCTCAGGGACTAGAAAGCCTTAGATAAGAGGACAGTTAAGGAAAAGAGAGCAGTTATCAACAAGGCAGAAAAAGAATCTGTTAAAGAAATACTCATTTGATTTCTCTAGCTCTTTCAGGTTTCATGCCAAAAAATATATATATATAGAAGCTAGAACTACATACAAAAAATCCAGGCTACAAAATCTGGCCTGCTGCTGCTACTGCTAAGTCACTTCAGTCATGTCTGACTCTGTGCAATCCCATAGATGGCAGCCCACCAGGCTCCCCTATCCCTGGGATTCTCCAGGCAAGAACACTGGAGTGGGTTGCCATTTCCTTCTCCAATGCATGAAAGTGAAAAGTGAAAAGTGAAGTCGCTCAGTCGTGTCCGACTCTTAGCGACCCCGTGGACGGCAGCCTAGTCCTGAATAAATAATCAGGCTGGATTAATGGACAAATATGGAAGTCATATTCAATTTATGAAGGTCAAATAAAATAGGCCAATCTCAAGACCAAGCTACATTCCACTGAAGTTGATGATATCACAAACCAAAGGTAGTATTCATAATGAACTCAAATCTCCTGGGATAAGCCTCTTTCTCCATTCCCAGAAGCAAGAATATATTGACAGTGGCCTGTTTTGCAAAACGTAAATTGTTACTGCTGCCCAGCCTGAAATATATAACTCTCTTCACTGTAGTGAATAAAAATTCATCTTCAGAATGAAGACCAAACCTTCCCAAGCACTGTGGTCCCTCTGGAAGAGATTTGGTAGCCAACAAAAGTAAACTTTTTTTTCTGTCTTATCCGGGACAATGTTATCCTGGTTACATCATCAGGAATACTGGGTTTTAAAGGAGACATCTAGTGTTAATGGCCATTATCTCAGAAAAGGATCAACCAGAGTGAGGAAAGGGACACTCAAATTTTACTGAATATTGAGTATTGTTTGAATATTTTACAGTGAAAAAAAATCAATATTGCTTCTGTAATTTTTTAAAATGCACTTTAAGGTGTTCTGAGATGAATATGCCAAGACTTATTTCAGATCAACACCTCTGAAACACTGCCAACTCTTGGGTAAGTTAAAGTTCGGTTAAGAGCTGGACAAAGCTCAACTGTGACTGCCTGCCATTGTGGCTTTGGTCTTCCTTCCTTTCTTTCCTCACACACTTATTCAGTCTATAAACACTTAACTGAGTGCTTACTACCGCCTGGTCTGAAAAAAAGATGATGTGAAGCTAAATTTACTCCATTTAAAGAAAAAAAAAAAGAAATCAGAAATGGCATGTAGGACAGCCAGTTGTTCTCTATTATGATGAAAAACAAAATCTCAGACAGATTCATCAGGGAGAATATTCAGGAACCAAAAAAAAATGTGCCTTCCCTGGTTTCTCACTCCCACTGACAACTTTTCCCTTTCAATAACTTGTTATGTGCCAGGAGCAAACAATATGAAATCCATTCCTAATGAGCAATAATTATAGCTTTAAGAAGCTGTACAATCAGTGTTCACTGATTTCATTATTAGATAGCACCATAAATTATGCTAATACTGATAACAGTTCTGGATGAGAGAGGTCCAGATCCGGGAGACTGCACTGGAATTATTTACATCCTCTATTTCTGAAACAATAGACCCAGCAATTTGAAAATCAGATGATCCAATTTATTCTGGCAGGACACACATGTAACAAGTTGCATCAACCATAAAATTAAATAGATTTCTTTTTTTTCTTTTTTATATTTTAAGTTTTTCTCCTTGTTCTTCTCCTACCTTGCATATTACCAATCTCCTTTGATGAGAGATTTCTAATTATTGTAAATCTTGCTTCTAAAATTGCTCAGTGATGGTGGTTGATGATGTCATATGACAAGGATGGTTTTAGCACACCCATGTCTTCATACAAGCTAAGCCTAAAAATGCAATACCTGAAAAGTCACAACTGCTTACTTGGATGCAGAAAAAAGTGCAGGGCTTCAGTGAAAGGGAATTATTCTTTCTTTTAATCAAAATTCCAAAATTTTAAGGGCTGACTATGAAAGGACAAACTCCAGATGAATATGGAGAACTGGCCCAGGTCTCCCAACTGCATCTCTCCTGTGTTAAACACTTCCTCTTGGAATATTCTCACTTCTCTTAATAGCAACACAGGCTACCATTTTTGAGTACTAATTGTATGCCTAGCCCTTTCCAAAGGGCTTCATGCACACTACTCCATTCATAAAAACCCTATTCAGTGATTCTATAGTTCCCATTCAGCAGGTGAAGAATAAAAAACTCAGAAGGCAACACACACCCGTTGCCTAAGAATACACCATAAGAATCTCGGAGAAGCCAGGATTCAAACCCAGGGGTATGTGAGAGTGTGGCCTTTGACAGTGAATGTGAAGAATCCCACATAAATCGACTCCAAATGTGTGGTCCTTCCTGAAGTTTCGGGAAAGGGCAGCAAAGGGGGAAATTTTCCCACAGGATGCCCAGAAGACTTCCTTAAAGTTCTCATTAGGTGCTGCCAAAGATGTGGAGCACTTGATACTCTCTCAGGCAGTGCCAACTGTGTAGTCACTTTGGAGAACTCTGCAGTAGTACCAGCTAGAGCTAAACATGCACATATATCCTGTGATTGAGCAGTTGCATTCCTAGGTATATCCCAACAGAAAATGACAGGCGCAATAATGGTTAGAGCAGCATTACTCAAACTAGTCCCCAAACTGGAAGCAATTCACATGCCCATTGACAATAGAATGGGCAAATGAACTGTGATACAGTCATGCAATGGAATACTGCACAAGAATGAAAACTGATAGATGCCTGATGCATGAAAAAACATATATAATTATACTCCCACAGGTATAATGTTGAGTGGAAGAAGTTAAAGAATTCACACTATATGATTTCAAATATTTGAATTTCAAAAACATGGTAGAAGGCACAATAATGATTATTCATGGGCTGCTGACTGGGAGGGGCTGTGAGGAAGTTCTCTGGAATGGAAATTCCTATATATTGATGCAGGCGGTGGTTACAAAAAATATCCATATGTAAAAATGCATTGACCTATTCATTTAACATTTGTGTACTTTATGTAAGTTATATCTCATTTTTTTAATAAATAACATTCTCTCTGGACCTTTCTGTCCCTCCAAAATCCCAGTCATTGTGGTAATTGGTCTCCAACCTTTTCCTCTTACCATCCCTTCAAACTTTACCCCCACCCTTTACTCCTTCCTGCTACCTTATAGGTTTATTATTTTCTGTCCCACTGGCAGCTTCATGTCTTTTCCTATATGAATCAATTTGGCTCTCTCTGGCACCTACATTTATCCTCTCCGCACATTACCATAATCAACAGATCAAAAATTCCAGCAAACAGATCAAACAAACAATTCTCTTTAGAAGAACATAAGTGTACCTTTACAGACATATCTCAATTATTTGTATCTGTCTCCTTTGAGAGATAGTTAAGCTCTCTGAGAGTAGGAGGTATAAATCCCCAGATACTCAGTAAATGCAGAGTTGTAGTAAGTGAACATTGTTATTCAACACAAGTCAAAAAAACCTAGGCCACTCACAAAGTTCTCATTTTCCATTCGAGGGCCAGCAATCAATTAAAGTATAATAATAGAAAAGAACACTTGGAGTTGGGATCATAAAGCTATGTTTCAGAGGCATTTGCCTGAAAATTGTAGGAAACAAGATGGTTGACTTGCATGATCACATGTCATTTTTATTACTTTTAGTCTTTTTATCCCTTCCTATCTTACTGCCTTTTACTAAACAAACATAACCAGGCAATTCCATGATCAGGAGGGAACAATAAAAATAACTCCCTTGGAGTTTTTGGAGGAGAAGACACAAGGCAAGAAGTTTAAGCATGTAATTAAATCATCTATCCTCTGAAATGTAAGAAGCAGATCACAAAATTATGCTGATGTCATTTCTTGATTTTTAATAACACTGATCCTGGAAGGGTGGCTGTTGTTGTTGATGTTTAGTCACTAAGTTGTCTGGCTCTTTTGCTACCCCATCTGACTGTAGCCCGCCAGATTCCTCTGTCCATGGAATTCTCCAGGCAAGAATACTGGAGTGGGTTGCCATTTCTTCCTCCAGGGGATCTTCCCAGCCCAAGGATTGAATCTGCGTCTCCTGCATTGCCGCCACTGAGCCACCCGGGAAGTCCAGAAGGGTGATCAGTTTCATTTTATTACAGGGGTGGAACAGTCATTCATCTACTTGCTTAGGGAGCTACTCAATGGTAGGCATATCATAAGAATAAACTTATCTTTCCAACTAGCTGTACACCAGCTAACAATCACTGACAGAATCTCAAAATTCAAACTCTGGAGTACAGGGGAAAAAACAAAGACAAAAGGATGAGTCCAACTTACTAAGGAAGAATATTTAGCTTTCAAGTCCATTTTGAAAGGCTGTGCCATGCCAGGTTTAGACAAGAGAAAAATCTTTTATTCAAATCCTTCACTCAAATATAATTAAATGGACTAAAATCTGAGTCATGTAAAAGGCCTCAATTGTTAGGCTGTCAAAAGTCTGTTTGAAGTATAAGCCATTTTTCTGAGTATTGATATATTGCAGGTGTTTATGGAACATTGTATCGCACAAAACATTTCCATGTTTAGAAAAAAAATGTGCGATTCCATCCCAGTCCCCGAGGACAGCCACCTTAGTTGGATGACGATTGTATAAATACAGAAGTTAGCTGCTAAGAAATGCACCTTCAATTCTTAGGAAAGTATTCCTATGTTTATCTTCTGGTGGAGCTGGGCTTGCTAGACATAAACCATTCTTCACCAGTAACAAGTAGAGGTTTATTTTTGTCATTCATAAAATAAACCAGGGCCCAGCCAAAGGAAACGACTCCTGGAGGCAGCTGCGTTATAGAAGTGTTATAGAAGTTACAAATGGCTCTGTGGCCCAGGCCATAAACAGTCTTCAGGAACACTGGTGCTGAGCTGTTGATATTAAAAATCACCTCATTAATTATGTTTGTAAACAATGCAGCTGTCTGTGCTTGCACGCCAGCTTCCTTGGCATCATAATATTTGTAACAATAATAAGGCATTTCAAGCCTAGCAATAAATAGTCAATCCAAGAACCTCAAGTGAAATCGCATCTGGGAACTGGCACCTGGTCATTCAAAATACTTCCTCACAAGGAAGGAAGACTGCAGTTTGTTTTCCACTCAGAAAACACTTATCAGCATCGACTACTCCACCAGAATTTTTCCCATCTCAGTTTTGAAAGGAACAGGTGAATGGCTATTGCAAGATGAGGAACAAAGCAAAGAGAGACACCAAGAGTCAAAAGAAAAGGAAGAGTGGACCAGAAAAGGACATCACGTGACAGAGCTCTCAGGAGTGATGGGAACAATCTTTCCTCTGGTGAAGGATCAGTGAAATCAGGATTGTATGTCAGAGTACCAGTCAACCAGCCATGCCTCCTCAGCACCCATTCAGTTATACTTTTATTCTACAAAATATTTACTGAGTACCTACTATATGTCAGGTATGTGCCATGTGCTGGAGAAAATTCACAAGCAGATATCCATTTTAGATGCCTGTTGGTGATACAATTGAAACATACCTAATCAACTCAGTAATTATATAATCCAAGTGGCCTAGTATTTATTTTCTTAAAGGCACACTGTTGGAGAACATATTTCTAAAGTTAGCCCAGCAGTTATAAGCCCCTAAAACTGACCAAAAAATAAGAGGAAAATACATTTTCTGCGTCACATAAGTAAGCTGGAATTACTAGACCTCTTTCCACACCAGAGGACAACACCTTCATACCTCATTTATGCCTCCTCCGCATGTAAATTCTGATTCTGAACTTCACCGGAGAGAGATAAATGTGGTATCCAATTCCAAAGCATTACCCATTTTCCCTGTCTCTGTCCCTCTCTTTCCCCTCTCTACTCTGTGTATATATTAATTTTATAGATCTTTTTATTGTCTGAACTACACTGGTTGCGTGAGAAGCAGAACAATAGGCCAAGAAGTTCCATTTCACACATGCCATCCTTATAATTCAAATAGGACAATAAAGAGAGAGAGAGAGAGAGATCTATAAACTGGTGATAAATCAGTGTCCTAAACCAAATTAACCAGCGAAATAGATTATCATAAAAATAACGCCATGAAAAATATTCTTCACCTTCCTGGTTCAGCCATCTGTAATAGAGAAAGGAAGGCGTGTGTGTGTCTGTGTGCATGTGTATATGAGATTTAGAGATGTGCACATAAACCTTACACACACACACACACACACACACACACACACACACACACACACACACTTATGAAGAGATCCAGGGGCCATGAAATTTATATATGCTGCTAGCCCCTCCAGGAACAGGAGAGGTCTAAGAAACTCCACAATTGCTCATTAGTATTTCCCAGTTTCTAAAGCTCAGTTTTTCTTCAACATGGTAAACAAAAATACCACATGCTAGGTATCGTGCTAGACCTTGAGGAAACAAAATGAACTAAAAGAGACACAAGGCTTATCCTCATAAAATATCCAGGCAGGGCAGAATAGGTAGACAGTAATCAAATACGGTCACACATAATATTTTTAAAACTAAAAATCCTGATATGTGCCATTGAGAAAAGGCACAGCTGCACTGAAAGCAGAGACCATGGGAACCTACCCAAGATAACGTCAAGAACAAACAGATGATCGAGCTGCAGAACCAGTAGGGTCCAGAAAGATATAAATAGTCAACAAGCCAGCAACATCCTACATTAGAAGAGGTGTGAAACACTCTTTCACAGGAGAATCCTGAGAAGGAAAAGAGAAGGAAACATGACTGAGGCCTCAGGTAACGAGGATGGGGTTGTTCCCATCAGAGGGAACCACATCTACAAAGACTCTGAGAACAGAGAAGAGACAGCACAACCCAGAACCGGAAGAAGGTCACACAAGGCAGAGAGCAAGGGCAGAATGATGCTGGCAGAGACACGGAAGGTGGGCTTGGGAGGGGAGGACGGTAGAAGGTGGTCTTGGATTTTCTTTTGCAGATGCTAATGTTGTTTCCATGTGAAGAGTTTGACCTGAGATAAACAAGACACTGGGAAGACAGGTATCAATCTTCCCAAGGTTCACACGAGTCTAACTGGGAGATTGGATCTGAGTTTCACGCTAATTAGCTGTATGACCTTGGATAATTTGCCTCACCCCTTTAAGCCTCAAATTCTTCACCTGTAAAATGGCAATAATAATGGTTTTAGTGGGGATTAAATGAGATCATGCCTGCAGAGCACCAGACCCACTGTAAGCCTTCAATAAATGTTAGCGACTGGTGGTGCTGGAGATGGAGAGAAATAGATTAGAGAGATATAAATAGCCCACTAGGCAGCAATCACTCTACCTAACTCATCACTAGGAGAAATGAGACACATCTTCTTTCCCAGAAGAAAGGTTGGAGAGGGATGAATGAGAAAAAAGTGATTGGTACCATTATGAAAAGTTTCCTAACTTTGAAATAATTTTTGTTTCTTCTGATAGCACTGCCAGTAGGTATCTGAGGCCACTGAGAAAAGTAGCTACTAAAAAATGCTCAAATAATATCTTGAACAACCTTTGGGATAATAGCAAGGAAAAGATTACAGGAAGGCAAATAACTTGCCCAGGGTCATGGGTTGTCATTGGAGTTGAACCTGGGTTGCACTCCAAGTTTATACATTTTCCAAGAGGAGGTACAGCCTTCAGAGAAGTCCAAACCCACCCCTCCCCTTCCAGAAGCTTTCAGTCTACTCACAGTTTTAAAAAAAAAAAAAAAAGCAAGCTTCAAGAAACAAGGTATAAGTGAAAGGCCAGCTCTATTGTTTACATTGAAAATTATGGTGACAATATAGATTGCTTTGGTGTTTCAGTAAGCAGTGTCAAACTAACAGTGTTATAAAATATTTCTTGCCTTTGGATCTAGTAACACCACTTGGAGGGCTTTATCAAAAAGCAGATAGTTGGGAATTCCCTGGCAGTCTAATGATTAGGACTTGGAGTTTCCACTGCTGGGACCCAGGTTCAATCTCTGGTCAAGGAACTAAGATCCCACAAGTCACACAGTGTGGCCAAAAAAACAAAAAGAATACAGTTAGTATTATATATAAAATAGAAAAACAATGATGAATCCCTACTTTATAGCACAGCAAACTAACTATATATTCAATATTCTGTAAAAAGTCATAATGGAAAATAATATGAAAAAGAATATATATTCATATTTATGCATATATATATATATGACTGAATCCCTTTGCTGTACACCAATAATAAAACATTGTAAATCAACTATACCTCAATAATAATAATAAAGAAAGCAGCATTATTTACCAATTGCCAAAGGCAATTGTTATTTACTTTTAAAACAAATTGGTTTGTATGCTATTTACATACCCAAAACTTCTAATTCAGTAAGAAAAAAAGTTATCCTCTATATTAATCACAGACTCGAAAGACTTCCTTAATTAAGTCAAACAGAAGCTTTAGGCAGAAGATACTTGTGGGAAGCTTATGGTAATTGATCCTGAAATTAAGCACCTGTTCAAAATTCGGACACAGGATTTTTGGTGTACCCTCTGCAAAAATTTCATTCACAAAAAAACCAGAACTGGTTTCCCCAAGCTGATCCTTGAGGGCGTCCCCTTTAAACTTGCCAGCTCTCCCAGTAGAAGATAAAATCATGCAGGGGTATGGATTAGCTATCATGTCATTATAGCAGGCACAGCCGTCTGTTACAGGTAAATTGCTAAGCAATGTAATAACAATGCAGTTTATTTACTGTGCAGGGTGCTTATCTACAGAAATGTTCCCGACAAACAAAGAAAGGCACAGCTAAATGCCTTTTCCTTAGAATTACAGACTGAAGCTATGCCAGCACCCTTGGAGAATAAAAATGCTAAATAATCCCTGTAAAAAAAAAAAAAAAAAAGTCCCTAAAAACTGACAGCGTTTCCTAACAGAGGAAGCAGAAAAAGGAAATTGGCAGATGGGATGTCCACAAGGTCTTTTCCAGGCTCACGTTACCATTGACCAAAACATGGCAAGGGGAAGAAGAGAGGTGAGGAGGACCCAAAGGCCAGTCAGGCTGAGTCTGGACTCAAAGCAGACATTAAAATATGATGACGATGATAGTGATGACGACAAGGACAATGAGGCCAGCTAGCATCTGTCACATGCATCTCATCTTCCACTGCACTTTTCAACATTATCTTTTAATTATCAAAACAACCCTAGTCCTACTATTACTCCCATTTAACAGTTAAAGAGATTTACAGTAGAGAATGTGTCCACTAAGCTGTCACCTTGAGATTGGGAAACAGGCTGCCTCCCTCAAAAAAACAGAGCTCTTAATCTTATACTAGACAGTTCTCAAGAATCCAAAGGACTCATCTGAGGTCGGACCTGGCATATAGGATTCCTGCCCTCCCCTAGCATCAGCGCCCATCTTATATACACACCCTTCATCCAATGAAGCCTCCAGTGGCCTCACACTCTGTGCTGCACAATGACAGCCCTACTGCATGAAAGTAATATGAAGGGCACCGTTTTACTGAAAACCTCATAGATATCCTTTAAACACACAGCTTTCCATGAACAGAACAAGTGAACTAATTAATGAAGGAATGAAGAACCCAATTAAAGAATCTAGGATGAACCTAGAGGACATGACTGGAATGTGATTTCTCTACAAGAAAGCTATAACAATCAATAGTATAAACATACCTGAAGGTAGAATGTATCCACAGAAGGAAGGCCGTTTGACCTGAGTTCAGAAAAATGGAACACTATTGAATTTGGTAGTGTTTATTCAATTGTGCCCCAGGGAGAGACGGGATGTATCCCTGGTAGTCAATATAGAAAGATGTACCAGGATTGTTTCATCCACTTCAGTAGACTTTGTGTACCTACTATGTGCCATAGTGTGTAACAGGCACTATGATTTAGTGTGTGTGTGTGCGTGCTCTCTCTCTCTCTCTCTCTCTCACACACACACACAGACACACACACACACACACACACACACAGTTCCTAACATGGAGGAACCAGAAATAATAACAAAGAGACCAAAATGTAAACTTCTCTTGAATGCAAAGCACTACAGTAGTGGTATGTGAATGAAGCACAGAGGAGATACGCTTCCTCTGTCTCAGATCTAGGAAAGCTTCCTGAAATGTCTCTAGAGCTGTGTTTCAATGAGTAAGCAGGCATCATCCAGGGTATAAAAAACACCAAAAAAAACTCCAGGCAGAAGAACCAAAAGTTATCTATATCACAGCTGGTTGGGGATAAAAGTATTAGTCCGGAAACTGAGGATGATTATATGTTCAGTAACTTGAGATTTATCCCAAGGGAAATAGAAAACTACCAAAGGACCTTAGCTGGAGAGGAACAAGGTCAACTTTCATTTAGAAAGATCATTCTCATAGGAATATAAACAATGGAGGTAAATGAAGAAAATCCAACAAGGCACAGAAACCAGTTAAAAAGACACCATCAAAGTCCCATGTGAGGATATGTCCTGGGTCTATGGTAGCTAGAATGAAGGGGAAAGAGAAAACTGAATATATATAGCAAATGATGTTATCTATTGGATAGTTTGAAAGGATGGAGGGGAGGTAAAGAATCTAGGATAACTCCAAATTTCTGGCTTGGATGACCAAATTAATGGTAATATCTTGAACTGAGATAGGAAATACAGAAATACATGAGGGATGGGAAATTTGCATCTGGAAGATGAAGGAAATTAGTTTCACTTTGAACATGTGGAGTCTGCAGTGCCCACTGGACATCCAAAGGGAACTGTCCAGTGGGCTATTGGACATATAGTTCTGAAAATCAGAAGAGTCAACAGGACTGACAATAAATATTTGAACATCATAAGCAAACAGGTGATACTTAAAAACTTTGAGAGTGAAAAAGGATTAATCAAGAATGAATAGAAAAATGGATGAACAGATGGATGGAAAAATAAGCAAATTAAAATATTAACTAGTTTTAATTTTAGAAAAATTTTAAAAATTTATAAAGCTTTGAAACTTAGTTTTACTTGAATTTTAGATTTTAAAAAGATTTAAAAGTGAAGAAAATAAACTTCAGATGTTTCTTTGCTATAAACAGTAATGTCTCTTAAAAAGAGCCCACTAGGTTAAGAAAAAAAGATTATAAAAAAGCATAAAGTGGCTAAAGTCATTTTGAAATGTCAACTTCTTACTAAGAAAGATGAAGAAACTAGCACTTTCACACCTCCGCTCACGTTTCCTGGCAAGGGTCACCCTGGTTTTTTACTATGACTACTCCACTCCTGAGTCCTTTCATTTGATTTACCCTTCATGTGGATGAACCTTGATTTAGTTTTTTTCCAAGAACTTTTCATGCATTGTGTATTTCTTGAGTTTGTTGATGTGTAATGATCTTTACCTGTAGTTTTCTTTCTTTCTTGGCTGCTCTGCGTCTTCACTGCTGCACGAGGGCTTTCTCTAGTTGCCACAAGCAGGGCCTTCTCTCCAGCTGTAGTTCATGGGCTTCTCAATGCAGTGGCTTCTCTTGTTGCGGAGCACGTGGGCTTCAGTAGTCCCAGCTAGTGGGCTCCACAGCACAGGCTCGGTAGTTGTGGTTCATGAGCTTAGTTGCCCTGCAGCGTGTGGGATCTTCCCAGATCAGGGATTGAACATGCATCCCTGGCATTGGCAGGAGGATTTTAACCACTGGACCATCAGGGAAATCCCTACCTATAGTCTTTCTTTACATTTAATCAACACCTCGGCTGGATGTCATATTCTTAAGTCACTGCTTTCCCAAAACTAGCCATATTTTTCCTCTTAACAAATGACTTGCAAAACCCATGGTAGGAAAGGGAAGACTTAAAGAGTATCTCTCAACATGGTTGGTTTCTCCATTTTTTAAGGCAGCAATATTAAAGGCAATGTTAAAAGCTACAAGCCCTTCTCTGCCTCACTAAATATCCTCTTTCAGGACGGTGCTCAAGTGTTGTCAACCACTCTAAGTATTTCCCCTCTCTCTTTCCTAGGCAGAATTATTAAACTTTTGCAGTTGTTACATGTATAGTTGTATGCCTGCATGCTTCCCCTCTAAACTGTAAACAGCTTGAAAGAAGAAATACATTATCCTCTTTGTCACCCCAGAATTTATCACACTGCTAAAAGGCGGGGAGAGCACAAATATCGATTAGACAATCTATTCTATCTTTTCCCCGTACCTATCCGAGGGACTCTTTAGAGCAGTTGTGTTCAAATTTAAGCAGGCACAACAATCACAGAGAAGCCTAGTTAAAACTCAGGTTACTGGGCCCTTTCCAAGTTTCTGACTCAGGGAGTCTGGGGTGGGGCTCAAGAATTTGCATGTGTAACAAGTTCTCAGATGATACTGGTGCTGTGTTGGTCCAAGAACTACACTTAACACTGATTGAGAGCACCATTAGAAACAGAAATACATTGAGCAAATCCTCACAAACAAGGGGTAAAAAAGGTTCGGATGATAAGCTTATGCATACTTCTCAAACCATCAAACTCTGGTGGGCTAAATTATGCCTTGGGGCTTCCCAGGTGGCAGCCAGTGGTAAAGAATACACCTGCCAATGCAGGAGATGCAAGAGAGACATGGGTTTGATCCCTGAGTTGGGAAGATCCCTGGAGGAGGAAATGGCAACCCACTCCAGTATTCTTGCCTGGGAAATCCCATGGACAGAGGAGCCTGGCGGGCTACAGTCCATGGAACCACAGAGAATCAGACATGGCTAAGCAACCAAGCACACCATGGGTAAGGCATAATGTATGCCTTACATCACAGGTGTTGGAGCACGTAGTCCATGAAAGTGAAAGTCACTCAGTCCTGTCTGATTCTTTGCGACCCCATGGATTATACAGTCCATGGAATTCTCTAGGCCAGAATACTGGAGTGGGCAGCCTTTCCCTTCCCCATGGGATCTTCCCAACCAAAGGATCAAACGCAGGTCTCCCACATTGCAGGTAGAATCTTTACCAACTGAACTGTCAGGGAAGCCCATAGCTTGGTCCATTAGAAAACGCATTTTATGACGTTTCACTTTATTTTTCTTTCTTGATTCATTTTATCACTCATAAATAAGTACCCTAATCATGTTACTTACCAAGACTCTCCAACTATCATGCTATAATTTAAATTATACTAACAATTCAATTCAGTGGTCAGGTAGGAATATAAATCCAGAGGAAACTATGTACTTCAGACCAAATTCTCTCTCAGAATAAAACAACGATGATAATTTTAAAATACATTCTACTCTTACTCTGTTTTCTTGAGTTTTTTTTCATTTTTTCAGCCTCCATATCTTCCAGGCACACAAGATAGTTGTGATTCTTACTTGTGCCAAGACTTTGCAAACCATCACTAGGTACATATTCCTTTCTATACCATCCATGACATTTAGCCAGTTAGTCCCTAGAGAAGATGGTCTGTGATCCCAAGGCTTCTACAGCAAGTGCTAAGTGGTGATTTCTTTTTTTTTTTTTTAACTTTTATTGGAGTATAGTTGTTACACAATGTGCATTAGTTTCTACTTTACAGCAAAGTGAATCAGACATACATATACATATATCCACTCTTTTTCTAGACTCCCCTCCCATTTAGGTCACCACAGAGCACCTCTAAGTGGTGATTTCTGTACTCCTTTCCTTACCATGTCTTACTTTTCTGAACACAAAATCTTTCCTGGTTTTCATGCTAACCAGCCGGGCAGTGCACTAACGTTGCATTGCAGTGCCACCTAGGGTCTCCTGCCAGTAGAGACCCAGGGCTAACCAACCCTGGGTACTCACCACCAGCCCACTATAGTAAAGGAATTCTGGATTCAGATGAACCCTGCCTCTACAAGAAATTGTTCAGTATAAAGTCAAGGAGACCTCCCATTCCACAATCGATTGTTAAACCATCATTTGAAATGTTGTCTTCAGCTTAAATGTTCACTTTACATCAGGATTTTAACACTGAAGGTTTGTATATAAAACGTCTTGCTGGCAAGAGACGTTCAATGGTGAGGGTGTGGAAAGGAGGAAACTGCAGCTTCTGGGCCTTTGGGTTCTGCTTCTCATGGCTGTGGCTGTGGCTGAGCTTCGTTGAGAGCTGCAGGATGAAAATCAGCTTGGCCTGGCCGGGGAGCTAGATTGAAATGGAGCCACGCATTAAGCAAGCAGCAGCCACATTAGAGGCCGAGGGTCCATTAGCTCTCATTTAATGTTTCTTCTCAAGCAGATAAGTACAGGCATCAAACACCCCAGGCCTTTTATGACACATAAATCACAGGTCAGTGCCTTCCATGGAGACTCCTGTTTGCTAAGTGAGTAGTTAGACCAGGAGCAAGGAAGCAACGTACTTAGAGACCCAGAGGAATGAGTTGACTGCACAGGGCAAGGCCAGGAATTTCTCCCTGCAATTTAATGATTAAAACCTTTCTCCTGCTTGAGAACTGCCACATCATTCCGGACCTTCCCCAAGCAGCAGCTCACACCAACAGCCTCCCTTGGTCCCAGTTCTACCATTAACTTACTTCTCCAAGAGTTGGTTTCCACAAGCCCTGCTGAGTGGAAACCAGGCTATGAGACCCCATCTCTTGACATCCCACTAATTGGATGAAGGTGGACGTTTTTCCATACCTAATCCACAGAATCTGTTTTCATAATGTACGCCATGAGGCACACAGACAAGAGTGAGGGTGAGGGGTCTGTTTTAATGGTGGGTCTCTAAGTGAAGGTCCATGAACTTGGGCTGCTGAGGTCCTTGGACCTGCCCAAGACTTCTGCCCTTCCTGGGCCTGCTGCTGTAGCTTTTCAGTGGATTCCATGAGTTCTGTACCTAAAACCAACTTGAGTGGATTCAGTTCCTTATAACTAAAACTGCTTCTGAGAAACCCTGAAGCTGAGGGAGAACACTGATCCAGCTCAGGCTGGGGCTTCTGCTCCCTCCTCCAGAGCCACACTCAGCCCAGCCATGTGCCTGTTATCCAGGCCTAGGCAGGAGATGGGTAACCCTGCGGGGGGGAGGCAGGAGAAACGGGGGCTGTGGGGGCCAGAGTGTGATCTGCAGACTGCTGTCAGCCCTCCTACCTGTTACTGGTCTACAACAAGAAAAGAACAGCAAGTGAGAAAAACTGAGAACTCTTGCAGCAATTTTCCAGAGCAATTTGATGTCTGTTGAATCTAACTGGCTTCCTTGGTGGCTCAGAGGTTAAAGCGTCTGCCTGCAATGTGGGAGACCTAGGTTCAATCCCTGGGTTGGGAAGATTCCCTGGAGAAGGAAATGGCAACCCACTCCAGTATTCTTGCCTGGAGAATCCCACGGATGGAGGAGCCTGGTGGACTATAGTCCATGGGGTCGCAAAGAGTCGGACACAACTAAGCAACTTCACTTTCTTTTTAAAATTTAATTGGAGGCTAATTACTTTACAATATTCTAGTGGTTTTGCTATATATTGACATGAATCAGCCATGGGTGTACACGTGTTCCCCATCCTGATCCTCCCTCCCACCTTCCTCCCTATCCCGATCCTCCCTCCCACCTTCCTCCCCATCCCATCCCTCAGGGTCATCCCAGTGCACCAGCCCTGAGCACCCTGTCTCATGCATTGAACCTGGACTGGCAATCTATTTCACATATGGTAATATACATGTTTCAATTCTCTTCTCTCAAATCATCCCACCCTCGCCTTCTCCCACAGAGTCCAAAAGTCTGTTCTTCACATCTGTGTCTCTTTTGCTGTCTCGCATATAGGGTCATCATTACCATCTTTCTAAATTCCATATATATGCGCTAATATATTGTATTGCTGTATTTTTTTCCAACTTACTTCACTCTGTATAATAGGTTCCAGTTTCATCCACCTCATTAGAACTGAATCAAATCTAATCTAATTTATATTTTTTAAAAAGCTTGTATTATTATCTTTGCTTTTTCTTTTTTCCTAGTATTCTATTTATATTGTATTTTACCAAAAAAAATCAGTTTATAAATGATATAAAATAAAAATAAACAATCTTTCACTGCTAAGAGTCTGAAAAACACTACTTAAAATCCCTTTCCATGCTCTGGTCCAGGCCCCCTGCCCATTCAGCTGGCAGCATCTTGCCTAGAAAAGACAAGATTACAATTGTGCCTTTCTCCAGGAAAAAGTGGTAACTTCAGACAGAAGCGAAGCCTATTGTTCACATCTGTTCTTGAGGAGGGCCCGCCCCCTGGATCAGCAGGTCAAAGGCAGGGCCCTAAACATGCTAAGCACCTAAGACCCAAAGCACTCAGATGGAGTTTAGACAGTCTTTCAAAGGGGCCCACAAGGCAGGCTGCCCAGCCTCCTGAGCTCCCAGGCTCTCACTGCTGTTCCACAGGCCCCCAGGGGCAGCAGGCAGGGCTGAGGGCTGCAGGCAAGGGGACAGCGGCATGAGGACTACTCCTCTGAGCAAATCTCCTCACAGCTCTCCTCTCCCTTTCTTTTCCCACCTTACAAAAAATTATTATGATGCAGGGAGAAGTCATTGATTTCATTTGAAACTTTTCCCAAACAGGATATGGACGCTCAAACAGATCCTCAGCCCTTGGCAACTGCTGTGTGCAGGTGTTTCTTGCAAGTGTCGGGTAGCACGTAGGGCGCTGTGATCCAGGGAGCACAGGGGTGTGGCCCAAGGCCCCAGGGGCTGATGGCACGGAGCCCTGAGCATCCCTGCGTTCCAGGAATTTGACTCCTTCCCACAGGCCTCTCCCCACCCCCTTGCTCACCTCACTTCCAGCCCTGTCTTTAGTACAATAGGAATTGAGTTTTCACTCTTGTTATTTCTGTAATTTATATCATGAAGGCAAACCACATCCCAAAGAGAGAAGTTCAACATACAGTGAACAAAACAGAAGCAAGGAAGCATGAATAGGACTGCTTGATAACAACGGGCAAAAACAGGATAGACTTTACCTACACAGGCAAAAACGAATACTTGAGAACTGAGAGAATTGAAGAATAAGTTCATCAATAAAAATCAGTACACACACACCTTATTTGTTTTATTGAAGTATAGTTTATATGATACAGGATGAGATGGTTGCATTGGGAAAGGAGTATGTCAAGGCTGTATATTGTCACCCTGCTTATTTAACTTATATGCAGAGTTCATCATGCAAAATGCCAGGCTGGATGAAGCACAAGCTGGAATCAAGATTGCCAGGAGAAATATCAATAACCTCAGATATGCAGATGACACCATCCTTACAGCAGAAAGCAAAGAAGAACTAAAGAGCCTTTTGATGAAGGTGCAAGAGGGGAGCGAAAAAGTTGGCTTAAAACTCAACTTTCAAAAAACTAAGATCATGGCATCCAGTCCCATCACTTCATAGCAAATAAATGGGGAAACAATGGAAACAGTGACAGACTTTATTTGGGGGGGCTCCAAAATCACTGCAGATGGTGACTGCAGACATGAAATTAAAAGATGCTTGCTCCTTAGAAGAAAAGCTATGATAAACCTAGACAGCATATTAAAAAGGAGAGATATTACCTTACCAACAAAGCTCTGCCTAGTCAAAGCTATGGCTTTTCCAGTAGTCATATATGAATGTAAGAGTTGGACTATAAAGAAAACTGAGCACCAAAGAATTGATGCTTTTGAACTGTGGTATTGGAGAAGACTCTGGAGAGTCTTGGACTGCAAGGAGATCAAACCAGTCAATCCTAAAGGAAATCAGTCCCCAATATTCATTGGAAGGACTGATGCTGAAGTGGAAGCTTCAATACTTTGGCCCCTATGTGAAGAACTGATACACTGGAAAAGACCCTGATGCTGGGAAAGATTGAAGGCAGGAGGAGAAGTGGGTGAGAGAGGATGAGATGGTTGGATGGCATCACCGATTCAATGTATGTGAGTTTGAGCGGGCTCCAGGTGTTGGTGATGGACAGGGAGGCCTGGTGTGCTGCAGTCCATGGGGTCGCAAAGGATTAGACATGACTGAGCAACTGAACTGAACTGAGATGGTTGGATAGCACCACCAACCCAATGGACATGAATTTGAGCCAAATCCGGGAGACAGTGAAGGACAGGGAAGACTGGTGTACTACAGTCCATCGGGTTGCAAAGAGTCAGACACAACATAGCAACTGAACAACAGATAGTTGATTTACAATGTTGTGTTAGTTTCTGTTGCATAGCAAAGTGTTTCAGTTATACAAATATATCCATCTTCATTTTCATATTCTTTTCCATTATGGCTTATTACTAAATGTAGTTCTCTGCACATACACATCTTTTTAATCCAAGTTTCTAAAAGTAAAATGGAATCAGAGTATTGAAGCATGAAGGAATATCTCCAACTAGTAGGACTTTATAAGTAGCCCTAAATCAACAGTTAAACATAGAGTTACCATATGATCCAGCAATTCCACTGCTCAGTAGATTACATATCCAAGAGAAATGAAAACATAGATATGTACATGAAAATTTATACATGGATGCTTATAGCAGTATTATTCATAATAGCCAAGAGGTAGAAACAGCCCAAATGTTCACTGGTAAATGAATTAATAAAATATGGTATCTCTATACATTGGTGTATTATTTGGCCATTAAAAGGACTGAAGGTCTTACATGCTACATCGTGGATGAAAACTTGGAAATATTATGCAAAACATTAAGTGAAAGAATACAGTCACAAAGGATCACATATTGTATTGATTCCATTTATATAAAGTGTCCAGAATAGGTAAATCTACAGAGACAGAAAGTAGGTAAGTTGTTGCTGATAGCGGGGAAGGGGAAGGGACGGTGGGATTGGGGGGTGGTAGCTAAGGGGAACAGGATTTCTTTTGAGGCTAACAAAAATATTCTAAAATTGTAATGATGATTGTTTGACTCTGAATACAATAAAAGCTACTGAGTCATACACTTTAAATGGGTGAATTGATGGAACACATCCATGTAAAGAAAGCTATGAAGGAAAAAAAAAAAACAGAGGTCATTTTCCAAGCAGAGATGAGAAAGGTGCGGTATATCTGGTGAATTTCATCAACCCCTTCTGGCAAGGAAAGGGTTTGGAGAGGACCCTACATCTTGAAGTAACCAGAGGAATTTCTTCACTTTCCTTTGGATCCTCACTGCCACCCACAAGGCTCCTGCTCCAAGGATTCCCCCTGGGTGTTCTGGAAAGGAGCCCCCCTTTTCCCTCTGTTTTCATAATAAAAAGGTCTGATAAGTGCTTACAGGGTAACCCTCCCTCCTATAGGTATTTATAATTTGGAATTACAGTCATAACTTAGAACCTTTGAGGCTTAGAAACAATCTCTTCTACTGATTTCTGTGTGTTTCATGGAGCCCTTCAAGGCTATCCAGTTGGAACCTAGAGTAAGGGAGAGGTCGCCAGAGGATGCTGAGTATGCCAAAGCTTTTCGAGAAATTCTGACTTCACATCGTTAAACACAATGTTTGGCAGTTTAAAAGATAAACCGTTAGCCATCACAAAGAAAATTCTATCCAGAAAAACTCAACTCTGAAGTTTTTGGACAAATGACATTTGACTGAGCTCTCCCCAAACTTTACAGCACCACAAGGCCCACATTCCTCTTCAGTGAGTTTCAGAGAGTGCTTCCAGGCTCTCAGCAGCCTCCCCCCACCTCTGGACATTTTCTCTAGACCCTTCTCAATGTCCTGCGAGATCTGATGTCCCCCACAAAGTTCTACGATCCTGCCTAAGTCTCAACCAGCTGACCGAGGGCAACAAACAGTCAGTACCAAACAAATCCCCAGCACATGAGTCACCTGGAGAGTCTCCAGACTCAGGCTCTAGATGAGCTTCTCTCTGTGGCGCAGGGTCATGATTGGTGACAATATGTTTATATAAACAGGCCCGGAAAGAGATCAGAAGAGAAATGCAGCTGAGTTTGTCCATCACACCAGCCATATTTTCTTGTCTGCAAAAGAAAAAAAAAAAAAAAAATTCACAGTTGAATCCCCAGATGTCCAATCAAAAAGCTGAAACTGTTACATGATGCTAGCTGCTCTAAACTATACACAAAACTACCTAGAAAAACATCTATCAGTTTTCTTGAAATTTACTAAGCCCCAGAATGATGAAGTTGACCAAGGTAGCATCAAAAGTTCCAGAGGGTCAGTACCTGGGAGGTCTGTGATATCTATTTACATTTTTTTCATTTGAATTCTCTCTCACCCAGAGGCCAGTTACTATAAAGCCCTTTCTCTGAGCCTACCTTACTAATAGAACTGGTAACTCAGTGCCTTACAGAGGTTTTTACAAACAATAGGCACTTGGTAAATGCCTTGAGAACCTGATGAGTTAGTTCATGAGTTCATGAGTGAATTAATGACTTCACAAGCAAAAACTGCTTTAAAATCTAAAGTATTACAGTTTAGTCATTCCAATTTTTATAATTTCTCCATCGCCTTATTTAGCACCTTCTTAAAGTGAACGTGGGCCCAGTAACATAGAGCTTGGAAGGGATCTAGACACTGCCCACTCTGAATAATTCCAAACTTTTGCCTACACAACATTCCAGAGGCCACCTAAAGAAACAAGTATGAGGCCAAGAAGAAAGGCATCTGGGATATCTATTCCCATTGTTTGTTCACATATTAGGATAAGGCTACCTCCTATAATAAATAAACCTCAACATTTCAATGGCTTGTCAACAAAGAACTACTTGACTTTTCACTCAAATAACAGTTTGATGAGAGGATTTCTAGCCTGCAGGTGGCTCTCTTCCATGGGAACCCAGTCTCCTTCCATCTTACGGTTCCATTATCCTCTAGGGCTACATCCAGGAGACGGGGAAGGGAGGAGAGAGAAGCATCTCTCCTTCTTTATCACCTTGGCCTGTGTACTAGTCAGGGGATTTCCAGGAGAACAAAGTTCAGGCCAGGTAATCAGAAAAATAGGGCCCAGGCCAGGCAATCCAATAGAGACCATTAAAATGGGCAATTACAAGAATTTAAAAGCCAGATAGGGGACATAAGAAAATTCAGATGTTAGCATCAGCAGGAAGTCACTTCTGCTCCTAGGACACAAGGATCCAGTTCACTCACCACTTACCTATCTGAGCTGCAGAGAAGGCTGCTGGGCAACTGAGACATGAAAGAGGGGCTGTTAGTTAAGAGCTGAGACGACAGTGATGTCACCTGAAGCAAAGAGATCAGGGTTGAAATATCCTGTGTTCTCCCTGGCTCCCTCCCTACAGTGTCCTGCCAGTGCCCAGGCTAGCTGAATCTAGTCAGAGCCAGGGCAGGAAGTCTGGGGAATTGCAGTTTGCAGGAACCAGTCCTCTGCAGAATGAGCAGATCAGGGAAACAATGAGACAGTGGATCTGAGGGCAAACAGGCAAGTGACAAGCAAACATGGTCCAAAAGTAACATGCAAACATGCTCCATAAGTAACACAAACCACTGTCACTCCCATTTCATTCATAAGGAGTAGTAACAGGACCACATCAAGAAGCAAGTGGTGCTGGGAAATGTAGTCCTGGGCTGGACATCCCTTACCAGTAACATAACATAGTGGGCAGTTGGCCATCAATTTAGGTTTGAATAAATTTTCAACCCACTCAGCGGCTCCGTTTTCACATGAGGTTCATGAGGGACAAAACCACAGGGAAAAGACCCTGGTGACTCTCTAGGCAGTGTTATTATTTCTCCCTCCTCACACATCCCTTAGACCTAGAGCACTGATAGGAAGAGGAGGAGGAGAAACCAACAAGTTTCTTGGTGCTCCTGAGAGGAAGGGGCAGAGAGTGTCCAAGCATTCCTGAATCCTTAAATAGGCTGCTGATGGATGCCTTCATGGAACTTTGGGGTGAACTAGGGTAATGATGTGTGAAGGAACTGCTATACAAGACAGCTTTGGCTCCTGCCCTGTGGAGCATATGATTCTGCTCTATTGAGAGTTGCACAATAAGTGCTCTGGAGAGAAGAAATGGAGCCCCAAAATGAAGGAAAACAGATAGTCTTGCTCTGGCAGTATCGCAGCCTCCCCACTTATACTTCAGCTCCAAAGGCTTACTTTCAGGCCAAGCTCCTTCAGTCACCATCTTACAGGTGTGCTTAGTTCCTATATTTACACTCCAACCAACACAGAGACTTCCTTGTCGTTAACCTTCAAACACTACAATCAGTGCACAAAAATTGCATTTCTGCTGCACTCCTGAACCCCAAGTAGGTAGGCTGAGGCCTCTCTCCACATCAGCCAGCATGGTTCCACTGGTTCCTGTATAAACTGGGCTGTTAATCTACTTTTGATGGAAAAAAAAAACAAGTTTGCAAACCTTGAATTTTGTTTAATTCTTCCCTTTGCATGTAAGAAAGTGGTTCAGTGAAAGAAGAGGGACTTCCCCAACACTGCACAGCACACCATGAGACAAGCCCAGATCTTCAGATTCTCAGAAAATCCTAGTAAGAATAGTTTCTCAAACACATATTTCTTGTGGAAAGTGCCTAGAAATTCTCCACCACCCTTATGGCAGAAAGTAAAGAGGAGCTAAAAAGCCTCTTAATGAAAGTGAAAGAGGACAGTGAAAAAGTTGGCTTAAAGCTCAACATTCATAAAACAAAGATCATGGCATCCGGTCCCATCACTTCATGGGAAATAGATGGGGAAACAGTGGAAACAGTGTCAGACTTTATTTTGGGGGGCTCCAAAATCACCGCAGATGGTGACTGCAGCCATGAAATTAAAAGACGCTTAGTCCTTGGAAGAAAAGTTATGACCAACCTAGATAGCATATTCAAAAGCAGAGACATTACTTTGCCGACTAAGGTCTGTCTAGTCAAGGCTATGGTTTTTCCTGTGGTCATGTATGGATGTGAGAGTTGGATTGTGAAGAAGGCTGAGCGCTGAAGAATTGATGCTTTTGAACTGTGGTGTTGGAGAAGACTCTTGAGAGTCCCTTGGACTGCAAGGAGATTCAACCAGTCCATTCTGAAGGAGATCAACCCTGGGATTTCTTTGGAAGGAATGATGCTGAAGCTGAAGCTCCAGTACTTTGGCCACCTCATGTGAAGAGTTGACTCCTTGGAAAAGACTCTGATGCTGGGAGGGATTGGGGGCAGTAGGAGAAGGGGATGACCGAGGATGAGATGGCTGGATGGCATCACGGACTCAATGGACATGAATCTGAGTGAACTCCAGGAGATGGTGATGGACAGGGAGGCCTGACGTGCTGTGATTCATGGGGTTGCAAAGAGTCGGATACGACTGAGCGACTGAACTGAACTGAACATTACAACACTGGAAATATTTTCAGGGCCTATTTCCTCATGAATTAAGAGTTCCTTTGGTTGCAACAGAAATCCACTGAGATGACTTTGGCTAAAAAGAAGGGCTCCATTACAAGGGGCTAAGAGAACACAGAGCAGGAATGAATCCCAGGCCAGGAATACAGCTGGAGCTAGGGATTCAAACAGCTTTAGAAATCTCTCTCCAAATCCTGCTTTGACTCTTCTGTGTATCCACTTCATCCTCCATCCTCTTCAGATCAGATTTTTCTACTTTGCTATCCACGTGGCAGAAGACAAGATTCTACCTCCTCCCGAGGTTTATGCTCCTGGACTGCTAGTTCCACATTTACTCACTTTTTTTTTTTTATCAGTTTTAATGATGCATCAGTTACATACAAAAAATTTATCCTTTGTTAAATACAGAATTCATGCGAGTGTGTGCGTGCTCAGCTTTGTCCAACTCTATGAGACCCCATGGACTGTAGCTCACCAGGCTCCCTGTCCAGGGGATTTTCTCAGCAAGAATTACTGGAGTTGGTAGCCATTTCCTCCTCCAGGGGCTCTTTCAAACCCTGAGATAAAACCTGCATCTCTTGCATTGGCAGCTGGATTCTTTTACCACTGAGCCACCTGGGAAGCCCACAGAATTCATGAGTTTCGACAAATGCATAGAATTATGCAACCACTATCACAATTAAAATATAGAATATATCCATCACTCCAATATCGTTTTTTTGTGCTATTTTCATTTGTTTCCTCCCCCATTTTCAGCCTTGGAAAGCACTGATCTGTTTTTCTAATATTTTGACTTCTCTAGAATTTCCTATAAATACAGTCACGTAGTATATGACCTTTTTTTCACTCAGCATAATGTTTTTGAGATACTTTTCTATTACGAGTATTGGTGGTTAGTTCCTTTTGTTACTCAGCAGTATTATATTACATAAGTATACCACAATTTTTTTATCCATTGTTAATGACATTTGGGTTGTTTCCAATTGAGAGCTGTTATGAATAAGGCCACTGTGAACACTTACATACAAGTCTTTCTGTGGACACATGTTTATGTTTTCATTTCTTTTTGGGAAATACTAAGGAATGGGATTGCTGGGTCATATTTTAAGTGTATGTTACACTTTAAAGGAAAGTCTCAAACTACTTTCCAAAGTGGCTGTACCATTCTGCATTTCACACAACAATATGTGAGCATTCCAGCTGCTTCATATCCTTGCAAACCCTTGGCATGGTCAGTCTTTTTCATTTTAATAGGTATGCCATGGTATTTCATTGTGGTTTAATTGGTATTTTCCTGAAAAATAATAATGTTTAGCATCTTCTCATTGCTTATTTGCCATCTATATCTTTTCTTTGGTGAAGAGTTTAACTCTTTTATCAATTTTTAGAGAGTTGATGGTCTGAGTTGTAAGAGTTTCTATATGTTCTAGATATGAGTCCTTTATCAGGTATGTGTTTTGCTAAAACATTTTTTCCCAGTTTGTGGCTTGTCTTTTGACTTTCTTAACTGCATATTTCAAAAATTACCTTTTAACATAAAGTCCAATTTGTGAATTTTTTCTTATTGTTCTACTTACTGAGTCCTAGCAAAGAAATTTTTGTCTAATTCAAGGTCTTATTCTTTCTGATGTTTTCTTCTGGAGGTTTATGTCAGTGATCCACTTTGATTTCAATTATTTCTGTCCTCAAACCTAATTCTCTGTAGTGGGACTCTGTGAGCTTGGGTCTGATGTTCATTCCTAAACCAATCTATATGGTCAGAGCCAGGGAAATGCTCTGACCTCCCCAGCTTGATCACATGCCTGCTCTGGTTCAACCAACAGTGTCCAGAGCTGCAGGGCAAAATATGGTGGCCACCAAGACCCACGTGTTAGGAAAAGGGGCATATCAGTAACCAGAGAATGGGGATTTATTAAGACAACCTAATTGTCACCCTGCTTATTTAACTTATATGCAGAGTACATCATGAGAAACGCTGGGCTGGAAGGAGCACAAGCTGGAATCAAGATTGCCGGGAGAAATATCAATAACTTCGGATATGCAGATGACACCACCCTTATGGCAGAAAGTGAAGAAGAACTAAAAAGCCTCTTGATGAAAGTGAAAGTGGAGAGTGAAAAAGTTGGCTTAAAGCTCAACATTCAGAAAACGAAGATCATGGCATCTGGTCCCATTATTTCATGGGAAATAGATGGGGAAACAGTGGAAACAGTGTCAGACTTTATTTTGGGGGGCTCCAAAGTGACCGAAGATGGTGATTGCAGCCAAGAAATTAAAAGACGCTTACTCCTTGGAAGTAACACAAGCTGGAATCAAGATTGCCGGAAGAAATATCAATAACCTCAGATATGCAGATGACACCACCCTTATGGCAGAAAATGAGGAGGAACTAAAAAGCCTCTTGATGAAAGTGAAAGTAGAGAGTGGAAAAGTTGGCTTAAAGCGCAACATTCAGAAAACGAAGATCATGGCATCCGGTCCCATCACTTCATGGGAAATAGATGGGGAAACAGTGGAAACAGTGTCAGACTTTATTTTTGGGGGCTCCAAAATCACTGAAGATGGTGATTGCAGCCATGAAATTAAAAGACACTTACTCCTTGGAAGAAAAGTTATGACCAACCTAGATAGCATATTCAAAAGCAGAGACATTACTTTGCTGACTAAGGTCTTTCTAGTCAAGGCTATGGTTTTTCCAGTAGTCATGTATGGATGTGAGAGTTGGACTGTGAGGAAGGCTGAGCACCGAAGAATTGATGCTTTTGAACTGTGGTGTTGGAGAAGACTCTTGAGAGTCCCTTGGACTGCAAGGAGATCCAACCAGTCCATTCTAAAGGCGATCAACCTGGGGATTTCTTTGGAAGGAATGATGCTAAAGCTGAATCTCCAATACTTTGGCCACCTCATGTGAAGAGTTGACTCATTGGAGAAGACTTTGATGCTGGGAGGGATTGGGGGCAGGAGGAGAAGGGAACGACAGAGGATGAGATGGCTGGATGGCATCACTGACTCGATGGACGCGAGTCTGAGTGAACTCCGGGAGTTGGTGATGGACAGGGAGGCCTGGCGTGCTGCGATTCACGGGGTCGCAAAGAGTTGGACATGACTGAGCAACTGAACTGAACTGAATGTGTCCATGTATACTGTGATCAGGCTCTACCCATTTAACACTTAGTATTTTAACCAATTAGCTTGGAATATTACAAGGTTGATTATTAAATGAACAAGTCTTACCAACATTCAAACACAATTTTCCATATTGCCCAACAAAGTCCTAGTCATTCTTCCATGCCTAATCTACTAAAATATCATCCTCATTGTGAAGCCTTGAGGGACTCCTCAGACTTAAAACATATTTGTCTTCCCCAGTGAACTATTAGCTCCTCATGGGCAAGAATCTTATCTTGTTTGTCTCCGTCTCAAAGACTAGTTCAATTCCTGGCACATAATAATTTTTGGTACTTGTTGAATATTGAGTTTGTCCTATAAATCTGTCAAATATTGATTAAAAAATGAGAATCACTATGAAGACTCTCAAATTACTTTGCAGAATTTTTTAATAAGAAAATCATCACTTGAGATTGATGGCCAATTTATACTCAATGGAGAAAAAATTAAGGTAGACAATGTAAAATCAATCTCACTCTGACTTCATACCCTTGCTGGGGAGAAACATATTTCAAATGCTTCCTTGAATTCATGATGTACAAGGTTGAGCTGAGGCCCACTGACTAGTTAGCTTTATCATGAAAGAGCCTTGTGATCAGTAGAGTCCAATACATATAATCTTGACTGTAAAGAAGGCTGAGCACTGAAGAATGGATGCTTTTGAACTGTGGTGTTGGAGAAGACTCTTGAGAGTCCCTTGGACTCCAAGGAGATCCAACCAGTCCATTCTGAAGGAGATCAGCCCTGGGATTTCTTTGGAAGGAATGATGCTAAAGCTGAAACTCCAGTACTTTGGCCACCTCATGCGAAGAGTTGGCTCACTGGCAAAGACTCTGATGCTGGGAGGGATTGGGGGCAGGAGGAGAAGGGGATGACAGAGGATGAGATGGCTGGATGGCATCACCGACTCAATGGACGTGAGTCTGAGTGAACTCCAGGAGATGGTGATGGACAGGGAGGCCTGGCATGCTGTGATTCATGGGGTCACAAAGGGTCGGACACGACTGAGCGACTGAACTGACTGACTGACATGGTATTCTGAGAGTGATACTACAAGTGATACTTCATTGGCACAGTTACTCAAAGAATAGCAAATATTAGAGGGAAAGTCTGTGGTAATGAACTATAGCAATGAAATATTGAAAATTTACCCCCTCAAAAAGCTGTGGCCTTCAAATAGGAATTTCTGGATGGGACTTAGAGGCAGAAGTTGCCAAGAAGCAAGTAGGAGCTGATCAAGTCAGAATAATAACTTTAAATAAAAACTGTTGTTAAAGAAATTTATCTGGACTCTTCCTTCAGGTATTAAACATGGACATAAAAGCTATAATTGTCACACGTTCTTTAATTTTGAAACAAAACAATTTCTAAATGTTTAGAATATGTCCTTTAAATAAAAGAATGTGTACAAGCATAGAGAAGAAATTTCCATCATAAAACCTTTACATAAATTTTAAGAAGTGGTGGAAAGTGTATATCCTGCTTTCAAGTGCTAAAGGAAGCTTTTTGAAGGATACGTGCATGCTTAGTTATTCAGTCATGTACAACTCTGTGTGATCCTTTGGACTGTAGCCCACCAGGCTCCTCTGTCCATGGGATTTCTCAGGCAAGAATACTGGAGTGGGATGCCATTTCTGCCTCCAGAGGATCTTACTGACCTAAGGATCGAACCCATGTCTTCTGCATTGCAGACAGATTCTTTACCTGCTGAGTCATCAAGGAAGCCCTTGGAAGGATATGAATGTGTGAACCAGCAAGACTTCAGGGTTGTGGAAGAACAGAGAGCCATTTCTTTCTTGGTTCCCATCATTCTGGAGTCTCTACGCCCCAGCGTTGGTTCCCACAGAGCCCATCCTAGCATGCTGCATGTTTGGGTAATTCTAGAAATTTTCCTGCATGGGCAATGTTGTGACTGGGTAAACAGGGTGGCTTCTGGATCTCTCCAACAAAGGACAAATGACTGAATTTGAGAAAAACAGATCCATAGATAACTCAAAAATCTCAAGAGGCAGAGGGCAAGTAGAGAAAGGTTTGTTTTCTTTTTAATTCGGGGGAGTTTCAGTTCAGTTCAGTTACTCAGTCATGTCTGACTCTTTGAGACCCCATGGACTGCAGCACGCCAGGCTTCCCTGTCCATCACAAACTTCCAGGGTTTACCCAAACTCATGTCCATTAAGTCAGTGATGCCATCCAGCCATCTCATCCTCTGTCATCCCCTTCTCCTCCTGCCTTCAATCTTTCCCACCATCTGGGTTCTTTTCAAATGAGTCAGCTCTTTGCATCAGGTGGCCAAAGTATTGGAGCTTCAGCTTCAGCATCAGTCCTTCCAATGAATATTCAGGACTGATTTCCTTTAGGATGGACTGGTGGGGTCTCCTTGCAGTCCAAGGGACTCTCAAGTGTCTTCTCCAACACCACAGTTCAAAAGCATCAATTCATGAGCACTCAGCTTACTTTATAATTCAACTCTCACATCCATACATGACTACTGGAAAAACCATAGCCTTGACTAGATGGACCTTTGTTGGCAAAATAATGTCTTTGCTTTTTAATATGCTGTCTAGGTTGGTCCATCCTAAAGGAGATCAGTTCTGGGTGTTCATTGGAAGGACTGATGTTGAAGCTGAAACTCCAATATTTTGGCCACCTGATGCAAAGAACTGACTCATTTGAAAAGACCCTGATGCTGGGAAAGATTGAGGGCAGGAGGAGAAGGGAACAACAGAGATATGATGGTTGGATGGCATCACCAACTCAATGAACATGGGTTTGGGTGGACTCCAGGAGTTGCTGATGGACAGGAAGGCCTGACATGCTGCAGTTCATGGGGTCACAAAGAATCAGACACAACTGAACGACTGAACTGAACTGAACTAGGTTGGTCATAACTTTCCTTCCAAGGAGTAAGCATCTTTTAATTTCATGACTGCAGTCACCATCTGCAGTGATTTTGGAGCCCCAAAAAATAAAGTCTGACACTGTTTCCACTGTTTCTCCATCTATTTGCCATGAAGTAATGGGACCAGATGCCATGTTCTTAGTTTTCTGAATGTTGAATTTTAAGCCAACTTTTGCACTCTCTTCTTTTGCTTTCATCCAGAGGCTCTTTAGTTATTATTTGCTTTCTGCCATAAGAGTGGTGTCATCTGCATATCTGAGGTTATTGATATTTCTCCCAGCAGTCTTGATTCTAGCTTGTGCTTCTTACAGCCCAGCATTTTGCATGATGTACTCTGCATATAAGTTAAATAAGCAGGATGACAATATACAGACTTGAAGTACTCCTTTCCTGATATTAAACCAGTCTGTTGTTCCATGTCCAGTTCTAACTGTTGCTTCCTGGCCTGCATATAGGTTTCTCAAGAGGCAGGTCAGGTGGTCTGGTATTCCCATCTCTTGAAGAATTTTCCACAGTTTGTTATGACCTACACAGTCAAAGTCTTTGTGTAATCAATAAAGCAGAAAGAGATGTTTTTCTGGAACTCTCTTGCTTTTTCAATGATTCAGTGGATGTTGGCAATTTGATCTCTTGTTCCTCTGTCTTTTCTAAAACAGTTTGAACTGTTTGCTAAAACGTGGCTTGGAGAATTTTGAGTATTACTTTACTAGTGTGTGAGATGAGTGCAATTGTGCAGTAGTTTGAGCAGTCTTTGGCATTGCCTTTCTTTGGGATTAGAATGAAAACTGACCTTTTCCGGTCTGTGGCCACTGCTGAGTTTTCCAAATTTGCTGGCATATTGAGTGCAGCACTTCCACAGCATCATCTTTTAGGATTTGAAATAGCTCAACTGGAATTCAATCACCTCTACTAGCTTTGATCATAATGATGCTTCCTAGGGCCCACTTGACTTCACATTCCAGGATGTCTGGCTCTAGGTGAGTGATCACACCATCGTGATTATCTGGGTCATAAAGATCTTTTTTGTACAGTTCTTCTGTGTATTCTTGCCACCTCTTCTTAATATCTTCTGCTTCTGTTATTGGGTTTAGTTCAAATCAAAACTAGATGACTACAGGGAGGGACACTTGGTCTGAACTGGGGTAGAAGTTGACAACAAGAGCCTAGTGTTGCTTCCTGGTGGGAGGGAGAGAGACTTCCTCAAGATCTTGTACTTAATTTTGGACTTTATGCACCATCCTAGATTTCAATGTGAACTAGGGCTTAACTCTCTTTTTGCTCCTTTATGCATGGGTTATGAATTTGTATGTTGTTTCTGTTTCTTGTAATTTTTCTGCTATTTTGGAGTGGGAGGAGTGAAAGGAAATCAATTCTAAACTAACCAGGCTCATATAACAAATTTTTAAAAGAACAGAAAATTTTATACAATTGTTACTTGACTAACTTATCCACCTTCCTTTTTAAAATTAAAAAAAAATTTTTTAATGCAGACTCTTATTTGAACAACTGCTACTTTGGAAGTTCATGATGTTTACTAAAATTATGTGTTTTACAATAAATGCTGGAGAGGGTGTGGAGAAAAAGGAACCCTCTTACACTATTGGTGGGAATGCAAACTAATACAGCCACTATGAAGAAAAGCATGGAGATTTCTTTAAAAACTGGAAATAGAACTGCCATACGACCCAGCAATCGCACTGCTGGGCATACACACTGAGGAAACCGGAATTGAAAGAGACACGTGTACCCCAATGTTCATTGCAGCATTGTTGATAATAGCCAGGACATGGAAGCAACCTAGATGTCCATTGGCAGACAAATGGGTGAGAAAGCTGTGGTACATAAACACAATGGAATATTACTCAGCTATTAAAATGAATGCATTTGAATCAGTTCTAATGAGGTGGATGAAACTAGAGCCTATTACACAAAGTGAAGTAAGTCAGAAAGAAAAATACCAATATAATATATTAATGCATATATATGGAATTTAGAAAGATGGTTAACAATGACCCTATATGCAAGACAGCAAAAGAGACACAGATGTAAAGAACAGACTTTGGGACTTTGTGGGAGAAGGCGAGGGTGGGATGATTTGAGAGAATAGCATTGAAACATGTATATTATCATATGTGAAATAGATTGCCAGTCCAGGTTTGATGCATGAGACAGGGTGCTCAGGGCTGGTACACTGGGATGACCCTGAGGGTTGGGACGGGTAGGGAGGTGGGAGGGAGGGTCAGGATGGGGAACACATGTACACCCATGGCTGATTCATGTAAATGTATGGCAAAAACCACCACAATATTGTAAAGTAATTAGCCTCCAATTAAAATAAATTTTTTAAAAGAGTTAGAATAAATAAAATTTTGTGATTATGCTTTTGTTCCCTGTCATTTTTTTATGATGTAGGTAAGTTATTTACAATATTTCTCATACTGAGTTTGGTAGCTCTGAGAGATTTCTAGAAATCAGAACAATCAATAATTGTGTGATGCTGGTGACTCTCTCTGAGCTATTTGAATGGGTAAATGGGCACTTCTGCTTCTAAATAAGAAATAGTTACCTAAGAGGTACCTTGAGTTTTCCAACTATCAAAAGTCTTCTTGTTGTTGTTCAGTCACTCAGTCACATCCTATTCTTTGCAACCCCATGGACTGCAGCACACCAGGCCTCCCTGTCCTTGACTATCTCCCAGAGCCTGCTCAAACTCATGTCCATTGAGTTGGTGATGCCATCCAACCATCTCATCCTCTGTCATCCCCTTCTCCTCCTGTCTTCAATCTTTCCCAGCATCAGGGTCTTTTCCAATGATCTGGCTGTTCACATCAGGAGACCAAAATATTGGAGCTTCAGTTTCAGTATCAGTCCTTCAAATGAATATTCAGGGTTCAAAAGTCTTCTGTCTCACACCAAAAAAAAATGTTATGGCTTGAAAAATGAAATCTGAGGGAGAGATGTATGCTCAGCCAGAAGCTCTCTTGTTTATTTGTCCAGGCTTTGCACCTGTCCTATAAAACCCAACTGCAAATGACTTAACCAAAAGCTTATTTGGTAGAAAGTAGCTTAGTCAAAAGTACTTTGGCTAAAAGCAAATTGATCATTGTGAAAGATCAATATAGATCAAAAAGATTTATAGTTGATATAAAAATTTGATTAGAAAATACTGACAATACTTAGCAATTTTTGATGTATTACTAACTTAGAAGCTACTCTCCATGGATCTCTTTCTCGAGAATTATTGAAGGGGTTTCTTTTACCTTAGAAAAGTTAAAGTTCATTCTTAGTGAAGCATTCCTTCCCTGTTCTGTTTATAACAGTAAAAATTTGAAACAACTCTAATGACAAGAGATGAGTCCCACATCTGAGCTGCTACTAAAATCCATGATCTCCATCTTTATCTTACAAATTTTCACCTTTTCTTCAACCTATTCCAACCCCACCTCATATACCCTCACTTTTAACAGATGGCCTTACCTCCTTTTCTACAGAGCGACTAGAAGACACCAGAAGGAATGAAGCCTCACATTCCTCCTCAGTCATCTGAGAACTTGCCTTCATCCTTCTGTTTCAGCGATGGAGGAATCCTGTCTTTATTGGAAGCTAATCCTTCTGTGCTCTGGGACTTACAATCTGTGTTCTTGAGCTCTTCTCTCTCTCTTTCTCTCCTTCTACCCCCATCATTCTTTCTCTATCCTATGCCATCAATCTCTTCCTTACTCAGTTCAGCTCAGTCTCTCAGTTGTGTCCAACTCTTTGTGACCCCATGGACTGCAGCATGCCAGGCTTCCCTGTCCATCACCAACTCCCGGAGCCTACGTAAACTCATGTCCATAGCATCAGTGGTATCACCCAACCATCTCATCCTCCGTTGTCCCCTTCTCCTCCTGCCTTATATCTTTCCCAGCATCAGGGTCTTTTCCAATGAGTCAGTTCTTCACATCGGATGGCCAAAGTATTGGAGTTTCAGCTTCAGCATCAGTCCTTTCAATGAATATTCAGGACTGATCTCCTTTAGGTTGGACTGGTTGGATCTCCTTGCAGTCCAAGGAACTCTCAAGGGTTTTCTCCAACACCACAGTTCAAAACATCAATTCTTTGGTGCTCAGCTTTCTTTATAGTCCAACTCTCACATCCTTACATGACTACTGGAAAAACCATAGCTTTGACTAGACGGACCTTTATTGGCAAAGTAAAGTTTCTGCTTTTTAATATGCTGTCTAGGTTGGTCATAGCTTTTCTTCTAAGGAGCAACTGTCTTTTAATTTCATGGCTGCAGTCACCATCCACAGTGATTTTGGAGCCCAAGAAAATAAGGTCTCTCGCTGTTTCCACTGTTTCTCCATCTATTTGCCATGAAGTGATGGGACCAGGTGCCATGATCTTTATTTTCTGAAGGTTGAGCTTTAAGCCAACTTTTTCCCTCTCCTCTTTCACTTTCTTCAAGAGGCTCTCTAGTTCTTCGCTTTCTGCCATAAGGGTGGTGTCATCTGCATATCTGAGGTTATTGATATTTCTCCCAGCAATCTCAATTCCAGCTTGTGCTTCATCTAGCCCAGCATTTCGCATGATGTACTCTGCATATAAGTTAAATAAGTAGGGTGACAATATACAGCCTTTCCCAATTTGGATTTACTCAATCAGCCTGTAAACAATCAAATCACAAGTCTCTTCATCTTCATTTTAATAAACAATAAAGACTCTCACTTACATTTCCATGTCGTTTCCTTCCTCCACTTCATAGCCAGACTCCACAAGGAGTCATCAGCTCTTTCTGGTTCTATCTGCTCTCTTTGCAATCTCCCTTACCTGCCCCAACCTGGCTTTGGCTAAGATCACCACTGCCAATGACCATCAGCTTGTCAGCTTCAATGGATACATTTCTGTGTTTGCCTTGCTTGACCTCTCTGCAGTATTGGTTACCAACTTTTCCCTCCTTAATAAAAATTCCATTCTTTTGGGTGCCATGACAATTCTGCTTTCTGACTTTTCTTTCCCTCTGTGGCCGTACCTCAGTCTCCTCTGGGAACTCTAGTTTCCCACTCACCTTTTGAAGACCACCATTTTTCCAAGCCCCTTTGTTCAAACTTCTGCTCTAGCTCCTTCACCTGCTCTCCCTGGGCCACCTCTATCATGAGGACCTCCAGTAGAGCATTGTGGTTAAAGATGTGAAGTATGCATTTAAATTCCTAGTTCCATCACTCACTGGTCATTTTCCCTCCTCCAAACTACTCTCTAAGCCTCAGGTTCCTCATCTGTAAAATGGGAGTAACACCACCTTTGCCATAAAGTTATTGTGAGGATCAAATGTGATAATGCATATAAAACAATTAGCATAGTGCTTGGAAACGAACTAATAAATGACTCTCTTAGTATTATCTATTAGAATTATCTTGCCTTAAGCTCCAAAGCATCTGGTTAGATAAAAAGACTAACTCAATACCAGAAATAAGGCCATCTACTAGTTGATCACAGAGGCTAGAAGATAATGCATCTCTTTTCTCTTCAGCTTGCCTTCCAGTTGGTAGGCAAGTCTATCTTGGATGTTTTTCTCTGAACACAGAGGATGTATTTTTGCCTGATCTCCAGTCCTCTATTCCTCTGTCCTCTGTCAGGGTTCCAACTCCACTCTGCTAGCATCACCTCTACATGGCCTGGACTGTTGCTGCCTCTCTCCGAAGTGGGCACCTCTCTACAACCTTTCATAGGAGCAGGTCTGAGTTTTCAGAGTCTTCAAAGGGCTCCCACAAACCTATCTCTAATAATGACTGCCTCTCATAGCACAGTTTGATGCTTTATCATGCTTTAAGATTCTCTCTGCATCTGGCTGAGGATTGGAAGGAATAAAAAGGATAAAGGGGACAGAGAGACTTATTCTGTCTCCAAATAATTTTTTCATAATAATAAATTTTATAGTGTATGTCCAAAGACATATTTTTTTCTTATTTATTTCCTTGCTGCATGTTAGCTACTCCCTAGTTGAGATGCACTGGCTTCTCATTGTGGTGGCTTCCCTAATTATGGAGCACAGACTCTAGGTATGCGGGCTCAGTAGTTGTGGCACTGAGGCTTAGCTGCTCCTTGGCATGTGGGATCCTCCCAGATCAGGGATTGAACCATTGTGCATTAAATTGCAAGGCAGATTCTTAACCCCCAGACCACCAGGGAAGCTCCCAGAAACATATTTAGATCAGACATTCACCTGTACTAGACTGTATTCAGACTACAATATAAAATAGTTAACAGGCACTGAAATGTCATTATGTCCTGAACTCAGTATCCATGACACTAAATTAAATATTTTTTCTCTTCAAACTATTTCTCCCATTGTGTTCATCTATCCAGAGGTACAAACCAGGAACCTGGGAACCATCCCAAACTCTTTCTTATCTTTTATCCCCCTTATCCATTTCTACCTCCTAAATATCACATTACCTATTCTTCATCACTCCTACAACTACTCATAACCCAGATCCCACCTTGAGTTATGCCTTGCATCATTCATTTCTGAATTAGATGACCCTCCTCTGAGTCACTATAACAATCTGTGCTTCTCTCTATGCTGATACAATTAATAGCAGGCTATGGGGGTAATTGTGGGGCCTCAAACACAACCATCTCTATGCTCTCAGTGCCAAGAAGAAGGCCTGACATCCAGTAAATGTGCAATGAATATCTAATGAGAGAAGGGAAAGGGCTTCCCTGGTGGCTCAGATGGTAAAGTATCTGCCCGCAACATTGGAGGACCCAGATTCAACCCCTGGGTCAGGAAGATTCTCTGGAGAAGGGAATGGCCATCTTCTCCAGTATTCTTGCTTGGAGGATTCCATAGACAGAGGAGCCTAACGGACTATGGGTTCACAAAGAATCAGACACAACTATCAACTAACATACACACGCACACACACAAGAAGGGAAAGATGGAAGGAAAGAAAGGAAGGAGGATAGAAAAGGGAAATCAAAGTCAATTACTAATCTTACAACTCTCTCTTTTGAGGCCTGTTTACAAACTTACATTTTGGGTATGAAAGACTCTGATCTATACATACTCTGCCTCTTCCGTCAGGCTCAGCTTGCTCTGCAGATTAGGGCTTCAGAGTAGTGCAAAATCCCATAAACAGTCATTTACAACTTATGGAGAGAAGGTAATAATTGTCTCTTAATGCTTCTCTTTTACCCTAAGTATTTCCTACTCTAACATCTGCTTTAAGGCACCATGTTTAATTCTTTGAGGTTTTACTGGCCTTCTCCTAAGCTTCCAGACCTGACCATTTTCTTCCTCTTGATTTCTTATTCCTCCACAGGGAAGAGTCTAAATGAAGGACAGGAGGCAGGAAGAGAGGGCAGTGTTTATAATGATTTCACCTGGAATAGTGGAAAGAACGCCATCATTGGAAAGATGCAAAGAGAGAGCCTCCCTAGACACCAGGGCAGGCACACAGTCTGAGTGCCCCTAGGAATTCTAATTCTCCCTCTGTGTCTCGCTCCTCCTCACCTCCCAGCACATCTCCTTGCCTTTCATATTAAGATGATTTTCCATTGAACTGCTTAAAGTTTCTCCAGTAAATATCCAACTGCTTTTAAACTATTTATTTAAAGGGCTTTACCACTTTCTTTTGAACATTTGAACAAATCAAAATTTTTCTTTAAAAAAAAAAAAGCCTACAGTGTTCATTCAGTGAGGTACATAAAACATCAATGACCACTTGTCAGAGATTTGGAAGGTAGATTTAGGTGAAATTTGGTATACATTATGATTTGTTCAGCAGGCGATTTGCACAATGATGATATGCTTATCAAAACTGAAACTTACAGTGGTAAAGAGGGACTTCATCACACATACAGCAATCACCTGCTAAAGAAGAAAAGCCCTTTGCTTCCAAATATGCCAGCACAAGTAATATCACCATTTCAATACACACATTTTTGTGCCTCAGACACTATCTAAATATTTCCTCTGAGATCTCACAGATTCTCTTTTGCCCCTGGTGATTACAGAATGGTGATCTAGTTTGGATCTGTTCCTATTCTTACACACACACCACACACATACACAATGCTTTTTGCTCATGGACATTGAGGGTATCTTTTTGCTTGTTTGTTTTGTTTTGGCTACCCCACATGACATGGCTTTCGGAATCTCTGTTCCCTGACCAGGGATCAAACCCAGGCCCTTAGCAGTGAAAGTGTTGACTCCTAACCACTGGACTGCCATGGAATTCCTGAGATATTTTATTACTAGAGGTTTATCATCAATAGGATCTTGGGCAGAGACTGCTTTTCAAATATTTAGTTTATTCTAACAAGTATGAACTTACCTAAATGTACCTGCTGGATCAGATGTCTAATCCCATCACTCTATAGAAATCTCCAGTCACCACATGGCTGCCAGTTTTAATGGCCTCTTCCCAGTCTTCACCTTCATCAACCCCCACATAGCACCTGAACAGCTGACAGTTACCTCTTTTCCTGAAGGCCCTTTGATTTTTGTCTTGGCCAACACCCCTCAGAGAGTCCTATTCCTACAGAAGCCAAGAGGATATAAATGGTCTGGAGGTTCTTGAACCTAAAATTGCCCAGGTGGGAATAAAAGACACACGTATCTTTCTGTCCAGCTTGCATCCTGAGCCTTTGCCAGAAAGCAGGTCATGATAGAGTCCTTCCCCAGAGAAGAGTGACTAAGAAGGAGAGAGAAGGGTTAATATTCTCATTTTTCAGGGATGAAAACAGAAAGCAGGGATCAAAGTGAATTCCAGTTACTATCTCAGCAAGGGAGTCAGGAACACAGATTGGGAATCAAAACCATATGAATTTTTTAAGATTCCCTAAATCTTATGGGTTTGCAAATTGTATTATTCCTATTAAGCAGTAGTGATTAGGAGTAAAAGGTATTTCAAAAATAAATAGACAGGTAACTAAGAGGAGCTAGTTGGTTGTCTTCAGGGATCTGAGGAGGAATTACCACCTCCCTCTGGGGACAGAACCTCTGGGGAGTCAGAATTGGCCATGCCAGCACCCAGGAGAGGAAGGAGGTTGCATGTCTAAGACCTATTGCAAGAAACACAGGAGAAAACAACAAACCTGTCTGATCTAACAGGAGTATGTGGGGCTTCTTTGTCTCCTCTGCAAGTTCCTTTTCCCTTACCTTCCCCTAAACGCTTAAGGTTATTAATCCATAACCCCAGCCACACCCTCTCTCCTGACTCCAGACCCACATACCATATACACTGCCACAGCACCTCACCCCCAGCTCAGCATATGCAAAATGAACCACCACCCCTCCATCCCCAACCCAAACCTATCCCTTCTCCAGGATTCTTGATCTCAGTGGAGGACATTACCAATCTCCCAATCACCAAGGCTACCATCTTAAACTGTCCTCCCTTTCTATAAGCCATTGGCCATCAAGTCCTATCAGTTAGATATCACGTGCCGCATTCTTTCACTTCTCATCTCACAGTCACTGGTTCTTTCTCAGGTCCTATAGTCTCTCATAACATACTCCAATTGCCCCCTAACTGCATCAGTTTTATCTCCAACCTGTGGCACATAAGACTTTTACAGTGAATCCTCACCACTCCTGTGAATTTATTTCCATACTGAATTGTATACGGCTTGTGAGTCTGTATTTTTATTGATAATGAGAAGAGCTGAACTTGTCGATTTAGAATTATAGCATCTAAATACACTGGCATGTGTAAGATAGATAACTAGTGGGAACCTGCAGTATAGCGCAGGGAGCTCAGCTCGATGCTCTGCGGTGACTTACAGGGGTGGAAGTCCAAGAGGGAAGGGGTGTATGTATACACATAGCTGATTCACTTCACTGTACAGCAGAAACCAACTAAGTGTTGTAAAGCAATCATCAGTTCAGTTCAGTTCAGTCGCTCAGTCGTGTCCGACTCTTTGCGACCCCACGAATCGCAGCACACCAAGCCTCCCTGTCCATCACCAACTCCCGGAGTTGATTCAGACTCACGTCCATCGAGTCAGTGATGCCATCTAGCCATCTCATCCTCGGTCATCCCCTTCTTCTTCTGCCCTCAATCCCTCCCAGCGTCAAAGCCTTTCCTAATGAGTCAACTCTTCGTATGAGGTGGCCAAAGTATTGGAGTTTCAGCTTTAGCATCATTCCTTCCAAAGAAATCCCCGGGCTGATCTCCTTCAGAATGGACTGGTTGGATCTCCTCGCAGTCCAAGGGACTCTCAAGAGTCTTCTCCAACACCACAGTTCAAAAGCATCAATTCTTCGGCGCTCAGCCTTCTTCACAGTCCAACTCTCACATCCATACATGACCACAGGAAAAACCATAGCCCCCCCCCAAAAAAAGAATGAAACAATGTTAAGTTCAATGGGAAAAATAAATGTGATGCATTCAAGCAAAAATATGCCTATCCACCCATCGTTTTACCGGCACAAACAGAAGCCTGGAATGACGTTCACCAGATGTTCAGTTCAGTTCAGTTCAGTTCAGTTGCTCAGTCATGTCCAACTCTTTGTGACCCCATGAATCGCAGCACGCCAGGCCTCCCTGTCCATCACCATCTCCCGGAGTTCACTCAGAGTCACATCCATCGAGTCCGTGATGCCATCCAGCCATCTCATCCTCTGTCGTCCCCTTCTCTTCCTGCCCCAATCCCTCCTAGCATCACAGTCTTTTCCAATGAGTCAACTCTTCGCACAAGGTGGCCAAAGTACTGGAGCTTCAGCTTTAGCATCATTCCTTCCAAAGAAATCCCAGGGCTGATCTCCTTCAGAATGGACTGGTTGGATCTCGTTGCAGTCCAAGGGACTCTCAAGAGTCTTCTCCAACACCACAGTTCAAAAGCATCAATTCTTCGGCGCTCAGCCTTCTTCACGGTCCAACTCTCACATCCATACATGACCACAGGAAAAACCATAGCCTTGACTAGATGGACCTTAGTCAGCAAAGTAATGTCTCTGCTTTTGAATACACTATGATGTTATCCCTGGTTATTTTGGGGTGGCCAGTTTGGGAACATGTATTACTTTGCTTAACTATTTTACTTGAAAAATAAATAAATAAATCAACTTATGTCATCATCTCTGAACTAAATCTCTTCTAAATCCCCCGTTTCTATTCCCCATGATCCCTTCCCAAAATAAACTTCCCACATCCAAGCCCTCATCTAGGCCCTGCTTTCTGGGGCAGCACAGGCTATGACACCATCCAGGCCTATGGTCTAAAAAGCCTCAAAGTTACATTTCCCTCCCATGCACCTAGCATGTTATGTGTGATCTAGGCTCTCCCAAGCATCCTGTAGACTCTAAGGGCCTAAGGGGGCCACATGGGTGGTGGTGATCCAAGAAGACAGGCCCTTGTGTCTGCCGAGGCTCTGTTCTTCTGTGGTGGCTATGGCTGAGGTTCCACTGTCCCCTCCCCAGTTCACAGGTGCCAAGTAGTGGGCAGGGGCTCCAGTGGGTCTTCACAAGGCCCCTCACCTGCTGTGGCTAGAGCTTCTCCAGACTGTGCTCCTCCTGGCTGGTTATCTTCTAACCTCAGTTCTCTAGTCTTCCCAGAAGCCACTGCTGTTACAAGTTCCTTCCTACTAAAATTAGCCTCTGTGATTCTGTTTTCTGAGACTAGGAATCCAGACCCAAAGCAGTTATTCAAAGTCTTATTCAATGATATTTGTTTTTGTTCTCATACACAGGAGAAGTCATCCCTTTATACCTAGTGTTGCGCAAAAATATCATATATCTAAAATTTTTCCACTAGGAGATTTTGTTTACAGCTCTTATATTTCTACCTATGAGAGTTCATTTAGATAGCATGAATCAATGCCTTGCCATTAATTATAAAAGAAAGAGTTTTACAAGCCTTATATATGTAAAGTCCTATTAATATTAATGTATTTTAATAACTATAGTTACATTTTTAGAGCCTATTAAGTATCAGTTACTTATTTATTATCAGTATATCTGATTAATCCTGACAACCACAAAAACTGAAGTTCAAATCACACAAATAGTAAATGATAGATTCAGGGTTTTAACTCAAGTCTTTCTGACCCCAAGCCCATGCTCTTTCCCCAGTGCTATGTTCCTCCCTGACCAAGACCTCACTATAATCTGAGCCACGCACTTCTGGTCAGAACTCTGGCCTCCAGTTCTCACTACATTATCAGTTGAGCTCCCAGGAAAAGTACTGGCCTCAGGGAACACATGTGCTAAGTCCTCAGAGACAGAGTTGAAGTAAATCAGCAAAATAATCTCCTCAGCTCACAGTTGCTGTATTAGTCAGAATTAGGTTCTGCTATAACAGAATAATCCAAAAGAACTATAGCTTAAATTAGTTTCTCTCTCTTTCAAAAGGTATAGAGGTTGATTAGTCAGGGGCTGGAATAGGGCTTCCTCACGTTCAGAAACCTCCTTCACATTCAAGGCTACTTCACATTCAGGTTTCTCTTATCTTGCTTTTCCACTGCAGGTGGCTCCCATTCCCAAGGTGACTTCATGGCCCAAAAGGCTGCCAACAGGAAGATAGCATGCAGTCTCTTAAATTGTACTCACCACTTCTTCTAACATCCACCAGCCAGAACTCAGTTAATATGAGTTCCATAGGTGTAAATAAAGCTAAGAGGTATAGTCCTGGGGAGGGGGTGGTGATAGTCCATGTTCCAAGCGAAAAATCTGGATTTCTACTATCGTAGAAAAAAGAGGGGACAGGGATCAAGGCACAGCTGCCAACTCTGTGACCAGAGTCTATGATATAAATGGTCCATTTTGGTTCCTTAAACAATTTCTGCATTTGTTTTGTGAAGGAAACAAGAAATGCCAGTTTGTTTTCTGGAAGAAAAGGGGGAAGGAGTCAAGTCTTGGAGGAATAGGGTTAATGAAGACTTGTATTTTAATATTATATCAGGAGATAGAGATCTAGCAGCTTGTCTGTCACCAACTCAACTTTCCCAGTTACCTATTCATTACATTTTCAACTTTTCAGGATATCTTCTCTTTAAAAATGATTCCAACCTCTGTATAGGACTTGCACTGAAGATTTCCACCAAATCTTAGATGCAGCCTTCCTGCTGAGAGCACAGGACAAACAGGGTGGTTATCTCAGGGATGGAAGCTAAGTACAGGACAGATGTAGCAAACATCTCATAGAGTCATAGAGCCATCATTTCATCTCCATGAAACCATTTCCCTTGACCTTTCCCTTCCTTATTCTCCACTCATTATACAACAGAGTCATTCCACTCTTTATGATATAGCTCATTCATTCATTTATCCATTCATTCTTAATAAACAAGAAACATTTTCTAGGGACTCCCTTAGGGAACTTCACCATCCACCAGATGGGATGAAACCCTGAACAAATCATTGCAATTAAGTGCTATGCAATTAAGAGGAATTTCTAAAGATCTGCAGGAAACTAGACGATATCTAGGAGATGCTATATCTTGTGAGAGGTGGCAATATGAGGTGGTTTTTTATTCATCTCTGAAGCCCTCCTCATCCCCACTTCCTTAGCAAGGTGCTGGAAACAATATTTTCCGAATAAAAAATGTCACTATCCTTGGACATTTGGTTCTCATAATCTTTATGATGAGAATACAACTGTCCCATTGTTCTACAGGAGCGCTCAGGAGGAAACGCTGCAACCCTTTCCAGGGATGTTCAGGCAGATAAACAGTAAGTTATTACCTCACCCTACCCCCTACACGCTAGTGGTAAAGAACCCACCTGCCAATGCAGGAGACATAAGAGACATGGATTCAATCCCTGGGTCAGGAAGATCCCCTGGAGAAGGAAATGGCAACCCACTCCAGTATTCTTGCCTAGGAAATCCCATGGACAGAGGAGCCTGGCAGGCTACAGTTCATAGAGTCACAAAGAGTCAGACATGACAGAAGTGACTGAGCGCGCATGCATGCCCCCTATATACATAAATGTTTCTTTATCTATGCTATTTAAAGATTCTGTAAAGTCATGTACTATTGCGCTTGATCATCCTTATAGTAAATAAGAATATCAGTCTAGAATGAACTGTGTCTCTCCTACTGTAACTATAATTCATTCCTGATTTTAAAACCTACTAAAATACAAAAACAAAAAGTACAATAAAGACTCCTTTGTGAGTGGCTGCAGTACTTTACATAGGTTATTTTCTTCCCATTCCTTTGTTAAGATCATAATCTTGTTAAAAAAATAACTGGGTTGGAAATGAATCAAATTTTTCAGAAAGGAATTTTTACTATTTTTTCAATATTGGGGAGGCAGGGGGCAGGATGTTTCTACTTGATTTTAATTCATTTTAGCCAATTGTGTTTGCTCTAGCTTTCCTTACAATAACGATTAGTTAAAAAAGTAGATATCTAACAGAAAAGACTTGATTAAAGAAAGCATAATAATACATACAATATGCATATATACAAAAGTTACAAATTAAACTGATCATTATAAATTGACTTTTCTAGTATTTAGTAAAATATTTTATTTCATGAAAATAAAACAGGTAGAACATCCTAAAAGTAAACTAGAAAATTTTTTTAAACCTGGTATCTTTTCTTTTGATTTATTATTTTAGGGATTTTTTTCTTTAATACAAAACAACACATACTCATTTCTATAATTTACAAGAGGATAAAAAAATGTAAAGATAACCTATAATTATACATATCAGAAATAACCGCTACTAACAAATTGGCATATATCATTTTTTCATGTATATATACAAAAATGAAATGACTTCAAACTTATTGTTTTATAACTCTCTGAAAATTACAGGCTTCCCTGGTGGCTCAGTGGTAAAGAATCTGCCTGCTAATGTAGGAGACACAGATTTGATCCCTGGGTGGGGAAGATCCCCTGGAGAAGGAAATGGCAACTCACTCCAGTATTCTTGTCTGGAAAAATCCCATGGACAGAGGAACCTGGCAGGTTACAGTCCATGGGGTCACAAAAGAGTCACACACAACTTAGTGACTGAACAACAAAAATTACTTTTACCACTTCTGCCTCCCAAAAAGACTCTAACACGGTGACATAATTAATGTAACAGCTTATCTTCAGAAGGGGCTTGAAGAAGGCCAGAGGGAGATGTGAACTCCTGGACTCCTGTGACAGGTCAAGGCTTCATCCTGCAATCAGAGTTCTGTATTGTTCTGCGTGGAACATGCTAGAAACAAAGGCTCAGTTCTTCTGAGCCTCCACTTCCTTGCCCACAACATGAGGATAATGAGGGTCTCACAAGTACTCTAACAAATGGGGTCAACTTCTAAATGAGCTTTGAGTGTTGGAAAAATATCACAGTATTTTATTATGTTGTTACCTGCTCATTATTAGTATTATCATTATTCTATTACCTGGTTTTGAATTTTAAGCTCTCTTTTTTAAAATATCTCTGTTGATTAGCCCTATGACACTCTAATCACTCCTGGACTCTGCTGTTGTTTGTTTCAAAGTTTATCAATTCCAACATACTTAAATAAACATTCTTAAGCCTTTTCCACGGGTGAATTCTCATGTGGACAGTACAATACTTGAGGGCAGGGGTTGAGTTTTACACTGTATTGATACTTCTTGCACAATCTCTCTGCTACCCTGCAAGCCCACATCACAGTGATATTTGCAGTGTCCAAGTCCGTAGTGGCTTCATAGAGGAATGGGAGGTACAGGCCACTTAGACTCTTGTGGGAAGTTGTCCCAGTGGGAATTGCCAATGCTGGGAAGTACATTATGCTGCCAGGAAAGATTGCTAAAGCCAGTAAGCCCCTGCTGAAAGTTGCCTGAGGCCATTTCTTCAGTAACCCCTGCTGTTACACAAGGACTGAGAAAAAGCCAAAAAATTTACACTACACCACCCTATCCTCGATCTCAGCCTTTATAATGTTGGGTCCTCAGAGCCCATGAACATGGGAACCTTTACTAAAAACATGTCTATGTAATTAAGACTCTTTTTACACTTTTTTTACTTTACTAAAAACACGGTTATGCCCTTGTGTAATTATGCCTTGTGTAATTGTTAAGTATGGCAAAAACCAACATGACATTGTAAAGTAATTATCCTCCAATTAAAAATAAATTAAGAAAAAAAAAAGCCAGTGAACTATATGCTAAAGAAAAAAAAAAAAAAGACTCACTGTCAAAAAAAAAAAGAATCATTGTCTTTACCAAGCACCAAGCAATCTACTCATGGATATACAGGATAATCTTCTATAATATAGGTGCTGGTCTCCTAAGGACATAAAAACTAAACAAGATTTTTTTTCCTCCTGCAACTTTGTATATGTTTCTTTTTTCTTCTAATTCTTACTTTCTTCTTCAAAATTTTTCTTTTCTCCTTCTCCATGAATTCTTCTTCAAAATGAAGAGAAGTCACCTTTACTAAGAAAAAATTCTATGAACCATGTGTAGCCTCACTTGGGAATTCACAAGCAGGCCCTGAGATGATGGGGATCTTTCACCTACACTTCATGATTTTCTGCTTCACAGGACAGGCAGCTTGACCTTCCGGCCCCCATCGCCTCACTCACAACTATTCAGGAATAGCCAGGGATCCAAGCTTTGAAAACAACAGGCTCAAAAACAGGTGTCTTCCAGAGAGCCTGGTGCTTCCCAGATGGGAGAAGCGATTAAGGAGAACAGGAAGTGTTCTTTGCAAAGCTGGGGACAGACTGAGAACTGTGCTGTTCTGCTCAAAGTGCCAAGGTCATTATTAAATGGTTGGAAACTATTGTTCATGAAAGGCACTTGCACAAACGTGAAGCTCTCTTAACAGCCCTGTTTAAATTTATCTCAAAACAAACGGTTGTCAGTGAAGAGTTGGACTGCTTCCCCGCCCTGGTTTTAACCACACATATTCACGTCATAAATCTTCCAGCTCTTATTTTGGGTGCTCCTGAGTGGCAGTGACGTCTCCTCCCTGCCCTGCCCTGAAGTGTGCCCTGAGCCCCCAGAGACCCCACTTCAAAATACACAAAAGCTGCAAAGGATCCCCACCTTGGAAACTAGTCCCTAATTCTCCCCTATGGAAATTTAGGAACAATGATAAAGACAAAGTTACTAAATTTATTTCTCTCTGGGGTTCTGTGATGGTCCAACACATTTTATCGTAAACCAGCATTTTCCAGTCACCTTCCTGCTTCGCCTTTTCTAGTGTGGAACCTTTAGCGCACTGACCTCATCACCTCCTGCTGGCAAGAAAGTTCCGGATTCCCTAGGGCATAGGCGGGCCCTGTGCAGGAAGCTCACAAGGTGCTGCCTGTGCAAAGCCTGGTCTAGATTATTCATATTCCCTCTCATAAGCTACATGTTACAGGAACATGGTTCCAGAGACTGGGTCTCCTGGCGACTCCCAGCCCCAATACCTGGGTCATGTGGAAGGCTCCCAGGAGCAGGAAGCAGAGGGAGGCAAGAGTTTGTGCTTTAAAAAGATCAAAGAGACAACAAGGCCCGAAGATGGCAAAGTGTTCTGATGCCAAAATTTACGACTGTATGTGTCATCTGACATTTATTGTCTCCATATACTGGGAGGATTGAAGTGTGCTCCCACTCACGGGCTGGAGAGGAACTGGTTCCAAAGTTCCCAAACCCAATTGCCCAGTGAGACCCACCAAGGTGCTTTCTTTAACCATAAACTCCTAGGTCCTCAGAATGACTAAGTCAGAATTTCCAGAAGTGAGGCCTAGGAACTGAATTTTTCAGGCCCTAGAAAGGGGGCCTAGTTGCAGAGTCAGGTCTGAGAATGGCTATACAAGATGGCCTTCTATGTCCCTTTCCCCAGGCCTGAAGACCTGGGTCAATTCCTGGGTTTCCTTAGCGTGTGTGGACTGCCCACACGCTCCAAGATACACATACTAAAATACATTTCCTTGGAAAGAAAGAAGAGAAAGTGAAAAACAGAAACACAAATTCATTCCTAGCATAAATTAAAAACACTGCAGCCTGGTCCTCCACTTCTGGCCAAAATGACTCCTCCCCAGCTCACAGGACATGACTTTGAAAGAAAGTGAGAGAGAGAGAAAAGCAATTAGTTGCAAGGCTGGTACTTGAACCTTGAAGTGAGTTCCATTCTATAGGGCTATGTCACAGCCATACACCCACTTTGTGTGAGCCACTGTCTGCACGGGTATCCCACATAACTCTTGAGCTACTTAACTCTTAACTAAATCCTCAAGAAATAGCACTGCCTTCTCGTCTCCTGCAATGATGGAGAATCTATATGCTGCAATGATGGAGAATCTATATGCTCCTCATTTCTCAGGCCCTCCACCAAAAAGATAATCAAAAAACAAATGTTCTAAACATTAAAAGATTCTAGAAGAGATGGTACAGAACTCCATTTCCCTCTCCTCCAGGAGCATATCCTGACCCAACACACACACTGTGCTGTGCTCACTTGTGTCTGACTCTGCAACTATAGCCCATCTGTCCATGGGATTCTCCAGGCCAGAATCCTGGAGTGGGTTGCCATGCCCTCCTCCAGGGGATCTTCCCAACCCAGGGATCGAACCCAGGTCGCCTGCATTGCAGGCATATTCTTTACCAGCTGAGCTACCAGGGAAGCCCAACACACACACTACTTAAGGTAAATGAACAAAAGATGTAAGACCAGAAGTTATCTTCATGACCCATTCCTTGAAGAAGAAACAGAGACCGTGAAATATTTACATTACCCAATTTGAACAATACAAATGAATGTCCACCTAAAAAACTGATTTTAACCAAAAACTGTAATAATAGTCATTCTCTAGTCTCAATTGTTTCCATTGTTTTGTCCTGTGATAACCACTTGATAAACAAGTTATTCTATAGGCACCTGGCTCATTATGTATTACAAATTAAATCTTCATTTATCTATACACTCCAAACAGTACCTATCCATCGCCAACACTTAAAAACCCATTGCCCTTCCTTCTAGCCTTGTTAATTTCCAAATGCTAATTAAATTTAAACTCATAAAAGTATCTGTTTAGCATGCATGACAAGATCATCCCTCAATATCCATTACCCACTGTACATTCCAGCATGTTTACCTGCAGTTTCCTATTTGCTCTGCCATCTATATGCCCCAGTTTCTACAGACAGAATGGAGAAATAACCTGGAATTCAATCACTGTCACATTTTGATCCTACAAAAGTTGTCCCCTTTGCTTGATGCCTTTGTAAGCAACTTTCTTTCAAATTATTTCTGAGAAGAATGACTTCCTGATAATAGCACTTAAATATGGAACAGCACGATGATAAAGAAATTATGGAGGAAAGCTATATTTCAGCCCCTTTTCACCAGGCCATTACACAAAAAGAGAAGACTTCCAATCTCTGGAGACCCATAGTCACTTACTTATTGCTCTAAGAAGGCTGACAGACAGTCTAAAAGTCACAGAGATGATAAATGGCACTGTTCACAACCAGCACCTAACATAAAGCATGCTACCATCCCACAGGTGCCTCCCAAAAGCCTGGAGAGGATTCACAGTACCACCCACCAGAAATGATATTCACATTCTCTTTCCTCACTAACATAAGTCCTCACAGCACGAAGAGAAGAGAGAGAAGAGCTCTGCCTGAAGACAGCTGTGTTCTGCTCAGAGATGTCTCTGCTCTGAGCTACCTTTATCAGCTGGAAGGATGTTCTCAGGAGGACTTACACTGGGCCTTCAGCTGCATCTGGCCTGTGTGAGGATGTCCATGTCTCCATGCTCATGTCAGCAGAGTAAGGGATGTGTTACCACAGGCCCAAACAATCACCCTTTGCATCAGGGTATAACTGAAGGCTCTGCAAAGATAAAGACAGGCCATGTACCACCTCACCTTCTTTCAGCCCAAGAAAAGATAAAATAAACACTTGGAATCACAGTTCCACTTGAGAGAGGCTTCTTTATCCCCTCCAGCCTTTTACGCAGAGCTTGACAAACTTTTCTATAAAAAGCCAGATAGTAAATATTTTAGATTTAAGAAACACACAAAATCTCAGCTGCATATTCTTTTTCCTCTTCTTTTTATAGTATTTAAAAATGTAAAATCCATTCTTAGCTGGTGGTCCATGCAAAAACAAGCCATAGGTCAGATTTAGATTACAATCTATAGTTTGATAACCCCTGCCTTAGTGTAGAATATAAAGTAAAAAATGTGTGAGTTCTTCAATTTATGTAAAACACAGATTCCTTTTAAAGAAAAAAAGAATCCTTATTGTCCTCTGAGTGTATATCCACAGATCCCTGGGTACCACAAATTTGAAACTGAGGTCTTTCATTGCGGACTGGAAAAAAAACTTTGAGTTGAGTCAAAATAAAGGAGGAAAGTTTGGAAAAGGGGTTAAAGAGGACTAGAAAGTCAGACACGAGCATCAGAGGGGATCAGAGAGTTATGAAATCTAACTTAAATTCTGAAGATCCCAGGAAAGTTGATTTGTGCTTTGATTCCTGTTCAGGATTTTGAAAGGTATGTGTCATAGATGTGTCCTCACCATGAGTGCATGGCGGGGGAGGCAACAGAAATAGACCCAGGGAAAACACAGATACCAAAATTAGCCAACAAGGACTTTAACACACCCACTACCAATAAGTTCAAGAATTTAAAGGTTAAAAAAAAAAGAATTTAAAGGTAAAGACTGACATGACAAGTGACCTTGTGGATGATTTCAGTAGACAACTAGAAACTATTGGATAAAACAATGTAAAGCCGAGAACTGGAAAATACAGTATTCGAAATGAATAATTCACTGCGTGAATTTTTAGCATAATGGTCACTGCAGAGGGAAAGATTGATGAACTTGAAAATGAGGCAGTAGAAACTACAAATTGAAACACAGAAAAGGAAAGCTGAAAAATATCAATGGAGCCTCAATGATGATACCAAGTAGTCCGATGTACTTGCTATTAGAGTCATGAAAAGAGAGGAAAGAAAATGGGGTGATATAATGAAATATATTTGAGGACTACAATGATATAATATGAGAAGGCAATGGCACCCCACTCAAGTACTCTTGCCTGGGAAATCCCATGGACGGAGGAGCCTGGTAGGCTACAGTCCATGGAGTCGCTAAGAGTCAGACACGACTGAGAGACTTCACTTTCACTTTTCATTTTCATGCATTGGAGAAGGAAATGGCAACCCACTCCAGTGTTCTTGCCTGGAGAATCCCAGAGACGGGGGAGCCTGGTGGGCTATTAGAGTCATGAAAAGAGAGGAAAGAAAATGGGGTGATATAATGAAATATATTTGACGAATACAATGATATAATATAGTTCAGTTCAGTTCAGTTCAGTCGCTCAGTCGTGTCCGACTCTTTGTGACCCCACAAATCGCATCACGCCAGGCCTCCCTGTCCCTCAATTCACTCAGACTCACATCCATCGAGTCAGTGATGCCATCCAGCCATCTCATCCTCTGTCGTTCCCTTCTCCTCCTGCCCCCAATCCCTCCCAGCATCAGAGTTTTTTCCAATGAGTCAACTCTTCCCATGGGGTGGCCAAAGTATTGGAGTTTCAGCTTTAGCATCATTCCTTCCAAAGAAATCCCAGGGCTCATCTCCTTCAGAATGGACCACTTGGATCTCCTTGCAGTCCAAGGGACTCTCAAGAATCTTCTCCAACACCACAGTTCAAAAGCATCAATTCTTCAGTGCTCAGCCTTCTTCACAGTCCAACTCTCACATCCATACATGACTACTGGAAAAACCATAGCCTTGACTAGATGAACTTTAGTCGGCAAAGTAATGTCTCTGCTTTTGAATGTGCTATCTAGGTTGGTCATAACTTTTCTTCCAAGGAGTAAACATCGTTTAATTTCATGGCTGCAGTCACCATCTGCAGTGATTTTGGAGCCCAAAAAAATAAAGTTTGACACTGTTTCCACTGTTTCCCCATCTATTTCCCATGAAGTGATGGGACCAGATGCCATGATCTTCGTTTTCTGAATGTTGAGCTTTAGGCCAACTTTTGCACTCTCCTCTTTCACTTTCATCAAGAGGCTTTTTAGTTCCTCTTCACTTTCTGCCATAAGGGTGGTGTCATCTGCATATCTGAGGTTATTGATATTTCTCCCAGCAATCTTGATTCCAGCTTGTGTTTCTTCCAGCCCAGTGTTTCTCATGATGTACTCTGCATATAACTTAAATAAGCAGGGTGACATTATGCAGCCTTGATGTACTCCTTTTCCTATTTGGAACCAGTCTGTTGTTCCATGTCCAGTTCTAACTGTTGCTTCCTGACCTGCATACAGATTTCTCAAGAGGCAGGTCAGGTGGTCTGGTATTTCCATCTCTCTCAGAATTTTCCAGTTTATTGTGATCCACACAGTCAAAGGCTTTGTCATAGTCAATAAAGCAGAAATAGCTGTTTTTCTGGAACTCTCTTGCTTTTTCCATGATCCAGAGGATGTTGTCAATTTGATCTCTGGTTCCTCTGCCTTTTCTAAAACCAGCTTGAACATCAGGAAGTTCATGGTTCATGTATTGCTGAAGCCTGGCTTGGAGAATTTTGAGCATTACTTTACTAGCATGTGAGATGAGTGCAATTGTGCGGTAGTTTGAGCATTCTTTGGCATTGCCTTTCTTTGGGATTGGAATGAAAACTGACCTTTTCGAGTCCTGTGGCCACTGCTGAGTTTTCCAAATTTGCTGGCATATTGAGTGCAGCACTTTCAAAGCATCATCTTTTAGGATTTGAAACAGTTCAATTGGAATGCCATCACCTCCACTAGCTTTGTTCGTAGTGATGCTTTCTAAGGCCCACTTGACTTCACATTCCAGGATGTCTGGCTCTAGATGAGTGATCACACCGTCATGATTATCCGGGTCATGAAGATCTTTTTGTACAGTTCTTCTGTGTATTCTTGCCACCTCTTCTTAATATCTTCTGCTTCTGTTAGGTCCATACCATTTCTGTCCTTTATCGAGCTCATCTTTGCATGAAATGTTCCCTTGGTATCTCTAATTTTCTTGAAGAGATCTCTAGTCTTCCCCGTTCTGTTGTTTTCCTCTATTTCTTTGCATTGATCGCTGAGGAAGGCTTTCTTATCTCTTCTTGCTATTCTCTAGAACTCTGCATTCAGATGCTTATATCCTTCCTTTTCTCCTTTGCTTTTCACCTCTCTTCTTTTCACAGCTATTTGTAAGGCCTCCCCAGACAGCCATTTTTCTTTTTTGCATTTCTTTTCCATGGGGATGGTCTTGATCCCTGTCTCCTGTACAATGTCACGAACCTCATTCCATAGTTCATCAGGCACTCTATCTATCAGATCTAGTCCCTTAAATCTATTTCTCACTTCCACTGTATAATCATAAGGGATTTGATTTAGGTCATACCTGAATGGTCTAGTGGTTTTCCCTACTTTCTTCAATTTGATTCTGAATTTGGTAATAAGGAGTTCATGATCTGAGCCACAGTCAGCTTCTGGTCTTGTTTTTGTTGACTCTATAGAGCTTCTCCATCTTTGGCTGCAAAGAATATAATCAATCTGATTTCGGTGTTGACCATCTGGTGATGTCCATGTGTAGAGTCTTCTCTTGTGTTGTGGGAAGAGGGTGTTTGCTGTGACCAGTGCATTTTCTTGGCAAAACTCTATTAGTCTTTGCCCTGCTTCATTCCACATCCTAAGGCCAAATTTGCCTGTTACTCCAGATGTTTCTTGACTTCCTGCTTTTGCATTTCAGTCCCCTATAATGAAAAGGACATCTTTTTTGGGCATTAGTTCTAAAAGGTCTTGTAGTGGCGAGGAACAGCACAGGAACTGCCGAGAGGAGCTACCCCGCATCCGAGGCCAGGGGCGGTGGCCGGGAGGAGTGGTGGCTGCACGGGCACAGGAGGGCCTAGAGGAGCTATCCCACATTGAAGGTCAGGAACGGCAGTGGTGAGGAGGTAACTTCTCATCCAAGGTATGGAGCAGCGGCTGTGCTTTGCTGGAGCAGCCATGGAGAGATACCCCATGCCCAAGGTAAGAGAAACCCAAGTAAGATGGTAGGTGTTGCAAGAGGGCATCAGAGGGCAGACACACTGAAAACATACTCACAGAAAACTAGTCAATCTAATCACACTAGGACCACAGCCTTGTCTAACTCAATGAAACCAAGCTATGCCCAAGGGGCAACCCAAGATGGGTGGATCATAGTGGAGAGGTCTGACAGAATGTGGTCCACTGGAGAAGGGAATGGCAAACCACTTCAGTATTCTTGCCTTGAGAACCCCATGAACAGTATGAAAAGGCAAAATGATAGGATACTGAAAGAGGAACTCCCCAGGTCAGTAGGTGCCCAATATGCTACTGGAGATCAGTGGAGAAATAACTCCAGAAAGAATGAAGGGATGGAGCCAAAGCAAAAACAATACCCAGCTGTGGATGTGACTGGTGATCAAAGCAAGGTCTGATGCTGTAAAGAGCAATATTGCACAGGAACCTGGAATGTCAGGTCCATGAATCAAGGCAAATTGGAAGTGGTCAAAGAAGAGATGGCAAGAGTGAATGTCGACATTCTAGGAATCAGCGAACTAAAATGGACTGGAATGGGTGAATTTAACTCAGATGACCATTATATCTACTACTGTGGGCAGGAATCCCTCAGAAGAAATGGAGTAGCCATCACGGTCAACAAAAGAGTCCAAAATGCAGTACTTGGATGCAATCTCAAAAATGACAGAATGATCTCTGTTCGTTTCCAAGGCAAACCATTCAATATCACCGTAATCCAAGTCTATGCCCCAACCAGTAATGCTGAAGAAGCTGAAGTTGAACGGTTCTATGAAGAACTACAAGACCTTTTAGAACTAAGACCCCCCCAAAAAAAAGATATAATATAATGAATATATAATTCTCCAAATTTGATTTTTTAAAAAAACCAACATATCAACCCAGAGATCCAATAAATTCTACAGACTCCAATCCGAATAAAAACAAAACAATACCTATTCATATCACAGAAAACTGTTGAAAAACCAAAAAGAAAGAGAAAAAAATATAAACAGCTAGAAAAAAGAAGATGTATCACAAATAAGAAAAAAACAATAAAGATTACTACAACTTATCACGAAACAATGGACTCTAGAAGACAATGGAATGACATCTTTAAAGCCTCAAAGAAAACTGTGAACCTAGAATTCTATATACTGCAAAAACATTTTTCCAAAATGAAGGAAAAAATTCAGTCTGAGAGAATTAGTCTCCAGAAGATACATGTTGCATTTAGAAATACTAAAATGACGTTCTTCAGGATGAAAGGAAATATATCAGATAAAAATTCAGTTCTTTATAAACAAACATAAAGTTCCACAAATTTAAAAAAAAAAAAGGGTAATTATACAAGGAGCAAATTTTTCTTGTTTCTTAATTTCCTTAAAAATAATTAATCCATCAACAGATGGATGGATAAATAATAATAATGGAATATTTTATATATATATATACACACAATGGAGTATTACTTAGCTTTAAAAGGAAATTAAATTCTCATATATACAACAACATAGATGAATCTTAAAAACATTATGCTATGCCAGATAAGCCAGACACAAAAGGACAGATATTGTGTAATTCCTCTTATATAAGATACTTATAATAAGCAAATTCATAGAAACAGAGAGACTAGAAGTTACCAGGGGCTGTGGAAAGCAGGGTATAGGGAGTTACTGCTTAATAACCAGAGAGTTTCTGTTCAGGATAACAAAATAGTTTTGGAAATAGACAGTGGTTGCATAACATTTTTAAAGTAATTAATGCCAATGAAATGTATATTTAAAAAGTTAAAATGGCAAATTTTGTTATATATGTTTTACCACAATTTTTTTTAAGTAATGTAATGCACCAAAAACCAATGAACTCTGTACTTAATATGGGTGAATTTTATAGTATGTGAATTTATATCTCAATAAAGTGGGGTTTTTTTAATTATTATTTATTTATTTTTACTTTACAATATTGTATTGGTTTTTTTTTTACTTTGACAAAGCATTTATTTTATTTTTCTTAATTTAAATTTATTTATTTTAAATGGAGGCTAGTTACTTTACAATATTGTATTGGTTTTGCCATACATCAACATGAATCTGCCACGGGTGTACACATGTTCCCCATCCTGAACCCCACTCCCAACCTCCCTCCCTATCTCCCCATCCCATCCCTCTGGGTCATCCCAGTGCACCAGCCCCAAGTACCCTGTATCATGCATCGAACCTAGACTGGCAATTCATTTCACATATGATAATTTATTTTTTTAATATAAATTTATTTATTTTCATTGGAGGTTAATTACTTTACAATATTGTATTGGTTTTGCCATACATAAACTAAAAAAGACATTTGTATAAAAATAAAAGTAACAATGTACTGTGATGTTTATAACAGGTATAGAAGTAAAAATGTAATACAATAAAAATACAAATAATGGGAGGAAGATAAATGAAAGCTTACTATTCTATGATTCTTACATTTATGTAAAGTAGAATAATATTAATTGAAGGCAGACTGTGACAAGTTAAGGAGGTATATTGTAATCCTTGGTGCAATCATTAACATACACACATAAGTCATGTTGTTCTGTCACTAAGTTGTGTCTGACTCTGCAATCCCATGGACTGTAGCACACCAGGCTTTTTGACCTCCACTATCTCCCGGAGTTTGTTCAAATTCATGTTCATTGAGTCAGTAATGCCATCTAACCATCTCATCCTCTGTCACACTCTTCTCCTTCTGCCTTCAATCTTTACCAGCATCAGGGTCTTTTCCAATAAGTCAGCTCTTTGCATCAGATGGCCAAAGTGTTGGAGCTTCAGCATCAGTCCTTCCAATGAATAATCAGGGTTGATTTCCTTTGGGTTGACTGGGTGGATCTCTTTGCAGTCCAAGGGACTTTCAAGAGTCTTTTCCAGCACCACAATTTAAAGCATCCATTTCTTGGCACTCCACCTTCTTTATGAACCAACTCATATCTATACATGCCTACTGGGAAAACCATAACTTTGAATATATGAACCTTTGTCAGTGAAATGACATCTTTGCTTTTTAATACACTGTCTAGGTTTGTCACAGATTTCCTTTCAAGGAGTAAATGTCTTTTAATTATGTGACTGAAGTGATTTTGGAGTCCAAGAAAATAAAATCTGTCGTGGTTCCACTTTTTCCCCTTCTATTTGCCATGAAGTGATGGGACTAGATGCCAAGATCTTAGTTTTTTTTTTTAAGTTGAGTTTTAAGTCAGCTTTTTCACTATCCTCTTTCACCCTCCTCAAGAGGCCCTTTGGTTCCTCTTCACTTTCTGCCATTAGAATTATGTCATTTGCCTATTTGAGGTTGTAGATATTTCACCCAGCAATTTTTATTCCAGCTTATGATTCATCCAGCCCAGCATTTTGCATGATGTACTCTGCATTTAAGTTAATAAGCAGGATGACAATATACAGCCTTGACGTCCTCCCTTACCAATTCTGAATCAGTCAGTTGTTCCATGTAAGGTTCTAACTGTTATGTTTTGACTTGTGTACAGGTTTCTCAGGAGACAAGTAAGATGGTCCGTTACTCCCATCTCTTTAAGATTTCTCCACAGTTTGTGTGATCCACATAATCAAAGGCTTTAGCACAGTCAATGAAGCAGAAGTAGATATTTTTCTGGAACTCCCTTGCTTTCACCATGACCCAATGAATGTTGGTAATTTGATCTCTGGTTCCTCTGCCTCTTTGAAACCCAGCTGTACATCTGGAAGTTCTCAGTTCACATACTGCTGAAGCCTAGCTTGAAGGATTTTGAGCATAATCCTGCTAGCATGTGAAATGAGTGCAACTGTACGGTAGTTTGAACATTCTTTGGCATTGGAGTGAAAACTGACATTTTCATTTCATTGGAATGAAAACTAACATTTATACAAGTCTTTTATTTGATATCTTCCATAATATTTTTTATTTTATTTTCCATATCATAATTATAAAAATATATAATAGATCTTTTCACCAAGCCCTATATAGACCCTCACAAATCCCTCTAGTTTATCTCAATGTGCTATACAAATAACATTTTCTGTTTGCCATGAAGTGACAAAAGTTAGGAACCAGCGTAAAGTGAGACTCTCAATTCTGAAACTACTATAGGCATTCAGTTACCAATAGGAGAAGCTCTGGAAACGAAAAATGGATATAAAACTCACCCACTGGAAGGCAGATCAGGAGATGGAGAGAAGCCTAGATCAATTGAAAATGTTTTGATAATGTTAATACATTTCTAATCCAGAAGAAAGTTTTCAAGTCAACACAAATGCACCATTAGAGCAGCCACACTGCAACTAGCTTCCACACAACCAAAAGGGCACTTTAGGTAGCATATTCTGTCCCTGGCAACCAAAAGTATTCTAAATGATCCATTCCCTGTAAGAAGGGGATCTCATAACCTAGGCAGAGGACGCACTTGAAAGTTATACTCTCATGGGCAGCTACTATCAGTAGGAAAAGTTCATTGCTTAAATCAGCAATCAGTAAACTTTATACAAAAAGGGCCTGATCATGAATATTTTAAGCTTTGTGGGCCATATGGCCTATGTTGAAATAGTCAGCTCTGCCCTTAGATCATGAAAGTGGCCATAGAAAATATACAAAAGAATGAGCATGGCTGTGTTCCAGTAAAACTATGAATACTGAAATTTGAATTTTGAGTAATTTCCATGTCACTTAGTGTTATTCTTCATTTGGTTATTTTACTCAAGTTGGGCTTCCCACATGGCACTAGGGGTAAAGAATCCATCTACAATGCAGGAAACATAATGAAATGCAAGGGCTGGCAACCCACTCCAGTATTCTTACCTGGAGAATCCCACAGACAGAGGAGACTGGCGGGCCACAGTCAATAGGGTTGCACAGAGTCGGACACAACTGAAGTGACTTAGCACTCAAGCAAAATGTAAAACACATTCTTAACTCACAAACTGTAGAAAAACAGCCAGTAAGGAGGCTTTGCCCTACAATTTGTAATTTGCCAACCCCTTGCTTAGATTCTCATCTATAGATGAGGTGCTAGCCCTCTATCACCCTCCTAGGGCAGAAAAGGTAGCAGGTCTTCCTGGTTCATCTACAAAGAGGGCAAACCAAGTGGAAGAGAACTCTCTAGATTTCCTCCAAGGCTAAACTATGAGTGGATGAGAGAATAATCCAAAAGGAAAAGTAAAGAAATGCTTGCTCATCTTCTGAACTTCAAGTGTGTTTGTGACTGGCTACAAGTAAGGTTACAATCTTTGAGATGACAGACTCTTCCTGGCATGCCCCTCTAGGAGCTACAGTGTTTAGAGATAAGATTATGGTTGGTGGTTTAGTCATTAAGTCCTGTCCAACTCTTGCGAACCCATGGACTGCAGTGTGCCAGACTCCTCTGTCCATGGAATTCTCTAGGCAAAAATACTGGAGTGGGTTGCCATTTCCTTCTCCAGATCTTCCTGACCCAGGAACTGAACCTGGGTCTCCTGCATTGCAGACTGATTCTTTACTGACTTGAGCTATAAGGGTAGTGTTTAGAGATAAGATTATAATTATTTCTTAATCTTGAATATCCTTGCATGATGAGATACATTCTAATCTCTCCACTGTGGGAAGATGTTGAAGGGAAAGAATTTCTTGGCTGGTAGGCAGTAGTAATTCTCTGAAATGGTGGGGTAATCTTCAAGCACAGGGAGGAGAAGTCTCAGGGAAGGCGGAAATGGGAGCTGTATACTCTTTCCCTCCTTAGAATTAGACTATGGATCCTGAAGAAGGAAAATTATTACCAGACACAGGCCCGTCTGAAGCAGTCAGGGGTCTCTGGGGGATGGAGAACTTTGTTGATCAAACTTAGAAAAAGAATCAGGGAAGGAAAAAGGGCAAACATATTTCATGAACATAAAGTTGCCAGATTTAGAAAATAAAAATACATTCAGTTAAATTTGAATTTCAGATAAGCAATAAATCATTTTCCATGTGACTATGTTCCAAATTTTACATCCTGAATCTATCTGGCAACCCTACAAGCTGCAGTGAGGGAAGGAGTTGCATGGTCTGCAAAGAGAGAATTGTCTGCAAAGAGAGAATTGGGACTTCAGGAAGCAACAGCTTCTCAGGGGCCTCAAATGGCTGTCAGAAGCTTCTGGGGACTCGTTAATCATCCCTTTCTGGTTCTGATCTCTTACACTACCCAGCAATGTTCTAACCTTCATTTGGAATAAGGATCTGCCATTTTGAAAAGGCAGCATGTAAGGCTTTCATGCCATGTATACAAAAGCTCGTGGCCCCCAATACCTTAAAGAGCAAGGAAGACAAGACTGTGACATTAAACTCCACCTGTCCCCTCCTTCGCTCTTCTCCCCACCCTCCTCTCTCCATCCTTTCACACAGTGTCTATAGAGGGGTGGAGGGACTCTTTCTTTCTTGCTCTCTCTCTGCATTTTGGATACAGTCTTAACCAGTTCTTACTTAAATTGCTTCTCAGATAAAGACTTAAAAACCTCAAAAATATACTACTTAGATGGGTAAATTCCTTTTAAGTCCCCACTGAGTTCCAAAGAACATGGATTATTTCATCAGCTGAAACAAGACTCTCACTTCTACCAGCTCTGAACTAGCTATTCCCAAACTATAAATGTTCAATTACTTCTCAGACAGCAACTGCACATTTTGCTTCCTTATGCTATATATCTTGTATGGTTTGCATTATCATTTGCTAAATACACTTAGACATTCTATTTACCTCTGGAAACATCTCTCAGAGCTTTGTGTGACTTCTTGCCCTCTAGAAGCAGCCCAAATAAATCACTGAGTAGCCATTTAGCACTCAAAAAGGAAAAGATTCCAATTTTCCAAATAGGGCCATTTGTTTGGCTGCTAGTGAGTTGTGGAAATGGTGCTAATGAAACTATCAAGCCCTTTAGGTTTTGTCTCTGACGGGAGAATCCAAAAGTTGTTACCATTTCCATTTTGAAAAATGCATGTCTTCTGTTCCTTGAACTGAGTGTCTCCCTACTTAACACATGGTCTTTCCAGGTAGCTCAGTGGTAAAGAATCTGCCTACAAAACAGAAGACATGAGTTTGATCCCTGGGTTGGGAAGATCCCCTGGAGAAGGAAAAGGCAACCTACTCCAGTACTCTGGCCTGGGAAATCCCATGGACAGAGGAGCCTATAGTCCATGAGGTCACAAAGAGTCAGACATGACTTAGCAACGAAACAACAATAATACCTAACATATAAATTATAAATATTCTTGACATCTATTCATTTTTAAATTTTAAAAATTCCTTTAAATGAAAAATCTAGGACTTTCCTGGTGGTCCAGTGGTTAAGATTCTATGCTCCCAATGCAGGGGGCACAGATTCAGTCCCTAGTCAGGGAACTAAGATCCCACATGTCATGTGGCTCAGACAAAAAAAAAAAGTAAAGAAAAATCTATTCCCCACAAAGATAGAAATAAAGTGCCTTAACTTTCATGCCAACTGGAAAAGATCTCACTTCGCAGAGAGCAAGTCAAATTAAATGTATCATACATCCAGGAGACAAATCACTGCACCAGAAAATTAGAGACCCGGGTTCTAATCCCAGCTTTGTCCATAGTCAAAGATAAGAATTGCTTTCTGTACACTGTTTCTCTCTAGTTAATTGTTAGAAATAAAGTATAATTTTATATGATATATTTGCCTAAAATATATAATATTACAACTATAAATGAAGTCCCCTAGATTTCTTCAATCCTTTCCCCCAAACCCAAGAGATAACCAAAACCCAAGAGATAACCTCTACTATAATCTAATATGTGTCTTTACTAGGCTGTTTAGCTATGCCATAAAAAATAGATAGTATTCATTTTTGTGGGTCTTTTCACATAAATGTTCATAAAATACATACAACTCTATAGCTCACTCTTTTCACTCTATGATACATTTTTGAGATCGACCCACGTTGGTGTGGATAGCTCTAACTTTTTCCTCTTAGTAATATTTCACCATTGAATAGACCATGTCCTATCTATCCACTCTAGGGACAGTTAGGTTGTTTCCAATTGTTCTTGATAGAAACAATTTTAATAGATACTAAATTGCCCTCCAAAGCCAGGGATCATTTACCATTCCCACCAGAAGCACAGGAAGCAGCTCTTTTCCCACAACTCAACAACACTGAATATTAATAAACTTCATTTTTGTCATACTAGTAGGTAAAAATAAAATAGTATCTTGTGCTGATTCTAATTTGTTTTCCTCCCTAGCTTAGCGAAGGTGAACATCTTTTCAATTGTTCTTTAGCCTTTTATATTTTTCTTTTCTGTGAATCCCATGTTTATATCACTTACACATTTTTTGTTGGTTTATTTGTCCTTACTGATTTCAGAGTTCTTAATAAATTCAAATTATTAATTCATTGTTATACATGTTACTTTTTGTAACTTTAAAACATAGCAGAGTATCTGACTCTTATTAAGAGGTAATAACTATCTGTTGGTCATGAATAAATGAATGTTGCATAAAAACCATGCATTGGGCAATCACTCTGTAGCTTACAACAGAGCTATGGCACTTTAACTATTTAGCTGTGAAAACAGGCAAGTGGGCACATTAAGTATGAACCATTAAATGGAGTGCCCTATTGTTTCTGAATCCCCAGTACTTAGGACAGGGTCTTCTATAAAATAGCAGCTCAGTAAATGTTGAATGAATTAAAGATCAGAATAGAAGAAACCAAAAGAAACTCCTCCTTGACCAGGGTAGGAGATTAAGAAGTACAAACTACTATGTACAAAATAAGCTACAAGGATATATTATGCAACACAATAATGTAAATGGAATACAACCTTTAAAAACTCTGAATTACTATATTGTACACCTGCAATTTATATAATATTGTACATCAACTATACCTCAATTAAAAAAAAAAGAGCCTCCTTCCTCTCACATGCCTGAGATATTAAATTTTCCATCCCATAATAAGCTAACAAAAAATTATAATAAAATATGGCATGCAGCCAGTATAGAAAAATGTATTCCATATCTGCTCTGTTCCAAATCTCTTGATCTCCACAGCAAAAATGGGAAATTAGAGCCAAGCAGACACCTCACAAGAAAAGCAAATAAAGACAAAATGAATGCTTCGAGTCACTAGACTCAACTTAGGGAATTCAAGGTAAAATCTGACTGCTTCGTCCGTCCACTGCTTCTTTCCCCTGGGGACCAGGGAAAGGACTGAGGGGTCAGGACTGCGCCTCCACCTTGCCTATCTCTTCCTCTTTCCTCCTCCCTCCTCCCCTTCTCTCCATTTCAAAATGCTACCTTCTTTCTCTTTCTAGATTGTTGCTCTTTTCTACAGAGTGTTGATCCCTGGATTTTCCTGGATTATCATGATTTCTGTTGAAAGACTCTCACAGCAGAAGCAACACCCACATTTATATATATGTTGCTTTTCTTCTGCTTTCTTGCTCCATCAGAGCACTGTGGAGTTATTCGGTTTAATTACTTCTGGCACTTTGCCCATCAAAATGTGCAATTCTTCAAAGGGATGGAAATGACAGTGAATCTGCCTCTTCCCGAGCAATTGAGGTTTTCCTTTGAATCCTGTTGTCTTGGAAACAAGTGAGTTTCATTGAACATACACCTACCATAATGGTTAAAACATCAGCTAGAGGCATCACTCTCCCACAATCCATTCTCTGTTTTGCCCAACTCAAGAGGATGATTGGCTGCTAGACTAGAAATAGGCTGTGAGTGAAGACATCTGGATTCTAGCCTTACCTCTGAAACTATTCACATGGCTATAGGCAAGTCAAATAACCTTTTTAAGCCTCTATTCCCTTATTTAAAAGGTGGAAAAAATAGAACCTCTTCTATCTATCTCAAACTCAATGGGAAGATTGAAAGTGGAAATAGACATGAAAAAGCACTTTGGAAACTGCAAAAGGATAGGCAAATATAATCACATATTTGAATTATTTTCCTCTTGCTCAAAATGAATCATGAAATTTTAGCTCAGATATGTATAAGTTCTGTTTATTATCTTGTCCTAATGGTAAAACAGACCACCTTTAAAGACCTAAGCACCTGAGAGCTGAAAA